>NC_134861.1:60005946-60605946 GCF_049852395.1 Peromyscus maniculatus bairdii | reverse complement strand
TCAGCCTTCAGCCTCTGGCCTCTGTGCATGCATGGGTGCATGGGTGTACCTGCACACACACACACACACACACACACACACACACACACACACACACGCACGCACGCACGCACGCACGCACGCACGCACTCACTCACTCACGAATGCACGCACGCACCCACGCACACACCCACGCAGACACACACATGCACATTACTGCTCTCACACAGAGCGGTAATAGATCTCTGCTGAGTAGAGTTTATCCAAAACGAGAAATACTAAACCACCGGACCTGCTTTTGGGCAGTGAACTGAGAGTAACTGCTTCGTGTCAGAACTGAGTAGCCTGCATGTTACGTTTTGGACACAAACTTATTCTAACAAGTAATACTAACACAATAATATAAAAACCATTTAAAACAACACAACTATGGTTTAGTGTCCACAAAGCAAACCAATCAAATCAAAGTATGTTTTGATTTGATGTTTCCCACATGTCCCAGTCCAGGCTGGCCTCAAACTCAGAGGTTTGCTGGGCCGCATTCGTCCAGAGGAAGTTATCAACCTGGGGCCGGGGACAGAAGTGGGGGTCAAGTCGTCATGATGCCCCCAATCAACTTCTACCTCATTCTCTTCTTGGACTAAAGAGCTAAAGAACCTTTCTTCCTGTCAGAGTTCTAAAATTCACTTATTTAAAAACTACATTTAAAAAATCCTCTTTGGGATGCTTATAAATCCAGAATTTTAATCCTAGTAATGTGTTTTGTTATGACATTTCAAAAAATATATAGTGTCTTTAATAAAGTCATTTATCTATCTATCATCTATCTATCTATCTATCTATCTATCTATCTATCTATCTATCTATCTATCTATCTATCTAATTGCTATATCAGACAGTCTCATAGTATAACCCTGGCTGTCCTAGAACTCACTAATCAGACCAGGCTTGTCTTGAACTCACAGATCCTGGGCCTCTTGAGTGCTAGGGTTAATGGCATATATGCCTGGCTCTGTAATAAAGCTTTTTAAGAACTGTGGTAAGACGTGGATAAAGTTTACCACCAGTGACACTTGGTACCGTCACCACTGTGAAACAATCACCAGAAAGTAGTTCCAGATCTGTTATCCCCAAAGGGATAACTTACTCATGAAGTGTCTGCATCCCACTGTCCCTCAGTCTCTGACCACGTACAGTTTGCTTTCTGTATGCTTTTGTCTATCTCAGACATTTCATCCACCGCACAGCCTCTGTGTCTGGCATCTTTCACTTAGCGCACGGTGCCAGGGTTCATCTGAGATGTAGCGCGTGCATCAGCACTCTATTTCTCTATGGCTGAATACGTCCCCTTGTATGCTCGAACAGTGTTCATCCAGCCACCACCTCGGGGACATACACTTGGGCCATTTCCACCTTCCGGTTGTTACGCTTACTGCTGCTGCGAGTACTTCTGTGTGCACGTTTTTGTTTGGACAGGTTTTCAGTTTTTTGGTGTACAGCCAGGATCGAGATTGCTAGGTGCACACAGCAGGTAGCGCGGCAAGCTGCCGCAGCTGCACCATTTAACATGTCCTCCGTGTCCTCTCCAACGCCCACTGTCTGCTTTTAGAATTAGTCATTCTAGAGGGGGTGAAGCCCTATCCCACTGCGCTGTGGATTTGCATAATGACCAGTGGTGGTAAGCGTCTTCTTAGGTGCTTGTCCTTTGTATCGCTTTCTTGGAAAGGTCTACTTACGTCCTTTGCACATTTCTGATTGGATCGCCTTTTTGGTATTGAACGTCTGAATTCCTTTTATAGTCTGAATTATAGACCCTTACCAGATATATAATTTGCAACTATTTTCTTCTATCCTGAGTTGTCTTTTCACTTTGTGTGTGTGTGTAATTCTGGGCATGTCTGAGCTGGGCACTGGGTGTTTTTCTCTCTGCCCTACTGCCTTGAGACAGGGCCTCTCACCTGACCGGAAGCTGGCTTTGTGCTCGGCTCATGGGCCAGCGAACTCCTGGGATCTGCTCCCTAGTTGTGTGCAGGTCTAGACTTAACTTTACAGGCTCCATCCTAGGGAAAAGGCCACCATCTCAGATCACCCGCTGTACTCAGTTCTAGGAAGGACCTCAGGAATATGCCATGATAATTCGAAGGGATACAGAGCCGTATCCTCCTGCAGACATCCTGTCTGCTGTTTATACAGGAAAGTTTAACAAGATCCTGTCTGTGGTTTATGGCCCTTGAAGATATCTAGATAATCCTGCTGAAAAGTCCAGAGGGTTATAGCTCCCTGCCCAAAGTCTATCCCAATGGTTTCAAAATGTGGTTTTGCACCCAAAGTCTGGACCAAGAGTTTAAAAAAAATCACCTTGCCCCTTCTGCCCAATCCCAAGTTGCCAGTTCCCGGCTTGTGATTTTTCCCTATAAAAACCCTCTACACCTGGGCTCGTGGCCGCCGCCACATTTCCTTCCATCTGTTGTACGGTGGCCCAGGCTGAACCTGAAAAAAAGGACCCTTCTGTGCTTGCATTGGAAACTGGCCCCTTGGTGGTCTCTGGGGGTTTCATGAACCGGGTACAAGAGTTGCTGGGGTTACAGCCATGCCTGCTCAAGAAAACGTGGTTCCTGGGGACTCAAACTCAGGTCCTGAAGCACGTGAAGCAAATTTCACTCACCAAGCCGTCTCTCAAGCCCCTTCATTTTCCTTCCTTCCTCTCTTTTCTTAGGACAGGACAGTCTCACTACGTAGACTAGGTTGGCCTCCGACTCAGAGATGTGGCGCCTGCCTCTGTGTTGAGTTTAAAGGTGGGTACCTCCACGCCTGGCCTACCTTCACTCTCTTGATAGGTGAGTAGGTCTGTGATGTCCAGTTGATTTTTATTGCTTGTGGTTTTAGTGTCCTATCCAGGAAACAGTACTTAAGTCCAAGGTCACCAAGGGTATATCTGCCTCCTTCTCCGTATTGTGGCTTTAATTCCTAGATTTAGATTTTTGATCCACTTTGTATTAACTTTGCGGACAGTCTGAAGGGCCGAACTCTATTCTTTCCATGTGGACATTTTTCCTAAATGGTTTGGCATCCTTGCCGGAAATCAGTGAGTCTAACGCACTTTCCAAAGTTACTCCCCGACTTTTTATTCCATCCTGTTGAACTGCGTGTTTACTTATGTATAACACTGGTTTGCTTAATGTAGCTTTGCAAAAAAGGAAAAAAAAAAAAAAAAAAAAAAAAAGAAATCGGCGGGAATTCTGAGTCCCCCCCACACACCCCCATTACTAAAGATGCTTGTTTTATTGGTCCTTTTGGGCCTTATGGTTCCATGTGCATTTTAGGATTAACTGCCTCAATCCAGCAAGAAATTCATTTGGGGTCTTGTAGGGAGTGCACCAGCTCTGTCCACACGGTGGCGAGGCTGGTGTCCTCTCAACACGCTTTCCCACCTGTGAGCACAAGATGCCTTTCGGGTATTTACATCCTCTCTATTTCAGGAACGTCTGGACCATCTTCATGTGCCACCTCCTCCGTAAACAGATTTCAAGGGTTTCATTTTCCCCGCGTTATAAATGGCCTTGCTTCTTTAATCTTTAATCACTTTTCTTTGCTCGTATAACAGAAATAATAACTGGCCTTCAGAGATCTTACACACAGCAACATTTCTGAAACTTTAGTTAGCTAGGCTGGTTTTTTGGTATGGTTTCCTTAGTCTTTTTAAAATGTAGGGATTATATTGTCTGTTAAGACAGTTTTACTTTTTTAAAATCTGAATTCTCCATTTCTTTCTTTTTCTAATTTCTCTGGCTAGAACTCTAGTTCAGTGTCGGCCAGCACTCAGAAGAGACATTTTCTTGACCCTAGGGGCGAAGGTTTCATTCTCTCATTGTGTTGTTAGCTGGGGGTTTCCAGAAAAGCCTTTTAAGGGAAAGCTCTGCTTCCTAACAATTTTTTTTTAAACCATGAAAGGTATTTAAAGTATTAAATACTTTAAAAATAAATTAAAACAATCACCTCCCCCCTTCTACTCTGTAGAAGATGACATTGCTTTTCTTAAGAATTTCTTTGATTACTGACTTGAGCTCTTTACTTGTTATAGATCTGCACAGATTTTTTTCACTTCTTCAGTCAGTTTTTATAATTTGTATGTAACTAGGAATTTATCCATCTTGTCTAGGTTATATAACTTTTTGGAATTAATGCTTATTTTAATATATTTGTTTACAGTTCACTCAAGGTATGGTGTAATTCAATATTCAGACATTTGAAATGTTATACTTTACACATTTACTTTCCTAAAGCAAAATGTATACACAATTCTATGAGTGTTTTAAGCAAACTGTTCCTTAAATATTAAGGAACTGGCTGGGCTTGGAGGTGCACGCCTTTAATCCCAGCACTCAGGAGGTAGAGGCAGAGGATCTCTGTGAGTTCAGGGCCAACTTGGTTCAAATAGTGAGTTCTAGGCCAGCCAGGGCTGCACAATGAGACCCTGTCTCAAAGAATAAAAACAAAAAACAAAGTCAGTTCAATAAAAAGGGACTGTGTTTCACTTTTTAAAGAAAGCAACTAAAATAAGGCTATCCTAATATAAAATAAGAATATATTAATCATAACATACTTTGAAAGATGGGGCTTCAGTTTACATCCATATTATATTAAGGTAATGACTTCTACCTTAAAGGAAATTTCATACAATATTACTGCCCAGGGCATTTTACAAACAATAAACAATTCACTGAGACTATTAACATTCATGTATGTAATTAGAGTTTACAAATGTACAAAATTTTGAGTAACAAACACTTTCAACTGATTTTTTAAATAGTCAATTAGCACATTTCCCCCCTCCCCCAATTTTTGGATTACAAAGTAGCACAATGGGCCCCTAACGCAGTGGGTCTAAAGGTGAGAAACAGACGGCAGCAGACAGAATGGAAGAGCTGCCGAACAGCCGCATCAGTATCAAAAGGACAGACCCAAACAATCTTCTGTAGTAGAAAAGAAAAGAAACCCACGTCATCAAACACTGGTTAGTTAGGTGGAAGAGCATTAGAGATTCTATAGCATTTGTCTGCTCTACATAAACTTGCATATCTTTCTGTAAAGCATCCTGCTTTAATTTCAGTCATAGTCCATCGCACACAGCTCTTGGTGGGTCTAGATGGAATGGAATGGCTATTTCAGTAGGACCTAGAGATCCTACCAAGCTTTTATTTGGTCAGTCTTATTTTTAATGCGTTAAGTGTTTTCGTTTATTCTCGGGTTAAATCAATTTTAGTAATATAACTCACAACTAGAGCATATTTAATATCATTGTACCTGAAAAAACTAGACAGCATAGTCTTTAGTATATCATTAAAATAGTGGTTTGATTAAACAATAGAAAGTATGGAAGCTCATGTATGACAAATTTATAAAGTATTATTTTAGAGGTTTATATGTTTGTATGGTAATAACTCTGGATGATGTGAATAAAATGTGCCTGACTAAAAATAGATGAAATTCCCAGTTAGTGATGGATTGTTCTGGGGCAGTGCACTTGTCTTCATACTGCATATCAATAAGGTATGATCCCAGTCCAGCAGCATAGCTTTAATTTACTAAGCGATGAAGTATATCTCATCCTGGTCCATCCATTCCTTCCTCCATTGTTCCAACATCTTCATTTTGAAATGAGGCACTTTGTGCCCAGGAATGTGGCATTGCATGTTCACTAAAAATGAATCCACTGGTAGGACTGCCCTTATGTTAATAAAGGAAGAGGGCACCATCACTTAGAGAGCAAAGCATGAAGTCATATCTTCACAGTCACAACACATGCTCCAGCTCTTCCTAGACACAGTGGAGCAACCTGAAAAAGAAACAAGACACAGGTGTTGGACAGACACAGGTGTTGGATGGAGCCTCTAAGTGTCCAGTGTAAAAGGTGAGTGACATGATAACCAGACAGTCAGTCGGTTTAGACAACATTTTAAATACAATGCAACCATTTCCTGCTTTGGGACAAGACTGGCAGTGGGATAGACAGTGGCTGTAGACTTTGTGATCCTGTTTCAGCCCTGCTATAAATGTCTTTTTTATCCATTTGTTAACATACCAAAACAAAAGCAGTTCTTTTTCAGGTACTACAAGCCTGAGCTCACAGTTTTAGGTGCTTAAAACTGCAAGAGAACTAGTATTATCTAAACAAGACAGCTATGTGGCTACAGATTACTGACTAACAGTAAAGACAAATGAGGTTTCTTCCTGCTTATGATTACATCTCTATTTCTCAAGGTTTGGGCTGTGCCCCACCTGTAACTTCAACCACAAAATGGTCCCAGAAAACAGCAACCATGCATTCGGTTCAGGAGGTTGTTATGATCATCTTGCAACTATGCCTCTGTTTCGAAGAGCTGTTATGACCAACTTGTTATGACCACCTTTCAACCCTGTCTTTGTTTCAGGAGGCTGCTGGGACTAGTTTGTTGTGCTTGTGTTCTTCATCTGTAGCTCTGCCTACCTGCCTGCCGAGGCCCCCACTTGGAAACCCCCTACTCTCAAACTGTAAAAACCCTTCTCTTATCTATGTCCACAGCTGATGTCTTGAACTCCACCTTAGGGAGAGACAGCCCATGTACACAAATGAAAAAGCTTGCTTTAATTAATTTGGCCATGATTTGGGCTGTTGGTCTTTCTCCTGGCCTTTGTGGGGTTAACACTTACCTTTTATACCTTCCACTGAGTCCTTTCATTTACTGAAGTCATATAATAGAACCTCTTATTCTATGCTATCTTTTTTTTTAAACTTAAGCTCCCTTTTTATACTCTTACTGTCCCCTGTCCCCAAGTTGCTGTGTGGTTAATCTTCATCGTTAATTTTACTGTATTTGAGAATCACATAGGAAACACCTCTGCACATGTCTGTGAGGGCATTTCCAGAGACTTAATTTAGGAGGGAAGACCCACCCTGAATGTGGGGGGGCTCGTTCCATAGGTTTGGGTCCTAGACTGAATTAAAAGGAGAAAGGATGGAACACTGTGGTGCTTTGAATAAGAATGGCTCCTCATGTCTTTGCATGCACGATTCCCAGTTTGGAAACTGTTAGGAGGCGTGGTCTTGTTGGAGCAGGTGTGGCCTTATTGGAATGGGTGTGGTCTTGGAGGATGTATGTCACTAGGAGTGGCCTTTGAGGTTTCAAAAGCCCACACCAGCCCCCCCCCATCTCTCCTGCCTATAGATCAGGATGTAAAGCTCTCAGCTCCAGAGTCTTGCCTATCTGTATGCTGCCATGCTCCCTGCCATGATGATAATAGACTAGCCCTCTGAAACTGTAAGTCCCCAGGTAAATGCTTTATTTTGTAAGTATTGCTGTGGACATGGTATCTCTTCACAGCAATAGAGCACTGACTAAAATATGCATCAGTATTTATTGCTCTATACTTCCTGATTGCCTCTACAATGTGACCAGCGGCTTAATGCTTCTGACACCATGCTTTTCCCAAAGGATGGGGCTTCTCCAGAATGAGATATGGTTAGGGAGCAGTCTCTTGTTAATAAGCTCGCCACACTGAGTTTCTAACTTGGTAACATAATTTAGGTTTGCCATGTTTATTAGATCATAACCAGAAATTTAACATGCTTCCAAAATATTGAGTATTTAAAAATTATTACTCATGTATGGGTAAACTGTTCAAATATTTCTGACTACTAGCCTTGCTTATTTCTACGATATTCTCTTCCCTTTAGTACAGCCCTCCTGCAATCCTGTCAGCTCTACCACTGCTAGAACATTTCTTCAATGAATGGTAGTTCATAATAATGTATCTGAATATTAATTTGTACTTCAAAGGAATTTGGATTTTGTTATAAAATCAGACACTGCCTCATTTTTTCATATGTAGTCAAGAGGCAACTTTATTTCATTAAAAAAGATTGCTTTGTTTTTATTTTACATGTATGAGTATTTTCCTGCATGTATGTATATATACCGTGTGTGCAGTTCCCACAGAATCCAGAAGAGGGCATCAGATCCCCTGGAACTGGAGTTAGAGGATGTTGTGAACCTCCTTTCAAGGGCTGGGAATCAAACTTGGGTCCTCTGCAAGAGCAACAGATGCTCTTAACAGCTGAGTCATCTCTCCAGCCCCTAGATTTGTGGGATACATGTCAACGTTGGATGAAGTCGAGAGGGTCTTATCAAAAGAGTTGTTTTCGCACCATGAGAGAAGTGAGATAATGAACAATGAAATGGCATACCTGGGTCCATTCATTTGTCTGGGGATCGTAAGCCTCCACGATGTTCAGGTAGGTCTGTCCATCATAACCCCCGACAGCATACAGCTTGTCACCAAGTAAACAGACCCCCACTGCATCTCTGCTAATGCTCATGGATGCCACTGCAGTCCACATGTCTGTTTTGGGATCATATCTGGAAGAAAGTTTTACAACTGGAGCTGACATTGCTCTTGAAATGTTTTGTATAAAAACGTTTGTCTATCTTCTGCCTTATCTGTGATATAAATATGTTGAACACATTTTAAAGAAAAAGATCAGTATTTTCCTAAAAACTTCTGACTTATGGTGCTGTAGATTCATTTAGTAGACACAGAACACTTAGGAACTCAACATGAATATAATGGTAAAACTGCTTCAAGGCTTCGGTGTCCCTTTTGAAAATGTGGGCAAAGCAATGTATTAAGCTCTGTGCAAGATGACTTCTAACCTCAATTACGGTAGCTGTCCACCGTTTTGGTCTTCTCATTCTTTTCAACTAGAACTCTTCAGTGACATCATTTAAAGGGTAGATACTTCATGCTAACATGCCATATTGCTTCTCATGTTTCTGGTGTCAACACCCATCTTTTCCTTGGTGGAACAAATCACATAATAGACTCCTGGATCATTATATGTAATGAGAAGAGCTGGAATTACCTTCTTTCCACTACAGATGAGATGCAGCTGTAACTTACCTGCCTTCCACATCAACACCAGGTCTGCTTGCTATCTGAGACTGTTTGGTAGTACCCACCAGCCTGGACTCTAAGTCTGGCCGGTCCTCTTGGCATTTACAGTTACTAAGTAAATAATTCTAACCTTAAAAAAGTGGGTCCGCTTGCCCTTTCTGGCACTCACTGATTTCATATTCTTCTTTAAAACTTATTTATTTATACTTGGGTATTTGTCTGCACGTATGTCTACACACCAGAAGAGGACATTGGATCGCAAGGGGTACAGTTATAGACAGTTATGAACTGCCATGTGGTTGCTGGGAACTGAACTCAGGACCTCTGGAAGAGAAGTCAGTGCTCTTAGCCACTGAGCCACTCATATTCCTCTTTAAAATCTAAAATTGTTACAAATGCTCCAGCTCTCTGTGTAACCCTCTCCATGCGGTCTGTCCCATCCTGGTACTTTCCTACCACCCTGCTCTCTGGCCACACAGCTGCCCCTCACTTCCCATGGGAACCATATTCTTTTCTGTTGGAGTGTTCACACACGAGTCTAGTGTTCTTCCTCTAAAATGCACTCAATTCTCTCTTGTCCTTAAACTAAATGCAAAATATTATATGAAGAGCCAAGCTGCCACCCACAGCTTCACTGCAGGTAGGTTCTCTACCTGACCTAAAGCCGAGTTTCATGGATGCCTTGGTTAAACCTTTAAGACTTATATGAGCTTTACATTTTATCATTTTCTACTGTTTTATTGTCCATCAAAATGGGCCAGATATGTCCCTTTCCTTTCCACTTCTTATGTGGCTTCCAGCCCCTAACTCATTCTTTCTGAGATTCATCAAACTCCTTTACTTTTCTGGAAAGATAGAGTCCAGTACAAAACAGCTGCTCAATAAACGCTTATCTCAGTGGATGCATTATGTGCTCAACCCCAAGGTAATATGTGAGGAGACAAGAATCCAAATAGGCAGTTGGGAGGCAGGTGGAGAGATAGCCAGAGCAGAGGATCCAGAGTTCACAGAACTGCATAGAGACCATACAGCACCGGGTGGATGCTCAGCATAGAATTATTACTTTGTCTGGAAGTGTGAGAAACTTAATTCTTTCTGCTTTTTCTTAGTTTTTCTTCATGGGAAATTACCTCTCCACGCAGTCTGAAAGTCTGGAAGTCAAGTTGGATGTGGGAGCATCGTGTCCTCCAATAGCGTAGAGAAGTCCGTTCCAGGTTGTTACTCCTACACCACCTCGCCTTTTTGACATCTGGGCACACGGTGTCCATTTATTAGTGTGAGGATCAAAGCATTCTACTGACTTGAGACAAGAACTCCCATCACGACCACCAACTGCGTAAAGTCTGCAAAAGAACAAATGAAACAACAAATCGGAAAGAGTGCTGGGGTCGGACTCACACAGAAAGGCTATTCCGACCACAGAAAGGCTATTCCGACCACAGAAAGGCTATTCCGACCACAGAAAGGCTATTCCGACGACAGTTCACTGAACTTGAGGTGCCACTGGTGATGCGGCAGGCTGAAGCTGTGCTACATTAAGAAAGAAGATATATGCCAGGCGTGGTGGCGCACGCCTTTAATCTCAGCATGTGGGAGGCAGAGGCAAATGGATCTCTGTGAGTTTGAGGCCAGTCTGATCTACAAAACGAGTTCCAGGACAGCCAGGGCTGTTACACAGAGAAACTCTGTCTCAGAAAAACAAAAACAAGAACAAAAAGCAAGCAAGGAAGAAAGAAAAGAAAGAAAGAAGATATGCTACCAATTAGATGATATCCATCTAAAAAATGATTTCTCTGCCCACGAGGCACTTAACAACCATAACACAAAGGATTTAACAAATGAGTCCTGAGGAAATAAGAGCTTAGGCATACAGGACAATATTTGTTAATATTTTCTATTTTTTTTCCCTTTGGTTTTTTGAGCCAGGGTCTCTCGCTCTAGTCTTGGCTGGCCTAGAACCCATTACGCAGACCAAACCTGCTTCAGCTTCAAAGTTGCCTCAAACTCCGAGTTCCGCCTCTGCCTCCTGAGTGCTGGAGCTAAGGATGTACGCCACTCCGGCCATCGTCTTCCTTTTCTTACATCCCAACTCCACGAGTGTCTGTGCGGTCTGTTTTACCCTCCCTCCTCCATCTTTCTGTAAGTGAGAGCGCAAAGCAACTAGACAAAGACGTGAATTACAAGCCATCAGGGATTTGTCTTATGGTGGAAGACTGGGTTAAAAGGGTTTGTATTCAGTCGTCACATAACAGAGAACTGTGAGAGCTGTATAACTGTTTATTTACAGCAGACAAAGGGGAAGCAAACACCTTTTCTTAGAGCCATTCTGGGGTCACCAGTCTTCCGAGGTAAGAAAGAAGAGGCACAAGAGGAAGATAATGCAGTGAAAATGATGGAGAGAGGTTTTTAGGGGGGCACTGAGTGATCACAGTATTTTAATTCGTAAATTTATGTATCCATCTTTCCATTTTTCGTATCTGCGGCTAGGCACATTTGTGTGCGTGTGTACGTGGGCACCCAGGTTTGTGGGTACTCATGTGTGCACGTGGAGCCTGAGGGTGATATCAAGTATCCTCCTCCTCCATTGCTCCTCACCTTATCCGCCCAGGCAGGTCTCTCAATCAAACCCAGAGCTCCTGGATATGGCCAGCCTTGCCTGGCAGCTTGCTGTGATGATGCCGTCTCTGCCTTTCCAGGCTGGAATGACAGGTGGGCTGCAATGCCCCTCTGTACTTGTATGGGTTTTAGGGACCCAACTCTGGTCCTCACGCTTATTCAGCAAACATTTTAACTACAAACATCTCCCCAACTCACTGTAGTACTTTAAAGGTATTTAAACCACCAGATTGCCGCTGTACAATTCAATAGTGGATATTTTCATAAAATGTATTCACTCCCAACTAGAAATGCGTGGTCCCTGAACATTAGATGAAGCTCAGCTTAGCATCGAACTATTAGGGCTGTCATGGACAGAAGTTACTGGAAAGGTTTTGCTAGCTCGCTCAAAGTACTCCTCTGTGCAATAACGAACGTGCTTACTGTGACTGAACTAGAACTTCAGATAGCTCCTTACTTTCCACTCAGCACGGCCACACCGACTGTGCTCCTCGGGGTGGACATAGTGGCCACGAAATTCCACTGGCGAGCCTGAGGGTCCCAGCGCTCCACCGTATTCAGGTAGCTCCAGCCGTCATGCCCACCAACTGCGTACATGGGGCCTTCCAATACAGCCACGCCTGCAAGTGGACAGGAGAGAGGGAGGGCTTGAGGTGTGTCCAAAACTCGTGTTTTAATTACGTTTAATTAAAACGTAAGTGCAAGGAATCGGAAACATGCAAACGTGACCGATCACAAACTTAGGCTACAGCTGTATTGCTTAGGCTATACAAACAGGGCTTCTCCTGGGCAGATGGGGCTCTAAATTTCTTTTCCTGAAATTTAGACAGTATTTTGGGGTGCAATAGTGGAAAGTTATTTTAAGACCCTGCCAGATTGGCACACACTGCCGTTATTAGAACATTCTTCAATACTCAGTGCTTTTGTTCTTTCCCCTTGAGTACTTCAGATCCTAGGTTTTCCTGGAGCTGTTCGATACCACAGCCTATTGGTGTCACCATCAGCGAAGAGAGTCAGAGCATTTGTTCATTCATTCAGCAAACGCCTCTAAGTCTCCACTAAGTTCTAGGCAGCCCCTAGGACATAGAGGAAAGGGCTGTGCCCCCTGTGGATCAGTACCCTGTTTGAACCAGGAGACAGATATGACATATGCATCGGGTATGTGCCGATTTAAACAATGGCGCAATGAAAGCCGGGTTAGCGAGAGCCAAGGAGACCTGTATGATGAGATGACACACGAGCAGAAGCATGGATGAACCAGAAGACCGTGTACAGGGGAAGAGGTGCGGCATGGTAACAGTGTGTGGAAGGTCTGAGGGGTGCAGAATGTGGCTGGGGTACCCCAGTCATCTATCTGGCTGAGCAGGTAACTGAAGGGAGAAGACAGAAGATGAGGGAGTCAGAAAGGATGCTTCCGACCGTATCCCTTATAAGGACTTTAGATCTTGTTTTGAATGTGTGGAGAGTCCGGTGGGGATTTCTTGTTTGCCTGTCCTTGTGTTTTGAGAGAGGGTCTCATTATGTAAATTAGGCTGCTGTCAAACTGGTGATTTACCCAAAATTAGAACTGTTTCTTTCCCTGTGGTGGTGGTGGTGGGATATACAAATCAGTTACAATGACCCTGGAGTTTATGGTAAGTCTAATTTTACAGGTTTCATTCATTATTGAAATATATTTTCTAGGATGGAGGTATACCTCAGTTTTAGGATGCTTACCCTAGCATGTACACATCCCTGTGTTTGATTACCAGAATGGTGGGTGGTTTATTTTTGAACCAGGCTTTCTCTGTGCAGCCTTGACTGTCCTGGAACTTGTTATGTAGACCAGGCTGGCCTCGAACTCACAGAGATCCGCCTGCCTCTGCCTCCCGAGTGCTGGGATTATGGGATTAAAGGCGTACGCCACCACTGCCTGGTTGGAATAGTGGCTTCATAACGAGGACCTGTGTTGGGATAAAAGCTCATTTTGTGGAGCCCCTGGCCCTCTGATATTTTCCTGAACCTCCCAGCATGCAATCTCTATTCCCAGACAGTGTTCATTTCTGGGTGCTAGCTTTGGGCACAGCCTTTCCATCTATTTTTTATTAGGCCCTATCAGATTCTTTATGGTAGCCATTTCAAACCTTTTCCAAGCTGTAATAAGGTGAAAATATGGCCGCAGACTCTGACTTTATGATTTTCACAGCATTGCCCTGCACCTCCTCTTAGAAAGAGTGGGAGTCTGGACTTGACCATGGCCTCTTTTGGCCAGAGAGACGTTAGTAAACTTGGTGAAAGCAGAGGTGTGGGAACCTGCACCGGGGCTCACCTTCCCTCACTGCTGTGGATACCTTGTGATGCTGCCACAGACATGCAGACGAGACCATCCTACACCATCCGTCCCGCACAGATCGATGAAAACCAACAGAGACTATCCAAAGCGCCGGAGCCCATCCATACCAGTCAGAGCCACACTGACCGGCTGAGTCATAAGCCCAGGACCTGTATCAATTCACCTCTGCTTTAGGCTTCTGCGTTTGAGCCAGATGTGGCAGTACAGGCCTGCAGTTTCAGCGCTGGGGAGGTGGAGGCAGGAGGATGAGTAATGTGAGGCTAGCCTCAGCTACATAGTGAATTCGAGGCCAGCCTGGACTCAATGAGACCCTGTCTCAAAACAAAACGAAACCACAACAAAAAGCTTCTACGCTCTGGAGTGGCCTGTTGTGCAGCAAAAGCTGGTGATGCATGCGCACATCAAACCCCAGTGTCATGTCTGCGTCCCTCCGCCCTTAGCTAATAATTCTTTCTCGTTTCACTAGAGAAGACAGCGTTCCCCAAATCCGCTTGTCCTGTTCATGCACCATCAGTTCCTGCAGGATAAAGAATGTGCCTTGCTTTCTTTTCATTGCCGGAGCTAGTTCTGTGGCAGCCCCGACCCTGGTGCTCCGGAGTTATAAACTGAGAACAGTACAACCTACGTGATCTAGACTCAACCTGCTTTCACGGCTTCTCACCCATCTTCTGTAATGACCTATCAAATTATCGCAGGGGTTTCAGGCCTTTTCCAGACCGCGATAAGTTGACATGGCCAGAAGCTCTTTTTCCTAGTGTGACCCTGCAGACCCCGTGAATCGACAGAACACAGGATGTACACTCTAGGCAACATCGTCTGCTCAGTGAGCTATCTGACAGCAGAGGGGATGGAGAGATGGTTCAGCAGTTAGGAACACTGGCTGTTCTTCTAGAGGCCTGGGGTTTAATTCCCAGGACCCATATGGCAGCTCACAACCATTTAGAACTCGAGTTCCTGGGGGTCTGCCCCCCTGCACTGCATATAAATGGTGTATATATATATAAAAAACCCATAAAAATTAGACACATAAAAAATAGAATAAAATGTCTGTACTATGTTCAATTTTGGTGTGTGTGTGTATGAATTCACTCACTTCTGCTTAAAAACTACAATATATATTATTATGTTTTTCATATGCATATGGAACTAAAAACCGCTAGTTTTAATGAGTATTTTAACTAGGTTACATAATATCAACTGCTAACACAAAGCACAAATGTAAGAGCAGGGCTTGTCAGCACATCATGCTTTGCTAGCTCCCTTAGACCCCGTGATTTCTGCTGTACCAGTTGTTGCCACGTTTATGTAAGTGCTTGTGCTCGGGTTTCTGCTTCTCAGGTATGAGGGATGCTTGGCAACGGGTGCCGTCTGAGCCCACCAGGTCTTCTGCCTGGTACAGGGGGTGAAAATGCGGCGGCGGCAGCCTGGCTTTCTAAGTGGGCCGGTCTGCAGATACACTCACCAAGCCCGTGCCTGTGCGTGGACATGGGCGGCATCACACTCCAGGTTTTCGTCTTGGGGTTGTAGCACTCGACAGTGTTCAGGGTCTTCAGTCCGTCACGCCCTCCGACCACGTACAGCTTGTCGTCCAACACGGCGACCCCGAACTGCAGCCTCCTCCCATTCATGTTTGCCACGGGAGTCCACATGTTGGTACGGAGGTCATACTTCTCAATGCTCGTCGCTCCTTAACAGTAACAAAGAGAGTGATGTGACAACAAGCCCCACTGTATGTGACACACACAGAGGCAGGCTTTCATCTTCCGTGGGTGGGGTCAGTGTATGTTCGTGTGTGCGCACACACACATGCTTGTGCACATGTGTGAGTGTGAGTCAGAGGTTGATGTGTGGTGTCTTCCTCTGTCACTCACAGCCTTGTTCGGCTGGAGGTGGCTCACTGAACCTGGGACCCACTGTTTTGGTTAGATTAGGTTGACCTGTCTCTGCCTCTCCAGCCCTGGGATTACACATGTGTGCCAGCTCTGCCTGTGGCTTCTGGGGGATCCGAACTCAGGTCCTCATGCTTGCAAGGAGAAGTACTTTACCAATAGGGCCATCTCCCTAGCCCCAAAGCATGCAGGTTTTTATTAGTATCCATAGCAACACCCCAGCAGTATGGCCCTGCTTGCCCCCATGACCTTTCCGATTATTCTCCCAGGCACACTCCTGTATTAAAAGGTCCAACAGGAAAGGCTCTCTGTTCAAGGAGGCCGAGAAGACACTCAGAAGTGGGAGGAAATACAGGGAGCTTAGCATCAGGGAAGCCAGAGATACTAAGTTTACAGCAGCTGGTTCCACGAACAGGATCAAATGCGCCAAAGGAACAAGGAAAAGGTAGAAGGCCCAGGGCTCAGCTGCATGGAGGTCACGAGGACGTCCGGGAGCCTCCCTTGTTTGGGTGGCCGATGTGGGGAGGAAATGCAGGCCAGGAGCTCCACAGAGGATGATTCTGAGAAGTCTGGCCGCTGTGAGGACAGGGATTCCTAGGCAGATGGAGGAGGGCTTTGGGTCCCTGTTGATCTGGGACTGTGGGGTTGGTTCATGGACGTAATGGGAAGGGTCTAGTTGAGAGGAAGGGAGCTGATGAGGAGGAAGCAGTTACTATGTGACGTTCTGAGGAAGGAGGAAAGACCAGTAACAACAGAACGGGCACGCGTGGGCCTGACTCCCATACAAGGGAGGGGCACCATGCCCAGCAAGGAGGAAGGACAAGGGTCATTTGGGAACTGGACTGTGGGATGTGAAGGGAGTTACTGCCCATAGGGTTAACCTCTGGAAAATTCCAGAACTCTTTGGTTCTCTTCAAGATGTGGGGCCAGTGGAGATTTAGGAAAACAAATAAAAGAAAACATTACCCTTCTAAAAACAAACAAACAAAACAACCGACTCCCAATCATTTAGAGCTTGAGTCCTTTCTCTCTTGAAGTTGCTAATTTAACAGCCAGCTCTGGCCTTAGAAAGGACCCCCACCGCAGTGAACACTTACTCCACGGGTTGTAGCATTAGACCATCAGAGCCACTATTGCCGACGACCTCCCCGAACCAGAAACGGTTTTGTTCTACACATGGGCACTATATTTTCTTATAGTTACTGTTTGCCCTATACAATTCTGGGTTATTTGAGATTGACACAAAGTCCCTTTCCATTTTTGTATTCTTTTTCTTTCTTTCTTTCTTTTTTTTTTTTTTTTTTGGCTTTTTGAGACAGAGTTTCTCTGTATAGCCCTGGCTATTCTGGAACTCGCTCTGTAGACCAGGCTGGCCCTCGAACTCATAGAGATCCCCCTGCCTCTGCCTCCCAAGTGCTGGGATTAAAGGCGTGTGTCACTGCAGCATTTTTGTGGTTTTACACTACCAAACAGAATGCCTTCTAAATACTAGCTGGTTAAAAATATATTTGCATAATCTTTCTTTGTAACACTTGGCAATAATTATATTTTATTCATATACTTAAATTATGAATATGCATAAATTATTAAGATTATATGCACTTGATTATTTATTCCTACTATGAACTTAAAATCTTCCATCAAATAAGTCAAAATAAAATAAAAATTGCCTTCTATCAAATAAAAATCTTTCTTCATTGATGAATTTTCAACCTACTTTTTCCTCTTGAATCTTAAGTCTTCTTTTAGACCTAGTTTATGAAGTAGTAGGATTTTGTTATAAACTGGAAACTCAAATTTTAAACATCTAAAAATAATCAAATACATATCTTTATGCTGTGGGATGGTCTGTATGTCAAATTGCTCTGATTGGTCAATAAATAAAACACTGATTGGCCAGTGGCCAGGCAGGAAGTAGGTGGGACAAGGAGAGGAGAATTCTGGGAAGCGGAAGGTTGAGGCAGAGAGACACTGCCAGCTGCTGCCATGACCAGCAACATGTAAAGAGGTCGGTAAGCCACCAGCCACGTGGCAAGGTATAGATTTATGGAAATGGACTAATTTAAGCTATAAGCACAGTTAGCAAGAAGCCTGCCACGGCCATACAGGTTGTAAGCAATATAAGTCTCTGTGTTTACTTGGTTGGGTCTGAGCGGCTGTGGGACTGGCAGGTGACAAAGAGTTGTCCTGACTGTGGGCAAGGCAGGAAAACTCTAGCTACTTCTTTAAGCTTGTTGTGGTGACTAGAGAGCTGGAAAGAGCACAGGCTGCTCTTCCAGAGGACCTGGGTTCAATTCCTAGCGCCCACATGGTGGCTCATAGCTGTCTGTAACTTCAGTTCAAGGGTGGGGATGGGGGTGGGAGGATCTATTGCCCTCTTCTGGCTTCCATAGGCACTGCATGCATATGGTGCACAGCTGTACACAGCATGCAAAACACCCCATACATATAAAATAAATTAAAAAAAATTGTGTATGTGTGTGTGTGTGTGTGTGTGTGTGTGTGTGTATTTATGTGTGTGTATTTATGTGTACTGAACCCAGGACCTTACATGTGTTGATCAAACACTCTATCACTGATCTATACCCTCCTGGCTCAGTATAGACCTTACAGTCTTTCATCCACGAACCTAAAGTAAAGCAGCAATCTGGCATACAGTTCATGATTTTATATTCCTTAAAGTTACCACACACAGGAGAAATATTAAAACGTGATGAGTGCACCAAGAGCTTTAGTCATATAAGTAATTCAAGAGATGACAAAAGAATTTGACAAATACTTAGGGGTACTGTCTACCTGCAAAGTATTATTCCAGGTTCTATATATTAGTATGAATTTTAATATGAATATTAATATGGATGTATTAATGAGCAAAATCCCCATGCTTTTCTACTTACTGGGGGTAGGAAGAGGTAAAGAGACCATAAATAAATGTATCAGATACTGTGAAGAAATGTAATGCAGAGTAATGAGATTAAGGGGGAAAAGGTGGGGAAGGGTCTGAAAGCGGCAGGCAAGAGGCTGCTACCAAGAGCCATGGGAAGCCTCCGCGGCAAGCTGACATGTGAGAGGCTGTCTATCAGAGGGAAGAGATGGGAACGTCTCACATAGCATCCTTGGTGTGTAGAACTATGCTCTGGCATGTTAGACGAGCAAGTTGGCCAGTGGGGTTGGAACAGGGGTGAGAGAAGGACCATGAGGAGCCAAGACTGAGAAGTAGATAGAAGTCAGAGAGCATTTACCAGGGGCTGCTGAAACCAGCTCCAGGAATATGGGCAGATATGGAGGAGCTTCCAAATACACAGCAAGTTCCCATTAGCAACAGTTGTTGCCAGCATGGTCCAAAGATTTGCCAGCCACCTTAACCAAGGTTCCCAAATGTTTGTGTTTAGCTTTCTTTTGTATGTATGTATGTATGTATGTATGTATGTACGGATTTTTTTCTCAATTGTTTAAGAGTAAATCATAGAAATGATGACCCTGGAGCCCTAAATATTTCTTTGGAACAAGAAATTCTCTTTAAAAAACTACAATACAACCATCAACACCTGGAAATTAACATTTACAGTGCTATTATTTAGCATTTTGTCTTCAGTCTCAATCATGACCTCTGTGGCAAAACAAAACAACAACAAAACCAAGACAAAATATTAGAATAGTTGATATTTTTTCTCTATGTTCCCATAATCTGGAATCAAGTTGGATCTTTTGCTTTAGTTTTTTTTTTAAATTATGTATATGTGTGTATGTGTGTCTCTTTGTGTGTGCACATGCACACTTGTGTAGGTGCCTTGGGAGGCCAGACGGTTTCAGATGCCCTGAAGCTTGAGTTCCAGGTTCTTGGGAGCCATCTGATGTGGGTGCTGGGAATAAACCCTGGTTCTCTGCAGTGGCACTGACTGCTTCTTAACTGTGGCATCATCTTGCTGGCCTCTGAACTCTGGATTTGGAAGTGTATTTTATGGCATTGGCATGTTTTAATACCACAGACAGACAAGCTACTCTGTAGGCCCCATTTTGGACCTGCGTTCTCCCCATGATTCAGGTGATGCTTTTGGCTGCTGACTTCTGGAGAGTGGTCCCATCAGACCACTCGCTGTTTGCTCTCAGCACTGGCAACATGAGCTTTGGTCCCTTGGATAAGTGTTATGTGTCAGTCCTCAGTATTTGTTAAGACATCATTTTATCTTTTGTAACAACTAAGCTGGGAGATAAATGCTCCAAAATCTGAAATTCTGAAATGTTTTGAGTATTATGTCTTCTCCAAGAATTTCTGAATTTCAGATTAGAGATGTTGTATTTTGGTGGTTGCCAAATGGATAATCTTTCTTTCCTTCTCTGAGTGCTTGCATGAGCGTGCTTGTGTGTGTGTGTGTGTGTGTGTGTGTGTGTGTGTGTATGTGCGCGCGCTCCCGCAGGATTGAACCAGTGCATCATGCATGTGAAGTGAGTGTTCTCACTGAGTTAGATTCCTCGCCCACACTAAATACTTGTTCCTAATCCTGTCTTTTTTTTTTTTTTCTACATCAGCTGGCGCTCCACTGAAAGAAATCGCTTTCCTTTCTTTCTTTGGGTCACCGTGAACTTGTGGAGACTTGGATTTTACATTATCTTCATTTACTACAGTTACTTAGTTGGATGCTCAAATGACTTTTGACGCAATGGAATCTCCCAACAAGATGTTTTCTTTATCTTTTGACCTGCCCCTACTATTCCTTGGATACGTTCTGGCACTAGAACTGTTCTCCAGGCTCATCTTTTCCTGTCCTTGTCCTGCACCAGCCTGAACCAACAGGGCCTCTTGGCAGTATTACATATTACCCTCTGTTCCTCTAGATCAAAGACTGTCCAGTACCTTTTGTTGAATCCATTCCTCCAACTGCAAATAACGTTCCCACAGTCGACTTCCGAGGCTTTGTCCGAGGACTCTGCAACATGGGTCGTCTCTCAGGTAATAAGTGATACTTCATTGCTTCCATAATGAGCTTCTGACACTCTATGTCATCCCGAAAAAGTGCATTGTTTTCCATGTCTGCCAGGAACTAGAGAAGAACAGGGTGTACGTACAACAAAGACATATACGATACACTTCTTAGTTCACTGCTCTGTTCTATTGATCTGCTTATCCCTAGGATTTGATTTTAGTTTTGAGACAGGGTCTTACTATGTGGCCCTGGTTGGCCTGGAATTCATGGTCTAGACCAGGCTAGTCTTGAACTCCTGATTCTCCTGTCTCAGCCTCTCATGTATTGAAATTATAGGCAGGGGTCACCATGCCGGCTTATTAGTGCCTCTGCCTCCTGAGTGCAGGGATTAAAGGTGTGCATCACCCTCCTCCCCACACTGTTCGTGTTGTTTCTGAGGCAGGAACTCACATAGACTGGCCTTGAACTCCTGGTCCTCCTGCCTCAGCCTTCCAGGTGCTGAGACTTTAGGCAGGAGCTGCCACAACCAGATTATTAATGCCGTAACAGCACGTCCTGAAATCTGGTATTTTCAGTCTCCCCTCATCAAGTTTGATGGTTTTCTTAGCTAGCTGGGGTTTAGTTTTCCATGTCAATTTAAGAGTCATCTAGTTCTTTTTTTATTATCTTGGTTCTTATTTTAGGGTGAACTGCACCAAGATTCTTCTATTAATTAGGGAAAATATATATTTTATATTAGATCTTTCTGTTCAAGAGGCCCTTGCACTTGTATGATTTTCTTTACTGCCTTTGCCTTCATTTTATTAAATTTAATCTTCATATGTAATTATTTTGATTACCAGTTTACTCTATTAAGCTTTAATTTTTTATGTTTTGCTGGAGAAGAAAAAAAATCTACTGGTTAATATAACTTGTATTTAGCCTGGTACTTGACCACACTCACTAAGCTCTAGCTGTTATACATCCACTCATCACTGAACAGGAATAGTTTGGCATCTTTTTCTGGATGGACACTAGTGATTTCAGTTTATGGGTTTATCACACTGTCCAAACCTTCAATGTAACGGTAAATAATTGGGTAAAATGGAGCCTCTCTGCTCTGGCTGGCGTTCAGGCGGTATTAGCGTTTTCCTGTTTCAGACTGTAGATGCCATAGCGTTGTGAGGTCCATTTTTATTTAGGCTGTGTCCTTGTCTCCCTACTGCAGTGTTTCAAATTAAGAACTGTTACCAATTATTCCTCAAATATCTTTCACATATCTATTGATAAGATCACATAATTGATAAGATCACATAAAAGAAAGAATAATTTTTCTTTTAGGCTAGTGATGTAATGATTTCCTGACAGATTCCCTGATAATTGTCCTTTTGCTGTTGTTCTTGGAAAAACTTTCCCTGGCCACAGTGTATTACCCTTTAAAACATCGTGGAACCCTAGTCCATCAATTAGCCTGGAGGGCAGAGGGGACACATCGTACTTAATCCAATTAGCTGACCTTTAGTAAATGCAGCAAGTGGACAGGTCTGGTGCATGTCTTTCAGCTCAGGTAGATCCCTGAGCCCCGGTCCTGTGAACGACCACGCCCACCCGCCTGCCACCTCCTGTCTCAAACAATCATCTATCCACGCAGATTTGCCTTGTCTGCCTACGTCACGGAAACAAACTCATACATGCCCTCCATGTCTTGCTTCTTTTATTCAGCACATTCTTTAGGCTTGACCATGTTGTAGCACGTATCAGTTTTGCTTCTTTGCTGCTGAATAATAGTCTACTGACTGGCTCGCTTTCACTCTACCCATCCAGCAACTGATGGTTGTCTCCGGTATGAAGTGATTATAAACAAACTGCCAAGAAATAATGTGCACATCACTGTGTGGGCGTATTTTGATTTGTCTTAGATAGATAACTAGCTAAGATTATCCTTTATATGAAAGAGACCTCAAAACTGCTTTTCAGAGCATCTGCACCACACTCCCATCCCCACCAGCACCTTGTAAGGGTTCTGTCTCCACACACCCTCCCAACCACGCCCATTTTAGCCAGCTGGTAAATAGAAGAGTCTGTTTTACTTTGCATTTCCTGAATGGCTAACGATGCTGAGAATATGTTCAGGCTTAGATAACTGAAGAGAAATGAAATCTCCAACAAAAGTTACCATAAAAAAGCCTGTGGTGCTGGGCGATGGTGGCATATGCCTTTAACCCCAGCATTTATGAGGCAGAGGCAGGCAGATCTTTGTGAGTTCAAGGCCAGCCTGGTCTACAGAGCGAGTTCCAGGACAGCCAAGGCTACATAGAGAAACCCCATGTCAAAATACAAAACAAACAACAAACAAACAAGCAAACAAACAACAACAGCAACAACAAAAAGCCTGTGGCATTCGGTAAGCATGTATCATAAGCCAAAGACAAAATAATCTCAGTAAGACACGAGTCTCATGACCTGGGCCAGTTTTTCCTGTACACACAAAACATAAACTTAGCCCAGAAGCCATCAGTGCACATGCATTGAGTTGGCTCATTTAGATTAATGTTAGTGCTGGTTTTACTTCTGATATAATTACCTTAGTGCTCTTTAAATAAAATAAATGTGAAATAAAACATAGGAAGTAAAGTCTCAGGAGATTTTTATAGTAACTGCAATTTGAAGTAAGACATTTTTAACATGCTGATAAGTTCTGTAGTTTATTAAAACAGGATTAGTTAGTTATATTTAAGTAAAGAAGTGGGAATGGAAGAATTATAAAGCAATTTATTCAAGAACACCAAAAATCAAGTATTAATGTAGCAGGTAAGCTATTGTTCAGGAAACTATTATGACTGGCTAAGCTATAAAATATTGGTTCTAATACACTCTCACTTTTTTTTTAATGAATGCCTGTCTGCCATAAACAATGGCAAACCATTAGAATAAAAGTCTCTGGAAAATCAGACATTTTGATGGTATATTCTTCACTCTTGTTTTTTTTTTTTTTTTGTTGTTGTTTTTTGTTTTGTTTTGTTTTTTGAGACAGAGTTTCTCTGTAGCCAGGCTGGCATTGAACACAGAGATCCGCCTGCCTCTGCCTCCCAAATTTGGGGACTGAAGGCGTGTGCCACCACCGCCCGGCTCATCTTCACTCTTGTCTTTGTTTGTCATGACGAGTTTTCTAAAACTGTCCCCTCAAAACACGTATAGAATGAGAAGGGCTTTTCCACACTGCATCAAACTTGACCAGCTCTGAAGCCGGTCTTCCCTGCAGCATCAATGATTGTAGTACTTCTTCCTTCTTGAATTTGAGTCAGTTCTTAGTAGAACCCCAGGCAAGGGTGAAACACCATGGCCATAACCACTTCCTTTTTTGATCGTTCAGTTTCTTTTGAAAGCCATGTAAAATGATCCCTTGGGAGACTGGGAGAAGGCTCAGTTGGTAAATTGTCCGCCACACAAGCTTGGGCTTGAATTCAGAATTCCAGTCCCCACACAAAAGCTGGGTACCAGGCCATGCATCTGTAACTTCAGCATTGGGCAGGCTGGAGACAGGTGGATCCCTGGAGCTCACTGGTCAGCCAGTCTAGCCACAGTGATGAGCTCCGGATTCAGTGAGAGACCCTGTCTCAAAAAATATGGTGAGGCGTGATCAAGGAAGACACTTGGTGTCGGCTGCTGGCCTGTGCATGCACTCACATTCATGCATGTGCAAGTACAGAGTTGTGCATATATATAAACAAGTGGACATAGCATATACAAGTGTGCGCACACACACATAGGCAGAAGTTTTTTTAAAAAGATCATTGGGGGAGCTGATGAGGTTGCTCAGTGAGTAAAGTCCTTGCTGTGCAAGTCTGAGGAGCTGAGTTCCAACCATGGTGCTACCTAAAGATAGGAGAGAACATGCCCCCATGAAGTTTTCCTCTGACCTCCACATGCACACTGTGGAACGTGTGCCAACCCCCCCCCCATTACACACACATGCACACACATACACAAATCCACATACGAATAATGAATAAAAAAATTTTAAAAAGATCATTTGTGTAGCAGGTTATAATTATACATCTTATTTCTTCCATCACTTACAATATCTACTATTGGTGACACTATAATAAAAATTTAATATTTGGAAGCTGATCATAAAATCTCATTTACTTGGTATCATTGAGAAAACACCATTTCACACATGTAGATTCTCTAGGTTACTATACCTAATCACAGTTTTTAAAATAGTCATTAATTACTCAATAGGCACCTGACAGTTTTAACAACTGTTATATTTCCCTGCCTTTTAAAGTAAAACATACAGAATCTAACTTCAGAATTCTACTTGGTAACTAATTCTGTAATTTTGGTTTTCATTTTTATCACCAAAACCCAAATCCAAACCCCTCAAACCTTACAAGTACTCAGCCCTAACTGGAAACTCTATCACACACACACACACACACACACACACACACACACACACACACACACACACCCCTGGAAAATCTATTAGCTCCCAACCCCATAACTCAAGGAACATTGTGGAAGGGGGGCCAGAAAGATTATAAAAGCCAGGGGTCAGGGAGAACTGCCACAAAATAGTGAGTTCTGGACATGGCAGGGCTAACAGTGTCTGTGGTTGCCTGCCTAAGACCTGTACAAGATCAAGCCCGTCAATGTTCTAGAATAGTTAAGAGGGAAAAAAACTCTTAACTAACTAACTCCGCAGGTGGAGGAGGGGCTCATAAGGTTCTAGCCTTAACTAGGGGGCTTTTGGAGGTGACAGCCACCAAGGGAGGCACAGTCAGTTGCCTACATCCATGTGGTGCACAGTAGATTGCCCATGTGCCAGTGGATGGTCCTATACCCATGCACAGATGGCAGCACCAGCTGTATTCAGTGGTGTGTGTGTGTGTGTGTGTGTGTGTGTGTGTGTGTGTGTGTGTGTGTGCGCTTCTTGAGGAGTTGGAAGGGGGTACTATGGTAGTGGATATGATCTAAATACATTGTGTTCTATTGATACAGGAAGTTACCAAAGGTGTGTGAGGGTGGTGGTGGTGGGCAACAGAGTAACTCTAAGTGTCACAATACTGCAACTTAGTATTATCATTGTAGGAAAGAAAAACACAGCTCAGAGAGGTGAAATAACCGTCCACACTGTTCAGGGCACTGTAGCTGACTCAATCACATTTGCTCTTCCATTATTACCACTCATCATGGACAGGGGCTCTCAAACCTGAGTGTGCACCCAAATCAGTACAGGGCTTATCAAATCACCTCTCCAGGGCCCATCTCAAAAGTTCACAGGCGTCATTGGTCCTATACTTCAAGAACCACTCGGCTGACCCAGAGTCCCCTCCTTATCTGTCTTCTCTGTAGCATTTGATGACATAATACTTCCTCCTCCTCGGTCGTGGAATCAAGGTCTGGTAACGCTCCACTCACTGAGCTAGGGTGGTAATGGACACCAAGTCTTAGTGTTTCCCAGGGTCCGTCTCTACCACTTCTGCATTCTCCCTGGCCAGGATCATTCTTTTGCCTTGGGCTCCAACATGCTGGTAAGTTTTTCCATTTTTCCCCCCTCTTACTATTCTGGGGATTTAAGGTTTAAGGTGCCCAGCAACTTGGGGAAAATGATTCTCCCGTTCCCTTCCCCCCATGCTTCATGGTATCCCTCACTCTGCCTCCTTTGTCTCAAACGACATCACCTTCAGTAACCTCATTCTACAAACAGGAACACGTTGGGCCCTTCTTCTAACCCAGTCATTAAGTTTGTCAGTTTCTGGTCATTTCTCTCTGGCACTGCCTGAGTGTCTTCTTCGCCTGGCCGAACTCCGACAGCCTTTCTAATGGGTTTCTAGTGTTGACCCCAATTCATCCTCCGTAGTACATTTATAGCTGTCGCCCCCACACAGAATTACATTATGTCATTCCCATTATAAAACATTTCCAGCCTTCCTCATGCCTTTTAAGATAAAGTCCAAACTCCTTGGCATGACTAAAGGCTCCTCATGATCTGGTTTAATTCCCTCTCTAACTTCACCTCTTGACATCGCCCCTCTTTATTTTGGGGCTCCAGTCAAGTAGGTGCCCTTCAAATCTCATAATGCATGCTTCACACCAGTGCACAATCTGGTCTCTTTCCTGGACATGTCCTCCATCCCCCCCATGCTTTTGGTGGCTAACACAAGATGCAGATCACATGACATTTAAGGAAGTTCACTCTAGTTCTCTGCCATCTTTTTTTTTTGGGGGGGGAGGGGGGTAGTCATTCTCTCCATGCTGTGTTCATTCACCTATCTCTTCACAGCCTCTTCTTACTACATTATAACCACACCTAGCTTGATTCTGCTTCCTCCTTAACCCAAACCCTGCAATTTCATACCTGGTGTGTTTAATAGACAGAGTGGGCACAGAACCACACTTGGGTTCAAATCCTAGCTCTGGCTCTCAGGAGTCCCATGCTAATCAAGTAGTGAAGGCAGGCAGAGCCACAGTTGAGAAGGACGAGAACACATGGAGTCACTCTGTGGCTCTGAACGTCTGGTTTGACTTGCTTTGCTGATGCTTTGCTTCTACCCCAGGTGTGGGACGCAATGATCTCCTGTCTTTCTAAGGACTCAGGGAAGTATTCTGTCCCTGGGTTCATGGGAACGGGAGTTTCAAAGCCTGGTGAGGAGCCTGCCATCAGAAGTGCCCTTTAAGCTGCAGAACTGAACTACGTTCCCAGGTTATGTGGTTACACAGTCTCTTTCCAACATCTAAGGAGATTTCTCATGCTTTATTCTCTTTCATTCAGAAAAGACTAGGAAAGAGTAGCTGCTAGGAATCAAGAAAACTTTCAGTGCCCTCTTTAAATCTGATTTCAAGAGAAATTCTTCATTATGTTATTTTTCCTGAATTGCCATCCATTCATGCGGTCCCGCTTGCGAATAGGGAGGGCTTAGCATGAGGCCTTGGCAGTGACTTTTGTTTTTGCTAGAAAGAGTGCAAACAGTAACTTCCACTCACCATAGCCAGAAATGATGCATTATCTGAAAAATTAATACAAACAAGGCAACATTTATGGCACTTTAAATAATGAGAAGCAAAGAAAAAGAAGAGAAGGCCAAGCCCGAATCAGCAAGAGCTCTCACCTTCTCTGTGTTCAAGGCCTCCTTCTCTACTCAATGCCTGAGGTAGGCAGGGAAAAAATGCTGGGGAAATGCCTGTATATGCCAGTGAAAACCGTACAAAGGAGAAATTGTATGTAATGACCGACAACTGTGAACACAGTCAGAGGTCTCTATTCTGAAACTATGGCATTATTTATAGCACCTTTTGTTTCACAGAATGCTCTTCTCTCATCGACATCCTGAGACAGCCAGAAAAGAGGTATCTCTACTTGATCAGAATCAATGTCCTCTCTGCTTCATAGATGGGCAGGCTGTGGTATGTGAACACACCAGGTCACAAGTCAGAGCGTTCACCACAGAACCCAGCAGCCAGTGGGTACTTAACCAACATGTGACAGTGAGTTGATCTAGAATTTCCGGCTCTTATTACCCAGTGTCCTCTAGTTAGTAGGGCAGGGTTATAGTAGGGTCCAAGAAAATTGCTAACTCCAAATCAAGAGTGCTCCTTACTCAATACAACTTAGCTAGCTCGACCCTCTGAACTGCAAACAGGAGCAGCAATTTGTTGGTTTAATATCTCTCTGTCTCTGTCTCTGTCTCTCTATCTCTGTCTGTCTCTCTCTCTTTCAGACAAGGTTTCTCTGTAGTTTTGGTGCCTGTCCTGGATTTCGCTCTGTAGACCAGGCTGGCCTCGAACTCACAGAGATCCACCTGCCTCTGCCTCCCGAGTGCTGGGATTAAAGGCATGCACATCATGCCAGGCTTTTGGTTTAGTATCTTTTAACCAATACATTCCATAGGAATACACGGATAAATTACTTTGACAGACTAAAGAAAAACACCCGTAGACGAGTGCCAATTAATTACCTGCGGCGCCAGGAGAGGTAGCCTAATGTAAGCCAACAGTTTACTGAGCTCCTTCCGCCTCTGCTCTAGATCATGGCGGACCCAAGTAAGAAGTGCGTTCAGTATTGTCTCCTCATTAGGAATGTTCATGTCATCACTGGCCAAGAGCTTTGCAATTTCATTGGCTGGGAGTAATACAAATTCCTGGTTTCTGATTACTTCCATGAAATGTTCCTAGAGGGGAAAAAGGCAAATAAATGATATCGTTCCGTCTGGCCATCGCTACTTATATGAAAGAAGCTACATTTTTTATATTACTAATATACAATATTGTAATTTGTACTTTAGATACAATTGTATAAGGACAGGAAGCCAGGAGAAACACTACCCTGTACCTCTCGTTAAGCATGTGTGAAGGGAAACAGCGTCAGCTTGCTACTTTGTGAAGTGGGGCTATGACATTTATTTACTGTGTTGCTCGAATTAGGGAATAGTTTGGCAGAGGCTTCTGAAAGAAGACTGAAAAAATGAAGCAAACACCAAGGAGGAAGACTAATATTAGGCTTACGGTTGTTAAGGGATTTAGGCAGCAGCGAAGGTGCCTTGGGGCCCGGGAACTGCCTCCAGGCTGGCCAGGCTTCCTAAGATTCTGGATCCAAGTCCTCTCTCCCGCCGTGGAGGAACACTTGTCTTTAAGCTTATTCTACAACCAAAGCAGCCATTCACGGTTTGTTCTGATCCGTGTTGTTTTAAAGACGGGGTCTATCAGCCGGGCGGTGGTGGCGCACGCCTTTAATCCCAGCACTCGGGAGGCAGAGGCAGGCGGATCTCTGTGAGTTCGAGGCTAGCCTGGTCTCCAAAGCGAGTTCCAGGAAAGGCGCAAAGCTACACAGAGAAACCCTGTCTCGAAAAACCAAAAAAAAAAAAAGAAAGATAGAAAGACGGGGTCTATCTACATAGCCCGGGCTGGCCTTGAACCTGAGGTTCTTTTACTTCTGGGATCGTAGGTGTGTGTCACCACACGTACCTCAAAAATATTCCTATGCTTTTTAGAAGACCACCCAGGATTTCAGATCTATTAAAAAAGCTCAAATCTCTTCTAATCTGATTTACGCAGGGTTAGTTTGCTTTTAGCAAAAAAGGCCCAAAGCAAGACTGTTAACCTAGCACATACTAGGAGCACGACCTGGGACTACACATGACTGAGTCCTGACTGCATGTTAGAATCAAGCCCTCTGCGATTGGAAATGGGGCTCTAGAATACCCTCAGGAGTGAAATAACCTGTTTATCATGATCGTGTTCCGTAATCTGGAGAGAAAGAAATCTTTTATTTTTACTTTAAAATGTGTGCAAGCATGTGTGTGGGTGCAGGGGCGAGAAGCTAGAGTCACGGGTAGTTGTGAGCCATCTAAATATGGGTCTTCTGCAAGAGCTGTACACAACCACTGATCCATCTCTCTACCCCGGAAGGAGAAATCTCATTCGCTCTGCTTTGAAGTCTGGAAGTCTTAACGAAAAACGGATACAAATACGAACTCCAGACATGTGGTCTTGTAATGTTTCTCTTACACTTCCTAATAACTATCTGCCTCTGCATACAGGGTTTTAGTCAAATAGCGAAGGTTGTCTAAGTCAGAGCTGGAGATAAGGCCTATCAATAACTATCTTCCATATTAAAATGAGAATCATATTTTCCATTTAGCCTGTGGTAACCCAAGCGAGATACTGATCTGAAATCTATCTTGGGCTGCCGTTCCTTTCAGCAGAGTCTTAGGAGGAAAAACCATTCATGAATAATTAACTAAATTCAATTGCTCCAATTCATCATGATTTGTTAAAAGATATCAAAGTGAATCTACTTTATATGATTGATTATCATTTTCAGGAACATATTTTAATAAAATCTCAGTGCTGGAATGGCTTCAAGCAAACTGTTCTACTCAATTGCAGACTGACATTATAAGATGATTTGGGAACACACAGCAGGCGCCCCAAATTATGAAAACTAGGCTGGGGCTGTGGCGCGGCAGTGAAGTGTTTGCCTGGCATGAGTGAGACCTGAGTTCGGCTCCCCGCACTGTAAACCCCTCCGCCCATTTATTCCACTTGTCATTGTAATCCTTAATAAATGCTTTGTACAACGGGTTACAAGCCAAATACCTGTGGATGCTTCTTTTATCATCACTTTTTATAGTAAAATAGACCGAATGTCCAACTACAGAAAGTGATAACTAGTAATTATTAAGCAGGCAATATGAATTTGGAGGAAGATGAACTAGTTGTATGCAATGATATTTAATATATAATGTTTGCAGGAGTCTTGAGAAGTTAAATATGCTTTTCTGGTCATTTAACAACGTGGTGTGGCCAGGCATTGTGGCCCACACCTGCGACCCCAGCTCTGAGAAGCATGAGGCAGGAGGGCTGTGAATCTGAGGTTAGCCTGGGTGCAAGTATTATATGCTGGCTACGCCACACATCTGCACAACACTAATGTGACTGTTCTTCTTTCCAATGGGATCAGCTGCATTTCATCAGTAAGAGGCGGCTAGCCGACCATCTGTTACTGTGTCTATTTCAGAGACATGCCCTTTTCACTCTATAAATTATACTACATGAAAACTGAGCTTTTCCATAGATTACCCAACACGGTTGGAGCAAGTCTAAACACAAAGTTCTTTTCAAAAGCATGGCTTTGCTTTAAAGTAGCTATTTTTAGAAGAATTCGATGATTTTTTAAAATACATTTTCTAGACTGACAAATCATATTTAGAATTGTATATGTTCATGTTTGCTTCATAAAAACTCTTAATGACATTAAGTAGCTGTAATGATAAACTGATCTGGAATGTTCTTCTTGGAGGTTAAAAGACATGCTCCAGGTCACGTTCAGTGGTAACGGAGAAATGGAACCGAAGCTTCCAGACTGCGGCATCCCGAGGAGCTCTTCCCCGTTTCTGCGAGATGTACCCGAAGCTTCCAGACTGTGGCATCCCGAGGAGCTCTTCCCCGTTTCTGCCCATGCTTGTGCAGGAGGTCTGAGCATGCCCTGCACATCATGCCCTAACTGAACTCACAGGTCCAGCACGGTGCTTGTCCCTTACTTCCGGTCTGTTCCATGAGACAAGCAGGCATCATGCTGCCAGACTCTTGCTAGAGCTGCCCTTTCCCCCTGCAGAATCGTTTTTCAGCAAATGAAATTACTGAGGGATTTATTTAAACTGAAGATTGAATTTTGCTTTACATTCTTATTCCGTTCCCATAGCAACATTCAAATCAGACAATCTGCCTCTAAATTACTTATTATTATTAGAGTTCCATCGCGTTCCTCTATTGAAACTAAGTAATGTCAAGTAATGACCTTGACATAAAAAAAAAATCTACTGCAACTAATTGGCTATGAAAATAGCTCTAAAAACATCCAGCTAATTCCAATTGAATTTGCATCTAACCCTTAAAGCGGTAATCATGCCTGTACTGTAAACAACGGGAGTGACCTAAATGCATGTATAAAAGTCCTTCAGAAGAAAGTGAGATGGGGCCCGGGGAGATGGCTCAGGGGTAAAGGCACTTGCTGCCAAGCCTGACGCCCTGACTTTGATCCTTGGACCCACATGGTGGAAGGAGAGGACCGACTTCTGCAAGTTGTCCTTTGATCTCCACACGTGCACTTGCTCACACATAATATATGTAATAAAAATATAATATTAACAAACAAGAGATACTAAGTTATAAACTTATTAGGAAGAAAACAAACCTAGATCTACTTTATTTACTCACATTTATTTTATTCCGAAGGTGTTTGAAACTGCAGAGATAAAGTTAAAATAAAAAATGAGGGGCTGGAGAGATGGCTCAGCAGTTAAGAGCACTGGCTGCTTTTCCAGGACCCAGGTTCAATCCCCAGCGCCCACATGGCAGCTCACACCTGTCTGTAACTCCAGTTCCAGGGGACCCAACACCCCCTTCCAACCTTCAGAGGCACTAGTTATGTGCACAGACATCCATGTAGGCAACACACTCATACACATTAGAAAAAGAGATGGGAATCTACAAAGAAGTGTGGCGAAGCAGCTGGATTCCCAGGACTTGATTTAAAAACATTCAGCTCACACTGCATACTGCCATGCTGTGGTGCAGCGATTTCACCAGACGCCCTATGACCATCACAGAGGACCCCCTCCTCGGAAGGGATGACACCAGAGAGGAACAGGCCCATCACAACCGTGTGCTTTATGTGTGCTTCTGTTCAGAGAACTCTTTCGAGCTTTTCCCCAAACTGCTAAAGCACCATGAATCCCTTCCAAGACAAACCAACTCAACTGAAGTGTAGAAGATGGAGGAGGAGAAGGAGGCAGACTGGCAGGTCTTCAATCCTGATAAAGTCTTGTATTTGAATAACTAGACTGATGTACTGGGATGCTCACAGTCTTTCTTTCCTTACTGCCCTCGTTGAAGCATTTAAGGCAACACACTTTAGTCACTGCCCTTGTGGCAAGACGGTCCATTCTTTAAAAACTCCCCTCCCTCTTCCTGTTCCCCTCTACTGTTGACACTGAAGGCTGGTCCTAACAAGACTCTGTCCATATGCCCTTAGTCCCTTGCTTTCTAGATCAACCCACGCTCTATGATCCCTCAGCCTGCTGAATCAGAACCTCCTCGGATTCATTTTGAACACATAATTCATGGCACTTAATAAGAGTGTTGTTCTAGATGGTGGCAAGCTTTGGTGTAATCAGAGGCATCTGAAATAGGAGATCTCTCACTCATCCTCTGATCGTTCATCTTGGTGCTGTACCAAGACACCACAGCCACTGTCACCAGTCCCCACCAGTGACTACGCCGAGGATCTGAAATCTACCCACGTGCTGCAGTGGAATGTTTAGGAAACGCTGCGTTTAAAAGCAGCACCCTGCCATTAGGATGCTCCGTCAGGAGACATCTGGCTTGTTTCTCTTTCCCAACTTCGTGCTACATCATGAACGTGAACCTCAAAACTTGTGGCAAAACCACATGAAAACAGCAACATGCAGGTGAGCTTTCAAAGGTAAGAAATGGGGCAAGGAGGACACGACTGTCCGATTTTCAAAAAAATACATACCATAGTGTAATTGTGGGCCACTTTATGCAAATCTGTGCAGCCTTGGGCATCGGCAAAAGAGCGGATTCCAAGGCAATTGGATGGGTGGAGCTGTTTCATCAGGAATTTACAGCATGCCTCCACAACCTGGGACAGCTGGAGGAGGCATGCTGTAGACAGCAGGCACTCGATGTTATCTTCTTTCAGTTCCAGTCGGCCTTAATGGGAGGAAATGCCATTAACGAGGGAGCTTCGTGAATCTTGTTTTCATACAATAACTGTTGTTGTCAACAGGATTTCTAAATAAAAGCCCATTACACACATTACAGACCCAGAAGGCTTAAGATTCCAAAAAGAAAAACAAATATTAAATGTGAAACATTTTATCCCCTTGTGACCTCTACTTAAAAAAGGATGGCAGCTGGCAGGGTGGTGCAAGCCTTTAATCCCAGTTCTCCAGAGGCAGAGGCAGGAGGATCTCTGTGAGTTTGAGGACAGCCTGGTCTACAAAGAGAGTTCCAGGACACCCTGGGCTGTTACACAGAGAAACCCTGTGTTGAGAAACCAAAACAAACAATCCCCTCTCCCCCCCCCAAAAAAAACCCCAAAACAACAAAAAAAGGAAGAATGGCTTATTTTCAGAATTTTAAAATATTACATTAATTAGTAACTCATATATATGATTATATAACTCTGAAATTTTAAATGTGAAATTTTGACTATATTACATAACTTAGACGCACAGAGAAAGAGGGTGTAAGTGTGTGTGTGTGTGTGTGTGTGTGTGTGTGTGCGCGTGTACACATGCATACAGAGGAGGACATCAAGCGCCTGTTCTACCACTCCTTGGTTTGATTTCTGAGACAGGGTCTCTCACTGAACACGGCACTCACAGTTTTTCACCTTGGCAGGCCAGCCAGCAACAGCCGGCCTCTGTCCTCCAGCACCGTGTGTGGTTACAGAGACAAACAGCCACATCTAGTTTGTATGTGGGGGCTGGAGATCGGACTCAGGTCCTCATGTTCGCAAAACAACTGCTCTTATCTACTGAGTCATTTCCCCAAACCCAACTCATGTTATTACTCATGTTATTTATTTATTTATTTATTTATTTATTTATTTATTTATTTATTTATTTATTTATGTTTTTTGAGACAGGGGTTTTCTGTGTAGCTTTGTGCCTTTCCTGGATCTCGCTCTGTAGACCAGGCTGGCCTCAAACTCACAAAGGTCCGCCTGCCTCTGTCTCCCGAGTGCTGGGATTAAAGGCGTGCGCCACCACCGCCCTGCTCATGTTATTTTTATATAAAAATTTTAAGGTACCATTCAAGGGACTAGAGAGATAGCTCACAACTACCTGTACCTCCAACTCCAGGATTTCCAATGCCTCTGGTCTCCATAGTCAACTGCTACACTCACATGTATACACACACACACACACACACACACACACACACACACACACACACACACACTTAAAAAATCTTAAACGTATTATTCACAAGCTTCATCCTGATAATCATTTTAAAAGTTTTTAACATAGAGATTTTTAACCAATACAGAAAAGCATCAGAGGTAGTGATGACCATAGCAGAATTAACTGAACTACAGACTGCTTTATTCAAAGCAGAAATCTGAAATCTAGGAGAAGCAAGAGCCAGGAACTGTTCAAGGCCATCCTTGGCTACATAGTGAGTTCAATGTCAGCTTGAATATATGAGACTCTGATTGAAAACCATAAACAGAAGAGAAAGGAAAATAAATCAAATCTAAAATCAAATTACATAACATAAATCGAAAGGGTTTTAGTTTATTTCCCGACTTGTTACCTGTGTATGCGTACTGAATTAAGGACCACAATGAATTCGGTTCTACACCTTCCATTTTTATTTCTTCTTGCCTTGCCTCCCTGACATCATTAGTAAACATGGCAGCGAAATAATCTGAGACGGAGGAGAGCACCAGCCTGAGGATACATTAGAAAGGCAATCAGTGAGTACATTAAAGCTGGATGTTCATTAATAAATGCATCCTCTTCCTTTTTCATTTGGCACTCACAGGAGTACCTGGTACTGGGAAATGCATCCTACATCCCACAAACCCTTTATGCTCAACTTCCTTCTTTTGAATAATAAATTACCATTACTGGAAATTTCCTGCTGAGCTAAATGATTTTACTATGCAAATACCACTTTATGGCATCTTTTTAAAAAAGCTATAAGTACTTGGTATTAAGTTGACTATAAATATGAAAAGAAAAATATAAAGGTTATTTTCTCTTTGCCAGTTTTGAAAATAACCTAAACTATTTGGGGCAGAAATGAATATGTAGAACATACTTGAAAATGGTGTTAGCAAATTTTATAATATTTCACACTTTTAATACTTTGACATTTTTTTTTGGTCATAGTCTGGTATAAAAAGGTAGTAAGTACTATAAGGCAAAAAGTAGGGCAAAGATAGATGGCGTCACTCGGGCAAAGGCCTGTTGCTTAAAATTATTATTATTGAGAGAGGTGAAGACTTCAGTCCCGGAGGTGCCTGGGATGGCACTGGGTAGGAGCAGACAGGGCCCCAGTCCTCGGGCACAGGGCGCACACAGTAGTGCACAGGAACCCATGAGGGCTCTGGAGGCTCCTGCCGGTGAGCAGGCGGAGTGGTAGGACAGAGTACTGGCGTCAATGGCAAGCTGGGCTGCACAGTCACCACATGCACTTTGCCTTTCAACCCAGGGACTGGGAGTCAGGGGGAGGAGGAAGCAGAGAGGCCCGTGGATACACACCATCTGTGTGATGGTGGTGTCAGCATGTGACGCCACCGCCGCCGAGGTGATGAGCGCACTTTCATGGCCACTATGAGATGCCTCTGGGAAATTCAGGTTGAAATCTCTTCTCTAAGAAACCATGTTGTACCACAGGCTTTTTACCACAGGGATTTGTCAATAAATGCATGCTAATCGACAGCTATGAACCCAAGCGCCTTCTTTTGAATGGTTTTATTTCCACTTCGAACAAAGGGTTTTATAAAAACTTTTGGGCAATGTTAATTGATACTGAAAGGCATAAAAGTAGTTGTTGTGGTCATAGCGGTGATTAACAATAAGTAACTGAACGAATATAAAATTATCAGAAGAAAATGAATTTTTCTCCTAAACATTTTTCATTTGTTTTACCTTAAGAAATGGGTCGTTTGTGTTTGGATAATCCCCACTGCCTCTATCATTCTTCATAGTTCGTAGAGACCAGCAAACAAAATTGGGGAATACATGGGAGTTTTAAAGCTTGTCAAGGGGCAGGAGGGTACTAAGTGGACAGAGCACAGGCCTGGGTTCAACCCACAGCATTACAAAAAGAAAAGAAAAACTGTTAAGATTTGTGAACTCTGTTCTGTGAGATGTTTTGCTTCTGGCTATCCATAAACTCTAATTCCCATCCAGCTTATTTAAAGCATCTAATGAGTATTTAATATGCAGGAAAACGGTTTACTGTAGCTGATATCTACAGCAAACAATACTGACTGATGTGAGGCTAATGCCTGTGCTTCCATGAAAGAAAACAGGGACATTTATGCTTAGTGATCTCACATGCAGTGTGTTCTTCCCCCGAAGCCTAAGGGCTAACCGGGGCACGTCACCTCACCACATGTAGTAAGTTACCTGGGGACCAGTTCATCCCAGAAGTTTACAGAACAATTACCTGTGAGCTGGAATCCTACGATCACCAGCAACTAGGATGACATCGCACAGCTGCTTATGTCTCAAGTAGTTTTCCATCTTTTTAAATGTTTGCTCCGCATGATTAAGGGCTTGGAAGAATTCATCTGAGGAACATGGCTCCATAGTATGGCAGGACGACAGTGTCTGGCTGCTATTGGAAGTCCTGATGAAAAAAAAAAAAAAAAGAAAACACACATTAAAAAAAAAAATCACCATGTCATGAAAGTTTTTCCCCACTAAGTCCCTTTAAAGCCTTCACATGCAATATAAGAATCAACGCCACCAGTCAATATTAGAGGGTAACTACTCATTGTCTTAAAGGTTTTTTTTTTTTTCTTGTGTAGAGTCTCACAGCATCGCCCAGGCTCACCTCAAACTCTAGCCATCTTTGCCTCAGTGTACCAAGTCTGGGACTACAGACATGTATGGCTTACTGCTTTGGTGTTTTAAAAATCCATGATGTTTGGGCATGTGTGTGTCCTGTAAACACAAGACTGAAGGTGCTACCAACAGCTATGGCTACACATACTCTTTGTATTGCCATTTTTGATTTCTCTCCGGCAAACCCTGGGAGTCTGCTGAAAAAGAGCCGAGCTATCTATATTCATACTGATGGGTGTTACCTCCTAATATATTTAATGGTGCCATTATTATTTTGTTTGAGATACAAACTATCCTTTACTTAAAAATGGGTTATTTTCATAGGTTATCTATAAAATACACTGTCACAAAAACAGCAGTGCAAATAATTCTCTCAAAAACTCAGATAACCAATAACATATATTTAAAAAGCTAAGTTAGTTTAAAGTAACCTGAAGGCTGGAATCTGGGGCATGTGTGTTGGAATGGACCACCATATCTAATTGTCTAGGACCATCTGAATTGGTCAATACCCAGGCAACATTTAACTTAGTTCTTATTTCTCAGCATATTGGAAGATAATTTTCTTAATATAACTAATAACCTTATCAAAAAATTAAAAAATCAGATTTCTTACTTCTTAAAGTAAGAGCATCTGAAATCAACGGAATTAGTAAGTTCCTTGCCAGAGCTAGAGATTGTTCATGCTTGTAGGGACTACTGTTTGATAAGGACCTTTTCCTCCTGGGAGGCAGCTAGACCGTATTTCCAGCCTGTCTTACACATAGGTGAGTTCTGAGGGAGGGGGCAATGTACACATTAGTATCTCCTAAATATATTTAATAAGAGTGGGAGAAAAAAATCACAGTATCTAATATTTATAAACCGCAAATTCTCCCCAAAACAAAGTAGAGGAAGTACTTCTTTCTTAGGGCTCTGATGTTGGTATTCCCTTTCTTATGTTTCACCTTAAATTAACAGTAGTGACTAACCAATGAGCAAGCTGGTAGACTAGAGTCATCATCCAATCATAAACACTAAGAAATATTCAACTTTAAAAGAACACTCACTGTTCAATACTATCATCACTAAGTATTGTAGTCTAACTTTGATACTGAGAGAAGCCCAATCCATTGCTTGTCAGGAACTTTCAGGGAATTTCAGTTTGGAACTTCAGACAAATCCAGTATCATGGGGACCATTCACATTTGGGCATCTCACTTGGTCTGAGGTGAGACCCAGACACCATATTTTTCAAAAGCCATGAGGTGCTCCTGATACTTCCATGGCTGAGGACCACTGGTGGACACTTGGGTTAGGAGGTGATATATTAAAAAGCTGAGTGTATGATGAACCTACAGTTCAAAACACTGATTTGCACAATGGAATCCTTGCTTCCAATATAAACTGAATTTCCCAGAATAAAATATTTAAATGAACTAGTAGAACTTAAATGGAATATTTGTTACCTTAAAAATGAGCATATAGGTGGAATATTTTACATTTCTGTTATTTATTTTATGTGTATCTATGTGTGTGTGTGCTTGAATGCACATACATGCACCATGTGTGTGCACAGGTTAGAAAAACGGTTCCAGATCCTCCTCGAACTGGTCTTACAGGCAACTGTGAGCGGCCATCTGGGTGCTGTGAACGAAACCCAAATCCTCTGGAAGAAAAACAAGTGTTCTTAACTGCCGAGTCACCTCTCCATCCCAACACCGTACACACAAGCATTAACCAGACGCCTTGTGTTTCTAGAATGACACTTCGAACTTCTTCATTGGCCACCGAGGCTTCAGTGCCGCCACCTTAAGTGAACGTCTTATTTCAGTGCGGCAGTTACAGGTTTCTGGAGACAGAAATCACGGCCACGGCTTCAAATGAGGGCTTCCGGTGTGTAGTCCACGGGAACACACAGCGATGGTCACAAGGTAGGCGTGAAGGGTAAGAAGCACGGCTCCTCGACAGACTTACGGCTGCACAACTCCCCTGCAATTCTTGCTTTCATTTTGTAAAGACCCTCGGGACTTCATCATACAATTCTAACAAGCACTTTTTAAAAAACATAATTTATGAGCTGGGTGGTGGTGGCGCATGCCTTTAATCCCAGTACTTGGGAGGCAGAGCCAGGCGGATCTCTGTGAGTTCAAGGCCAGCTTGGTCTACAGAGTGAGATCCAGGACAGGAACCAAAGCCACACAGAGAAACCCTGTCTCGAGAAACAAATAAACAAACAAACAAACAAACAAACAAAAAACCCAAAAACCATAATTCACCATACAGTCATTCAACTACAGGGAATTAAACTACATGCATTCAAACTACCATATGGAGAATTTTTACAGCCAAAAGAAACCTAGTCTGTCATTTAATTCAAATCTTGCAGATGAGAGAATTTGAGGTCCCAAATGGCAAGGAGTAGAGGTTTGAAGGGAGAATGAAGATCACTGATGGCAGGCACTAGAATTAAGGATTTCAAAAAAGTCCACTCCCATTTGACAATTATGTGGCTAGGGATGGGGAAGTAACAGTTTCTGAGGGAGAGAGCATCCTGTCTACACCTTTATGACTGACAACGTGGACATCTCCCGACTGTCTTCTCCTTGTGCCTTAGTTTTGAGAGCTGAGTTGGAGAGTATTGGAGAGTGATGGAGAACATTTTAGGAAGGTTCTAGAGTTGTTACCCAATACAATAGCAACTGGCCATTTTGAATCCATTTCAATTAAAAAAGAAAAACCACAAAGTTTTATTTTAATAAAATAAAAAAAATCAATTCTTTAGTAGCTGGGGTAGTCACACTTTCAATATCTAATATACATATCTCACATCACTGGGGACATTATTTTATTTCTCTAAGCCTTACTCTTCTTCACCATCAATGTAGGAGCAATGCGAAGGAGTTTATTTTAAAGGATCTCTTGTAGGAGGATTATGAAATAAAACAATCCGTGCACAGTCCATTCAGGGTAAATACACAATCATGGCAAGTCCCTGGTGGGAGAGGTCACTTTGCAGTGGGCAATGAAGACCTGTCATCTCCGCCTTTTGTCCACATAACACTATCCGTTTGGTTGTCTTTTAAAAGATGATCCCCATTATTACCAATTTTTATAACTTAATTTCATATTTCTTCTTTAAAATGGCCTTTAAAGCAGGCAACCTAACTCACAGCAGAAACATCTGGGAATAGGACATTTGTGGAGTATTTAAAATACATTTCTCTCTGTTCTGCTTGATCTTGACAACAGAGGACCTTCATCTAGCATCTCTGCTTAGTTTTGTCTACAGGATATTACTAAGACAGTAAATCACATTTCAAAGAGCTGCACGAGATTATTCAAATAATTTGTGGTAGAGCTTCACTGTAACGAACTACACATTGATGAATATTTCCTGGCTATACAGAAATGCTTAATTTTTAGGCTCTGTCACTGAACTAGGAAATGAATTTAAGTCAGAAAATGGCTGAACACACACACACACACACACACACACACACACACACACACACACACGAACTAAAAAGATTCGGATCACCAACTGTTTACCTTGTAATTCCCAAGGTGGGGTACCATGCCATCAAGATGCCAAGGGGATGCTTAGAAAGGTCCCTGAGTGAACGTTCTGGAATTTGAACTCATGCTTTATAAAATGGGAAATATCTAACTGACAACATAGCCCAGCACCTGTAATTCTCCAGGTTTCACATGTGTATAACTGCATGTGTATGTACATACAATATATGCATGACAGGCCTCTCCACACCCTCTGTCTCTGGGACAGGATTTTACTATGTAGCCATGGCTGGCCTGGAACTATGTAGACCATGCTGGCCTCAAACATGGAGACTGTCGACCTCTGCACCCTCTAGTAATAGGATGAAAGCTACGTGCCACCATGTCTGGTACAGAAGAATGAAGTTTGAAAAATTTAACTTACAAGAATTATACTTGACTTTGAGTAGGTGAAAAGCTGCTTTGAAACCGTGATTAGTCTGCTGGCTCTCTCTCTCTGTATAAGTGATTGGCACCTGCATTATGACATGTGACATCTAGAGTCTATGCCTCTGCAAAAGCGCAATTAGTGAACAGTGAATCTTTTAGCGTCTTTCACAAATACTCATAATCACAATTACAAATAAAATGCAAATTTATGAGTGTAAGCTATCAGTCTTTAATTTTTTATGTATACTGTTCAGCATACTTAAGGAATGCCCTACGTATATTTAATAATTTACAAAGGATGTACAGATAGCATCATTCCATTTTTATTACATGCCTGTAATTCCAGCATTTAAGAGGTAGAAGCAGGAGGAATGGGCCAGCCTGAGCTACATGAAACCCTACCTCAAACATCTAAAGCAAAGGGAAATGGACAAATAAAAATAGAGATATGAAATAGAAATAGAAATTGAGATAGATGACTGTGACTTCAAACAAGCATCATAGGCATCCCAGGCAGAACATGACTGCAGTGGGAACAGAGGGAGGAGAGGTCCACTGGGTGGTTGCTAAGGCAGCAAACGGGGGAAGTTTGTAGGGAAGTGAGGAGGAAGAGGAGGCAGCGCCGTCCACTTCCAAGATGGCTTCCTTCTCCCATCCAAGTACCAACCTGGCCTGACCCTGCTTAGCTTCTGAGATAGGAGCGTTCAGGCTGGTATGGCCGTCCACAAGAGCTCTCCCGTCTAAGGACACGGCAGTTGTAGAAAGCTATAGCAAGAGCTCAAGAATTACCTTTAAGGACTGGAACTGCAGTTCAGTGGTAGAGAGCATGCTCATCAAGGGAGAGGCCCTGGGTTCAATTTCCAGCACCCCCCCCTCCAAGATAAAAAAGCATCTTTGTCCCTCACTTTCTCAAGAAAAACATATTTTTATTTGGGAATTATTGCCCCCTGCTATGAACACCATGGCAAGGATATCCGAGGCAGAGTTAAAATGATTCTAAGAATCTTAAGTAACCAGTATGAAGGGGGAGGTCCACCAGGCACAACGCTGGAGAGAATTAAAATGGCCATAATCTTTGTGAAATAACCTTGAGAAGACAAATCAAGACCCTTAAAAACACGAGGTTGCCCCAAGTCTCTGTCCCAAGGAAATAATTATCTATGCATACAGAGACTGAGCCACAGGGAAGATTTGTTAAAGATTGTTTAGGGGGAAATACTGTAACAATCTAAATATTTGTTAAACAAAAGGTATGTCTACACACAGAAGCATGGTGACCCATGTTCTAGAAGACTGGAGATGGAGGTAAGGAGAGGACTGAGGCAAGGAAGGGTTGGCCACTCAAGCATGAGGAGGACCTGAGTTTGAGTCTCCAGCACCCCACTAACGAAGCCTCTGTAACCACAGTCTTTACTTACTGCACTTTTTTTCTTTTGTTTTGTTTTTCAGGACAGAGTTTCTCTGTGTAGCTCTGGCTGTCCTGGATCTCGCTCAGCTCTGGCTCTCCTGGATCTCGCTCTGTAGACCAGGCTGGCCTTGAACTCACAGAGATCCGCCTGCCTCTGCCTCCCGAGTGCTGGGATTAAAGGCGTGCACCACCACCGGCATACTGCACTTTTTATTATAACTTCGACTCTCTTTTCTAGTTCTACAGTAATGGTTTTCAGTTGGGCACATGGCTACACTCAGGTAGAGACTACATTCAAAGCCTCTCTTCTAACTAGTTGCGGCCACCGGACTGAGTTTTCACCAATGGAATAAGAGATACATGACCTGTGTCAAGTGTTTCACACCCAGGCTTTTCTTCGGTCTTTCCCTCAGATGAGAATGGAGAGGGTTGCTGAGTAAGCTTTGGGCACACAGAAAAGATAGTCCCCTAACTGTGGAGAAAGGAATATGGGCCTCTGAATGAACCTGTGAGGCAGAGGTCTATCTGCCCCTGGCCACTGGTCTGCCTGTCACCTGTGCTTCTGATAGTCTTTGACAAATCATTTTAGTCCATGACCTATTAGCATACTCATTCCTAAAGTTCCATAACCAAGTTATTTGCTTATGGGTCAGTGTGTGCTATGTGTGTGTGTGTACAGGCACATGTGTATCATTGTCTTCATGGCTGGTTCTAAAGCCTCACTGTCCAGATTCAAATTGAATACAAGTAAAATAAAATGTGATTAGTAAGTGTCATGAACAGAATCTTTTCCTTTAAAAGCCTGAAGCTTAAAAGGTCAATTGTAGTTGGGAATAGTGGCATATGCCTGTAATCTCCACACTTGAGAGGCTAAGGCAGGAGGACTGAGTTCAAGGCCAATCTGAACTATACATTAAGATGTCATCTTAATGAAATAGCTCAGCAGTTAAGAGCACTTACTGCTCTGACAGAAGACCCAGGTTCGATTCCCAGCACCCATGTAGCGGCTCATCACTGTCTGCAACACCAGTTCCAGGTGATCTGATGCCCTGGAGGCTCTTGCATACATGTGGTGCACATATGTACACTCAGGCACACACATAAAATAATGAGCAGGTTATATTTAGGAATATATATTTATATAGTCACACACACACATTTATATATACATGCAATAACAATGAAAAAAGAGGCCATGAAATTGAGAGAGAGCAAGGGGAGTTATATAAGAGGGTTTGAAGGGAGGAAAGGGAAGGGAGACCTGTTGTAATTATATTATAAATTCAAAAAAGGAATACATAAATAAATGTATTTTTAAAAGATACTATCTTTAGAAAGGGGATGGGGAGGCAGAAGGTATCTAGGATATCCAGATTTGAAACAGAGTTGAAAGCCACCAGTAATTCAGTTCTAGGGGTTCTGGCGCCCTCTTCTGGCCTCTGTGGGTACCAGGCACGCACACACACACACACACACACACACACACACACACACACACACACGGAGTACATGCATACATGCAGGCAAACACTCATTCACATAAAATTAAATTAAAAATAAATCTTTAAAAATAGCACTGCAAAAACTAAATGGGTTAACATTTTGAAGGGCTTAGAACCGCCCCTCATAGTGACACTGAGGGAACTTTAGCTATGATTTTTTTAAGAGTTTAAATTGCAATAACATTTTATATAAAACTGACTTTAAAAGTTCAAATATCCAAAATGTTAAGCTTTATAAATAAAACTTCATTTCTTTACTTAACAGGTGTCAAAAATGACCTAATTTTACATTAAATCAAGTGATGTGTAAGTCACTTATGCTATGATCACATGGTATTAGCTATGGACACCTTGCTGACTGACGCTGGTAAAAACTAGTCTGGAATTGAGATCTTAGAAGTCTATCTCACCTAAGACATGAAAATTGTATTTTTGAAGTCTGAAATTCCTCATGCTATATTAAAACAAAACCAAGTTTATATTTCAGTCCTAAAGTTGACCCCCACAGAGAAAGTACAGCTAGGCTATGGAGCTGAGATGAAAGCTAAAAGGTGAGAAGTGTTGAAATGGTTTAGAGCAGTGGCAGAAAGAGGTCAGGGGCCAGTGCCTGGGCAAGCTTTCAGCCAGAACACAGCTCACAAAGCACGCTCCGTGCATACTTGCATAGGAGACTTGCAGTCCTTGCCTTCAGCCATCCACATCCACGACGGGTGTCAGGATCCTGATTATGCAAAACCACTCAGCTGTCCTTCCCCTATCCTCAAAACCCACAAGTTCTGTGTAAGTTCTGATATCTGTACTGATGACTGTTCAAAGAAGAAATAACTTTGTTATATATGTGTCCTCATTGTATCTTTAATATTTTCAGATATCAATTTATAACATGCTCAGAAGGTTTCCTAGTTCATCCTTGGCAAATATACCCAAGAATAATTGCTCCACGTTATGTATAAGAATCTGGCGAAGGTCACCACAACTTCTTTGACAACAGTAGCAATGGGCTTTGATTCGCTTATAGCAGAAGTACAGCCACTTAGAACTTTGGCCATTTAAAAAGCTGAGGGCAACAAATGTCTCGCTCTGACAAAGGTCAAAGACCCAGCCAGAGGGCTGAGAGAAGGCATACAAACTGGATACATTTAGTCTAGAAGAACATGGAGATGGGAAGGGCAAAGCACATTCTAAATTCTAGACCTTTTTTTTTTCCCAATAAGATTGAAATGCTAAACCATCAAGAATATGTAACTGCTCTTACATATCCCCCTGAGATCTAAAAATCAGACATTTTCTTTTATTACATTTTACTATATGGATAGTATTTTTTTTAAAGTTAGGTCTCTGAAGATGTGAACTGTCTACCTCTATCTTTTACTATCTTCTGGATTAGCATTTTATTTTTATATTCCTATAAATAAAAATATCAATATAAGATTCTTGAAGAATATACAATAGCTATCTCTGGGTCAAAACAAAAATCTTTTCTTTCATAACTAACACCTCACCAAAATAATTCAATGTACATACAAAAAAGAGGATTAAATTTTAGTATTCATTGGTTACATAAACAACCTGTGATGTAAGGAGTGTGTGTAAATTTTCCCAATATTACATATGTCATAAATTTTATGGTCACATAATTTCCCTGGGTAGTAGATAGATGTTAATAGTCTTATAACCTAAGCTGGTAAAGAAATGACTGTTTTGTATTTTAATATTATTTAAATATTCTTAATGTATTAATTTTTCAAATGGAATGATTATTTACTTTCACACAAAAATTGATAAAAATCATAAAATTAAAAATTTTATGTTTTCTTTATGGCAACAAGTTCCCCCCCAAAATATAATAGAATCATGTTTGTTCAGTTAATCTCAATATTAAAATTATTCCTGACTTCTCTTCCCTTAGGATAAAGCCAAGTCATGAAGTAATCAAAAAATTATTAAACACACTGTTTAACCTAGGTAAAGACACTTTCCTCTCTCCATTATACAGATGATTACAGATGACTGGTCTATGTTTTTATCCCCTCACAGGTCAGAATTCCATGTTCTGAAGGTTAGAGGAGGAGAAGGTGGTGGCTATTCCCAAGCATGAGACACTTGAACCGATGAGTGCGTTTGATCTCAATTCTTCAGGATGCCTACACTGACAATAACCAACTTAGAGATATAATAATCAAAACCTGCAAAGGCATTTTAAAGGGGAGAAAGCAATCAAATGCCCAACGAGAAGCTACTTGTGCCTTTAAATATTTGGAAATATTCTAGAGTGAAGATGAATCAGAAAGGCGACTTGAACTTGCTACACGGCATGTCAAACTGATCGAGAACATCCATCTCCAAGAAAAGAAGGATTCCAGGAGAAAAGGAATAAAATCATCATGAATTTTTTCTTTATTGTATTTCTTCTAACTCATTCTCCTTACCTCTTTTTTCTGTCAGTTGACCACATCTAGCACCGCCTCTCCCCCCATATTCCCTTAAACTTTCCTGAAAGATTATCTTTCCTCCCTTAAACATGATTTCAGTGAAAAGTGAGGGTAACGGGAATTAGTAGGTGTTACCCTTGAACGAGACATGTTACTTAGTATTCTCTGTCTTGGTCTGGAGGGCTGCACCAGAGACAGGACAAAGAAATAACCACAGAAAAATAGTATTCACAACTAAAATGGTGTCAAAAACTGGGAACTCCAGTGTGTGTCTCTTTGTAAAACCCTTCACTCTCAGCCATTCAAAATGACTCCACAATCTATGACAACCCAAAATATCACAGAGATTTATACTGTAGAAATGTCATGTAGTTTTACTGTAATACAGAAGGCAGATGAATAGCGACAGGCAACGATGTCTAAAACTGCTCCTATAGATTATTTTCAAAGCACAGCCAGACCTATACATGAAACGAAAGGTGTTTCAAAATGAAAGCTACGTGTTGTCTTTAAATTTCACAGAATTAATGCTGAGACATTTTCCAAATCCTAGCAAACGCACATGTCCATACCAAGATGCTATTCATGTAACAGTACCCAGGAAGCAGGTGTACGTACAATCACAGAGCTTAGCCAGTGAATATTCAATTATTCTCAAATAACACGGAGAAGATACCCCACACCCCACCTCTGACGGTAAGAAAACAATCAACCTGCTCGAGCTGGAATCCGATTCATTTTCCTCTTCGCTAGTGCCATCATCCACTTCTGGTCTATCCAGCCAATGTGCACCGCCACAGTCTTCTGCGGTAAACTCAAACGCAGGGACTTCAGAGGTGGATGCCATTGGCCAAGAAGGTGAATTCTGAAAATCCAGTTGGCTGGACCTTCGGTAACCAATTGAAGCCAAAGGCAATTGTAGGTTACATGGATCTAAAAACTTTCTTCCACCGTTTGCTCCGGTCTGTCCTCGGTTCCAAAATTCTCCCTGCTGGCTGTCAACTGAAGAATTAGATGATGCTTGATGGCCAAACCACCTCCATCTGATTTTCAAAATCTGTTTCACATCAAACTCTTTACGAGAACCAGACATCCTCAGAGAAACCAAGTGATCGTCTAGGCAACGGGCAAAAAGCACGGCACACGGATTTGTGCATCCAACCAAGACAAGAGAAGTATATTTCCCGCTGTACACAACAAACAGCTTCAAAGGAAAATAAATCGTCCATATATATATCTACATTTACTTTCATCCCAATATATCAGACTATAAAGAACAAAGGATAATGAATAAAGATGAACCGCGGTGGAACATTCCGGTTCAATCAGAGCAAACTCCGATCCACCTATCCTGAAGCAGCCACAGCACTTTCCCAGATCCCTTTTCCCATACAGACCCTCCGCTCTCACAAACACTGACAGCATTCATTAAAGTCCTTTCAAATGCAGAACACCACCCCCTTTTTTCTAAACCACAAATGACAGAGACTGAGAGCACTATCCCGCCGCAGACTCGCAGCCTCTACTGCTCCCTGTGTTAACTCTTTTATTGCTGAAACAAGAAACGCATCCCAGTGTTTTCCTTTGTAGTAAAAACCACTTTCCCACCAGCAGTTCCTGCTTTTAAACCACGTTCCTAGGTGAGCCATCACAAAACGAGTTCTTTAAAAAGCATTTTAAGTGAGCGGAGTTTGAGGATTCTTGAGCTGTGTTGGATGGGGATGAGGAGGAAAGAGTCTAAGGTGGGGCTCTGGACCGCCACTTTCCTCCTCTGTCTTCTCTTCAGAAGAAAGGTATGGTGCCATCCTGGGTAGGCGTTCATTTGAACAAAGAACAATGGGAAAAACTAGAAGAAAAAGTTTGAAAACTACAAAGGACCAAAATATGTCAGTTCTTACTCTTTAAGAGAAATACCCTGACACCAACACCGCTCTCTAATTAAAACAAGGCTGCTTCCATTCAGTTAGACACTGAGATCTCCTGTTTAGAAAAGGCAAAGTGAGGCTGAAGAAGGCAGCCAAGGAGAAGACGTCCTTGGCTGCAGGAGTGCCCTGGACAGCGCGCTCTGTGCTTAACAAGACAAAGCAGTGGTGTGGACATGGTCACCAGAGATTGATAGGGGGAAAAAAATCAAAATTTAAAATACTAAATAGTTGCTTTGAGTATTCTACTAGGCATGAAGAGAGGCAGAAATACACACATACCTAACCTCCAAAATGAGTAAATATAGTTACCGAAGCAAATAAAAAATATCTGATTGGTTTAAATGTAAAACATTACAATGCTGTAATATTAAAAATTGGCAATCTGTAAATGCATAACAGGATTTAAATTTTCAGGGGGCTCAGCACTGATTCTGTATCAAATAATTTAACACAAAGCTATATCGACCAAAAGACAAAAGTCTGCTTTGGAGGTATAAAAATACTGTGAGGCCTGTACCCTAACCTCACATAGCCCCTAAAAATGAAAACTGCTCAGAAAAAACAGAATAAGGAGCATGAAAAGCCGCGTACAGTTCTGTCCTGAGCACTGTGGCGGACCCTTCCTTACGTTAGCTTCTGAGCAGGAATGTCTCCGGATTGACAGAAACGGACACTCATAAAGGCAGGAAGTGAGCGTGCTGGTAAGGAAGGGTCCAGGCAGCCACACCTAGTCAGTTCTAAAAACTGGAAAGCAAGTTAGATGAATCGATGAGACAAAACGTCCTGAGCTCAAAGTGCTATCGAGGCATCCAGTAGACCGCCGAGGAGAGCATGGCTTTCTAAAGTCAGCTTGGTGGTGGCAGGTGGCAAGCATCAGGTGTGAAACGACGCCCTTCTCTGCCCTCACCGGAGCCGGTCAGCCTCCCGCCAAGCCTCCACAATCTCCACTCTACCCAAACTCACTACCAGCTACAGCACGGGCACGCTATTCCCTCCGTCAGTCTCTACCGCTGTTTGGGTTCCAATTTCCCAGGCTTTAAAATCCTACTCCTCTCTCGAGGTTCTACATCTTGGGCATTGCCACCCTTACAAACAATTCCTCCCTCACTCTGGGCTTGCGGTTCCTAATGATGGTAGCAATCTCCTCCCCAACCAAAGTTTCTGCACCCTGGAGAAGTAGCTTTCAGTGACTGGGAGGACCAGAGTGCTATCGTCTTGAGAGGGCAGGTGCCAAAGATGACAACATCTTGCAAAGCATACTATATACAGATGCAATGGAAAATAATGACGTAATGGTGCACAATAACCTTTCCATCACCCTCTTCATTTAAAAAGAACGGGTCAACTTCTTCTAGGTGCAAAGTATGCAAAAAGAAAAAACAATCCCTGACATCTTAGAGCTTTTAAAGATCATGAAATATCACAAAAAGAATAATTTATGGGCCATGTTGAGTGTGTATGTGCATGTGTGCAGGCCAGAGCCAGGCATCAGGTGTCTATCTCTATCATGTTCTGCACTATTGCCTAAAGACAGGGCTCCCACTGACCCAGAAGCAGGCTGCTTTGGCTAGCTGGCTGGCTGGTGAGCTCTTGGGATCTATGCCTCTCCTCCAGTGCCAAGGTTACAGGTATGAACAGCCACGCTCAGCTTTTAACATGGGTGCTGGGGATTCCAACTAAGTCTGCATGCTTACAGAGCAAGGGTTCTTACTACTGAGCCATCTCTCCAATCCCACAAAATACAATTTAATATATAATGACTTTACATAAGTGAATTTTAAATTGGATTGAATCAATGTGAGAACATGTGCCAGTGCTCTGAATTCCAGGAAAAGCTATTTTTAAGAGTTAGAAGTGCTTTGATTGTTATCTTGTTTGGTGAGTCATTGAAACCTGAACTCAGCAGACAGTGGCTTCCATTAAGGACCACTGAGATGTGCGACATTTCTCAACAGGAATTCTCCATCAGAAGGAATTCAGACTGGAGGAGCCACGGAGGCTAAACTGTGGGGCCACACTCCTACCACTTAAAGGGCCCAAAGGGCCTTATATCAAAAAATTGGGCTATACATTGAATGGATACCTACTTAAACGAGCAGCTGCTCTGAGTCAGCTGTCGGCCAGTGAGACAGGCCCCATCCATAGGTCTAAAGGGACAGACACCAGGACTTGGGTTGCAGAAGGACAAGCAGCACTTAACTGATGCCATCATGACCAGGATTTAATCCCTCCTCCACTGTCTCACTCATAACACACACACACACACACACACACACACACACACACACACACACACACACACTCATAGGAGTTTTGATTATTGCTAGAAAGAGAGATCATATTAAATGTACAATCTGAACATTTTTCTCTCTTTTTTTGAACATTTAAAAAATTATGTGTGAGTATATGTGTTTGGATGTGGGTATGTACACATGTGCACAGATGCCCTTGGAGGCCAGAAGTATAGGATTCCCTGGAGCTGGAGTTACTACCCTACCTGGGTCTGGGAACTGAAATCAGTCCTCTGGCAGACAGCAGCAAGCGCTCTTAACCAAATCGCTAGCCCTGAATGTTGCTTTTCTTATATAATTTCATATTCACATGGAGATATTAACTAACAACCTGGCAGTTTCATGACATTGCATGCTTGTAAAACCATTCATTACTATCTCTTTGAGGTAGGCATGGTGGCTCATCCTGCAAACATCAGAACTAAGGAGGCTTAAGCAGGAGCATTGCCATGAATTTGAGGCCAGCTTGGGCTCCATCTCAAGTTCCTAGCCAGCCTTATCTATAGTATCAGACCCTGTCTCAAATAAAACCCAAACAAACCAAACCAAAAAAAAAAAAAAAAAAAAATCTCCTTGAAAATCATAGGCGTTAGGTTGATTCCGAGTTTTTGTTTGCTGTTAAGGCAACACCACGTGTCCTCTGAGACCTTTATGTCTACGCAACCTATTCCCGGGAGAACTGCTGCGTTGGAGGACTACTCATTTCAAATGTGAGTAGCTTAACTTTCCTCAAATTCACATTTCAGACGGAAAGAACTGTGCTCCTCTCATCTCCCGTCATAGGCCTGACATTGGCAATGAGTGTCGCAATTCTTTTAACTCTAGATGACGACTGGCCTTGAGCACAATTTTATAGGTCCACTGGCCATTTCTGAACTAGCTAAATCTATTTTTTCCAGAGGCCACTTGTCATTATTTACCATCAAGTAGAGACTTGTTATATAGTATACATTTTCAGACTGTATTGCTCTTGTTTTGGAATTGTTTTCTGGTTATTTCCAGACGGACAGCAACTAGCTTTTGTACCTTCAAAAGCATGTTAGAATAACAAGAGTTTAAATCACAAGTGGAAAGCACAATGTATTTTCATGACATGAACCAACCACGTAATTTTCACTAAGATTCAGGGACAATGACCAGCACTTAAATCATCTTTACGCTCCTTCCCAAAGGTAACCACAACCCTTAGTACAGTTTCCTTTTCTCAAATGTATTCTTCTGTTCATGATTGTCCTAGAATGTAATTCATAGACTGGGAATGGAAGTGTAGCACATATGAAGTTCGATTTCCCCCACCACCACCAAAACCAATCTGTTGTTTGCACCATTTGATGAAAAGTTTTTATGACTATATGATATTATAAACATACATACACATATATATGACCACTGAAATCCCTTCAATTGCTGACAAGACCCTTGAGTTGTTTCTAGTTTTAAACTTTTACCAGTACTGCTGCTATGAACATTCTTGTATATGTGGTCTGGCACACACACACACACACACACACACACACACAAACATTACAGTTACGTGTGTGTGTGTGTGTGTGTGTGTGTGTGTGTGTGTGTGTGTGACTACTACATTATGAGGTATATATGTACTACCAATTTACACTCTTAAAAGAAGAGCATAAAAACTCCCACTATTCTATTGTTATAGTTAGGGTTCTTATTGCTGTGAAAAGACCATGACCTTGGCAACTCTTATAAAGAAAACATTTAGTTGGGGTGGCTTGTTTACAGTTTCAGAGGTGCAGTCTATTATCATCACAGCAGGGAGCATGGCAGCGTGCAGGCAGATGTGGTGCTGGCTACATCTTGGCTTGCAAACAACAGGAAGTCGACTGAGACACTGGGTGGTATAGGAAACCTCAAAGCCTGCTCCCACAGTGACACACTTCCTCCAACAAGGCCGGACCCACTCCAACAAAGCCACGCCTCCTAATAGTGCCGCTCCCTATGAGATTATGGGGGCCGTTTACATTCAAACTGCCACATCTATGTAGCCAACACTCATAATATCAGTTTTGTTTTTTTTTTTTAAAGATTATTTTATTTTGAACTATATGAATATGGATGTGTGTGCAGTGCCTGCAGAGGCCAGAAGAGGGTGTTGAATCCCTGGAGCAAGAGTCGGGTACTGAGACTTGAGCTCAGGTCCTCTGAAAGAGCAGTGTGCTTCACCCCCGAGCCACCCTCCAGCTCTCCAGTCTCCAGCCTTTTTACTGTTGGCCAGTTGGTTGGGTATGTAGAGTTCAGTTCTTGTGATATTTGATTATGAGTGACAGTGAGTAGTTTTTCATTTCAATTCATTTTTCAGATATCCAAACGGATCCTTAAGGTCTCTCGCTCTTTATTCTTACCATCTTACCTCTTTTCTTCGTGGAAGCTGTTAAATTCCCCATATTCCCTTTATGGTAGGCTGGGCACTAATGGGGCTATGCCACGAAACTCAGCAATCCTTCTCTCTATCCTTCCTTCCTTTCTCTGTCTCTCTCTCTTTTTTTCTGAGGCATGGTCTCACTATGTAAGCCTCGCTGGCCTGGAACTCAGTATGTTGACCAGGCCGGCCTCGAACTCACAGAGATCCACCTCCCTCTGGGCTCTGGGATTGAAGGTGTGCACCACCACACCCCGTGGGCTAACATTTCTTTGAATAAATTTTCATCTCCTTCCCACCAGCTTTCCCTCCACAACATAACACTGTTGCAGCCAAACACCCAGCTCTGACGAGAAGTACTCACCAGGCTGCAGGAAGTGCTCAGTGCTCAGTAGCAGAGCACTTGCTTAGCATGTAGAAGGCAATGGGGTCCATCAGAAGTACCTGCCCCAATACACCGTATTGTTAAGTGACCAGAAGAGGCTTCACCAATTAATCTGTGTATGTAATTTTGATCCCTTAGGATCCTCTATCCCGACCTTCCTATATTTTTTCATGGCACTCACCACTACCTGGCATTGCTGTTTATTGGCTTATTGTCTATAACCTCACTACAAGGTAAGTCCCAGTAGAACTTGTCGTCTGGATTCATCACTGTGGTCCTAGCACTTGGCAAAGAGTCATGTCGATAAACAGATCTATCCTAGCACTCGGGAGGCAGAGCCAGGCGGATCTCTGTGAGTTTGAGGCCAGCCTGGGCTACCAAGTGAGTTCCAGGACAGGCTCAAAGTTACACAAAGAAACCCTGTTTCAAAAAAACCAAAAACAAAACAAAACAAAACAAAAACAAAAACAAACAAACAAAAAAAAAACCCTCGAACACCCCAGATCTATAGTGAATGCACCCAGCAATCACAGCAACAACAAAAGAATGCATCTATAGTGCATATTTCAACTCTAAAATAAATTAATAACATCATATTTAAAAAATATGAGAGGACCATTTACCTTTGGTGACAAGATCTTTGTTGTTGTTGTTTGTTTGTTTGTTTTCCAGGGTTTTGTTTTCCAGGGTTTCTCCATGTAGTTTTGGTGCCTGTCCTGGATCTTGCTCTGTAGACCAGGCTGGCTTCGAACTCACAGAGATCTACCTGGCTTCTGCCTCCCGAGTGCTGGGATTAAAGGCATGCGCCACCGCCACCCGGCTAGTGACAAAATCTTTTAAATACTGTTTCAACTAGAGAGGAAAATCACAGCTTGGCATTCTAAAAATGTCTTTCCCGATTGCATTCTTTCATCAAACTGATCACACTTCATACCTCGTTCCTTTTGTCTCAATAGCCTTGCTTTAGTTCAAGGTAAACTTCAGATACAGAAGTTGGCACATTGTTTAAAACAGATAATGTGTCTATTATGAATACATTTGTCAAAAAGTAATTAAGAACCTGCCTGAAACATCTGCTTCAAAGCTGCTCAAATGCTGGACTGTGAACAGATGTCACTGTTCAGTATTACAATACAAACAAGAACACGTTACTAAGAGTGCAGGGATCGCACTCCCAAGGTGTGGCTTTTAAACTCTGCCTTTGGAGCCTAATGCCCAGGCCTTAGAGGTGTAATACATTTTGTATGTTCTTTTCCATTCTTCGTTGTCTTGTTTTTAGCTCTGATTTCGCTCAACCATTTAACATCGCTGGTACTTGATCACTGGCTTACATAGTAAATCATTATTATAAAAATCTCGATCTGCTTAAGCGGTTTTAATAGAATAGTATCTATGAATAATCAGTTTTAATGGGTCTTAGAGATTTAAGTGTGTAACACATGAGGAAAACCTTCAGGAGCTGACGCAGTGTGGTTAAGAGTCCTTTCTGCTCTTTCAGAAGAACCAAATTCAGTTCCCAGCACCCATCTCGGGCAGCTCACAACCACCTGTAACTCCAACTCCAGGGGATCCAGCGCCCTCTTCTGGCCACAATCGGCACCTGCACACGTGGCATTCACTTAACACAGACACACATGCACATATAATAACAAAAAATAAATCTTTGAAAGAGAACCAGTTTTTAATGTGTATGTATGTTTTGTTTTTGGTTTTTCGAGACAGGGTTTCTCTGTGTAGTCCTGGCTGTCCTGGAACTCATTCTGTAGACCATGCTGGCCTCAAACTCAGAGATTCACCTGCCTCTGCCTCTTGAGTCCTGGCATTAAAGAGGTACGCCACCACACCCAGCTAAGGAGGAGGATCTGAAGATGGTGATTTAGAGACAGGCTTCAAGATGAATTAGAGATTGGTGAAAATGGCCTCCTGAGGGAAGGTGCTGTGAGCAGAGAAAACAGATGATGAAGGGGTGAGAAACAGTTTAAACTTGGTTGCAAGCAATGAGATCGGAAAGGGAGACGCACGTTAAAAATACAGTGTTATTGAGTCTGACTAGGATGTTTGTGGCTAACCAAGAGGGAGCCAAAGGTGGCAGTGTGATCAGGCCTGTGTGATTGGGAATGAGGACATCAAAGACAAGGAAATGAGAGACAGGATTGGAAGGACACAGTGTTGCTCCGAACGTGTTTAGTTTTAATAATAAACGCATCAACTACATTATTCAGGGTTCTCTAAAGGCACAGAACCGATAGGATGAACATATATAGTAAACGGGGATTTAGCAGAGCAGCTTGCAGGGTGTGATCTGGAATGGCCGAGTACTTGGAAGTTGTTCAGTCTACAAGGTTGGATGTCTCAGCAGTCTCGACCCAGCGCCAGAGTCCTGGGGAGCTGCTGGTCTTCGTCTACGCTGGAATCCAGAAGTGGGTTCTAACACCAGTGAAGGAATGCCAGAGCAGAGGGACAGATGGACTGGCCAGGGAAAGTGAGGGTAAGCATTGGCAAAGCAAACTTTCTCTCCTCCATGTCCTTTCAGCTAGGCTGCCTCCCGAAGGGTGCGGCCCAGATTTAGGGCTGGTCTTCCTGCTTCAGATAATCTGATCAAGAAAATCCTCACAGGCGTGTCCAGCAGCTTAGGTTTTAGTTGATTCCAGATACAGGCAAGCTGACAACAAAGATTAGCCATCACAAGCCCACCATTTGCCAGCCTGACATACAATCATATCTTACGCCATGATTAATTTCCAGGTGGAAACAATAACCAGGTCATAATTCTGCCTAACACGATACAACTACTCCAAGTACAACAGCAAGTGCATTATGTGCTTTAGAATAGGTAGCAAAGTCCCTTGAGGAGTGTTTAGCCTTTCAGTGTCTCAAAACGTAAATGTTACAGCAAGGTGTAGTGATACACACCTTTAATCTCAGCACTCAGGAGGCAGAGACAGGCCGATCTCTGGGAGTCTGTGGCCAATCTGGTCTACACAGAGAGCTCTAGGACAGCCAGGGCTATACAGAAAGACCCTGTCAAACCAAACCAAACCAAACCAAACCAAATTAAAAAAACCTCTTAAATACGATAATATAGATTATAACACTTAACCACTGATATCTCGACTGATGTTACATTATGAGATTAAAAAAATAGAGGAAAGCAAAACAAATACTGGATACACACCCCCGCCCCCACACACCTGTTTTTAACAAAAATAGGACCGATATGCTCCTGTCAATTACAGTCCTCGTTTCTGAAACTGGTCACATGACCTTAGCTAATATTTAGAACTACCTTCCTCTGTACCTCCACCCTCACTCAGCAAGCACCTCAGCAGGTCTTGGTTCCTTCTCTAGAGCAGTGACCCACGCCTTCACCCTGAAGGGTCTGTGCCCTCTGCCATCCTGCCTGATTAGATTGTAGCAGTTTCCACTGACTTTAATCACAGGACATGGTAGCACCAAGAGACACCCTACAGGATCTCCTGCATTCCAGACATAATCTTCCTCACCTCCTTTGTGGAGAAGCAATCCAATTTCCCCATGGCAATCTGGATCTATCACCTCTCCCAACACTGTTCCTCCTTTCTTAGCCTGTTGGCATAAGGGCACCAGAAGCCCAAAGTAACCGGGGGAAGTCTGAGCTTCCAGTTCAATGGAATGTTTGTTTTACCTCCAGGCATGAATGCTCCCCTATCTGGAACCAAAGCTTCTAGGCCAGCAGAACTTAGGGTCACAAGAACAGGGGGGGAAAATTCCCTAGTGGTCACTAGGAATGATAGTGAGTGGAACCACCCTCATTTCCACACCTTGGTTCCTGGACCTGTAAATTCTGGCCATGTGAGAAACTACCATATACTGGACACTGATTCAAAACACATACTACCTTCTGGAGAACCCTGCCCCAGGCCTCCAGGCTGCTGCCACCTAATTGCCCCTGTAAATGTGTCTTTAAAAGGTCCTTCTGCCATGCTACCAAGGCAGCTGCTTTTTGGTAGGGAACAAGTTAAGACCAGTGGATTCCATGAGCATGGGCCCATTTGGAAAGAATTATCCACATACTTCTTCCCCAAATGTCTTTCTTACCCATTTCCCAATTATGCTTTTTCCAAGTCATTGACCATCCAACCAATCCATGGCTACAGCTCCATGAAAAAATGAACAACCACACACCTGACCATTTCTCCAAGTCATTGACCATCCAACCAATCCATGGCTACAGCTCCATGAAAAAATGAACAATCACACACCTGATCATTTCCTCCTCCTCCTCCTCCTCCTCCTCCTCCTCCTCCTCCTCCTCCTCCTCTTTTTTCAAGACAGGTTTTCTCTGTGTAACAGCTCTGGCCATCCTGGAACTCACTTTGTACACCAGGCTGGCCTTGAACTCACAAAGATTCACCTGTATCTGCCTCCCGAATACTGGGATTAAAGGTGTGCACCACCATAACCTGCCTCTATTTCTCTTTCTTAGCAAAATGTATGACTATGTACATTTGCCTGAAGTTTTGCCCACCTTGAAGATTTCCCTTCACCAGTGTCTTTCAGGATTGTTCCAGAAAGGGGTTGTAATGCTGTAGCTGTCTACTTCTGTGTGTTACCTGCAAATTGTACAGAACCATCCAGGCCCTAGTCTCCTCCTCCTCAGTTAATTAATCATAAGGCATACTCCATGAGGCTGTAGGTGCATGCTTGAGAGCAGAAGGCATTGGAACAGGAGTAGAATAGGCATCTGGGCAACTTCTTCATGTAGCTTGCTGGGATGCCCAGGACTTGCCTTGGTTCGTACATCATGTACATCACTTCTATGTGATAATGGATTGCTGCTGTGCACACCCTACTTTATGGCTTAGTGGATTAAATAATACCTAGCTCATGGTGGGCAGCTCAGGTCACATTGTCAAATGCTGGTCCCACTGAGGCCGAATTGCAGGCTAAGAGCTGTCTCTCAAAGGGAAAATAATTGTCTGCAAATAGGGGAAAAGTCTTGCTCCAAAATCCCAAGGGTCTCTGCTATGATTTACCTATAGGGGCCTGCCAGAGACTCTGAATAGCATCCCTATCTGCCTCTGACATGTCAGGTACCAGTAGGTACCAGTAGGTCTCCTGGAGCACATGATCCAAGTGGTAGAGTAGTCCGCACAGCAGCCTGGACCTGTTGAAGAACCTCTCTTGTTCCAGGCCCTACACAAAGATAGCAGCTTTCGGAGTCACTTGTGAAGGGGCGGAGTAACACATGCAATGGAGGAATGTGCTGCCTCCAGAATCCAAATTAGGCCCACCAAACATTACGCTTCTTTCTAGGTGGTGAGAGGGCCCAAGTGTAATGGCTTACCTTTTCCCCTTAGAAGGAACCTCTGCATACCTCATGCCACTGGCCTTCTAGAAATTTGACAGAGGTACAAGCCCCTTGAATTTTGGTTGGATTTCTTTCCCATCCTTGAATGCACATATGCTTTGCCAACAAGTCAAAGTAGTTGCTACCTCCTGCTTGCTCACTTGGGTCAATCAGCATAATGTCATCAATACAGTGGGCCAGCATGCCACTTTGTAGAAGAGACAGACAAGATCTCTTGGAACTAAGCCAGGACACAGAGATGGAGAGTTAACATACCCTTGAGGCACAATGGTAAAGGTGCACTTCTGGCCTTGCCAGATGAAAGCAAAATTGCTTCTGGGGGTCCTTATGGACAAGTACTGAGAAGAAAAAAAAAAGCATTTGCTAGATCAATATTAGCTACACACCAGGGAGTGGAATGTGGTGATTTGGATGAGAAGTGTCCCCCACAATCGCAGGCATTTGAACATTTGGTCCCTGGATTGTGGTACTGTCTGGGGATGTGACTGTGGTGCAGTCTTGCTGGAGGAAGTACATCACCAGACAAGCTTTTAGATTTAACAGGCTGCATCATTTCAGTCCACTTCCTCTGCTTCTTGCCTGTGGTTCAAGATGTGAGAGCTCAGCTTTCTTTCTTTCTTTTTTTATTATTATTATTTTTGGTTTTGTCGAGGCAGGGTTTCTCCATGTAGTTTTGGTGTCTGTCCTGGAACTCACTCTGTAGACCAGGCCAGCCTCGAACTCACAGAGATCCGCCTGGCTCTGCCTCCCGAGTGCTGGGATTAAAGGCGTGCACCACCACCGCCCAGCTAGAGAGCTCAGCTTCCTATCCCTGCCGCCATGCCTGCCACTTGGCTCCACCCCTCCATGCCATGATGAACTCCTATCCCTCTGGAACCATAAGCCCCCAGACTGCTTTTTTACGTAAGTTGTTTCTGACTATCGCTTTCAAGCCATCTATAAGTCAGGAACTGATGTTTAACTCAAAAGTTGCAATACAAGGACTGGAAAAATGGCTCAGGGGTTCAGAGCGCTCAGTGCTCTTCTAGAGGACCTGGGTTTGATTCACAGTGGCTCACAACCATCTGTCTGTAACTCCAATCCCAGGGATCCAAGGCCCTCTTCTAGCCTCTGTGGGCACCAGGCATGCACATGGTACACAGATATACATTGCAACACAGTACAATAAAGACATACAAGGCACTCACAGGCTAAGCTAAGATAGGCAGGCTGAGAGAGCTGCAGAGGCCAGTGGTAGATTTCCAGTCAACCCGGAGCTATTAGCGGAGTGCAAGCCCTCTCAGCAGGTGACGCTAATGCATAAATGACAAAGCCAGTCATCATAAGACTACACTTATGTGCCTCCAATGACATCACTTTAATTTGAATACGTAAATGCACACTCATTCACCTCCTTAGGTACAGAGCTAATGCCCTGGATTCAATATGCATCTCCTACTGAGTGTGGGTCTTCTTACTGCAGAAGCCATGTATGATTCATTACGGATGATTTTTACTTATGGTTTCTATAATGGAGAGAGAACTCAAAAGCATTTCTGAAAGAGTATGAATACAGAATAACCTGATCATTATTAAAAAAAAAAAAAATCTCATGTTAGACTATAAATTAAACTCATTGCTTCCTTAAAGAGAGAGTCTTAGGAAAGGCCAGATGACCCGAACAGAGCACTCAGTGATGTGGCTCATCCGTATTCTTGTCTGAGATCCTTAATGGCCCCATGGCCTTTGACAGGGACAACTTAGGGCTTTGATGACTTTTCTCGCCATCATTTATAATTATCCAGCCTTCATTAAACTTGACAGCAAACTTTAAATAGCTCATTTACACTGAAACATCTCAAAACACTCAACTTAATTTTTATGGAACTCTCTTTCCAGTCATTAGTTTAGATATTTACTGATTTTTACCACTACTCTAACTTTTGTAGCTGCTAAAAACAAGCTTGTGAATGAGCACAATCAACTGTCAGTACCAACTGAACAGTTAAGGAGGGAAATATGTGTGTACCTGCTCGGGAGGAGCCACTGAGCTGTGGGTGAATCCCTGGGCCTGTGGGGTCAGTGCATACATTTCCCAGAGGGTATTGGGTTGAAGCGAAGAGTCAGTTCCGAAGGAGCTGGTTGAGAGTTCTGTTGTTATTTTCTGACACTATCACTTAATGGTAGACTAAGATATATGGTAGACAGAGCCTGGGTCAATAGCTAAACCGTTCAATTTGGGCAACCCACCCCCTTGTTCCTTGTGTTCTCTTTGACTAAATAGGACTCTGGGTTTGGGACGGCAATGGTTTCCTAAGTGCTTCAATGTATATAATACACGTGAAATACTTTATAGTGACGAGTGGATGGGTGTGGTGGGTAAGACATTCACTCATCATAAAACCTAGAAAACAAGCACCCTGTCCCCACCTTATAGACACAGACACTGAAGGGGGGCTGACTGGATGCTTAATGAACACAGCTGGTGAGTACAGGGTTCCATACAGTTTCAAGGGCACCATGCTGCCACCTGCTTTCAAAATAATGTCATCTGCTGCTCACGCCTCCTTTATGGGCAGGTCATTATGAACCCTACTACAGCAATGAGGAAGCAGATTCAGAGCGTCGCTGACCTGTACGAGCTTCATGTGCAGCAGAGAACAGCAAACTGAACTGAAACTGTTTGCCAGTGTGATCGGACTAAACTACTGGCAAACAGAGCACTGAATGCATGCCTGAAGAATGTGATCACTTCTTAGACAAAAGTACCCTATGAAATTCATCACAGTTGTAATTAAACAGGAAAATGACACCAGTGGCCAAATACAAGTGCTCAATTTCTGCCTATTGGCTTCCTCCTAATTTTTAGCACTTGCCTATAAAACAAAGTGCTGACCCACACAGCAGACTCATTCCCATTACCCATCTGTACTGATATCTGGTAGGAAAACAAGAAGCATTTTATAAAACTGGCTAATATTATGTACACCCCTCCCTTTAAGCACATTTAGAGAAGATCACAGTTGATACTATAATGACTAACGCTTGATTATAATATAATATTTGCTTTTGAAAATACTTTAAAGCTGTTTAAGCCAAGTGTGGCAACTCATGACTGTAACCCTAGCAGTCAAGAGGCTGAGGCAGGAGGATTGACTTGAGTGCCAGCCAGGTCAGCTTATGCTATGTCATCTTGTGGACTGCAGGTCCGCCAGGGCTACAGACTGAGATCCTATTTCAAAAAGAAACAAGTCTGTCAGCTTGGGGTGGCCTACATCTTTAAACCCAGCCCGCTGGAGGCAGAGGCAGGCGGATCTCTGTGAGTCTGAGGCCAGCCTGGTCTACAGAGCGAGTTCCAAGCCAGCCACACAGTGAGACAAAGATCAAGCAAATAAAAAGTAGCCTTTTGTGGCTGGAGGTAGAGCTAAGAGCATATGCTTAGCACATGCGAGGCCCTGGGTTCCATCTTCAGCATTTAGAAAAGAAATCAGGAAAGAGTCGTTTGTCTGGATGGCTGGGGGAAGAGAAGGCTTTCCATGCGCACATTTTTGGTAGTTTGTGAGTATACACATTTGCTGAGCACAAGGATGGAGACGGAAGAGACCACACAGATGGAGGGAAACCGTGGCTAACTTCCTGCCTGATCCATGATTTGGAGAATGTGCTGAGACATCCAGCGTCTTTATGTGTCATAAAAAGTAACAGTGTGAGTAACTGTGATTTTGATTTTACTGACCGGAACCAAATCTAGACGTGTTTCTGTTCCCTTGTAGCTTTACAGTAATGGAGGCAAAAAAAAAAAGGGGGGGGGGTAACCAATCAGTGCCCCTTAGGCCCAAACATCACCAACCAAAGCTGTCTGTGCTCTCTGAACACATAACGGGGAAATCACAGACCAACTTGATTGGCTGCAAGATCAATCATATTTTCCAGGTACTTATGTTAGAACATCGTACAGTTGGTACAGAAATGGTAATAAAGGCCAGTTTAAGCAACAGAGGGGAGAAAAATGTGATTACCAAAAGGAGAGAGACAGGGAAAGACCCAGAGAGAATGTGAATGTGAATCAGAACATGAGTGTGAGAATGTAGACGAGTTGACAGAACCCTCACCTAGAAGGCAAGAAGCCCTGGGTTTGATCCTCAGTCCGATGATTAAAGAAGAGAGAGAAAGAAGAGAGAGTTCTCAACTGCTCATCATTAGAAATGGGTTCAGCACTACAAATGTCAACTAAGACAGTGCCATTCAGAAACGCCCTGGCTTGCCTTAAAATGAAACTTAGAAGAACAGCAACTTTTAAAAACCATCAGTAAGCTGTTTTATAGCTCCAACAAGAAACAAAATGGGGCAATGTAGTGAGTGAAATGGCAGATCAATGGACATCTGCAGTGGCTAGAAGGCCTTGGTGTCAAATATATCCTAGGCTAGGTCCAGCGTTCTTAAGAGGCCCTTCAGGGCGGTCTCCTCAGCCTCTGACGGGGCCGGGCGGTGACAACAATAACTCAGACAAGCTGGTGATGCAATCACAGTGCACTGCATTTGTGCATGGAACTGTCAAAACATGCTCAAAACAATCTTAAAAAAAAAAAAGTTAGAAAAAAAAAAAAAACAGGCAAGCTGGTTCTAGGCTCTCTGAAAGCCTGTGCTGAGCCCGGCCACCGATTTTAATGTCCTGTAAGATACGGAAATGATTAACCCTTCTTCCCACAGATAACAGGTAGAAAGGGAGTAACCACCCAGCTCCAGTCTCCATCCTCTCCTATGTAGTCTCCACTAGACAGTCGAGTAAACCTTCTAAAGGATAACTCTTGACGACACCATTATATCTAAAATGTTGCTTCATTTTCAGTCTTCTACTAGGTCCTAAAAGGCGAATCCTTTGGTATGGAATTCAGTTTTCAATGTCCTAGTGGCCCCCCCTGTCCCGACAGCCTCATCTTACTATCCATGTATTTCATACGTCATCCATAATTAAAAAGAACTAACACGATAGATCAAAAGAAGGAAACTAAGTACTATTGAATAGTTTCGATTGAAAAGCACTGTGGATATATGAGTTAGTGTCTTAGTCAGGGTTTCTATTGCTGTGATGAAACACCATGACCAAAAAGCAAGTTGGGGAGGAAAGGATTTATTAGGCTTATACTTCCACATGGCTGTTCACCACTGAAGGAAGTCAGGACATGTGGTGATACTTTGTTTGTGATCTAACAAATGAAGCTTCCCTGAAGATCAGAGTATAGAGCTAAGCCACTAGTTAGTCATAGAGGCCAGGCAGAGGTGGCACACACCTTCCTTCAATCCCAGCACTTGGGAGGCGGAGGCAGACAGATCTCTGTGAGTTCAAGGCCACCCTGGGCTACACAAGATTGATCCAGTCTAAAAGAGAAACACAGCCAGGCAGTGGTGACACACACTTTTAATCCCAGCAGTTGGGAGAAGGAAACGGGAAGTGATAAGGCTGGGTGGAAAGAGGAAGTTATAAGGCAGGGTGGAGACAGGAGCTCGGCCCCTTTCCGCTGAGGAGTTGGTGAGGTGAGAGGTGGCTGTGATTTGCTCCTTTCTCTCTCTGGTCTTTCAGCTTTTACTCCAATATCTGGCCCTGGGTTTTTATTATTAAGACCAATTTGGATTTGTGCTACAAGGACAGGAACTCAAACAGGGCAGGATCTCGGAGGCGGGAGCTGAAGTAGAAGCCATGGAGGGGGCTGCTTACTGACTTGCTCAGCCTGCTTTCTTACAGAACCCAGGACCACCAGCCCAGGAATGGCACCGCCCACCAAGGGCTGGGCCCTCCCCCATCCATAACTACTTGAGAAAAATGCCTTAGAGCCAAATCTCATACAAGCATTTCCTCAACTGAGGCTCCTTCCTCTCCGATGACTAGCTTGTGTCACGTTGACACCCAAAACCAGCCAGGACAGCTGGCAAACCTTTCCCTTTCTGCATTTAACCTGCAGCTAACTCTCTAGGCTCCGTGACCCAGCAATGGCAAATCTGTAGAATTAGGTATGTCCTCTACATTACTAGACCACATTGCCCCTAATAAAAATGACTTCCTAGTGTGGTGATAATTTATCTGTGTCCCCCCCCCCCAATAAAATTTATCTGAGGATCAGAGGATAAAGGCCCGCTACTATTAGTAAAAATGGAAGTCATTCAATGTTAGTACACGCCCTTAATCTGTCTGGATCTCTGTGTGTTCAAGTGTGGTGACACTCGCCTTTAATCCCAGTACAAACCATAGAGACCTGGAGGTCTGTACAGACAGGCAGTGGCAAGGAAGTGAGGTAGCTGGGCTAAGAGAGCCAATGAGAGGGCAGAACAGCAAGGCAATAAAGGCAATAAAGGGCTAATAGGAAAAGAATGCTTGCTCACTGAGCATAAAAGGAAGTTGGTGGAGAGATATGACAACAGGATGTAAAAACCTAAAATTTCCAATCAAAGGTGTCTTGGAGAGCAATGTGAATAGTAGGAAAGTGCTGAACTAGTTGTATGGGAAAGGTTTCTTTCTTTCTGCAGTAATAGCTTTGAGGTGAAGCCAGGGAGCCTTGAACCAGGATTGAACCACATGACAGGTAAGAACTGGATAATTCAGTCACTGTCTTAGTTATGGTTTCTATTGCTATAAAGAGACACCATGACCATGGCAACTCTTACAAAGGACAATATTTAACTGAGGTGGTGGCTTAACAGTTTCAGAGGTTCAGTCCGTTATCAGCATGGCAGGGAGCACGTCAGTGTGCAGACAGACACAGTGCTAGAGAAGTAGCTGAGAGTCCTACATCTTGCAGGCAACAGGAAGTTGACTGAGACACTGGACAGTATCCTTAACATAGAAAACCTCAAAGCCCACCCCACAGTGACACACCTCCTCCAACAAGGCCATACCCAGTCCAACAAGGCCACACCTCCTAACAGTGCCACTCCCTTTGGGGGCCATTTTCTTTCAAAACACCACATTCCACTCCCTGGTCCCCAAAGGCTTATAGCTATAGCATAGTGCAAAAATGCATTCAGTCCAACTTCAAAAGTCCTCATAGTCTGTAACAGTCTCAAACCTATTTAAAAGTCTAAAGTTCAAAGTCTCTTCTGAGATTCACACAATCTCTTTAACTGCAATCCCCTACAAAATCAAAATAAAAACAAAACAGTTCACATACTTGTAACATATAATGGCATAGAATATGTTACCATTTCAAAATGTAGAGAAGGAAGCACAGTGAGGAAATACTGGACCAAAGCAAGACTGAAAACCAGCTGGGCAAACTCTACTCTGTATCTTCATGTCTGATGTCGAAACACTCTTCAGATCTCCAACTCTGTTCAGCGTTATTGACTGCAGCACACTTCTTTCTCTTGGGCTGGTTCCACTCCCTGTTAGCAGCTCTCCTCGGCAGGTTCCCATGACTCTGGCATCTCCAATGTCTTGGGTTCTCCAAGGCAATCCAGGCTTCAACGTCACAGCTTCAGGCAATGGCATCTCTACTAGGTCTCCACTCAGGGACACCTCTGACACATGCCTAGCCTCAGTGGCTTTATTCTCTAACTCCTTTCTTTCATCTTTTACTCTAAATCCAGAACCATGTGGCCGAAGCTGCCAAGTTCTGCTGCTTGCTGAGACTGGAACATGGCCCCCTCATTCAACTACATCTTCATCGGCTTTCTGTCTTTCACTGCCTAAGCTTGGCTGTCCTGAAACCAGATCTCTAGATCAAGCTGGCCTCAAACTCAGAGATCCACCAGCCTCTCCCTTCCCAGTGCTGGGATTAAAGGCGTGCGCCACCACACCTGGCTCTAAGCTTTTCTTTAGTTTCTTTCCACAAGTTGGAAATTTAGCTGGGTAGGATCTTGCCCTGAGGTCACCACTCCCTTTATTCCATTTCTTAATCTGTTTATCACCTTGAACACAGGGCTTGGCTCCATTCCACTTCCTGGTGCTCCTTTTCTCCTCAAAATTTACATTGTGTAATTTACCCTGCTCAGCTTGCTCCTTTTTATTATAAATCTTCATTAGTTACCACTAGTATCCACATAACAGAGTCTATACTAGGCTAACTGGAAATTTCTTCTGCCAACAGAATTAATCCAAAATTCTTCACTTTGGCCTCAGGCAGACTCTTCAGATAAGGGCAAAAGGCAGCCACTTTCTTCACCAAAATATCACAAGACCAGTCTCTAGGCTACAGACTTAACATTCTTCTATGAAATCTCTTGATCCCCACAATTCATCAAAACATATTCAACACCACTGTCATCCATGCTCCTACTAGTATGGCCCATTAAGCAGTGCTTAAAGCATTCAACTGCTTTCCTAATCCAAACTCCCAAAGTCCACATTACTCCATACAAAAACATGGTCAGCCCCGGTACCAATTTCTGGCTTAGTTAGGGTTTCTATTGCTGTGAAAAGACACCATGACCCAGGTAACTCTTATAAAAGAAAACATTTAATGGAGGTGGCAGCTTACAGTTTCAGAGGTTCAGTCCATTATCACCATGGTGGGGAGCATGGCAGCATGCAGGCAGACATGGGGCTGGGAGAATAGCTGAGAGTCCTACATCTTTTAGGCAACAGAAAGTCGATTGAGATACTGGGCCATATCCTGAGCATAGGAAACCTCAAAGCCTGCCCCACAGTGACACACTTCCTCCAACAAAGCCACATCTCCTAATAGTGCTGCTCCCTATGAGATTATGGGGGGCCAATACATTCAAACTACTACAGTCACCTACACCCTGGGAGAGGAAGAAGAGATGAATGAGAGGAATAGAATAAAGGTGGCATTTGTCTGTGTTTGGAGAGTACATATAAGTAGCTATAAATTCCCCTTCTCATCCTGATTATCATAGTCAATCTGTTTCAATAGGACTTGTAAGATGATCCTAATTGTGCAGATTTTTTTTTAAAAAAATGGCAACTCAGGTTTCTTTAACTCCAGGCTTCTTAGCAAGTTTCTTTTCTACAAAGTTGCCAGTTACTTTGCTATATGTCTTAGGGTCAAATCCATTATTTCTGAACTGACAGTGGAACCACTTAGGCCCTAAGTGATTCTCAACCTTCTTAATGCTGCAACCCTTTAATTAAAATAGTTCCTCATGTTGTGGTGACCCCCCCCCACTCTAAAATTATTTTCATTGCTACTTCACAACTGTAACTTTGCTATGGTTATGAATCGTAATGTAAACATCTGTGTTTTCCGGCGGTCTTAGGAGACCCCTGCGAAAGGGTCGTTCAACAACCCCCCCAAGGGGTCACAACCTAGAGGTTGAGAACCACTGATGGGGCTGTATCTCCACGCTGCACTTACAGAATGCTAGGTTTGTCGAAACTGCAAAAGGTATAGTTTCAAGCATGTGAACTCTTAGGTCAAAGCACCTGTATAAGAGCAAAACAGAGCCGGGCAGTGGTGGCGCACGCCTTTAATCCCAGTCCTCGGGAGGCAGAGCCAGGTGCATCTCTTTGAGTTCGAGGCCAGCCTGGGCTACCAAGTGAGTTCCAGGAAAGGCGCAAAGCTACACAGAGAAACCCTGTCTCGAAAAACCAAAAAACCAAAAAAAAAAAAAAAGAGCAAAACAGAAAGATTAGTTAACAGAGAAACAGAGCAGTGGGATGTATGTGCAGAGAGAGACTGGCAAGAAATCACACAGAGAGAAAGAGTCCTACTTCCTGATTTACTATCAGTGATGCCAACTGCCTCAAGGCCTGGCGGCATTTCTGGTCTCTGACTCTGACACAAAGCTACATTATTGCTCACAGGACACTCTGGTTGCTTAAACCAGTTCATGTAATTTTGTATAACTTGTTAGGAAATAAACCTTAAGAGCACAATAAATGAAGGGAAAGGAATACAAAGTATAGTGTGTGTGTGTGTGTGTGTGTGTGTTGAGTGTTATATCATACTGCAAAATTTTGTTAATGGCACCTTAAAAAGAAAGAGAACTCAACTTAGACCTATTTTCTCTTAACATTATAAACCCCCATTCACTGTTTTATTCTCAGAAGACCTAACAGTGCCTTACACACATTTAACAAATGTTTATTGAATGGACATACAATTCAAAATGAAACTCACTTGATCAAAATAGTACATCTAATTGTGGGGTTTTCAACAGCGTTTCATTTCAAATTAAGATGTTCTTTATAATTCTCATTACCATAATTCTGTCTAAATACAAACACACAAAAAAATGCTGTTTTCTGTTTGTTAAACAGAAGACTGAAAACCATGGTGATATGGTTTGTTCGGAACTTGTGTTCACTCTTAGGAAGCCTGTTCCATGCAGTGGTCATTAAGACAGTTCACAGACTGTGCCAGGTCTCTTCTGGCCACCTGGTAAAGTTGACTTCCCTACCTCTTTGAAGTTAGGTATAGATCTAGTACTTGTACGGCCACTTCCAAGTGGAAGCCGTGAAGAGTCGGTGTATTGTTATTATCAGCACATCCTTTCCCCTCCCCCCCAACAGTGGAAGAATGAGCCGAGGTGTGGTCTCTAACAGCCTGGGGGGCCGAGGGACTACAGGAAATGCAGCTCTCATGCTTGACCTCATCAGACACACAGCATAAACCTTGGCTGACTTAAGCCTCTAGGATGTGAGGATCTCTTGTGGCCACAGCCTAACCTATTTTCCGTGATACTCAACAAACATCTTTCTCACACCAGGATGAAGAGAATGAATAGTATTGGCTCTCAGTTTTTTAGAACGGTAACATTTCGCACACCCATTCAAAAAAACTTTTTTTACTTTTGTATATAAGTATTACACATTTCGCCAGGAGGTGGTGGTACACACCTTTGATCCCAGCACTTGGGAGGCAGAGGCAGGTGGATTTCTGTGAGTTCAAAGCCAGCCTGGTCTACAGAGCAAGTTCCAGGACAGGCTCCAAAGCTACACTGAGAAATCCTGTCTTGGAAAACAACAAACAAACAAACAAACAAAAGTATTACACTTCATGCATATGCTCCAGATACATTTTCAAATCCCTCATCCTCTCAAACCCAGGCTCCAAACACATCTGGATAAGATGCTATTCTGGCACTCCAGACTCTTACCACCTGTTCTCATTTGCATCCTTCAGGCTGTTTTACTACCAGTACCCAGTAGATGCTCAGCATTTCTTCCACGAACAAACTGTCCGCTGTAACCACACTAGTCTTATAAACACGAATACAGGTCCCAGTGGCTCCTAAGCTTGCTGGAGACAGCCCCACACATTAATAAGTGCAATTATAGTTTTTTTTGGTTCCAGATCTCTCTCCCTTTTGTTGTAGTTTTGAGACAGGGTCTCACAACGTAGCCCTGGCTAGCCTGGAACTTGCTATGTAGGCCAGGCCTGGCCTCAAACTCATGGAGTTCTTAACAACCTCTGTCTCCAGAGATTAAAGGCATGCTCCACCACATCCAGCCTTTTTGCTCTTTCTACTTGTGGCAAGTTCTCTAAGATCTTTGATAGCAACAAAATGTAGGATTTCACAGTAAACTAATAATACAAATAATGTTTAAAATAAAGTGGCATGCAAATCACATATTTATATTCAATAATAATAATAATAATAATAATAATAGAAAGTAATCCCTCAAGCATTCTTACTTGCCTAAACCTATTCTAATTCTCAAACAGTAAACATTCTGAAGCATAAAAGAGAAGCCCTATAGGTCATCTGGTCTGACAGGCAACTTGCAGAAGCTCTACGGAGTATGAGTATCCTTTTCCTTTGATGTGTACTGGGCTAAAACCCTGACTTCTGGATTAGCTTCATGTTGATCCTTACCAAATTCCCTAACATCAAACATTTTGCTCTCCAGTTCTTATCCCATCTCAAGCCGTAAGAAATCTTCACGAAGAAGTGCTTTATTAAATGTGCAATAGGTCACAACACACATTCTTCTTCCGTCAACTGACTTATAGCAGCCTTTTAAACATGCTCAAGAAACTCTGGGTAAAAAAAGCATTGCAACTGTCTAATCCAGATAGCTCAAGTTCATTTGAGCTCAGAATCTTTTTTCTCTCTTCCCTTGTTCTGGAGCTGGAACACAGGATCTTGCAGACAGTGGACAAGAAAGTCCTGGGCCAATGAGCTACATACAGCCCGAGTTCCTGAGCTTAGCTAAAAACCTAAATTATTAACTGGCTATTCTTTAAAGCATGGTTTGGGAAATACTCCAGATCATCACAACCAAGAATCCACAGAACATAGCCTTTTATTTTTATTATTGCCCTATACTGAAAAACTGTTTTTTTGTGTGTGTGTGTGTGTGTGTGTGCGCGCGCGCGCGCGCGCACAAAATTTACAATTTTCTGCTGGGATATTTTTGTTGTTGTTGTTTGTCGTTTTGTTTTGGGTTTTTTTCGAGACAGGGTTTCTCTTTGTAGCTTTTGGAGCCTGTCCTGGATCTCCCTCCGTAGCCCAGGCTGGCCTCGAACTCACAGAGATCCGCCTGCCTCTGCCTCCCGAGTGCTGGGATTAAAGGTGTGCGTCACCACCGCCCTGCTGGGATCTTTTAAAGATGGCACCTGCTACCACCTCTTTCCTTGTCCCATGAGAAACTGTTTCTCTCAGGCCTCATTACTAGAAAATGCCTTGCTTAGGCAGAAGAACTGGTTTGGTTTTTTGTTCTTGTTGTTTTGTTTTAAACCCTGGAATTTGAAACATGCTTACTTTGTTCCTTTCCTGGCTCCAAGGAAGTTCAAAACCCAAACTAAGACTCACGTGTTGTACAGGACCTGACAGCATGTACTTTTTATCTCCCTCCTTCCCCCCGCCCCCCTTTTTACCTAACCTCAATATTCTCATTCAGTTTGTTTTACTATATTGTACACATAGAAGAAACAAAATTACTTCAAATATCTCAATATACATGTGTTATGTGTGTATATCTACATCTTTTTTCTTACAATTTTGTATCTATCTCTCCTTGTCACAAAAATATTAGTGTATTCGCCTTTATCTAAAAGTTTTTACATAAACCCCTATAAAGAACATAAACATTCACTACAGTAGTCAAACCTGTAAATGCTGAAAATAAGAATTTTTTAAAAAAAGTTGTGAGTCCACCTAACAGCGATCTAATAATAAAAAGCCTTATTAAACTGTTTCTTAACAGGAAGATTTATTAAACTCCTTACTAACAGGAAGGAGAATTAACATTTATTGTGCATTAGTAAAACTGCTAGACACATAGTAACAGCAGTTCCATTTTCCAAACAAAGTTGGAGGGCATCTGCCAGCGCATAATCCCTGAACCATGCGGAAGAAATTGACCTGTCACGGCGGTGGGGGTGGGGGTGGGGGCACACTCTTCACAGCTCTTTTAGTAAGTCTCAAATCAGATGAGATAATCAGAATGGCAACAATATATACTCTCTGACAGCCAAGTTCTCCCAGCAGCTTCTGATTCCGGAACACGCAACTGAAGCAACTGTCTAAATGCCAAAGTTGCGACCAGTCAAAACCAAACACAGGAAACTACAATCTTTACTCTCCACCTTTGAGGCTAAGGCCATTTACTTAAAAACTTTAACAAGGTGTGCATGTTGTTGGGGGATCGGAAATAGTTTCCAGCTTGTTTTATTCTTGGGAACAATTCTGGGGAGCAATACTCGCTCCTCACCCGCCCGGCTACCCGCGCCGCGTGGAGAACTTTGAGCAACTCCAGGGCAGCGGGGCCCGCATTCCGGAGCTAGGGAGGTGAGGGGGGAGAACCAGGTTCGAGTCCCGGTGGCCGCTCGAGAGCCCCGAAGCCGGGGCTGGCTCGTCTGGGAGGGCAGGGCGCCCTGGCCGGCGAGTCCGCGGCACCGGCCGACCCCGAGGACCGGGGAGCGGGCCTTCGTCCTCGGAGCCGAGGAGGAAGTCGCACTTACCGCGCGGGGCCAGGAGGGAGGCCCGGGGTCACCGTGGCGCGGGGCGGCGGGCGGGGAGGCTGCGCGGGGCGCGGGCGGGCGCGCTCAGCGGAGGGATGCTCGGCCCCGCGCGCGCCCCCAGCCCCTTCCCCACAGCGGCGCCCCGCGCAGCAGCCCTCCCGGGCCGAGCCACCCCTCTCCGTCAGGCGACGCCAGGCCAGGAGTCAAACTTGTCCCGCAGCCCCGGGAAGGGGGGCGCGGGCGGGCACGCGCGCGGCCGTGGGTGGGGGTCGAGCACCCGCTCGCCCGTCAGTCCCGGCTCGGCCGCCCCGCCCCACGACAGCAGGCCCCGCCCACCGCCGGGTCCCGCCCGCGCCGCCCAGGGGGCTGAGCCCCGCCCCCTCCCGGCGGAGCCCCGAGATTGGCAGTTTCTTTCCCCTGGGTGACCCCGGGAGCTGGTGGAGGGGCAGAGGGAGGCCGAACTGGGGCACGGAGGGTGCTGGTCTCCGGCCTGGAGAACTGGGGCGCCGGGGACATTATACTGGGCGGGGCTCTGGCGTGGAGGGGGCGGGCAGAGCGTACTCCGTGGAGCTCAGGATGTGCCAACCCCCAGAAATTGGGAGCTGGGGAATTCCTGGGGATGGAAAAACGAGGGAGAGTTCCCTCTGCAGGACCGGAAGGCGACCAGAAAGAGATGGCCTGGGTGCGTCTCAGCCAACAGGGGAAATCAGCAAAAGTCTGTCTCGGCCAGCGCCTGCAACCTTTCTTCTTGCAGGAGTCTGATAGGGGGGTTCTAAGTAGTGGGTTTGTGCCATCGAAGTTATAATGTGCAGCTCTTGGCCGTCCGTGTCCTTGTTTTACAATGGTGGGATATAATTTACTCCTGTTTAAAACATGTAATTCCTCTACGCTCAGTGCTGAGAAAAACCATAATCTATACAACACCTGTATGTCAACACTAATCTGAGACACTTTGTTACCCTATCGATAAATGTAAGAAACAGCTATGATCCCTGGGTAGAAGAAAGGAAGGAGGGGGGCTCCCGTTCTTTCTTCTGTGAGTCAGTCATACACGGGTGAAGTGCCTAGTTGTACTTAGTTCTTAAAGTAATTCATATATCGTGTGTGTGTGTGTGTGTGTGTGTGTGTGTGTGTGTACTTGTTGCTTGCTACTTTGACCTGGCTGCCCCTCTTCCGTGGTGATTAACTGTGGCTATTGCCCCAAAATGACAATTGCCCTCGAGCGGTCCGTCTTCAATATGTCTCTCTAATAAAAACGCAGTGCAAAGCAGTGGTCCAGACGTGTACGAGCTTGGGGGTGGATGGGAGATCTACTGAAGGATGGGGGTGGATGGGAGATCTACTGAAGGATGTTTCCTGAACAGGGACAAGGGTTAAAAAAAGCAACAATGTAAAACTAGGAAGCAACAATGTAAAACTAGGAAGCATTGACAAGGACCGCTAATTCAAAGGATAGAATCATTTAATGCTGTTACAATCAGGAAATAGATACATCAAGAAACTACTGAATGCTCCGACCACGAAGCCCAAGATAGTTTTCATCAGAGGCGGTGGAAAGGGCATTCCCTGTGCAGTAACACCTACACGCAGAACTTCAGCAGCATTGTCTTTAATGACAGAATGCCGCACATAAGCCCACAGTCTGCATTGGTGGAATTTGGAACGGCTTTGAGGCTTAGTTTGCTTTTTCAGTGCTAATGTTTGTGCACTTTAACAGCAAGTGACATTCTTTTCATTGTTCCTCCCTGCTCATAATTACTTCGTGTTCAGTTTTACAGTGTTAACTTCTTATTTTTCTTCGGAGTTATAGTGAGAAAAACTAGAAAAGCATGACAACCAAATCAGACACAACGATAAAATGTGGATCCTAATTTAAAACAGGCATTCTCATATACCATTTCCTCTCCCTTCTACTAATATGCTGTTTGTTCTATGCTGGAGTCTTTTCCCATTAGATTTATTAATTAATTCTGATTTTCAAGTGATTTGTTCCACCACTCCAGCAGAAGCAATCAAAATATCCTTTGCAGCCTGGATCATGAATGCTCACCTGTGCGGCTACCCCTTGCTCTCTTTTAGCTGTCCCCTGCACTGGACTATACTCTCTGTGTCCATACACCGAGGACCCCTTAGGTGACATGCTGTTAACCTTTCACACAGCTGGCTCCTTCTCGGTCACCTTCCCTAACTATCCTATGGAAACCTTCAAGCCTCACCCAGTTCCTCGCTCTCAGCACTAAGCACCCAGCACCTGCCACCCCCGATTCCCTACTCTCATTAAATGTAAGCCCCGTGAGATATAACGTTGCTTATTTAGAACGCTGCTACGTCTCGGTGTCTGAATCTTACTGTGTCCGTCACAGAGAAGGTCCGCAACAAATATGTTTTTGGTAGATAAGTGATTCCACATAGGAGAGAGAGTTTATATTCCCTTTTGTAACTGCCAAAGACTTTCATATAATTTATCTCTTTGAGCTGTATGATTTAGGCATATTAATAAAGTCTGAAACATAGCCCAATTTTACTCCATTTAATTCTAGAATTGAAAAGCTGGGCTTGACCTCCATTGTAGCAATACTAAGCAACCATGTTTGAAGAAGCAGTCCAGTTAAGCTTCTATGATGAGATCTCATACCCTGCCCAGCAAGGACATCCACAGAATCAAAAAGTTGTCATCAATAAAAGTCTCCATATTTGTCCCTGAAATAAAACAACATAACAATGATCACAGTTATTATTGCTAATAACTGACAGATGGTGTTGATACAGTGTCCTTTGTAAGCGCTCAAATAATTTTAGTCAATAATATAAAACTGAAGTTAATTGTTAATTGTTGGGGCTCAAAAACATACTCCAAAATGAGAACCCCAAAAATAATCTCAGAGATGGAGAGGTGTTTTCTAGTACTCTATCTGCTGTCTGTGTTTTGACACGAACAGTTCTAGTCCAAACAGTCCCATGGAGATACAGAAATGGTAAGACATACATTCTACTGACGTCCCAAACCTGGGAGGAAGAAATGTTACAACCAGGCCAGCCAGATGGCTCAGGGGTTAAAGGTGCTTTCCATGTAGGCCTCATAGCCTAAGTGTCTTGAGAGCCCACAATAAAGGAGAAGGATTGCTTTCGTCACACGGTCTGCTGACTTCCACAGGCACACTGTGGCACACACACACTGAATAAATAAAAATATAAAAATAAATAATAGTAATAATAATATTAGTAATAATAACAACAACAACGATGACAACAGCTGAGCGTGATGGCACGCACCATTGATCCCAAGGCAGAGATAGGTGGATCTCTGTGAGTTTGAGGCCAGCATGGTCTGCATATGGCGTTCCAGATCAGCCTTGCTGGAGGAAGTATGTCACTTGGGGTAGGCTTTGAGAGTTTGTTCTCTGCCAGCTGTTGAAGGTGTTTTCTTAGATTCCTGCTCCCGCTGCCTGCCACCATGCTTCCCTGCCGTTATGGACTCTCCTCGGTAATGTAAGACAAAAGAAACCCTCTCTTCTCTAAGTTGCCTTGGTTGTGGTAGTTTACCATAGCAACAGAAAAGCAGCTGAGACAACCTGGTACGATCATTTTCCCACCTTTCTTGTGAGAGTCGTGGAACCTGGCATGAGAGAAGGTAAAGCCCCCTTGTTCTCTAGACCATGTGGTCAGACAGATAGGGCACACAGTCCCTGTCAAATCACAGAGCAGGAGCCCAGTTTCCTGGTTAGCCTCTTTCTTTACATGTGGAAGGAAGGTGATTTCCTGTCCTTAGAGCCTACAGAACATTGACCTCACAAGTGCTCCACATAGTGCTGGGGATGTGGGGAGAAATATACATTCTCTTCCAAACCAGTTTCCATTCACCATTCCATCCATGAGTAGATCTCTCTAAAAGACCACACTTCCAACTTGGATGTGGGGCTACGGGGACCCTATTGAACATGCTTCTGTGATGATTTTGTGACAATATTGCCTGCACACTGCTCACCATGACATGCCTGAAGGCTCCTCCTCATGGTCTAACTAATCCCATTGGTCACACCAGCACTGTGCTCATTCCGAGCGGTTTATTTAGCTTATTCTACATTATTTTGCACACAATTAGGCCTTTAAATCTGCTGCCCCACAGACCCCCTTTTCCAGTATCGGCTGGCCCTGAAGACAGCTCCTTCCCTGGTGATCTTTATCTGGACTTTTCCAAGCTTGTGTTCTTCCTACGCTCCAATAGTACCCAGGTGCCTCTCTCTCTGTTGTGGTACTTACTGTGAATGTGGGTTTACTTGCCTGTCTCTCTGAGTAATGGAGAGTGTCTGCTATAAGAACTCATAAATATCTGATAAATGAACAATTAAAAATACCCTTGGCCTGTAAACCGTCGGAAAACAGCAACTCACTCGATTAGGACCATCTTTACCCCTGAGCATTGAAACACAGACAGACAGACAGAAACTTTCTTCTAATTTACACTATTATACCACAAGTTTCATACAATTTGAGGAGGTTTTAAATGAATTATTCCATCGTCTTACAAGGATGAGGGCATGAACACCAAGTGCTTGAGTTTGTTTTCATGTGTTAACATAATCATTCTAACTTCTCAATGTACTTGTTGTACACTGTAAAAAAAAAAAAAAAATAACGGTTACAAGGCTGCTGATTAATGTTGCTGTCTCCTGAGTTAAAGACTGTTCCAGAACTTTGCTCTGTGTTTGATGTATCATTTCCTGATGATTATCTAACAGGCAGGAACATTCTGCTTTGGTTTCTGTTTTTTATGTTCTCTGAGAGCAAGTTCCTAGCCACTCTGCATGCATGTTTACAGACTTAGGTTTGTAGCTGTGTATGCCAATGATCTGCCTGTAAGATACTCCTCCATTGACACCCCCCACCAAGCACACAAAAGAGGTCCGCAGCCCAGGAGACACAGTGTTGCTCATGATAGAAAAGGGAACGGACATCGATGAATCAGAGCCATATAAACCCAAAACTGCTCGTTGGTCTTCACGCTCCCTCTTTCACCTCCGACGTGTTCATCTCTTGAGCGTGCGCACACACCCTCTGCCTTCACACTTGCGCTCTGTGTTCGGTGTCTATACTTAGCGCCGAGTTCTTGGAGAAAGATTCTGGCTGTGTAATAAGCAGCTGACCTGAGACACGAAAACATCGGGTGAGTGGAAGGTGGCACGATGCACACATCCGAAGGCAGTCAGGCAAAAGTCTGCGTGGTGCCCGGGAGAGACAAAACAACAACGCCTTTCATGCTCTGGCCCCACCCCAGGAAAGTCAAGAAATGCTGTTAATGCGATTCAGAAAGCCTCTCTTGTTGCCCTCAAGTTTGGGTTTCTGTTGCTTTTAAATCTGAGCCCGCAACTATTGCATCTGACATGTTCATATCGATTTTTTTACTTTATCAAACAATTGAAGTTTGTTCCATTGTTCTAGCACTGTGAAGGATGTTTTGATTGTGTATTTCCACTTCTGTATGCACACACTTAAGATAAGGCCCTTCAGAATCAAAGGAGTTACTCAGAGCTTTGCGGCCAGAGGCTGGAATACCTCAGGGACCGGGAACTCATTACAGGCTGGCTGTCCCTTCTCAGGGTACTAGTTGAGCAGGCAAGAAGGCGGCTCCAACAGGTTCTTTCCTGCATAGGCTGCTGGGACAGCAGGGTTTGTTAATAAAAACAAGCCCTTCCTTTTAGCCACAGGTGACTTGGGCAGGGACAGCGTGCACAAGGCAGCCAGTGCTGTGTGGCCTGGCTATAGATAAGGCTACCCCTGAGGAAGCTTGAGAGAGAAGGCCTGGGGTAGCTGCCTAGTTCTGAGCATTATCAGCACAGTGGCGGCAGATCAAGCCGGATTCCCCCCTCTGAGGAAGAAATTAACAGAGTGATTCACAGCCTGAGGTCTGAGACAGGCCCAGCACCCTTCCTGGTTCTCACAGGAGCTGGCTACACTTCCGGGCTGGCCTGCTGATTCTCCCCACCAATGAAGGGTGATGTCCAGTGTGCCCTTCTGCTCTGGTAGGCTTTGCCATGATTTCAATGCAGCCATGGGAGATGCTGAAGGAGGAAGATGTCTGCCATCTCTTGTTAGCCTGTTTTGAGGCTCTGAATTCCTCCTAGTCAGTGCTGTTTAAGCTCCTGCCCAGGGAATATATGCCAGCCCCGAGAACAACATTTCTCCTTTCTCAATAGCTTCCATTTCTAAAACAGCAAAAAGGATACCAAGGGAAAGGAAAGATGAGGGAGGGAGAATGTTGCTACAATTTACATGTAGTAAAAATCTACTGTTTCTAGTGCACGGTTCCAGAATTTTAACTATATACAGTTGCCACAAACACCTACATAGTCATGGAACATTTCTATGATATGACAATTCTCCTGTGTCTCTATGTTGACTACTTCCAGCCATGGCAACCACCGATCTATTTTCTGTCCCTGTGGTTTAAGCCTTGTCCCAAGAGGCATGTGAATGGAATCATACAAGTCCTGTAAGTATTGCAGCTTCCGTGGAAAGGTATCTAAGCAGTCAGGAGTCAAGGGATACCACAAAGTCACCATAAGAATAGCAGCTTACAGCTGGGCTCCAGGGAAAGGTCTCCCCAATGCAAGTGTAACAACCCTGCTCCTGCAGGGGAGGGTTTCCCCAGTGAAGTTGTTACAGCTCTGCTTGGCTTTGCTCCAGAGAAGTGTTACAGCTCTGCTCCACCAGGGGACAGTTTCCCCAGTGAAAGTGTTACAGCTCAGCTCCACTCCAGCTCCAGAAATAGTTGTTACAGCTGGGCTCTCCTCTGCTCCAGTGAAAGGGTCACACTGAACAACAAACCTCACTCAAGAGATTTATTGGGAAGGAAGAATCCAGAAGAGTGACTGTCTCTAGGGTGAGAAGCAGTTCAAACTGAGCAGGGTACAGAGCTTATATAGGGTTTTTTGGGGGTGGGTGGGATGGGGGTGGGGTTGGAGCTTTCCAGAGTGGCTTGGGATTGGTGAATTTTTGTGGTCTGATTCTGGACAAGCTCAGGGATTGGTGCGATTTCAAGTCCTGGTCTTGGGGTCAAGTTAGGGTCAGGGTGTTTTTTCCCCTTGGCCCCTTTCACCCTACAAGGCCTCCTAAGCATCCTCATATAGCGAACCTGTACCCATCCCATCCTCTACTGGCTCATTCTCCCCTCATATTTTACCTGTTTTGTCTTTTTATTTTTTCAGAGCATGGAACATTGTCTGAAAACAAGTTATTTTCATTATCTGCCTGATTTCTGTCTTTCATTTGCACGTTCCTTTGCACGAGGAAGTAAAGCAAGGGTTTTGCCCTTCTGCCACCGAGGCCCTAAGGTTCACACAGCAAACTGAGTATTCAGTCAACATTTGTTGAATGAAGTGCCATGTGAATGAAGAGAATAGAGATTCCTGGGACCCTCTCCAGACTCAGAGAGGCCTCGTTAGGAAGAGATTGTTTTCCTTACAAAATGTGTTCATTGAAGCTTTTGTCTGTTGCCAAAGTAGCTGGTTATACAATTAGAAGACAATCAGGATGATGGATTGTTTCTTTAAATTCACCTGGATGGTGAGATGAACCAGAACAGAACCAGCCTGGAGTGAGGACAACGGCAGCAACATTTTCCTTTCCTGGGGTTGTTTCCGGCAGTAGATGACTTAATGGACACGAAGTGTTTACTGCAGCCGTTTTCAACTGGGAGCTGTTTTGTCCCCCCAGGGGCTATGGTGATGTCTCTGGGGATTTTTATTGTCAAAACTGGGACAGAGAGGACAGCTACCGGAATCTGCTGAAGACCACAGAATGTGAAGTATGGTTCTCCACAGCAGAGAATTATCAGTCAGGCCACTGGCCAGAAACTCTGGGTGAATGGGCAGTCAGGCTTGAAGTAAGGGCTGTAATCATGTGCGCGCGCACGCACAGATGCTGAAGTACAACAGAGGTGCTGGATTGCCCCCAGAGCTGGAGTTATAGGCAGTTGTGAGCTGTCTAATATAGGTGCTGGGAATCGAACTCTCCTCCTCTGGAGGAGGGGTACATGCTCTTAACGGCTGGGCCATCTTTCCAGCCCTGAGCTGTTGCTATCTTAGAAGCGATCCTTCCAGGCTGAGGACGAAGGTGTGCATTAAGTCTGAAGTAGGACTCTCTGTGTCTGAAGCTCAGCCTGACCCTTAGCAATGTGCCATTGAGCGAGTTACTTGACTTCTCTATATCGCTCTGTCTATGAAAGACTAATTATAGGAACTGCCTCAGGGAGTTGCCAGGGGGTTGAATGTGGTTGTTTATACAAAGCATGCAACACTGTGGTAGTACATAGTAAATGTTCAATAAATGTCGTTGATTGTTGCTAAAAAGATCTTCCCACAGAATATAGGGAAAACATTGGGAATGGTTTCCACTAGAGGAGAGAAATGGAAAATATTGTTCACATAAAGCATATACTGGCATTTATTTCACATAATAATAGATAACGCCAGAGAATTCAAATTCAAATACAGCACCATAAGGCTGTTCAAAGCCAGAATATTCAACTAGCCATGCCCTTCACAGCCAGCCTCTGGGTGAACACTTTCATGGCACTGGCTCAGGAAATGGAACACTCCCTCCTTCCAGCCCCTTCCTCCACAGAACACCTGCTGCTGAGCAGAGCCCTGGGTCTGGATTGGATGTCCCATGGAGAAGACCAGAGCAGACCTTCAAGTCTGGCTGATGGAGGAAAAATCCTAAATTGAGAACGACAAACTGGATGTTTCAGGGTCAGTCTGAATCCGCATCCCGAAGGTTAGAAAGAGGAGAAGACAAAGCATCTGTCTACCCCGGGACTAAAGGCACCACACCTCAGGACCGTTGTCCCCAAGTGTTACTGCTATCCATGGTGCTTCCTGACTCTCGGGCCAGGCACAGTGAGGCCAAAAGTCTTGCATGATATTTAGCACACCTGTCCCTTAAGAATCTCCTGATGACTCTGGCCTGGAATTCCTTCTTCCTTTTGTAGCTGGGTTAGAAGCTCTTTCTCTATTCAACTTTACTGAGTTTTGTTTCAAAAACCCACAAACGTTCTAAAATATGAAATGGTAGGAATAAAAAAAATTACATGGGCCCCAAGAACCACAGTATGAGGTAGTCAGCAGTATGGCTTACACACTACTTCACCCTCAGCTGCAACAGCCACTGTGAGGCCTACCACAAGATTACACAGTCATTACATCTAACTGTCAGGTTTGGAACAGCAGCCCACACCGACCCCAGGCTTGGCTGTCTCCCTAAAAGCAGCCCAACCATTTCAGCAGCAGAACTGTGTGTAAGGCAGATTCGGGAGGATTGTAATTTCTCTAGACAGCAGAGTAATGTCTGGCAAGTAACACTGAAAGGTGAGCTACACCTGAATGTCACCAAGAATCCACTGAAGCTCTTTGTTTTCAAACTTACCCAGAATCAGAACCCTGGACTCCTTAGCAGTTCCTGGTCACAGGCTGGCCAGACAGGACAACTCGGACTTAAGTAGCTTTTTCTCTCAAAGCCAGCTATGGAGATTTCTAAGGACTCTTAGTTTTAGAAATGTCTAAGCAGGCTGTGGTAGTTTGAATGTAATTGGTCCCCATAATCTCACAGGGAGTGGCACTCACTATTAAGAGGTGTGGTGTTGTTGGAGTGGGTGTGGCCTTGTTGGAGGAAGCGTGTAACTGTGGGCAAGCTTTGAGGTTTCCTATGCTCAGGATAACTGCCCAGTGTCTCAGTTGACTTCCTGTTGCTTGCAAGATGTAGGACTCTCAGCTTCTCCTCCAGCACCATGTCTGCCTGCATGCCACCATGCTCCCCGCCATGATGACAATGGACTGAACCTCTGAACTCTAAGCGAGCCACCCCAATGGAATGATTTTCTTTCTAAGAGTTGCCATGGTCATGGTGTCTTTTCACAGCAATAGAAACCCTAACTAAGACACAGGCTTTATGTTAAGTTTTCATGAGGACCTTCCAGAGTTCTAGTCCATCCTCTGCACTCATTCTTGTAAGCAAGGCACAGTGAAACCACTGAAATGGACCACTCTGTGGGTAGAAAAAAAACTCAGCATACTGGAGAAGAAACTACTGGACTGCCTCAGAGAGTGGAGGCAGCACCCAGAGCAAAAAGTCTTGTCAATTTTCATTGAGAAGGTAGCAAGCAGGAGGCGGCATGCTGGCTGTTACAGCCTGGAAGTTAGCATGGGAGCTTTGAACTGTTCCAGGCTTTTCTGGCTATTCAGGAACTGGATGCCCTTTACCCCAGGTAGCTGACCACTGGGGTAGGTTAAGGGAAGTCGTAGCTTTCCTGACACCGCACAGGATTTCTGAGTTTAGGCTTTCATTTACCCAATAACCACCCTTCAGTTTACTCAGTAAGAATCCTGCCTGGGTTGTGCCCAGGCTGGTCTCTTAGGACACTGTCAGCAGACCTGCCTTTTGGGGGGCCTGCTTTGGACCCAACAGTTCTGTTACTTTGGCTGCGTCAGTTGCACATGCGCTGTTGAATTTAGAAATGTCTGACCTGTTTGCAAACTCTTTTTCAACATGGGCCTTGAAACATCTTCTGTGTTGCTTCTTGGTGGCTTCCTGCCACTTGCCATGCGCTGGCTCGTTTTATGTCGATTTGACACAAGCTAGAGTCATCTGAAAGGAGGAAACCTCAGTTGAGAAAATGCCTCCCTAAGATCTGGCCGTAGAGTATTTTCTAGATTAGTGATTGATGGGGAAGAGCCCAGCCCATTGTGAGTTGGTACCATCCCTGTGGACTGCTAGTCCTAGATTCTATAAGAAAGCATGCTAAGCAAGGCATGATGATCAGGCCAGTCAGCAACACCCTCCATGACCTGGGCATCAGATCCAGTCTCCAAGTCCCTGCCCTGTTTGAGTTCCTGTCCTGACTTCCTTCACTGATGGACTGTAATGTGGAAGTGTAAGCCAAATAAACCATTTCCTCCCAAACATGCTTTTGTTCATGGCATTTTCATCATAGCCATTGTGGCCCTAACTAAGACAAAAATTAGTACCAGGATAATGGGGTGTGACTGACATGACCATATTGTTTTGGGGGAGGATTGTGGAAGGACTTTGGAAATTTGGGCTGGAAAAGCCATTGAGTGTTCAAAGCTTGGTGAGCTGTTCTGTGGGAGTGTGGGGGATAAGGATTTTAAGAGAAAATACAGAGGATGGAGGCTTGGCTTGTGAAGTTCCAGAGGGAAGTTTGAGAGCCACTCAAGGACTCTATCAGGGCCATTGCATATTTCGAGTTAAGAATCTGTGGTTCTGGTAAGCTAGGGCTGTGATTAACAAGATACCAGAACCACTAATGTGAAACTTGCTTTGCTGGGATAATTGATGCTGGTCGGTGGAACTGAGAAGCTGGCAGTGATTAAGAAGAGCCCAGCATCACTGAGATGAAATCTTCTGGGAAGTGTTTCCTGAGAGTCAGCACACAGAAGCTGTGTTCCAGAGGCGGCAAGATTGTGCCTTGCGCTGACAGCTGAACTTCGTAGTGTAAGCATCACCTAGGAGGTATGGAAAGTATGAAGGAATGGTGGAGAGCAGCTGAGGCTTGCAACTGTGAGAGTCCAGGAGAGGCCGCTGGTGAAGGTGCAGCCTCAGTGGCAGTTGAAGGCTCAGGACTGAAGGGGTCATGCAGAGAAGTCGAGGCTTGGCATGAAGAGAGCCCAGGAGGGGCTGTTGGTGAAAGTACAGCCCAGGTGCAGCCGAAGACCCCAGTATTTTAGAGATGCCAGTAACCAAGGGGTGGTTACCAAGGACAGCCCCAACTATGGAATCTCGGAGGCATAAGTTTAGAAGACAAGCTATGTGTGCTACAGATGGCTATCCCAGCCCTTGGAGGGCCCCAGAAGATCCTGAGTGGGTCCCAGACATTAGCCATGCAGCTATTTACACAGCTGGAAGTTGGGTTTTTCTTTGATTTGTTTGTGACTGTGCCCTGGTTCTTCCCTCTCCAGTAGAGACAAAGGCCTGTAAGTTAATAAAGGTGTGAATGCTTAAACAGGCAGATCCTAAGAAATTAAAATCCCTAGCAAGTGTAAGAAATATTCAAGCAGGTGCACGCCTTTAATCCCAGCATTCAGGAGGCAGAGGCAGGTGGATCTCTGTGAGTTCCAAGACAGCTAAGGTTACACAGAGAAACCATGTCTTAAAAAAATGAAAAAACCCGAAACAAGCCGGGCGGTGGTGGCGCACGCCTTTAATCCCAGCACTCGGGAGGCAGAGCCAGGTGGATCGCTGTGAGTTCGAGGCCAGCCTGGGCTACCAAGTGAGCTCCAGGAAAGGCGCAAAACTACACAGAGAAACCCTGTCTCAAAAAAACCAAAAAAAAAAAAAAGAAAAAACCCGAAACAAAACAAAACAAAAAAAGAGAGAGAGAAAAGAAAAAAAAATATTCAGAATTATTAGCAAATAGATGCAAATTAAAACATTACTTTTTCAAATAGGCAAAAGCTAGAAGAATAAGGTGGCCATTGTTGAACCTTGGTGCTGTATAATACTTTCATATACAGTTAGTAGAGTATATGTTCTTGAAAATTTTCTGGGCAATCATTGGCTGTATGAATTGAGAACTTCAAAAACCTTTATACTTTTTGTCTTAGATATTCTACTCTATAGTCAGACTCCTAAGATTTACATTTGTGAATTTTCACATTATGGTGCTATTTATAAAAATAAATTTTTTGTTCTAATAATATAATTAGACTACAGTGAAATGAAATCAATGGACCATTCTAAATGAATTCCGGCTTTAAAAATAACTTCCCTATAAGGGCAGGGAATAGAGAGACACACCTTTAATCCCAGCACTCAGGAGGAAGAGAAGGGTGGATCTCTGTAAATTCAAGGCCAGCCTGGTCTACATAGGGAGTTCCAGGTCAGCCACAGATCTAGAGATGGACACTATCTCATAAAAACCAAACAACAACAAAATCCACTTCTATAGTGTTTTCACTTTTAGGTGACTGAGAGGAACGCATAGATGTGAGAGTGTGTTTCACACAGGTACAGCCAAGTGGCCAGGCAGCACCTTACGGTTCCAGGAGCCAAAGCCATTGAGTTACAATAACGAAGCACAGTCAAACACTTCAAGCTTAAACGTTTGTCACAAGTCTATAAAGTTTCAACAAGTCACTCCGAGTACTCTAGTTACTGGCCAGCATACGTACGCAAGATTCTTTTTCAAAAACTTTATTGTTGTTGTATGGATGTAGGTGTGTGCGTGCCATAATGAATGTGTGGAGGCTGGAAGACCTCCTGTGGAGTTGATTCTCTCTTGTCACCTGTATGTGGGTTCCAGGGACAAAACTCAGGTCACCAGGCTCACACAGCAGCAAGCGCCTGTACCCGCTGAGCCAGGATGGATGCAGACACTCAACAAACCAAAGCAAAACAAAGGCCACTCAGAGCCTGTCTAGTACAGAGTCATCTTTCCAACTTTTTGATGCTTCATTTCTTTTTATTTGTTTGTTTATCTATTTGTTCATTTATCTAGTCTTTTGAGATGGGTATCCTGTAGCCCAGGCTAGCTTTTAACTTGATAAGTAGCTGAGGATGGCCTTGCTCTTGCCTCTCTACCTCCCAACTGTTTTAGTTGCAGGCACGCAATGGTCACCCTTAGTTTATTGCTTCAGTTTTTTTCTTCAGAACAGAAGAAGTCAAATAGATTCCAAGTTTAGCATGGCTGCTTGTTTCTCAGGCACTCTCACTTGAAACGGAATTAATTATAAGAAATTGTAGCTTAATTCTTAAATTTGAGTGATTTCTGGTATTTAAAATGCAAATGTATTATGAGGTACTTGATGTATTTAGGAATTTCAGCTGTGAAATATTTTAATGGATGAATTACGACAGTCAGAAGAAGCAAGACATTTTGACCCATTTTTTTTTTAAACCCTTGACATTGAACTTCTGAAAAATAATTGTGAGGAAAAAATATTTTTTTTTCCTCTGTCAAAAGTAGCTAGTCTGCTGAGAGCCAATATTCTATAAATTTCTCCCCCCTTGTAAAAACCTTTATGCAAATCTTTTATTCTCCATCCCCTGGTAAAACATTGTTTATACAAAGACTGGAATACATTCCCAGAACTTGATGGACTGAAGTGGCCAACTTTTCTCTCATTGCATTGCACCAATTTTTTTCTTTTCCTTTTTTTTTTTTAAATTCTTTTATTATTTTACATGTGTAGGTGTTTTGCCTGCATTTGTGTCTGTGAGCTACATGTGTCCCTAGTGCCTGAGGAGGCCAGAAGAGGGCGTTGTATCACCCAGAACTTAAGCTACTGGTGTTTATGAGTTGCTATGTGGATGCTAGGAACTGAACCCAGGTCCTCTGCAAGAAAAACTAGTGGTCTTAACTGCTGAACCACCTCTCCAACTCCCTGCACCAACTCTTTTAAAGTCAGCCAACTGTGAAAGATTTTGAGGTTGGACCCCGGCCAATTACTGGGGTGGGTATGGAACATAGTCACCACCTACATTAGAATAAAAACCAAGTGCTTGTTCTGGTGTGATTGTTAGCTCCTGTTGTTGTTCTTTTGGGGAGGCCCTCCACCCAGCTCCCAAATAAATCACTCATGGAGGCTCATTCTTAATTATAAATGCCCGGCCTTAGCTTGGCTTGCTTCTAGCCAGCCTTCCTTAACTTTAAATTATCCCTTCTGCCTTTTGTCTCTGGGCTTTTCCCATTCTCTTACTTCTGTAAATCTTACTCTTTGGCTTGCTGTGTAGCTGGGTGGCTGGCCCCTGGAGTTCTTTTCCTTCTCTTGCTCCTTCTTCTTTTTTTCCTCCCAGATTTCTCCTTCTATCTTATTCTCTCTGCCTGCCAGCCCCGCCTATCCTTTCTCCTCCCTCACTATTGGCCATTCAGCTCTTTTTTTGACCATCAGATGTTTTAGACAGGCCCAGGAACATATTTCACAGAGTAAACAATTGCAACATAAACAAAAGTAACACACCTTAAAATAATATTCCCCAACAAGCTCCATTTATGCCTTCCTGCAGCCTTTGCACAAAAAGAATTTGCCTCGCTGTGGTGGTTTGAATGAGAATGGTCCCCATAGGCTCATATCTTTGAATGCTTGGTCACCGAGGGGTGGAACTGTTTGACAGGATTAGAAGGATTAGGGGGTGTGGCCTTGTTGAAGTAGGTGTGGCCTTGCTGGAGGAGGTGTGTCATTGTGGGGTAGGCTTTGAGGTTTCAAAAGCACATGCTAGGCCCAGTCTTTCTCTCTCTTGTTTGTAAATCAGGAGGTAGCTTTCATCTACTGCTCCAGCACCAGGCACACCTGTCACCACGCCCCCCCCGCCATGATGATAACAGACTAAGCCTCTGAAACTATAAGCAAGCCTCCAATTAAATGCTTTATTTTGTAAGAGTTGCCTTGGTCATGGTGTCTCTCCACAGCAGTCGAACAGTGGCTAAGACACTGGCCAAGCTGCTTTCGCTGTGTACCTGTGTTCCTGACGTCCCACTGAGATTTTTCTTTGTGTCTGACCTACCAAACACCCACTGGATATTTGGAATTTGCTTTTGGCCATCGCTCTGCTAACACTTCAAGCAGTTAGTAACTGTTGACAGAATGATTTGAAACATTTATAGCCAGAATGATTTGAAACATTTATAGCAATGCCTACCGCAAGACCAGCGGGTCAAGCCAAAAAAAAAAAAAAGGGCTCACCACTCCAACTGAAGCGCCTGCACAAGGCAAACCTTACTCTTGACCAGCAGGGTGTGTTCAGAAGGGAAGATCAGTGGCACACTGACAGAAAGTAGACTTGGGTTTTATTCTAACTCAGGTGGTGACTGTGTCTTTTCCCATTGGCGGGGGTCTGACCTTGCAGTCATATTGGATTGGCTAGTATGAAACAGAGTTGGTTCACAGGGAATGAAAGAGGAAGAGGTAAGGGGGCCATTGCTCCAAGGAGAAAAGGGTCCCACCTCCCGGCCACCAAATTCCTGGAATGCAGCAGGAGCCTTTGTGCAAACAAAGGTTTTACTGGCAGAGGAGGTGAAAACATTGGCATAGAAGTCTTAGAGTGTGCAAGAGAGAAAGACTTGAATTCCTTGTCCAAAACACAACTTCTGCAGTATTTGTTAGAGATGACTCATATTTAATATTTCTCAGACCATTAAACACGACGACCTGAGCTTGATCCCCAAGATCCACACTCTGTAAGGAGAGAATGGACTCCTGAAAGTTGTCCTGTGCCTCTCCACAGGCATGTCAAGGCACTGGCACACGGGCTCATTCTCTCTCTTACACACACACACACACACTAAATGTAAAAAAAAAGTTACAATTGGATTAGCAGTCTAAGAGAATGACCACACACAGTGACATTGTTTTTCTTAATATTTGCTAAGTCAAAGATAACACAAATGTCTTACAGTCTGGCTGGAAGATTCTGATCCCCTGTATCCTCAGAGCAGTCAGCCTGTGGCCTGGGATTTATGGTCCTTCTGTTGCTCTCCTGATATCCACCATCTGGACACCACCAGAGAAGCCAGGTGCAGAGCACATGATCGCAGCCAGGACAAAGGGCCCTTCAAGAAAATTGACATTAAAGTGTCTAAAAATATGATAACCAGATTGAGTGGTGTGGAGCAGGGTGGTGATGGCAGCAGCAGTCACGGTAGTGGTGTTGGTGTGTGTGTGTGTGTGTGTGTGTGTGTGTGTGTGTGTGTGTGTATACACTCGCACACATGGGAATGTCATTATGCATTATGTCAGAATGGTTTGATTCGGATTCTAAAAATGTTTCATGAAGGCTCACATGTTTAAGGCTTGGCTGCCAGCTGAAAGGATTTTTGATAAATGAATGGACCACACAAGCTCTGGTGTAATCCATTAAGCCATGGAATTCTTACTGAGTGGATTATTAAGGGGGCTCTAGCAGGAAGCAGATTGCTGGGGAATGCTCTTCATGGGCATATTTTTGTCTGGTCCCCTGTTCCTAGGCATCCTGTCCACCATGAGGTGAGCTGCTTTGCTCTACCACGTTTTCCACCGTATTTTGCCTCACCATGCAGAGACCCAGCAGCAATGGAGTCACATGACCACGCACTGCAGCCTCTCAATACGGAAGCCCACATAGTCTTTCTTCCCTTAAGTCATTTTGCTCAGATACTTTGACGCAGCTACAGAAAGTGACGGATACAGACCTGGCAGAAATATTACAACAACGAAAACCATGGAATCAATAATTTTTATAGGGGTATAAGAATTACTGAGTGAACCAAGGTATTATTACAACATTTCAAAGGGAAAGAACAGATATTAAGATAGCCGAGGAAGGGTAAATGGAATAGAGTGTTATGAACGGCTAAAGCGGAAACTAGAATCGGAGGATTGATGGGGAGGGTTGGGAGGGCAGGGTAAAGGAGGGGATGGGACAAGGACCACTGATTGTAAAGACCTCTTGAAAATCATACAGAAACCTGTTAGTGCAGACGCTTCCTATACAGGTATAAAGGAGTTTAAACGGAGTTAGCATATTATGGGGCAGGGGGACCAATACCTCAACCTGACAGCATATGCTACCAGATAAAACCCCCAGCAGCAGGAATGAGTTACATCTTCTCAAATTATTAGCCAAAGGGATCGCACAGACCCCACAAACATGACAGGCTGTTGCTAATGCTATTGGTTATCCTCCACAACTCGGCAATAAGACCCTATGGCTGAAGACTACACATCCTTATGGAGTCCTGAGGAATCTAGCTGGTACTTAACTTCACTCTTACCAGCTAGTGTTCACATGATAATCCTTGATGCTGTTCTTTTTTTTTTTTTTGGTTTTTCGAGACAGGGTTTCTCTGTGTAGCTTTGCGCCTTTCCTGGAACTCACTTGGTAGCCCAGGCTGGCCTCGAACTCACAGAGATTCGCCTGCCTCTGCCTCCCGAGTGCTGGGATTAAAGGCGTGCGCCACCACCGCCCGGCCTTTTTTTTTTTTTTTTTTTTTTTTTTTTTGGTAATGCTGTTCTTAAAATAAAGTGCACGCTTGGGAGTTTTACACCTATTTCTGCTGCTCAGGTCTTAAAGTCCCCCAAGCCTGGATTCCCATGTGTACACCAATCTTACTTAGTATCCAATCGGAAGACAAGTCAGTTGATTTGTAGAGCATATTCACAGCACGGCCTTTATCCCTTACATCTTACTCCCTACCCACCTGTTGGTCCTTAAAGCCTGGGAGTGAGCGAGTGAGAACCAAGCATAGGATAAGCAGAAATGAATGGTTACGGGGATAGAGGGACCAAGCAGGGAGAAAATGATTAGAAGTATTTGATACATTATTATTTTAACGGGTAGTGGGGGATAACAATGGAAATGCTAACTACGTGCATTGTCTAAGTAAAAACATTCTCTGGCACGTATGCCTTATTCATCATGATTTTCCCTATCCTTCATTTGCATTCTAAAGCAAACTATTTCTTTCTCCGGGATTATCCTCCTTGAAGGAGTTTGTTCTTCAGCAAGGAGAACAGAAATGTGGGTTGTGTCATAGTAAACACAGTGTTTATAGACATAACAAGTTACATTCTAACCACTTGTGGAGCCCGCAGGAAAGCCGAGCCCCACTTTTCACAAGCCTTTAGTTTATGCTCATAGCCTGTGCTGTTTACTGTCTTCCAGACCCCAGCCTCCAACACAGCATCTGGTATTTCAGCGAGATCAACTGTCCTTTCATCAGTAAATGAGCGAAGGATGTTCATAAACCTGGACGCCACTGACGTTGGTTCTTCTATTTTTGGTTATTATGTGGTAGGCTTACATTTATTCTTACACATTGGTAAAACATGGAAAACAGCTTCAAATTTGGATGAAGCCAGACCCCCTTTGCTTCTTAAGATCGTTTACTTGTCCTCCTTGTTTGGCAGAGAGTTCAAAAGTGCTTGTTAGAGGGTGGCTGTATTAGGCAGAGTGACTCAAAATGAAGAAGTCTCACTCAGTTCCGGGTACCTTTTTTTTTTTTTTTTTTTTTAAAGTCTGACCCAAACGGAAGTGAATGTGAGGTGAATCTCAGGAACTTGAAGTAGAATAGAGATGAAACTCAAAGCAGGAAGCAACATACTATCAAGCTACTGGATGGAAACACATTTGTGTCATGTGAGTAGACATGACAGAAACCGCTCTCTTTAAACTATTTGTGGCAATCGTGGTCACCTTCATTTTAGTCCTGCCGGAATTTTTCAAGACACCAAAAGGTAAGTAAATCATTGCAGCCGAGATCTCCTTTCTTACTTCAGAGCAAACTGTCGGCTCCTGGTGACAGACTAGATCTTTTTGGGTGCATGCTGTGTGAGCTGAAGTTCAAGGTCTGAAATACCTCTAAGTAAAATGAGATCCCCATTTTAGTTGTCTAGCACAGTGACCTTAGGACTTAGTTATGGTCACAATCGAAAATGAAAAGAAATATTTAAAACCTGTATTTAGATTCCAGACACAGGACTTAAGATGATACCGTTACGTGAGTTTATTCTTTGAAACTGTTTCCTTCCTTTGGAATAGTTGTATGTCTGCTTTTACATTCTGGAACTATTTTCTAAGAAAAATGACATTTGTTTGTTTTAAAATGATCGAGTTCATTGGCTCACAAGTTAATTTACCGGTGATTTTGGAAAAAATGGTAGTAATTTTAGTATTTTCAATATACAATAAAAACCCGATCGGTACAAATACAAGCAGTTATGTGTGCGCTTGTGAGCATCGTAAATGGGGAAAAACCCACTCTGAGAGCCCTTTAAAGAACTATTACATGATTGTCAAAACTCTAGGATAGAGAAGCAAAGGACAAGCAGATTTGAACTATTTATGTATCATTAAAAGGTTGGAAAACGTTATTGTGGATGTTTAAGTGATAGTTGTGCTCTTTAGCATTTAATAAGAAAAAAAGAAAACACTGTTCTATTACTAAATTGAAATTATATAAATTTATTAAAACTAGAGAAAGACATATATTTGATAGCTTGCTGCAATGAATATTTATTGTTGCATATATGAAAAGCTCAGTATTCAGATAAAAATACTTTTGCTAATTATATTTGATGACATACTGCAATGATTATTTAATGTTGCATATTAAATGATGCTAAGTAGCCAGATAAAAATATTTTTGCTAAATAAACACTGCAACTGCAATTTTAAGAATGATTGAATTTAAAATTTTTTTCTTTTGGTTTGGTTTTTTTTTTATATTGCTCAGATTAAGCAAGCATAGTGTATATCTTTGATGCTTATTTTCACTGGCTGAAAATGTGTCCTACAGAAAATAGAATAAAGTAAACCTATTTTTAAGATATTTTGGGCTGAGAGTAAAAACCCGTTTAGTAGCTATCTAAGCCAGGCCTTCTCTGTGTTTATGTACCTATTACTTTGAAAAATCAGTCTGACTCTAATGAAAATCAGGTAATTGGCACACACTGCTGCGTTGGTTAGTGCTTTGTGAGAGGTAGCAGTTCTAGAAGCTCACTACCGATTGTGGGGAGGAGGAAGGCAGAGACACTGTTCTGACTGTGAGTTCCTGCTGGAGTGTGACATCAGGAGTCCAGAGCACAGGAATTCAGAGAGCAGCATGTTGGGAGTACTAGAGGGCCTTTGAATTTGGAAACAGAAGGAAGCGTTTACAAAGTTCACATCAGCTGCACCTCCTTGGCCGATGGCGACGCGTGAGTCCTTCATGCTGACGCGTGCCGCTTACGAAGTCCGCTCTCTCAGCCGCCATGATGCTTTTCCGCCTTCCCAAACCAGAGAGAGCTACTTCCGTTTCCTGGTCTGAGAACAGGATGATGAAATTATTTGGATATTTTTGGTTTCAAAGAATCCCTTATTGTGGAACGGCAAACAAAAATGTTTGCGAACCATTCTCCTCTCCTGGTGTCTTTCGTTGGTGGAAGAGATTTTGCTCAAAGCCACCACAAACAAAATGCTGTTATTGGGTAAACTGTTTCACACGTGTGAAAGTGTAATAATTATGCTTTGTAATGGTCTGAGGGTCATCAGGATTATTGCTGTAACCTAAACAGATGTAGCCTTGTATTGATTAAACTCAGGAGACATGAATGTAATTTTTTTCCCCTTAATTTTGTTTTGTGTTGTTTTGTTTGGGATAGGGTCTTTCTATGTAGTTTTGGCCGTCCTGGAACTTGCTATGTAGACGAGGTGGGCCTCGAACTCACAGAGAACCGGCTGTGTCTGGTTCCCAAGTGCTGGGATTAATGGCATGAGCCACCACTCCTGATCATTGATGTTAGTTTTTAATACCAATATGAGTTATCTTATGAAATGAATTGAATGGTCAATCAGTGCATATCATAAAGAATTTGGTACAATTATTTAGATGATGAAGTGAGATTATTCTCAAAGAAGAAAAATGAATCTTGAGATTCTCAAAGCTAGTCTTAGCCTGTTAAGTACTAGTGTCTTTTCTTTATATTGTATTGCTCTATTCACTTTAATTTCTAGGATAAATATGATAAAATGATTTAACTAATGAATTACTCACAGATACCCTGTCCTTATCATGTCAAGTGAACTCAGAAGTAATCTCAGGGTGGAACAGTGTATACATGAAGTTTAATACATTTGATTTCAAAACAATAAACTCTCTAAAGCCCCAAGTGGGAAATACAGCACCATATCTAATCATTTATTATCAAGAATTCATCCAAATATTGGATTAATTATTAGTAGGAATCTTCAATTATTACAATTATGTAGTGTTGGTTATTTGGTCTAATTTTAAGAAGGAGAACCTCTTAAATATTGCTTTGCCACTTACAAGGCTGCATTGGCAAGATAGCCTATTCTCCAGCAATGTCCTGAAATCCCCAGTTAGTTTAAGAGGCAGCCAGCACACAGCAGTTGATGAGCAGCTTGACCCACTTAAACCGTATGTAGAGAATGGAGATGCAGATGGGGTGAGTGTATTTTGATTCCATTTCTCGCAGCTGAGGAAACAAGGTTGCTCCCAACTACATCACTGCTGATCTGCTTTTGTTGGATGTAACGTTTAAGAGGGAGCCTGGGGGAGAGGGCTGGAGAGATGTTTTGTTGATTGTTTTTCATTCTTTGATTCTTTTCTCTTTGGAAGCTCACCACCCAGCTCCCAAATAAATCATATGTGGAGGCTTATTATTACTTACAAATGGCTGGCCTTAGCTTGGCTTGTTTCTTGCCAGCATCTGTCTACCTTTTGCCTCTGGGCTTTTTTCTTTCTCTATTTCTGTATTTCTTTTCTTCCTTCTTATTCTGTGTCGTGTGGCTGTGTGGCTGGCCCCTTCTTTTCTTGCTCTTCTTTTCCTCCCAGATTTCTTCTTCTATTTATTCTCTCTGCCTGCCAGCCCTGGCTATCCTTTCTCCTGCCTGGCTATTGACCGTTCAGCTCTTTATTAGACCATCAGGTGTTTTAGACAGGTGCAGTAACACAGCTTCATAGTTAAACAAAAGCAACATAAAAGAATGCAACACATCTTTGCATCATTAAACAAATATTCCACAGCATAACCCATTGTAACACATCTTAAAATAATATTCTACAACAGAGATGGCTCAATGCTTAAAAGCACAAGTCCTTAACATTTCTAGAAGACTTGGGTTCAATTCTCAGCACCCACATGGCAGCTCACAACAGTCTGTATCTCCAGTCCCAAGGAACCCTACACTCTCTTCTGGACTCCACAGCTACCAGGCATGCACACAGTACACAAACACACAAATTTTAAAGGGATTCTTGGTTAAACCTTAGGTTGACTCTAATGATCTTTAATGGATTGTTTCCCTTATCCACAGTGTCTTCTGTGCGGGGAAGGTGAGGCTACCTAAAAGAAAGGCAGACTCTTAAGGAGTCTTCAGTCATGAAGAGTACCAGCTGTCAAGCAATTAAGTACCACCCTATAAAGAGTAAAATGAGTTGTAAAAGGGTGTTATGGGAACATTAATGTTGTTTCCAGGCCTACACTGGGAAGAGGTTTCTTCTGTTTCCAGCTGCCAAGAAAAATAATAACTTGGCAGAGTTCAAATAATCCCCCACCATTCTTCATGCCTGCAGAAGCTCTTTCAAAGAGAAGTCACGATTCTTACTGATTTTCAAATAAAGTGTTCTCATATCAATATCTCAAAACTTTATAAGAGCTGACACGGCGGGGCATTGCAGAGATTTGCAGAGAGCAGGACAGGAACAGTGTGGATGAAAACACTGCTAGTCTAATTGCATCCAGCTGTTTGGATGGTGCTTACTTTGACGAGTCAAACTCGCATAGAAAGTTCACTAGCTTTCATTTTTCTCTTCCATGTTCCACTTTCTGGTGGAAATGGTAATAGAACGAACAGTAAAACTGAGGAAAACCAAGGATGAAAAACCTTGTCTTATGAATTTATAGGACAAAGCCTCAAGTCCACAGCATGTCTTCACTATATTTATGTCTCTGTTATTAAAGGCAGTGTCTTGAGGGAGCTGCGAGGAATGAAATATCATTCTTGCTCTTAGACAGGGTACTTGATTTTCTTCTTATTGACTCCTTCATAAAAATTGAGTCAATTATTCCCAATAGGGTTTAGGACATATGCCTATTTAAATTTTAAGTTGGCAGAGGTCTCATTGTATTGCCCAGGATATGTTCTCAAACTCTTATGCTCAAACAATTCTCCTACTTTAGCCTCCCAAGTGCTGGGACTACAGGTGTTCACTATTGCATCTGGCTCATAATTTAAGGCGTGCGTGCGTGCGTGCGTGCGTGCGTGCCTGAGTGTACATGTATGTGTGTGTATAGTGTCTGTGGAGGGAAGAGGCCAATGCCAGACATCTCCTCTACTGCTCTCTACCTTGACTACTTTAGACACTGTCTGTCATTGAACCTGAGCTTATGAATTGACTTGACTGATTTTCTAGTAACCTCTAGGGATACTGTTTCCAACCTCCAATCCTAGGTTACAGATGTGTACCACCATGCCTGGTTTTTGTAAGTGTGCTGGGGATCCAGAGTCAGGTCCTCATGCTTGTGTGGAAGACACTTTAATGACTGAGTCTTTCCCCAGACCTTTGGCTCAAAATTCATAAACATCTTAACAAATATGTGCATTTACATATATCAGGTACATATATAAGGTATATTTAAAAAATGTTTTTACATATAACTTACTTTTAACTGATTCAATATTTCAACTCAACGACTGGGAATATAGTGCAGTGGTAGAACATGTATTTGGCATGTATGAGGCTCTAGGTTTGATCTTCGTTATGTGTGAGTGCACACACACACACACCCCTCAGCCATGGTGAAGCATTATTCTTAAGACACACTAGTCTGAAAATCTCCATAAAGAAGGACAAAGGGTGGATGGATAAACTTTGTCCTGACACTACTGAATTTTCTGAATCGCTGTGGTTTTAAGATGCTACAAGAGGACTTGTTACCATTCTGTACATATTTTAGGCAACGTGTGCTAACAAACGCGCTGAAATCAAATGTGTCCGTCATTTCCGAAAACTTGGCTTTATTGGCTGAGCTGTGACACCAGCGACCCTCACCTGGGATGCCTCTGGCTGGCTGTCTCATTATGCGTTGGGGGCCGAGTGGCAAATGCTTTCTTGGTGTACCCATTTTTGTTGTTTTTGTAGAAAATAATGGCATTTTCTTTAAAAATTATTTTTATTCATAAAGATAAATCGCTGCTTTGCTTATATCTCTCTCACCCCCACTGTTCTTGTCCTTCCCTCTTAACGTCACTTGTCCCTCTCATTCACCCTTTAGACTTCTGCCTGCTCATCACAGTCTCCCTCGGACCTTCATGTCCCACATACACATATTAGAATCCAGAGTCTCTAGGACAGAGAGGAAATGCGGTATTTCTCCTTCTGAGCATGTGTTATTTTGCTTAACATGATTTCCAATTCCATCCGTTTCTTTGGGAATTCTTCTTTATAGCTGAAGAGACCTCTGTTGTGTATATGTATCACATTTTCTATACCCATTTTTCTGGTGAGGGGTATCTAGACTGGCTGTTATGATTGGTGCATCAATAAACGTAGATGCACAATATCTTTCTGGTATACTGACCCATTCCTTCAGGTATATCTCCAGAACTGTTATAGCTGGGTCAAATGGTAGTTCTATTTTTAGTGGGTGTTTTTTTGGGGGGCAGGGAAAGGTGTGTGTGTGTGTGTGTGTGTGTGTGTGTGTGTGTGTGTGTGTGTTGATGGTGGTAGTGAGACGTGTGTACCATGATACACACGTAGAGGCCAGAGGACAACGTTGAGAGTCCATCCACACCTCCTGCCTTGTGTAAGGCAGAGTCTCTCTTGTTTTGCTGATGCACTGCTTCCTGTAGTAAAATATTATTTTAAGGGGTGTTACTTTTGTTTATATTGCATTTGCTTAACTCTATAAAGCTGTGTTACTGTGCCTTTTTAAAATACCTGATGATCTAATAAAGAGCTGAACAGCCAATAGCAAGGCAGGAGAAAGGATAGGCAGGGCTGGCAGGTAGAGAGGATATATAGAAGGAGAAATCTGAGAAGAGAGGAGAAGAAGAGAGATGGAGGAGAGATCAAGAAGCCAGAGGAGGAGGAGGACTCCAGGGGCCAGCCACCCAGCTAAACCTCAAGCCACTGAATAAGAGTAAGATTTATAGAAGTAAGAGAATGGGAAAAGCCCAGAGGCAAAAGGTAGACAGATAATTTAAGTTAAGAAAAGCTGGCAAGAAAAAGCCAAACTAAGGCCAGGCATTCATAATTAAGAATAAGTCTCCATATGTGATTTATATGGGAGCTGGGTGGTAGGCCCCCCCAAAAAAGAACTAAAAAACTAACAACACTTGCTCCCTTTATGCCCCCATGAAAATGCAGGCGATATAGACAGTGTATAACTCAAAAGAGGGCTCTTACTCGAACCCAGCCACACTGGCATCCTGATTGCATGAAGCTGAAAAGCTTCGGCCCAGAAGAGTGAACACAGTCTACAGAATAGGAGAAGATCGTTGTCAACTATACATCTGGCATAGGGATAAACATATAGAATCTGAAATGAACTCTACACACACATACACACACAAATCCAATCAATAAACAGGTAAATGTATTGGACAGAGAGCTCCAAACAGAAGAGTATCAAATGACCAATAAACACTTGTGTTCAGCATCCTCAGCCATCAGGAAATACAGACAAAGCTATGCTGAGGGTCTACCTCAGGACAGCCAGCATGACTCACCCACCATCAAGAAAACGAATGGTAATAAGTGCTGGGGAGGATGTAGTGATGCCAGAGGAATCCTTGCGCCCAGCTCATGGGAGTGTAAACTGGTGCAGCCCCTTTGGAAATGTGTATGGCAGTTTTCTGAGAAACCAAGACTAGAGCCAGAGAGATGACTCAGCAGGGGAAACGTTTACCAAACAAGACTGACGACCTCAGTGCAAATTCCCTGAACCCATGTAAATGCCAGGCATGCTGGCGCCTGTCTGTAATCCCAGCATTCCTGGCAAGATAGGAGGTGAAGCCAGAATTCACATTCTGCTCCTGAGCCAGCTACTCTGGAAGAAGCTGTTTGTTGTTTGTTTTATTACTCTTTTTGGGGGGCCCTCCACCCAGCCCCCAAATAAATCACACAGAGGTTTATTCTTAATTATGAGTGCCTGGCCTTAGCTTGGCTTAGTTTATAGCCAGCTTTCCTTAACTTATCCCGTCTACCTCTTGCCTCTGTGCTTTTCCCATTCTCTTACTTCTGTAATTCTTATTCTTACTCCGTGGCTCGCTGTGTAGCTGAGTGGCTGGACCCTGGAGTCCTCCTTCTCTGGCTGCTAGATCTTTTCCCTCCTCCATCTCTTTTCTCCCTTCTGTATATACTCTCTGCCTGCCAGCCCTGCCTCTCCTTTCTCCTGCCTTGCTATTGGTCAGTCAGTTCTTTATTAGACCATCAGGTATTTTTAAAAGGCACAGTAACACAACTTTAGGGTCCCAGAGAGAAAATTTGAGATTAATGACCAAGGCCTGGGAAGACCAGCAGTAGTAACCTTTGATGATAGATATCATCTGTCAAGTTTCAGAGGTCTGATCAAACCTGATTCATATTAACCCTGAAGGAATCCATAGCCTCTCATTTCCTGTGCGAACAAAACTCCAAAGCATTTTTTATTTTCATTTGAAAAATATATTTTTTGATTTTCTTTTTTAAAGTTAAGATAGCCCTGAAGTGTGTAGATTGGTTCAATTAGCAGTCCAGTTCACACTCCCGTGTGTCCTAGCAGCTGTCTTTTGCTTCTCAACAGTCAAAAATTCAAAATCAACACAATAACAGACAGGATCCAAACTATCTGTGTATTTCCCATCTTATGTGGCTTCTTCTTCTTTTTCTTCTCCTTCTTCTTCATTTCTTCCAGCTTTCTTAGACTCTACATGGAAATACACCTCACATTGGAATGCCAAAATGTTGTTTGTTTTTTAGCTCATTTGGGGGGGGGGCGCCACTCAGCTCCCAGATCACATATTGAGGCTTTATTCTTAATGATGAATGCCTGGCCTTAGCTTGGCTTGTTTCTTGCCAGCTGTCCTTAAATTATCCAGTCTATCTTTTGCCTCTGGGCTTTTACTTCTGTAAATCTTACTCTTACCCCATGGCTTGCTGTGTAGCTGGGTGGCTGGCCCCTGGAGTCCTCTACCTTCTCTGGCTCCTTGATCTTTCCTCCACCTCTTTTCTTCTCCTCTCCTCCCAGATTTCTCTTTCTATATATCCTCTCTACCTGCCAGCCCTGCCTATCCTTTCTCCTGCCTTGCTATTGGCCATTCAGTTCTTTATTATACCATCAGATGTTTTAGACAGGCATAGTAACACAGCTTCACAGAATTAAACAAATTCAACATAAACAAAAATAACACACCTTAAAATAATATTTCCCAACAAGCCAGTTATCTCTTTGGCCTCTTTTTATAGGGCACAAATCCTACTCTTCAGAATTCTACTTTCATGAATTAATCACCTCTACAGACTACACCTCCAAATATAAATATATCAGGACTATAGTTCAGCATATGAGTTTTAAGGCGATACAAACAGTACATTGTCAGTAGTCAAAGGCAAGATGGTTTCTTTGACTTCTATTGTTGGGTTTATTTGATTTTTTAAAATTTTATTTATTTTATTTTACAATACCATTCAGTTCTACATATCAGCCATGGGTTCCCCTATAGGGTTTATTTAATTTTATAAGATGGTGCTAAATATAAATCTCTTTCCCAAAGAGATTATATCAGCAATGTTTCCAGTAGCAAAAATACTATTTACTGGGCTTTCAATGAGTATCATGAAGTTGCAAGAATCATATACTCTGACATAATCCATCTGTTTCTTACAAAGTTTACTGACAATTTGCTACCTGAAAAACAACTAAGGAATTAGGGAAACAAGACAGCCTAGATTAGTCATCTGGCAAGCAATGGGGAAAATGTCTGGCTGTGGGGAAATTATTTTGCTTCCACTTTGGTTGAAGTAAGAAAAAAAAAAGAAACCTTATCGAGAATTTACACATAGCTAGCCATGATGTGGATATTGAGGTCCATTATGTGTGAGGTGTAGAAAGTCCAATGCAAGAAGTGAACTGAAGGCCTTTTGGATCAATGGCACCATTAGATACCCAGCAGAGGCAAACACCAATATTCTGTGGAAGAAAAAATTCTTCAAACCAGTCCGCATATAATTCTCAATAAAATACCAAAGAAAACAAGATATTCACCAAAAAAAAAAAAATCACAAAACACATGAAGACTCAACAGACAAGAATCAACAGAAACAACAGACAGCAGAATCAGATCTTTGAAGAACGGTAATATTAGAATTAGGAGATAGAGCATAAAATAAATACTTTGTTGTTCTAGTAGATAAGAGAAAGCACCAAAAATATGAATGATAGGAGAGTACATTTGGACCTTTATCCCACACCGCACACGCAACCAACTCAAAACAGATTAAAAACATTGTAAAAGCAACAACAACAAACATCGTAAAACCCAAGACTGTCCAGCTGTTAGAAGATTCTTCTAACAGATTTGATCAGTCCCTGTCATGACTTTCAGAAATGCCCTCAAAAGCCCAGGGAACACAGATTTAAAGATAGACAAGTGGAATTGCATCAAACTGGAAAAAAAATCTGAACTGACAACAATCAACACAGCTATGGAGAAGAGAACATATTTGTGAGATAGAGTGTGACAGGTGTATTCACCAATTTAATTACCACATCTTAACCACAAGTAAGACATGCCTTTCCATCTCTCCAAGAAGTCCTGTCTGGCTCCATCCCATAAGAGCCCCTCGACGACCACTATTGTGCATTTTCCCCAAATCCCATATAAACAGAATCATGCGGTGCATAGTCACTTGTGTGGCGTATGTTATTGGCAAAACAAAAAACAACAACAAAAAAAAAAACCAAAAAAAACAAAACACTGCTATGATTCACCCGTGTTGCTACTTGTAGTTCCTTCTCTTGGTCACTGAGTGACATTCCATCGTGATGTCGGGAGTTGTTTTTAGATTTCACTCTTTGCTGGAAATGAGGATTGTTTTCAGTTCTGGACTCTTATAACACCCGAAAGCTACCATAAAAACTCACGTGCCGGTGAAACAGAAGCATCCTACCGAGTGGGTATGTTTTTATTTGTGTGTATAGATTCCTAGGAGCGAAATTTGGGGTCCATATGGTGAGTGTATATTTAACTCATGGAAAATGGAAGTCTGTCCCCCAATGCAGCAGTGCTATTTTTATATCCCTATCAGTAATGTATGAAAGTTAGTTATACTTCAGAGCAGCATTATTTTGAACAGCTGAAAATGGAAACAGCCCAAATGTTCACTGTCAAAGAGATGGATGAATTATGTAATATATTCATTCATAAGACACAACAAATTAACTACAGTTGTGTAAAACTATCATGACTAAAACACATTAAGAAAAAAAGCAAACCACAGAAGAGTACATATTATAATGCTATACATTTGCATGCTTCCAAAATATCCTGTGGTGCAGCGGGTAGTGAGAATGCTCTGAAGGTGTTAGCAACAGCCTGTTTCTTAACTTGGGGACTGTGATACTAATATTTACTTATTTCCATTCTTAATTTTGGGGGGGGGGGGAGACACAGTTTCTCTGTGTAGCCCTGGCTGTGCTGGAACTTGCTCTGTAGACCAGGCTGGCCTTGAACTCAGATATCCACCTGCCTCTACCTCCCGAGTGCTGGGATTAAAAGTGTGCGCCACCAACACTTGCACCACCACAGCTTGGTGTTATTTTTATTCTTTAATGAAAGCATCTTGCATGAGACATCTTGTACAAATATATGTGTGATATGTTCTTACTGTAAAAATTAAAGGAGGAGGAATACAATTCTTTAGTATTCCGGTTTGCTTGTCTTTGAAAAGGAGAAAATAATTGACCTGGACCTCTGTCCTATTCTGTCATGGGTTTTCCTAGCTCTATTTAGGATTCTGCATGCTTCCTCAGAGAAGGTGCCAACTTGGCACTGAAGTAATCCTGGGGTGCATTTGCATCTCTCAGAGTGGGCAGGTAGACATCTGACTCCAGAAATATTAATGGAGGTAGTTAAGTTCACAAAGTTTATGGAGATGAGGATATAGCCCGGCTGATGACTAAAGCGTTTGGGGAGAATGATTTATTTCTTAAAATTATACCAAGAAAGGTTGTGTCCTCTATTTATTCCTTTTCCAATAGAATTATTTAAAGATTGAGGTTTTAAAACCTCATAAAGTGACCCGATATCCAAATATAAAAGGCATATCTTCGATTCTAGGAAGCCCGGCTGGTTGCTTATTGAATAAGAAGACTGCAATATTGACAGCAAGAATTTCTCACTCTCCTTTCTAGGTCATGTCATAGCCATATAAATTCAAGAAGCTAAAAATTTCACAAGATCAAAGTGCCAGTGAGCAAGATGGGAAGGTGACAGGAAATATGTTTTTCATGTGTTTTAGTAATACTGAGAAAAACTATAAATGCGCGCGCTTGATCAGTGGGTACAGTTCCGTTTTCCTCCTTTGGCATTGTTACTGAAGGCAAAATTATGTTGTAGTTACAAACTCATTACAATTTTTATTATAAGTATATTACACGAGATAAAATTTATTTGAATACAATTCGGTTCCTCTGAGAAAAATCTTTATTAGCAACTCAGTTTTGAAATTTCTTCACAGTTGGAAACTACATGTGAATGATTAGAGAAATATTTTTAAATATAGAGGGCTAGGACGTATATTAAAAATCACTAATAATCAAATGCTTATGGAATTACTATTAAAATACAAGCTTCACTAATTAAAAAATGCCTTTAATATCAGTCACTAATTTGGCTTCCTTTCAAGTCTGAGCCAAGGTGTTGAGTTAAAAGCAGTCCTTTTAAAAAAGCACGGTAGTTGTTTCCTTGTACTCTATGTTACTTAGAAATCCTAAACTACATTTTAGAGAGAAGTTGAAGAAGCCACAGAAAGGTGGGCTTGGCCATGTCAGGGATTTCACATATAAAAAACAGCTGTCGGTGTGTGAATCACTGGAAGATGCGTTGCCTACTCCTTATTGTTCCTCACTGTCAAATGATCCTTCTCAATTACACCATGAGCTTGGATTTGTTTATATTGATTCAGTCACAGAGAAGCTCCACCCCAGGCAACGGGTACATTTAAATTTATTTATTTATTGACTTTTATTTTGTGTGCATTGGTGTTTTGCCTGCATGCATGTCTGTGTGAGGGTGTCAGATCCCCTGGAACTGGAGTTGCAGACAGTTGTGAGCTGCCATGTGGGTGCAGGTTAGCTTGGCCCCTCCACATTTTTAAATTTTTAATCTGGAATACAGGATTATATTTAACATTTTGAAGTTTTTACTTTATCTTATGCATATGGATGTTTTGCCTTCATGTATGTGCGTGTACCACGTGCATGCCTGGTACCCAGAGAGGCCAGAAGAGGATGTCAGGTCCTCTGGAACTGGTACTACAGATGATTGTGAGTCACCATGTGGATGCTGAGAACTGAACCCAGGTCCTTTGGAAGAGTAGTCAGTTAGCTCTTCAGTTTAGCTCTTAATGGCTGGACCGTCTCTCCAGCCCCAAAGGCCTGCATTTAAACAATCCACAGTGGTGAGGAACTGTGTCCTAACAGAAACACATGGCAGAGAAGAACTGTTCATCCATGGCTGGGAACAAAACATTCTAAACAATGGTTCTCAACCTGTGGGGCTTGGCCCCTTTGTGGGTCCAATGACCCTTTCACAGGAATCACCTAAGACCACAAGAAAACACAGATGTTTACATTATGATTCACTTACAGTAGCAAAATTACAGTTATGAAGTAGCAATGAAAATAATTTTATGCTTGGGGTCACCATAGCACGAGGAACTCTATAAAAGGGTCCCAGCATTAGGAAGATTGAGAACCACTGTTCTAGAGACTTTCTGGGAGGCCAAATAATAGACAACAAGGGTTAAGTGTTAAATCCTGCAAATGCTATCTTGTAAGGAAACGGTGCTTACAAATGTGCTTAACAATTTTGATATGAGATATCCTGAGTCATGCAAGTGGGCATGATATTTAATCACAAATGTCCTGATAAGAAAGAGGCTATGACGGCCATTCTTAGTTGTCAAGTGGACTGTGTCTGAAATCAACCAAAGCCTAAGCTGCTGAGCATACCTATGAGGGACTTTTCTTGATTGAAAAAAGTTTAGGGAAAACCCACCCTAAGTCTGGACCTTCTGGGGTGGGAAGAGCCACCTTAAATCTGCCTATATAAAGGGCCTGGAAGAAGGAAGCTTGCTCTCTCTGCCTGCTCGCTCCTGCTCTCACTGGCAAGTTCGTTCCTTCCCTGTCATTAGAGCCTACTCCATTGGGATGCTGGCATATACTGAAGATGAGCTGAGGCATCCAGCCTTGTGGACTGAACAGCTGCTGGATTCTTGGACTCCCCATCAGTAAACATTGTTGGACTAGCTGGACCACAGCCTGTGAGCCACTCTAACAAACCTTACATACATACATACATACATACATACATACATACATACATATATACACATACATAGTCATTCTATCAGTTCTGTATCTGTGTATGTATACATTCTATCAGTTCATATATAGTCATTTATCAGTTCTGTATCTGTGTATGTATACATTCTATCAGTACACACACACACACACACACACACACACACACACACAGTCATTCTATCAGCAACATTCTGTCAGTTCTGTTATTCTAGAGGACCCTGACTGACACACAGAGTCAAAGGGAACTCTGACAGAGCCAGGAGAGAAGGAAGCAGGGACACAGGAGAAAACACTGTGATTACAGAGACAGTGGTGTCTGTACAGAAGCCAAGGAATGCAGGCAACCACCAGAGGTTAGAAGAGACTCAAGAAGACTCTTCTAGAGACTTCAAAGCTTGTAGACTTTGGGATTTCTGACTAGTGACATTAACATTGAACTTCTGGCTTCTCATACCGGGAGAGAGTTTGTTTGTTTTTTTTTTTTTTTTTTAATTATTATTTTCAACAGCCAAGGTTGTGGCACCTTGCTCTAGCAGACTTAGGAAACAAACACAGAATTTTCTCTCCCTTCTTCAGATCCATGCAGTTGACTATTTTAAAATGGATAGATTCAGAAAAACTGAAGATTTATCTGTCAATTTTTCCCCAGTGGCTGTAGAGATTGGTTGGTGGTTGAGACTGTTTACTTACTGTTCTTACAGAGGACCCAAGTTAAGCTCCCAGGGCCCATGTCGGGCAGCTCTAACTTTTCCAGGGTTTCCTATGCATTCTTCTGGCCTTCACGGACACACACATGACATACACCACGCCCAGACACACATAGACACACACACAGACACACACACACCACACTCAGACACACAGACACACAGACACACACCACACACACACACACACCACACACACAGACACACACAGACACCACACACAGACACCACACTCAGACACACATAGACACTCATAGACACACACAGACACACACATACACCACACACAGACACACACATACACCACACCCACACATAGACACACATAGACACACACATACACCACACACAGACACACATACACACACACACAGACACACACACACCACACTCAGACACACAGACACACAGACACATAGACACACACACACACACACACACACACACACACACATACACACACATACACTTTAAGAAATTCCAGAACAGAGGGTGACTAAAATCCTGTTGTTTCTAGTTACTTCCCTACATGGATATTTGTTCTATGAAAATTAATAAGTTTAAAAACAAAATGCTTCAATGGAATAGATATTAATTCATGTAAGAACAAACATTGTCACAGACAGACCATCATCTGCCTGAACAATGAAGAGCTTACTTTATGTTTATTTAAATGTCAAAACCTCAAAATCCACAGCTAAAGAGAGCTTTTTGTTTTTTGTTTTCTTTGCAGAAAGAACACAAGAGCTCGCCTGCTGGGAAGTCTGTTTGCTACCCAATCTCACCTATCCGCTTCCCTCCTTCAATTTTTCTTCTGTGGCTTCTCTGCAACCGGCAGAGGAAGCACAGACCGTTATGGGAATCTTTCCAAACCACTCCAGTTCCCAAAGCTTCGCTGAGATTTGCCAAGGCATCACAAGTGGATTTCCGATGTGCTCCTTGTGTTTGGTTTGCAGATCCAACGGAGATTTCACTTCTCAGGAACAAACATCAAAAGGTAAACATGAAGGAATAGAGTAACATTTGCTAAGTCTAAATGAAGTCATTCTGAAAAAAACATCCCAGGGCTGGAGAGCTAGCTCAGTTGCTAAAGCATTTCTCACCCTACAATGTAAAGAACTGAGTTTGAACACCAGAACCTACATAAAAACTGGGCATGAGGCTGGACAGTGGTGGCGCACGTCTTTAATCCTAGTGCTGCGGAGGCAGAGACAGATGCAGACAGATCTCTGAGTTCGGGGCCAGCCTGGTATACCGAGTGAGTTTCAGGACAGCCAGGGATACACAGAGAAACCCTGTCTCAAAAAACCAACCCCCAGAAGAAGAAGGGGGAGGTGGAGGAGGAGGAGGAGAAGAAGAAGAAGAAGAAAGAAAAAAAAAAAAGCAAGTGGGCACAGAGGTTGGAGAGATGGCTCAGCAGTTGAGACCTTTCGAAGGACCAGCATTCACTTCAAACATCTCACAACTACTTGTAACTCTAGCTCTGGGGGATCTGACACACTCTTATGGTCTCTGTAGGCACTGCACTTATGTATACATATGTGAACAGAGATGCATAATAAATATTAAAGAAAAATAAAGGAAATGCTGGAACGCTGGAGAGCCTGCTTGTAATCCCAGAGATGCTGAGGTGGGAGGCAGAGACAGGCAGATCTCTGGAAGATCAGTGGCCAGACAGCTGAGGCTACTTGGTGAAGTTCTAGGTCAATGAAAGCCCCTGCCTCAGACAGAAGGCAAAGGCACCTGAGGAATGACATCCAGGTTGTCTTCGGGCCTTCGTAGGCATCTGCATGCTGAATGTACTGTGTACACACACCACCATTCCCCATCCCCATCACAAGCATTCTGTTTTAACGTCTAGTGGCACTGGAACACTCGGTGGTGTGTCCTTTGATGAGAGATTTCACAGGGCTTTGTAATGTTGATCAATTCTAGTTTAATTTACTGAAAACAAAATGCTTGTTCATAAAATCCATCAGAATGCCAGTGTAGTTCATATGCATTTGCTAGCTAAAAGGATAGCTGATGTTCTTTTCGAAGATAGTGATTGTTTAAAAAGCAATTCTAAGTAAATACCTAAGCATTCGCCCACTGAGTATGAGTTGTCATTTTTGTCTGGCTCTTCAATGGGCCTCTTGAGGGTAATGTCTTTGCCTTTGTTTACTACCGCATCCCTCCTTTTGGCATCATGCCTGACGTAAATCATAGTAGATACTCAATAAATATTTATTGAAGGAAGGAAGGATCAAACAAAAGGATAACAATATATTCTCTGCAGCGCCTAATGGGGCATTGCATGTCATCATAGCTTCCACTATCAACTTGATATAAACCTGGTCACATGGGAAGAGGGAACCTCAACTGAAGAATTGCCCCGCTCAGATTGGCCTGTGGCCATGTCTGTGAGGCATTTTCTTAATTACTAACTGATGTGGCAGGCCCAGCCCATGGTGGGTGGTATGGTCCCTGCTTGGGTAGTCTGAGCTATATAGGAAGGGTAACTGAGCAAGCCAGGGGGATCCAGCCAGTAAGCGATATTCCTCCCTGGTCTCTGCTTCATGTTTGCCTGCAGGTTCCTGCTTTGAGCTCCAGCCCTGGCTTCTCCCAGTGATAGACTGTAACCTGTAAGCTAAATACACCCAAGTTGCTTTTGGTCATGGTGTTTAATCACAGCAACAGAAAGCAAAAAGGGCGTGTGTGTTATGAGATCCACATATTTGATGTAGTTAGTTGAACTGAATCCAATCGATCACTGAGAAACTAGCAATTCTTTTACAGTTGTAAAATATGCTGGTGGCCTCAAGCCTCAGGATCATTTTACCACTACCACCACCACCACCATCATCATCTTCATCATCATCATCATCATCATCATCATCATCATCATCATCGCCTATTCAGCAGGAGTGCTCCTGTCTCACTAGTTACTGAACCTTTTTTCATTCTTTGAGAAGAGGAACATGATTTCTCGGCACTGACTTTGGGCGACATTCTTACTCCTATAGTCTTACAACCATCCAAAGATTCTGCCTCGAGTCTACAGAAAACAAGTCGGGGCAATACCTCTACAATGATGGGAGACTAGGAAGCCTTTTAAAAGCAGGTGGCTGGTAGACGTCGCTGCTCTGCTGCCTCAGACATAAGTGAAGAGGGCTTTGAAATGTGTCCCAGTCACTCCGGCTGCGTAAACAAATCACCCCATGGACAGTGGCTTGAAATGCAGCAATCCCCTTCTCTTTTCTCTTCTCTTGTCCTGCTTCCTCTCTCCCTCCCTTCCTCAACCTCCCTCTGGATGAGAAACTCGGAGTGAATACAGATGGACTTTTTCAGGCTTGGGGTATTTCATGCTGTGGCAGTTAGTGAGTAGATGCAACATTCCAGGGGAACCAGAGCAGCTGGGGACAGCTGAGGTCTCCCTCTTCACATAGTCACCTACAAGAGTGAAGATCTTCTTTTTAAAAAGCATTTATTTATTTATTTATTTATTTATTTATTTATTTATTTATTTTATTTAATTTTTTTATTTATGTAAGTGTTTTGTTTTTATCTGTGCCTACAGAGGCCAGAAGAAGGCATTGGATCCCCTGGGACTGGAGTTACAGAGGAGGTGATTTGCCATGTGGGTGCTGGGAATTGAACCCGGGTCCTCTGGAAGAGCAGTCAGTCCTCCTAACCGCTGAGCCATCTCTCCAGACCTCACTTTTTCTTTATGCATTTGTCTCAACAGACATTCAGGTGGCTTCCCTATTTTAGCTATTGAGACTGTGGGAATAACCACTATGTCTTGGAGATCCTGATTTCAGCTCTTTTGGGTATGTGCCAGAAAGTGAGCTTGCTGGAGTAAATGGTGTTTAGATGGTTCAGTTTGGGAGGAACTTATTTACTATTTCCCGAACAGAATGGATCATCCCCCCGCCCACGCTATCAGGACAAGGACTCCAACGTCCCCACAGCCTTCAATGGTAGTTGATTTATCTTGGTTATGGAAGTCCCACTGACAGGTGTCAGGTCATATCCGACTGCAGTGCTGACAGCCCCCGTGAGACTTCGCTCTGGATTGTGTTTTCTTATTGGACACTCTGCAAATAACCCTTCTGCACCTCTTTCTAGGTCTTATCATGAGGGGGTCAATGGAGGTGAAGGCAAATGACGTTCCCTCCCCTTGTGAGCATTTCAACGTCACCGTCGCTCTTCTAGTTGACACCCCGAGGGAATACAACACTACCTGTACCCCTGGAACCCACCCCGGGAATTCCACAACCGCAGGAGAAGAGCCAACCAGGGAAGATTCTCTAAACCACACTTGTGGGATCATGGGAAACATGAGCAATTGTACTCACATTTCCATGAGCCTAGAAATGGCTGTGAAATGTAAGTTTGAAAGGATCAGAGGGGAAAGGAGAAGCTGGGCATCCATGCGTAGAATTAAGAAAGGGCTGTGAAAGTCACCAGTGGTCAAATAGCTGAAGAGTTCCATGGCTGAAACAATACCATTTGCTTTTCTTTCAAAATGTGTTTCCATGGGACTCAGCCATAACCTGAGACAGAGGCGACATGTCTGGGTTGTGATCTGAGGAACACTAGAAGGGTCCTGTCTCCTAGGATACCCGCAGCATGCCTGGTGTCTGTGCTCCATGGAAAGCCAGTACACCTCAGTACTCAGAGGTGGGAGTTCTCTTAGAAGGTGAATGTCCACACATGATGCCCTATTAAAGTTGCCTTTGGGCCAGGTTAACACATCCTCTCAGAGCTGATGCAGCCTGGGTGAACAGAGCTCTCTGATGTGATGCTGTGCAGAGTAGGCTCTTGGGGGTCCACTGGCTGTTTCTGAGGGGAAGCTCAGACATTTAAATTCTGCTCAAGGCTTATTAAGTTCCTTGCACCCTGGTCTGAACCCCACAGTTAATATTTTCTGCTAAGCAGTGTGCCCTCACCTCACTCATAAAATCTATTATTAGAAGGCATTTTATGATATAGTCATTTAATGAGTGCCTTCTGCATGTCAAGCACCATGCCTGGATGGGGGCCCAGAGTCAGATGAACCTAAAACCAGAGGAAGGACTCACACAGAAACAAGCGGCCCCCTGGAGCTGCAGGTGCCACGACAGAACTGTTTGCTGGGGCATTTTGGTACCCCAAAAGAATGGAAGCTTTCCCCATCACTTTAGAATGCTTTCCTAAAGCTGAATCATTTTAAAGGTAATTAATATTTTTAAATTATGCTTACAGCAAACATCGATATATAAGGTGTAACCTCCTCAAATGATACGATCAGCTGGGGACCAGGACCGACGATTCAATCACAGGAGTGTCTGGGGGCATTTTCCATCCAGGCTGTAACATTGGCAGAAACCAGGGCTGATCGCGCATCTCCCTGGCCGCTCATCAGCTCAGCCCGGTTCTCTGTCTCAGCCTTCCCATTGCTCCCCATCTCCCTTGCTCTTGCCGCACCTTTGTTAATTTGAGGGCATGTTTGGGGGCTGTGTGGCCCATGACCAAGATGATTAATCGCACACAGCTCTGAGTCTAAGGCTACTTTGTGGCGCTCTTGATGTACAATAAGAAAATTGATATTGGCATCACCTGGAAGTGAAATTAAATGCCAGGATTTTGTATTAAATGGATCCCTGGGAGCTACTTGGCCAATTTCCTCATTTAGTAGCTTCATTTAATATATTGGAAAAGTGTTCAGGACAGCAAGTGTCCCTATTACAGTTAAAGCAGCAAATAGCTTTTCCGTTAAAGGCATACCCCACCACTCGGCCTCTTATCTGATGCGCTATATCATGATGCGATATCTCATTGCATTGAATTTTTTTATTTTATATATATTTCTTTGTGTGTGCCATGGCACACGAGGAGGTCAAAGGACGACTTGCAGGAGTTGGTTCTGTCCTTTCTCCATGTGACTTTTAGGGGTAGAACTTAGGAGGGCTGACGAGTGCCTATGCTTGCCGCCTTTATTGATTTTTATAGTGACTAATTTAAAAAAATTTTTTTTACAGCTGTCACTTGTTCTGTGAAGATCACTTGGTACATTTTAGTGCTGTTAGTTTTTATGGTCGGCATCATCCTCATCATCCACAAAATACTTGAGGACCACAGGAGAGTGCAGAGGTGGCAGAGTAAGTACTAAGAAATAAACCAGTAGTGGAATATGAAGGTGTGCTACTTTTGTTATGTTGCATTTGTTTAACTCTGTAAAGCTGTGTTACTGTGCCTGTCTAAAACACCTGATGGTCTAATAAAGAGCTGAATGGCCAATAGCAAAGCAGGAGAAAGGGTAGGTGGGGTTGGCAGGCAGAGAGAATAAATAGGAGAAATCTGGGAGAAGAGGTAGAAAGAAGTAGTCGGAGGAAGAGGAGAAGGATGACGAGGACAAGGACGATGACAATGTCGATGACGATGATGATGACGACGACGACGACGTCGACGTCGACGACTAAGACTCCAGGGGCCACCCAGCTACACAGTGAGCCATGGAGTAAGAGTAAGATTTACAGAAATGAGAGAACAGGAAAAGCCCAGAGGCAAAAGGTAGATGGGATAATTTAAGAAAAGCTGGCAAGAAACAAGCCAAGCTAAGGCCGGGCATTTATAATTAAGAATAAGCCTCCATGTGTGATTTATTTGGGAGCTGGATGATAGGCTCCTCAAAAGAGCAAAAAGCATAAACCCATTGTCACATGGCTTTGCCCAGGGAAACATGTACAAACACCTGTTCAGCCCACATTTTCTTTTTAGTTAGGTTGGCCACTTACTGTGTGCCAACTACGTGCAAATGCTGGTTCCAGATAATCTAAAAGATTGAAAGTATAGAGAAGACGGTGGCACCACCATTCATGGGCCTTTCTCCTACATGGATGGGCAAATGGGCAAGAAGAAGAGCAGGATGGAAAGGAGGAGTTGTCGGGATGGTGTCTGGGAGGGCTTAGTGGAAGCGAGGGCAGAGAGAGGCCGAAGATGACGTGGTGACACTTGCAGAGTTAGAAATCCTGAGCAGAGTGGTCTCTAGGTGACACTGTGACTGTTAGTAAAGTTTGGGTGGGGCAGAACTAAAAGGAGTCTTTTCAGTTAGAACGGTAGGGCCAATGTTAAATGGCTCTAACACTGAGTATGACCTGGGCACTCACCTATCAGAATGGGTTGTAAGTGTATGGGTGCATACACTGACTGCATGTCAGACTTGATCGACAGTTTTTTGGTAAGTAGTTGATCTCTGAAAGATATTATAAAAAGCATCACCATGATAATAGGCTTTGAAGACATAGAGACTCAAGTTGGATCCTCAGATTACCTCCTATAGCTTTGAGTGAGTTACCGTCACTAAACATGGCTTTCCTCAACTGCCCTACAGGGTACTTGCCTCTACCACATGGAGCTGGGGTAAAGGCTGAAATAAAGAGATCATGCAAGGAGTTGAACAGTGTCAGGGTATAGCTAGTTCTCTCTCTCTCTTTCTCTGTTTTTTTGAGACGGGTTCCTCTGTAATAACCCTGGCGGTCTTGGAACTCGACTTGTAGACCAGGCTGGCCTCAAACTCACAGAGATCTGTCTGCCTCTGCCTCCTGAGTGCTGGGATTAAAGGTGTGTGCCACCACTGCCTGGCTTTGTCTTTTTTTTTTTGGTTGGCACAGCTGGATCTCAATGAAGGATTGTAGTATGACTGGGCATGTTCACTTCTTAGATTCTTACGTTCTTTGACAGGCAAGGTTGTTATAAGTAATGTTCACCTACAGACAAACAGGGGTGCCATTGATTCTTTGGGTTAAGACTTGGTTGCAGGGATTTTTAAGAGTAGTTTCAGATCAAGTCTTATCTCTGATACGTTAGTAATCAAGGCCTGTGGTGTCATGGTTAATGGCATGGCCATGTTGTATATTTGTATAATGACAATTTTCACTAGATGATCAAAGCATGTGTCCTGGAAGGCCTTAACTGTCAGCTTGACACAGCCAAAAATAACCTCAGAAGGGAGTCTCAAGGTTGCCCAGATCTGATTGGACTTTGGGCATGTCTGTGGAGTGGTGGTGGTGTCATGATTCATAATTGATGTAAGAGGGCCAAGCCCACCATGGGCAGCAGCATCCCCAAGCAGGTGGTCCTGAAGTGTATGGGAAAGCTAGCTGAGTATAAGCCACTCTGCAAGCCAGCTAGTAAGCAGCAGCCTCTGTGGTTCCTGCTGACTTCCTGGCTGTGAAGTGAGTCCCCTGGTGGGGAAGTGACACCATGCAGAACAGTAAGCAGGACTCCCTTGATTCGCCTCAAGGCTAGACTGTGACCCAGAAGTAGAAGACAAATAAAACCTTACCCTGTTTTGTTCTTGGTATTTGTCATAGGCACCGAATGAAGTCAGAACACTATGTAAAAAGGACTATTATTTTTGTTTTTTGCATGTAAAGGAGGAAAACTTCCAAACTCAGGTGATTTAGCAGTTTGGTCCAAATCGACACAGTTAATAAATGCCAAAGTAAAGACTTGGTATATGCTAGGCATTGAAATTTTTGTTATTTTGAGCACATGTGTGGTAGTTGAAAATAATTCATAGTTCCATGTTCCTTAAACCATTTTTCATATGTGAATGAAGATTAAGAAAGAAAGATACAAGGTAGGAAAATGCCTAGAAAGACGTGGGAAGTACCTTAAATCTTTTCAAACGTCTGTCCAGATGACAAATGTGATGGCTTTCAAAGGTTTTCCTTGCGAGTTGAAGCATATAGAGCAATAAAAATATCACAGTACTCATGCCACTAGATATGGTTGATCTGCAATGCTTCCTATCTATAGGGATATGATTCTGCATATCTTGTTCCTATAGATAAAAATAGTATTTTGTAAATACGGGCTGGTGCTTTTCATGAGCAGATGGACATAACAGTATTTATGGTAGTGGAGAAACCATTACTTTTAGAAAGAGTCTGTGGTTTTTTATTGTTATTGTTATGTGCTTTTTTTGTTTGTTTGTTTTGAGACAGGGACTCACTATGTTGCTCTGGTTGGCCTTGAACTCACAGAGATGTATCTGACTCTTTCTTCAGAGTGTCAGGGTTAAAGCCCTGTGCCCACATGCCCCTGTGTTTGCTAGTGAAAGAAGACGTCACGATAAAAGCCCTTGGTACCCGCTGCTCCAGGCCCCCTTGTGAACTATTCTGCCTCCTTGACAACCCTTTGAACTAGCACAGGCAACACAAGAATGTGATTTTGGAAGGGAGTGGGACAGGGGCCACTATGTAGTCCAGGCTGCCTTCAAACTCACAATCCTCCTGCCTCAGCTTCCCAAGTGCTGCAATTAGAGACCTAGACCGCCACAGCTGGCAGAATGTGCTCGTTTGTCATCTAAATCTTTCATTTCTTTTCTTGGAATAGGTCATAAATCCAAATCTACAGCCTTGCTCTTAAGAGGAAGTGACTCGGCGAAGCTGAGCGCGCTGAATGTGAGGGTTATCCCAGGTGAGTTCTGCAGCATCAAATGGCCGGGATTGGGATTCCAAAGCTGCGCCCTCTCAGCATGGAGCAAACTCGGGACCCGAGTTCATTTTAAGTAGCCTTGAATTTAGAATAAAGGAACTGTGGGCAAATGAAATCCAGCTAAGTACATCTCACGATCAGGGGACAGTTATGATCAAAGCTGCCTCCTTAAATAATGGAAAGTTTGCCTAATTGGCAAGAAGCAACTCGTGTGAGTAGGCAAGGGAGAGACCGCCGTGGGGGGATGCGCCGGGGATTTATTTTTAAAGGAGACAAGATACCATTATTTCTCAGAATTGCAAGAAGTAATTGTAGAGTGGGCAGAGCTTCTGCTGAGGCCTTCACTTCGTGGGGCGTCGTTGTGTAAAGAGAACTTGTAATAGCCTCAATTAAAAAGCCCCCTGTCCTCTCCGGAGAAGCAGAGAGAGAGAGAGAGAGTAAGGGGATCCTAATTAGAGCAGCGGAGGGCTGTGAGCGCAGATGCTCTGGTTCCAACTTCATCTCTTTCTAATTGCGGGGCCTCCTTTAGAATTCCCGCTGTCAAGGCACACTAAGAAGAAAAACCACGGCATGGAGGGGCGGGGGCGGGGGGAGGGAGGTCATCTTCTTCACCAAAGAGAAAGGATTTTGTAAAAACTGGAAATCCAACCTAGGGCATCCTAGGCCGCCCTGTACACCACTGAACTATGCTCCCTCAGCCACCCCCCCTTCTTTTAAAATTTCAGGCGAGATCTCACTAAATTGCTCAGGCTAGCCTTGAATTTACTGTACAGCTGAGGTGAGGCTCAAACCTGTGACCCTCCCGCCTCAGTAGTATAGGTCTGTGTTGTCACAGGCCTGGCTTGCAATTAGTGTTCATTTTAATCTCTTCCAGTCTGTGTGACGGTTCCTGGCGATTCTCTCTCTTTTTCTCTGTCAGACGAGGTCTTACTCTGTAGCCCAGGCTGGCCTCAAGCTTATAGTTCCCCTGTCTCAGTGCCCCCATGGTAGGATTATGCTCATACGCCTGGCAAGAAAGAGTATTTTTGACTCCTTGAGAAACCCAGAATCGAGTGATGTTCCTCACATTCTTTGTCTCCAGTGGGTGAACAGCCCCTTTGCCCTTGGTGAGAAGCTTGCCCAACAGGAAGCTTCAGCTCTGGTGTGCAAACTCTCTTCAAACGTGAGAGGAAGTGTGACAATCCCCTGCCTTCCACTGCAGAGGACAGCAGCCACCTAGAGACCCAACCAGCCTTTCACTGGGCACTGGGTGCCCGAGGCTCCCTACTGAAATAGGTAGTCACACAGACCCTTAGTCTGGGAGCAAATTACAGTGGGTGCACCTAAAGATCTCAATTTTAAATATTTTAGTCTTCCTCATTGGTATCAGCCAATTATTAAGTCATGGTTAGTAGTAAGCATTAGTTAGAAAATACTTAACACCAGCTGTCTAGGAGTCAAGTTAATGGAAATTTCATGTGGTTCACAAAAAAATTTTGTTTAATTAATGATATTAAAAAAAACAGAGTTGTTTTAAGGAGAAAAATAATTTTTTTTTTAAAGTGAGAAAATGATTCTTTGTTCGTCTCGCTTGTCGAGTGTACCTGCTCGTACCCCAGGAATGGTTCACCCCAGCTCTGCTGAGTTTTGTGGTTGCCTGAGGAAGCCTGGCCATTTCTGTTTTCTACCCGTAATTCTGAGTACAGCAGTCTTGTCTGAGAGCAAGTCAATTGTTCCCCTGTCACCTCAGATAATCGTGGGAGTCACAAATTTTAAGGCCTGGCTAGTGACCAGATGAGCCTCGCAAGTTATATTTATGAGCCTGTGGTTTTCCTGCACCCAAAAAAGCTGTCTCAGGTCTGCCTTCTCTGAAATGGCTCTCACTAAAAACCCTCTGGCTTTATTACCAGGCTTATTGTGGTAATGCTCAGGGCAGACCCAGGGTGATGATCTTAAAAAAAAAAAAAAAAACCGAGAATCCTTTTGAGGCTTAGCATCTTCAAAAGGAAAAGAGGAAAAGAGGTAGGTCCTTCTTATTTGTGTTCCTTTAACCTAAATAACCCCCCTTCCCCATTCTAAGCTGTTCTTTCTGAGAGCGAAGTGGAGAGAAAATCATGTCTCCCCCAGCGCTGTTTTTGAGGCTGCTCTTTGTCCTGATGGATCACAGGCAGCTGCTCGAGAGGCAGAGGGGAATGGGCCGGCAGGAGTTGCTGGAAACACAGTACATGAAGAAAAGAAAAGGAATTCCAAAAAGCAAGGCCCGTGTGTCGCATTCAACAGAGCCTGCTGTGGGTGCCAGGCACTCAGACCAGGATGGCTTTGTGGTTCATAAACTACAAAATCAGTGCCGTCATACAACCACCACGCACACTGAGATGCAGAGAGGCTCATCCACCCCCAAATCATCCGCCGTCTATAAAACAAACAAGGAGAACTCGCCATGATCCTATCCTGTACAGAGTCTGCCACCTAGTAGAGCCATGTGGAAGAAGTGTGTCTCTGATACCTCCCTCCTCGCCTGAGAGTCATGACAACTTCTGTGGTCTGGTTCGGTATTAATTTCCTTAACTTGTTATTTGTTCACTTATCATCACATGGGAGATGACTCTGCCTTGCCTATCCCTGTATCCCTCTCTGTAGCATAGCTTTTGGAATACCATTCATTTATGATAAAAGTTCATGAGACAGCACAGGCCTAGGGAGAAACAGGGACAGAAAGGGGGTGGGTGAGCAAGAATGAATCTTCCCAGGTGTAATGGCGTACACCTAATCCCAGCACACGGGAGGCAGAGTCAGCCTGATCTCTGTGAGTTCAGAGTCAGACTGGTCTACATAATGAGTTCCAGGACAACCAGAGCTACATAGTGAAACCCTGTCTTGAAAAAATGCCAGAAACAAAATTAAAAATTGGAAAAGAAATGAATCTTAAGGATGGGAAAGACGAACATGAATGCACAGGGCAAGAATGATCAGAAGGAACATAATTCTCCTTCACCGAAATCAGGGACAGCAAATTTGGTAGAATTGCTAAGGATATGGAAGACAATGAGAAACAATGACCATTTTAAGAAGGGCATTTTAACAGAGATGTGTGTGTGTGTGTGTGTGTGTGTGTGTGTACGAGCACATGCACACGTTTGTCTACAGAGTACAGACAAGGGTGTTGGGTCACCAAGAGCTAGAGTTACAGGTGGTTGTGAGCTGCCTGATATGGGTTCTAGACCCAAATCCAGGGCCTTTGGAAGAGGAGTGAGCACTACCCCTCCAACACTTGAGGAAGGCATCTTGAGAAATATTAGTTATGTTTTGTTGCTGTGATAAACAGGACCAGAAACAACTTAGCAAAAGGAAGAATTTATTTCTGCTTATGGTTCTAGAGGGTTAAGAGTCCATTATGGGGGTAGGGAGGCACAGCAGCGGAAGCAGGAGCCTGAGAGCTCACATCTTTGAGCCCAAAGCACGAAGCAGAAGGAGCAAACTGGAAATGGTGCGAGTTTTTAAACTCTCAAAGCCTGCCTCTAAGAACTCACTTCCTCCAACAAGGCCATGCTGCCTAGACATCCCCCAAAGGGCACTACCAACTAGGCACTGAATGTTTAAATATGTTCTATGGGAGATATTCTTATTCAAACCACCATGGTAGCCTTAAAATGGATCTCTAGGGGCTACAGCTTTTGCCTAGTGTGAGAGGGATCCTAGATTTAGTCTCTAGCAGTACAAAAAACTAACAACATCATCAACAACAAAATCCTCTGGAAACAATGATCGATGGTTTGATTATATAGAGAAATCAAGACCAAGGCCATAGGAAGGTCATTTGGATGTAAAGAATGGGATTGCAAACACTGCGAAGTCTTTTGATGACTGCAAAAGACAATTGATTGGGTAATTAGCAAGTTGCCTGTAGAAGCCTTAGCAAAATGAAGGAATCTGATACAAGAAGATAAACAGGAGTTTAGGAGGTCAAGAAGGCAAACAATATAGCCCAAGTCATAGCCTGGAAACGGGATGGCAAGAAAGAGCTTCCTGGTAGCTCTACTGTTGGATGTGCCATTTGGCCAGATGGCGGCTTTGCATCTTTCCCTGGATCACACACCCAAGGAAGAGCATCTGGGAGAGAAGGATTATCATCTCTTTGGATTTCTGAGTTCTTTTTTAAAAAGTTTTAAAATTTAATTTTATTTATTTGTGTGCGCCTACTTTTCTGTAGGTACACCATGTTCATGCAATGCTTGTGGAGGCCAGGAGGGGGCATCAGATCCCCTGAAACTGGAGTTACAAGTTGTCGTGAGCCATCTAATGTGAACGCTGGGAACCTAACCTGGGTCAGCTATGAGGGCAGCAAGGGCTCTTAATTGCTGAGGCATCTCGCCAGCCATTGCCATCTCGCCAGCCATTGCCATCTCGCCAGCCATTGCCATCTCGCCAGCCATTGCCATCTCGCCAGCCATTGCCATCTCGCCAGGCATTGCCATCTCGCCAGCCATTGCCTTCTGTGTTCTTGAGATGACCCGTGAGATGTCCACCTGTTTTCTGGGCAGCCATTCTGTAACATCTCCCCCAGGTTTCTGACATCATTGCTTCCGCTCCATCCAGCTGCCCGAAGGGGAGGCAGAGTCATTCATTCCACATCTTGCCTCAAATGGTGAAATTGTCGAAACTCAAAGCTCTTCTCCTTGAATTCTCTAACGAAGTTTTACTCACCTCCGACCGCCCACCAACCATCACAGCAAACATTGGTACTCTAGGCAGAGTTCTTCCTCCACAGGATCCCCAGCACAGTTAAGGAGCATCTATTCCAGGCTGTCTTAGATAAGAGAAACCCTTGTCGTATCAAGCACTGTGCTGATATCTGTGCCGTACTTTCACACAAATCAATGTGCTTAATTTCATAAGCGTTTCACTCTCCCTCTAATGAGAAAACCGAATCTCGGAGAGTTTAAGTAACTGGTTTACTGGTTAAAGTAACTAAATGTTGATGAAGCAAAGGCGATGGGATTTTATGATAAATGATGGAAGTTACTGGTTTATAGGTAGTGCCTAGCAGAGTCAGGATTTAATCAGTTCTTTCCAAACAGTGCACTCTGTAACACAGTCTTCAACAGGAGCGACGACCTGGGGATCAGGCTGGTTCATATCAAAGCTCTTCTTGCTCTGTACATCCAACCCTGGAAATGGAGATGAAACATGTTCCCTCTAGAAAGCTGTAGCAGCGTGTGTGACAGTGGGAGTCCTCACATGAGATGTTTCATCATGGGTTAAAAGCGTTTTCTTTCCTGCAGTTAATGTGGGCGGGCTCTAGGTAACAGAGAAGAGCACATGGACTTTTACTGTGAAAGAGACTTAATGAGAGTCAAAAGTGGGGGAATGGCCCAATTCATAGTACCCCCAAATAAAGCTAATGGCAATGTAAAGTTACAGTTCCCAGCGTGTTTACGGCCAGGATAATAAAGACCGCAGGTTTCAATTTCCTGTAGTAGGGAAGAAGATAAATGATTCCAGATGTTTTTGCAACTAAGCAAGATCACACAACAATTTAGTTTTTACCTGCTTTACCCATAATATTGATGACTCTTAAGATGCAGGTTGGGTTCATAAAGCAGGGAAGGTTATAGCTATGTGCTTGGTTATAGACCAGATCAAAATAGAAAGGATGGCTCTCTTTGTAGGAGGAAACTCATGCGCGTGAAGAGTCCACAGCTGGAATAGAATGATTTATGATAGGCACTCATCGAGTGCCTTTATGTGACAGCCATTTATACCAGCTCTGGAAGAACAGATTGCAGAACATATGCTCTGAACATGTCCTCCACCTGGACCCTCAGGCCCCCCTTGCTACCCACCATGAACACCCCATTCCAACCCAGCCTTTGTCTTACAATGTGGGCTTAACTGACACTTTCCAAGACAAATAAACAATCCCAACAAAATTAAGTAAGCCAGTTACCAAAACGTTAGCAAAGAAGGAGGACCCGAATTCAAGAATAGCCAGGACCTATAGAAAAGGCTGGCTACGGTGACAGAGATAGACAGGTCCCTGGGGCTCACTGGCCAGGCAGCCTGGACTCATTGGGTGAGCCCCAGGCAAGTGAAAGACCCTTTTTCAAAACAAAACAGCAGCACAGGATGGAGAGGGCCTGAGGAGGAATTCCGTGCCTGACCTCTTTATGCATACATGCATGTTCGCTTGTGCACGCACATCCATGCTCCTGCACACACACAAGCGCCCACCTCCACCCTCCTTTCACATACACAAAAAGTAAAATGTAACTGAGCATATAAAAAAAAATTGATGGGGAAAACAGGCTTCCCAACCAAGAGAAGAAAGCTTAGATATGCTCTCCTGTGGGAGATAAACCTGGTGTTGGACAGGAAACACACCAGGAACAAAGGGATGTGAAAACACCTTGCTGGTTATATGGAAGGAATACAAAATGACATTGGAAGGATGCAGTGGTTAGATCCCAGATGTCCCAGATGTAAAAGACCTTTGAAAAAAGTCCTTGGGGCCGGGGGGGAGGAAGCATCACATTTCAGGGCAGCCTGGACATCGATCGACACAGGCAGTGTGATAAGGGCCTTCCTCTACAAATCCATTCTGTTTGTGAGGCTCGGTCAGGCTGAAATCCACACTGGGATTCTTTTAAATTTTTTAAAGCTCTTTGGAGGTTCCTGGAAAACGTCAAGTATTTGGGTGAATTGACAAATTCCTGAAAAGAATGTAATGTTTTAAATATTTCTGACAGCTTGTGTTGCCTTAACTAGAGTCGGTGAATTAATAGTATTTGAAAGAAATTCTGTTTTCCAGTGCAGTGGGAGAGGAAAATTTTCACCTGTCTTAGCCATTCTGAAGAAGGTACTAAAATGGCACACATTAATCTGACTTTGGATATTTTAAAAATCAATCTTTAGAAGTTTTGCTATTAGCATGTGAGTTGCATGACTTTGGACACCAGGGGAAACCAAAGATAACGTACCACTGGAGAATGTTCCAGACTAGCCGTCATTTTGACAGGTAATAGCTTTTCATACTACGTTATGGTTATACCGTGCTATAAAACATCCACAAACTGAATCCACAAGCAGGCGATGAGCGGCTGGCTCTCCAGCCGGAAGAACTTTATTCATTCTCCACGATAATTACTTCATTTTATGAATAGGCTCTTTTGCTATAACCTTTAAGAAGAGCAGTCTCCAGATTTCAAATTACAGAAGGCCCAAGATGCCTTGTCTAGGGTTGTCTAAGCAATTATTTGCACAGAAAATTGATTCTGAAAGCTTCCATGCGAAACCCAAGTCATTTTGGAAGTCTAGAACATCCAGGCTCCCTGGCTTCTAGGAAGGGAGATTCAAATCCAACAGATCTGGGACAGAGCCTGAGAACCTGTACTTTTAATCATTGCCTCTGGTGACATTTAGGCTGAGATCTGTTGGTATATTAGTTTCTACCGTGTAACCAGTTACTAGAAAATTAATGGATTAACACAATATGTGTGTGTTGTCTCTGCTTCTGCCGGTTGGAAGCTGAGCACTCCTTAGATGAGTGTGGCTCAGCTCAGACTCCCAAAGCTGAACAAGAGGTCAGCCATGCCGCAGTCTCATCCGCAAGTTCGTGCCTGGCAGAATTCACTTTCTTACTTCGGTGTGCTGAGGACCTTGGCTTCTTGCTGGCTGTGTACCAAGGCCGATCACAGCCCCTTCATGTCACCGACTGTCCCCCACGACTGTCTGCTTCTTTAATCCAGCTAGAATCTTTCTGATCTTGGGATCTTGATCTGAGAAGACCAGGTCTCTTCTTTATTATGAAATCAGGATCAGACCCACTCAAGATAACCTCCCTTTTGGTCAGCTCAAAACCAAAACAGTTTGGGATGCTGGTTACATCTGTAAAACATCTTCACCTTCACCCAGTAATAGAAGCTAATCACAGTTTCTGGGAACGCTGGTGTGAGGTTGGGCCGACAGAGGTGGTACCCTAGACGTGGTTGATATTTACTGTCCAGGAAATAAAATCAAAGATGCTCAGGGCTCCAAGTGCAAGGGTTCTGGGAGGAGAAAACAGAGAGATGGGGGCTCTGGGCCCAGGTAGAGACTGTTCCAGATCTCATCTGACTCTCTTGGTTGGGGAAGTCTGGTCATTTTACCCTTTAGAAGACTAAATGTGGAACAAATGCTGACTTTATTGGTGATTTCAGCTCTGCCTCAGATTGCGTTATCAGGAAACGGGGTGAGAAGCTGAAGGAAGAAATGAAGGCCCACACGGAATGAGTGAAGTGGGTTTAAAGTATCAGAACCATCTGAAGGACATTGAATGAGTGATAGAAACTGCCCAAACCCTTTTAAAATGGAGGGCAGGGTTCTCGCCTAACACGTCCATATTACAATTTCTTGTTGCCTTGCTAGTGACTGACACAGCTCTCTGTCTTGAACTGCAGAGTCCACTCGAGGGCTGCCCTCAGCGCAGGTCGTGGAGGTGCTCCCCCCAATACCAGAACTTGAAGTCACTTCTGCAGCGCCCCAGCGAGATCAATACCCACGGTGAGTGATGCTCGACCTTATTGACGATTTGACTGGTGCATGATAAACACGAATGGGTTCAGGGAACTCTGCTTGACCCTCATCCGCATTTCTGTCTGGGCGGCGGGCACAGAAGTGATAGACTTGAGAAGCCAGCCCACTGGAATCAGGCGACACTAGCCAAAGTGCCCATTTTCTCCAAGATTTAGGAAGGATCAGCAAACTAATCTCTTGGTCTATTAGACTAATCTCTCAGTCTGTTCAGCTGTCCCTGAAATGTCAGCTCGTCCCTTGGCTTCGCTTGTCTTGGAGTCGAGCCCCAAATCAGCCAGAGCATGAGAAAAGGGAGCATGGGATTTGTGCAGTTGAACCCATCCACCTAGTCATTGAAATAAAAGTTCAAACTTAGCATCTGATACTCTAGATGAATGTGCCTTGATTGGCTATGTTCTAATCGAAAACGATGCTCAGAAGTGTCTTCGAGATGCTCTCCCGTCATTCGGCAAATATGTCTTAAGCGGCTACAGTGACATGCGGCCATGTTCGGTATGGAAAGACGACAACAGAAACATAGAGGAAAGTGGTGACTCTGGGTACCTTCCCATCGGGCTTCGTCATGGCGGGCCTTGTCTCTAAGACTTCATAGTACTTGAGAGGTTATCAGCCCAGGCTCCAGCAAGAAAACGGTGTTTTATTCAAATTGAGTAAGTCAAGAAGAGTTTAGTAAAGGGTCTATTAAGAGAAGGTGTGGAAACTCCAGGGGCAGGGGGGAGAGAATGTTTGTGTAGGAAGATTGTCTGATAAGAGGTTTGACCTGGATCAAAGGATACTGTAGCCTTTGGTAGCCCTGAAGAGAGAGAGAAAGAAAAACAAAACAAAACAAAACAAACAAACAGAACAGCAACAACACAAACCCTGGCCTTCCTTTTCTCAGCTGTGCCGGTGATCTCCACTGGCCAAGGCCAACCAGAGACAGAGAGACTAAGCCAAGCCGAGGTGGCTTGTGCAGCCTTCTGGAAGGCCACCGAGCAGGTAGAAGGAAGTAAAGAGCAGATCTGGAGAGGTAATTAAAGATTCCGCCCAAATGGTCAGTATGCAAAGTGGAAACAGTACCTGCAGTTTGTGTTCAAGAAGAAAGTCTGGCAGGGTCTGCGGTTGGCTAGAAATCCCCAGGTTTGATTAATGAGTGTGCCGAGAAAACACTCCTGAGCGCGGTGTCTGATTCCTCCCGCGCTGCTCCCCATGCCGGGACTATTCAAGCTCACGGATGGATAAACATGCGCCACTTTGGTTATTTGCTCAAATATGAACTTGATGTCAAGAACTCTACTCATTGGCAAAAGTAACATGGCTGTTAGTGGGGAAATGAGAGTCGAGGAGCTACAATCCCAGTGACAGGGGACGGTGGAGCCGCCAGTCAGAGGACAAGAAGCCCAGCTTTTGCTAGATCCTAAGTAAACATGTGGAGTGGAAGTGCTGTCCCCCCATTACCATGGGCGTAATGTCCATGTCTCAACCGACAGAGACCTGCACCAGTCTCCTCTTTCCACTGAGAAGATGCCAAAGGTCCTGTGGTAGCAGAGGCGAGAGGAATCCCTAGCTTTCCTCTGCCTTACGCTTGCAAGTTTCTCGTCACTCCAGTGCCATCCTTGTAGGGATACACCAGGGGCATCGTTGTATAACACAGTAGTGGAGAGAGTCCCCAGTTAGTGACAGAGGAAGGTATTTCATATCATAGGATACAGTGTTTGAAATGAATGATTTAAAATTGTTCTCTACTAATTCTAATTTTAGACAATACGTAAGAAACTGTTTAGGTGAATAATATTTGTTTGCATGAAAAAAAAAACCTTTCAGGCTATCCTTGGACAATCTGGACCAAAGACTTTGAAGAGTTTGGGTCCGCTGAGGAAGAACGGCTAGGTGAAGAGCAGCGATGAGACCCTGACTGATGAGAACCAACTGGAGAGTGTCTCTCTGGCCCACGAGATCAAGGTGACAGGAGTGTGTCAGGAGCTGCTGTGAACCAAGGACAAACTTATGGAGCCCATGGGAGGGCAAGAGAGTGCTTACCTCTAGCACCCATCATTATCGTGCTCAGTGTGGACCTGAGGACTTCATCTTGAGGAACCAAGAATGACCAAGAATGAAAATCCTCTCATTGGGTCATGTTGCAGGTGCAGGATGGTTTTTCCTACACAGATGGACAGTTCCAATTTGGTAAATTACTTAAGAGGGCCTGTCTATTTGTTCACATGTTTATTTGCATTTATAAATCTTGCCTCCTTTTGGCATAAGACTGTTTTTTTTAATTCAAGGATACTAAAATAAAATAAAAAGAACTTTAATGGAATTAAAATTGAGTATTTAAATTTGATAGCAAATGTTTCCTCTGATTCTTTTGGCTCTCATATTTGTTATAGCCACCATGGATATCATGAATAAATCATAGGTATCAGTTTCAATAAGAAGCACGCGTAGACAAGAGGTCAGCTCTTCATATTGAAATGTAAACCAGTTTTTCCCAGAGTTAAGATGGAATGTGGTCTTCCGATATGATTATGTGACTCAAGTTGTGTATCTGAACAGCAGAAGTGAGGAAGCCATCCTGAGTTCTCCTGACCTATCTATCTCCTATGAGACAGGTAAAATAAATCTTTTCCTGACTCTCCTCAGGAATGGAGTCCAAGACCCCATGGGAGAGGTGGTTCTCTCATTCCCAAGCATAAGTAAGCAGCATCCTTATCTCCAGAGATTCAGGGCAGCTGTAGAACTGGAACAAACAGGCCTCACGAAGTCCCATGCCTGCTAATCATCATTATAGCTCACAACTTTCGCCCTCCATGTTCTCTGTCATTCTCTATCCTTCACCAAACACACTCGTGTCTCGGGCTGGGGAGATGGCTCAGTGGGTAAGGCGTTTGCTATGTAAACATGAAGAGCCAAGTTCTGATCCTCAGCACACACACACACACACACACACACACACACACACACACACACACGCGCGCGCGCGCGCGCGCGCGCACGCACGCACGCACGCACGCACACAAGCTGGTTACAGATCTGTAACACCAGCACTAGGTAGTGGAGACAAAGGGATCCTGGGGAGGTTGTCATTTAGCCAAAATGACCAGCTCCAGACTCGGTGAGGGACGCTGTCTCAGAAGACCTGGTGGAGGGCTGGTAAGATGACTTGGCAGGCAGGTTGCTTTCTGTCGAGCCTGAAGACCCAAGTTTGATCCCTGGGACCCATGCGGTGTCAGGAGAAAACAGACTCCCTCAGGTTGTCCTCTGATCTCCAAATGTGCAAAGTGGCATGTGTGTACACAATATATACACAAAATAAATATTATTAATGATGACGATGATAAGGTAGATATAACAGAAGACAACACCTGCCGTTGACCTCTGGTCTCTGTGTGCACACGCATGAGCTTGTGTTCCTACATACACATAAGCACATGTATGCATGCACACACACATACACACACTCATTCTTTGGGTTGTCGTTTTTATGTAAAGACTGTTGGGCCAAATACGATTTATTTAAATAAGTTAGTATATATTCTCTTGTTAATTTTTGTTAGATGGAGCTCATGAGCTTGGACTTAGATTGGCAGGGGAAAGAGATAGATAGATAGATAGATAGATAGATAGATAGATAGATAGATAGATAGATAGATGGATGGATGGATGGATGGATGGATGGATGGATGGATGGATAGATAGATAGATAGATAGATAGATAGATAGATAGATAGATAGATAGATAGAGAACATGCTCTGGTTGGCAGGCTTGGTAGCAGGCGCCCTTGCCCACTGAACCCTCTCATTGGCACATTTTCATCTCTTTTTACATAAGCAACTAAGGGGAATGTTTATATAAGAACTTGTTATTCTTCATTTCGAGATCACAAACTAAAATGTTAACTTTAAAACTTAAGGACTGGAGATTTGGCAAATGGAACTCAGCTCATCTTACTCTGTCTGGGTATCCCTAATTAATGGATGAGTCAGCTTGGGTCTCAGGTTTTTCTGCAGGAGTTTTGGCTCCCCACATGGTGAAGTATGGATATTCTACAGTTTCTGAGGAGTCAAATTACTGTTTCTCTTCACATTCCCTATTATGCCCTGACAAATGACTTGGGAATCAATGGGAACTTGGCTTGCAACAGGCATACATTAAGCTTCGGGTTCTGTTAGATTGTGGTAGCTTTCAGAAAGCTAGTTCCCTAACTTACACTCAATATTACTTTAACAAACAGTGAAAGCTGCGCAAAGGTGTAGAGAGCTGGTACCCTGCCCACGGGGCACACTGCTAGACACACGGAAGAGCAGGTCATTGTGCTGGCATCCTGCAAAGATTCGAGCTGACAGAATTGCTTCCGGTTGTCGGAAGCCGCTTCTCAGGAAGGTGGCTTCCTCGGATGTCTCAGAATCATCAGCCCTCCTAGGTGTATATATTCCTCCACACCCTCCTTTTCCTGGCTATTATTTGCAATTGTTTTTGTAGTTATTCATATCTGGCTTTCCCTTTAGATGAGAGGCCACACGAGGGCAGGGAACATACCTGAGTCTGCGCACTGGAGCTTCCGGGCCGGCTGGTATAGTATTTAGTTCACAGTAGGGTCTTCATACATTCATAAATGGGTGAAGAACCATTTATGAAGCTCTCACCAAGTGCTGACGTGAGCCACATGCCCCCCAGTTCACAAGGACATATGGAGACAGGAGCTGTTTTCCCCAGGGAGCTCGGACAGACGGACGGACAAAGCTCACTCATCTGCCTTCCTCCTCAGGGCGGCCTCCTCGTGTTCCTCCTCCATGTATTTCAGGCAGAGGCAGCCAGAGGGAGCAGGGCAGGTGGAAGACTGCCTGAGAGAGGAGGCTGCAGTCAAGCTCACCATTGCAGCCGCTCTCCTGGGAGAGCAAGGATCTGGGTAGAACGTGTCTTGCAGGATGCTTCGGATGGTGATTGCTGCCTGGACATCTCCCAGAGCCTGAGGAGTCTGCTTCCATCTCCACTCAACTAAGGCTAGCTAAAATAAACCCGTGGTCCTTGACGGCTTCATAATTCATGGCTTCCTATGGCTAACACTGACCCTGGCCTTTAGTGTGTTATGAGTTTGACTGAACTCACGCCATGGACTTCGCACACAGTTTAGACCTTCTCTGAACTATAGCTGTCTATGACCCAGACTTCTTTGCTAAACTGTGAGAGAGGGGGAGCCATGACCCAGTGACGGGGACTCACTTCTTCCTGCTCTATTCCTTACCTGAAGTCCCCATTCTGGCTGACGATAACTGAGTTGCAAAGTCATTAAATGGTTACTTATAAGGGGATAGGATTGCAGATTTACACACCAGGGTCTTCTAACACGACGACGTCCTTTAATAAACATGATCAGGGGTGCTGTACGTAAGAATTCATCATATGGAATTGTACCCAGTCATGAAGAAAAATGAAGATCTCAGGAAAATGGATAGATCTGGAAAATAGTATATTAACTGAGGTAATCCGGGCCCAGGAAGACAAATACATGTTTTTTTCTCATATGGATCCTACCTGTTTGTATGTATGTATGTATGTATGTATGTATGTATGTATGGGGGCATGGCATGAGACTGGAAAGGGAACCACTAAAATAGAAAAAAGAAATGTTGAGGAAGGGGATAGGGTCGTAGAATACATGTGGCATTAAAGAATAAAAAAAATGCTGCTGAGGTGGAGGGATGCAAGGGGCTGGGGAAGAATGGAAGGGAGAGATCAACAGGAACAAATTGTGCTTGAAAGTACTATAATAAAGCCAGCCAGATCAGCCCACAGTTGCTGTCCATCACTGAGGGAAGTCAGGGCAGGAACTCAAGGCAGGAACTGAGAGGCAGGATCTGAAGTAGAGGCCATGGAGAAACGCTGCTTACTGGCTTGCTCAATCTGTTTCCTTATACATCTCAGGACCACCTGCCCAGCGGTGGCCCTGCCCTCCCACATCAATCATTCATCAAGACAACACTCCGCAGACCTGCCTACAGGCCAATCAGGTGGAGGCATTTTTTCCAGTTGAGCTTCCTCTTCTCAAGCTGACAGAAAAACACCAGGACAGGTGGCAAGCTTAGGATAAGTGATGTGAAAGCATGTTTGCATTTTAAAAATCTGGCTGTGATCTGGGGACAGGGAGAAGCACTTCCAGATTCTGGTTCTAATCTGCCTGCCCAAACTGTGGTTTTGCTTATTTATTTTAATTTAATAGCCATCTAATACACTCATACATGGCAAACAAATGCATCTAAATATGACATGTTATCAGATAGACTTAGAGGTCTAAATGATCTAAAAGTATCTAAATGATGCTTTAAAAAATTCCTCTGTGAATTATATACGTATGCAATGAGAATTACATATATTAGTAAAGGTAGAATGGTTAGTCCAGAGGTTCCTGTGAAATGAAAGAAAAGATGTAGCATGCATGATCAGGCAGGCATAAAAAAATAATAATACTTCAAAAATCAGGCCTGGCGAGATGGCTCCATGGGCAAAGAGCTTGCCATGCAATTAAGGAGCCTGGGATTTTTATAGCTGCTATCCATGTCCATTTGAGCAGATGTGGCAGCCTGCCTATCATCTTTGTTCCAAAGGCAGAGACAGGAGCCCTAGAGCAAGCTGGGTAGCGAGACTAGTCAACCAGTAAGCTCTGGATTCAAGTGAAAGTGTGCGTCAATATATGAGAGGAGATAAATTGATAAAGACATCAGCACCAACTCCTGGCTTCTGCCCTCCCACATGCACGCACACACACACACACACACACACACACACACACGTTTGCTCACACACATGTGAACACACAAATGTATAGCACACATACATGCACACCATCATCATCATCATCCACATGATTTTTGTCCTCCTGAGAATTATGACTATTACTGGACAGGTCTGGGGAGATGATATTGCTTGCTGGAACAGTGTAGTTTTGTGGGTTATTACCTAAGATCCTTCAAACCATGGAAGGCTCCACTGAAATGACTTCAGTCTCTGGGAGCTCCAGGATGTCAGGTCCAAAGGAAACTCCAATTCCCCAGACTCTGCAAGACAGTCCAAATATCCAGAAACAATCTCAACCTGGGTTCCAGGAGGATCTCTGGTGGTTAGATAAAAGCCAGAATCCTTCAGGAACTTCCAGTTCCTGTGTGCCAAAAGGAGTCATTTCCTTTATCTCTGGCAAAAGGGACACAATTCACACATATCTGTGGCACTTTTCAGACCATCAAGGTCCACGCTAGTCTCCAGGCTCCCTCAGTTCCTGCTCACAAGTGCTTGTTCTACATCTCCGAACCTCCACACCAGTCTCCCGGCCCTTCCTTCCCCCAGCTACTTCCCATCTTATAACTCAGCTATTCTCACTTTGCTGTCTCTGTTGGGGATCTCCAGCTTGCGGGGGTGGGGGGCGGTGGGGGTTACGGGGATGGGGGTGAGTAGGGTATGGGGAATGGGGGTGTGTGGTATTCCAACCCCTGCCCTCAGCGGGCCAATCAGCAGCTCCCTGGAGCTGCCCTCTCCAGACCCCACCACCGGAAGAAAGCCCGCCAAGCAGCGGCTCCACCCCTGGAGGGTGTTTAAGGTCCGGCCCATAGACTTCCTCTTGGGGTTTCCTCTCGCGGTTTCACCTCTTTCCTGGGACCACCAGGGGGGATGTTTTGCTCAGATTGAACCTGGATTTACTAATTTGGGACTTACTGCATCGGTGAAGTTACTTGCTCCTGGGGGGATTTTTACTTATCAGTCTCTGTTCTCTATCCTTCGCTATTCTCTCCTCTCGCAGATTGCTGTGTCCAGTCTGCCAGCTGTGCTCAGCTGGCCGTGGTCAGTCTGTTTCTTCCTGTGCTCTGGACTCCTCCAGATGCCTCTGGTTGTTCTCTCCCTCATCTCCACCATAAAACCTTCCCATACTATGGAAAGGTCATGTTGTCATTTGAGACGCTGGCCATGTCCTTCCTTAGAGGTCCTTTCCTGTTTCTGTTTCTAGAGTTGCTTTCTGTGGCCTGTCATATACTTCCAAGATCTTTATTGCTTTATAAAGCCGCAGGCTGCTGGAGCTGCGAGAATACAGTAACCTAAGTTCAACACCCTCTTTTTCCAGCACAGGACATTGAAGTCTCCAAGCAGGAACAGAACTGAAGGAAAAGACATGGTCTCCTTCCCTCAGACCTGGTGTAGGACTGATTTTATTAGAAAGCCCTTTTAAACATAAAGCATAGCCTCTTCCTTTATCCCTTTGTCTTTGAAACTGCAATATTTAATAGAGGATAATGACTTAGAAGTTGTGATATCGCCACAACTGACAGTTTGCTTTGGGTAGTGTAAGACTGATTCTAGGTTGTCTTTTCAGGGATCTGGCAGCCGACAAAGCCAATGTCCCTGCCTGTCCTTATATGGAGCTGCACTCTGGCTCTTTGCAAATGCTCATCATTCGAATTTGGGAAGGACGTGGTTAGCTCCAGGGAAGCCTATGGGCTGGGCTTTCCAAAGTTTACAACTAGCAGCTGGCCTCTTCCAGCTGTGTGCCTGGGGAGGAACTTCTTCAATCCTGTCATACGAAGTCCAAGTCCATTGCTGCTCAGTGTTTTCAGGGGTGCTCGGCCAGGCACAGCTCAGGTGAGCATTGCCATGGCTGCCCCGGGTTAGAGTGAGATTTACGAAGGGAGTCGGAACTACAGGACTTCAGACATGCCAGAAATGATGTGAAGCACTACACATGCTTGAATTCATTCATGTTTCCCTACACGGGTACGAGGGGAGTCTCTCTGTCAACCCTCCCTGTGGTGGTTTGAATAGGAATGGCCCCCACTGGCTCATACATTTGAATGCTTGGTCGTTAGGGAGTGGCACTACTTGAGAGGGATTAGGAGGTGTGGCCTTATTGGAGTAATGCACTGGGGGTGGGCTTTGTCGGTTCATGTGCTCTAGCCAAGCCCAGATTCTTTTTCTCTTCCTGAGTCCTGTGGATCCAGATGTAGAACTCTCAACTTCTCCAATGCCATGTCTGCCTGTGTGCTACCACGCTCCTTGCGATGATGATGATGATGATGATGATGATGATGATGATAATGGACTAAACCTCTGAACCTGTAAGCCAGCCCCAGTTAAATTCTTTCCTTTCTCAGAGTCGCTGTGGTCATGGTGTCTCTTCACAGCCATGGGACACTGAGTAAGACAGTCCCCTTCATAAGGAAAGAAAAGGCCAAGAGCTAAGTCCCTCGCGGATGCTCCCAGCAAGCTATAAAGAGTTGCGATTTGAATACAACCAGCTGTGTTTTCTTCTTCCTGTGCTAGGGTCAAACCCAGGGCCTCACTCATGCTAGGCAAGTGCCCTACCCACTGAGCTACACTCTCAGCTCTTCGAGTCCGTCCTTTCAACCACAGACACTTTCCCTAGGGAGCTAAAGTGGTCTTTTTTTCTTAGGAACAAAAAGTACGGATAAACGCCTTTGCAGAAGACTTTCTGGTTATTTGTCTCTTTGGTTGGAAGGTTGTTCGGGAGATCTAGCCCACAACAGTTCTCTACCATAGCCTTCTCTTATGTCTACCCACGTAACCAGACCTCAAAGGCCTCACTTAGGTGGTAGTTAGGAGAAATCACAACAACCACAGGTTCTTAGGGATTTTTTTTTTTGGTGGGGGGTGAGGGGGGGCTGGATCAGATCTTCATAAAATAAGATCCGTAAGCAACCTGCTAATTGGACTTTTTTCAAAGAAATTGTTTGAACTCATCTCAAGGTCCTCTGAGATGAAAGATATCAATTACAATGCAAACTATCCAAGTAATGTCAAAATAAAAAAAGGACCCGGAGCTTTTGAAAGTCCCCTTTCTTCTTAAAGAGTTTAAAACACAATGTTCGACTTGAATCTTGCTAGAGAAAGACAGGAAATACCTCTACTCAATTTTTATTTGGGCCAACAGACAGCGTAGCCTCCTTTCTCTCCCTTGCTGTGGGTGGGAGTCGGGGTGGGGGTCGGAATGGGAGCCGGGGGTGGGAGCCGGGGGTGGGAGCCGGGAGTGGGAGTCGGGGTGGGAGCCGGGGGTGGGAGCCGGGGTGGGAGGCGGCGTGGGAGCCGGGAGTGGGAGTCGGGGTGGGAGTCGGGGTGGGAGCCGGGGGTGGGAGCCGGGGTGGGAGCCGGGGGTGGGAGCCGGGGTGGGAGCCGGGGGTGGGAGCCGGGGTGGGAGCCGGGAGTGGGAGTCGGGGTGGGAGCCGGGGTGGGAGCCGGGGGTGGGAGTCGGGGATGGGAGCCGGGGTGGGAGCCGGGGGTGGGAGTCGGAATGGGAGCCGGGGGTGGGAGTCAGAATGGGAGCCGGGGGTGGGAGTCAGGGTGGGAGCCGGGGGTGGGAGCCGGGGGTGGGAGCCGGGGTGGGAGCCGGGGGTGGGAGCCGGGAGGTGGGAGCCAACGTGGGAGCCGGGGTGGGAGTCGGAATGGGAGCCGGCACGGGAGCCGGGAGTGGGAGTCGGGGTGGGAGCCGGGAGTGGGAGCCGGGAGTGGGAGCCGGGAGTGGGAGTCGGGGTGGGAGTCGGGGTGGGAGTCAGAATGGGAGCCGGGGGTGGGAGTCGGGGTGGGAGCCGGGGGTGGGAGCCGGGGGTGGGAGCCGGGGTGGGAGCCGGGGTGGGAGCCGGGGGTGGGAGCCGGGGGTGGGAGTCGGGGTGGGAGCCGGGAGGTGGGAGTCGGGGGTGGGAGCCGGGGTGGGAGCCGGGGGTGGGAGCCGGGGTGGGAGTCGGGGGTGGGAGCCGGGGTGGGAGCCGGGGTGGGAGCCGGGGGTGGGAGTCGGGGTGGGAGCCGGGGTGGGAGTCGGGGTGGGAGCCGGGGAATTGGTTGAACCAGGGCCTCGCCTGCTAGGCCAGGCTCTGCGCCAAGCTCCACTCCCATCTTCAGACTTCTTTAAGCAGTTTAATAGTACAGAGTTCCGCCGTGTCAAAATAAAACAACTGCCGGGCTGAGTGTCAGTGTGATTTTTTTTTCTCCTCGTTTTATTTTTTATTCAGAGTGAAAATTTCAGTAGGAAAAAAACGTTGTTTACTTCAGCTTCAAGAGACTAAGTTTAGAAGGAAGGCTTTCTAGGCTTCGGTAATTGGTGCCTTTTAACACAATAATTAAACCGTAGCAGGCAGAGACACCCCTTACAATGCTGCCTGTTTGTGCTAGAAATGTATGTGTGTCTGTATGTGTGTGTCCACATGGGTGCATGCATGTATTGGTGCAGGTGTCAGTGCATGTGTGTGTCTGTGTCTGTGTGTGTATTTTATGTGTGTATGTGACCCATGAAAGCCGGACGAGGGCACTGGATCCCCAGGAACTGGAGTCCCAGAAGGTTGTGGGCCACTCTCTGTGGGTGCTGGGCACCTCCTCAGCCCTGGGATCACAAGCATCCCGGGCCATCGCACCTGGCGTTTTCTGTGGTTTCAGGTCCTCATGCTCTTGGGGAGAGCTCTTCAGTGACTGAGCCGCCTCCCCAGCTTGCTAGGGCCAGAAACTGTGTTGGAGACAACACTCCCATGGCTGCTTTCTGGAGACTGCAGGTTGGGACAGCGTGCATGGGGTAGGGGAATAGTAGGAAGACCCCTGAGGAGCAAGCTGCGTGAGCCATGGCTGTGTAGCCATCCAAACTGGTTCACCTGAACCCTGGCAAAGCCAATGTGACATCCCGTCTTCCCCAACCATTCGCTTCCTACCACCACCACCACCACCACCACCACCACCACCACCACCACCACCATCACCACCGTAGCTGAGCGTCATGGAATGTCTTTCCTCACCCTAACGTTCCGATCTGGTTACTTAATAGATTTTATTTTATTTTACGTGCGTGCATGTTTTGCCTGTATGTGTACTTACTTGCATGCCTGGTGTCCAAGAGAGAGTCAGATCCCTGGAGGTGGAGTTAGGGATGGTTGTGAGTCATTATGTGAGTACTGGGAACCTAACCCAGGTCCTCTGCAGGAGTGACTAGTGTTCTTAACTGCTGATCCATCTCTCCAGGCCCAGTATTTTTTTTCTTTCTAGTGAAAAATTTATTACATACTAAAATCTTAAGTGGGGTTTCTTTTGATTGTTGAACTATTACTGAAGAGGAGGCCTTTTATTTAGCCATTCACTTGTTAATATAAGACCTATCTTTTGCAGGCAGTCAAATAAAGAATAAGTAACCCAGGCTACTAACATAGTTTGAAGAGGGATGGCTAGTCAGCTGTGGTGGCACACTCCTATAATCCCAGCACTCAGGAGGCAGAGACAGGTAGATCTCTGTGAGTTCAGGACCAGCCTGGTCTACATAGAGAGTCCATAGCTAGGGCTATGTAGAGAGACACTCTGTCTCAAAAAAAAAAAATTAAAATTAAAAAGTCAGTAATTGGGGCTTTTGTAAATTGAAACGGGGTGGCTAGATCTTAGCCTCCCCACCTTGGATCTTAGGTTCTTTTTAAAAAAAAATTTATTATTTTGTGTGAGTGCTTTGTGTGCACATATGGCTGTGTACCACGTGCATGCAATGCCCTAGAGGACAGATGTTGGAGCCCCTGGAACTGGAGTTGTGGATGGTTGTGAGCCACCATATGGGTGCTGGGAATCGAACCTGGGTCTTCTGCATGAACAACAAGTATGTGTACCATAACTGAACTACCGGACCATCTCTCCAGCCCTAGATCTTCGCTTCTTGAGGGACTATATTAGAGTACCCAGCACAAATACCTGACACAAAAATGACCCAGTGTTTGCTTATGAGCAGGGAACTCCAGGAACACCTAAATTGAGGTAGCAGAAGCGAGGACGGGTTTGCTGGAGGAGGGGACATGGGTAAGGTAAAGGATCCTCAAAGGATGAGCTGGTCAAGGGGAAAGAAACCACGCCTGCACGTGGTGGACGTGGGAGGGAGGAGGGTGAGAAGGAGCTGGGAGGAGGGTGAGAAGGAGCTGGGAGGAGGGTGAGAAGGAGCTGGGAGGACAGCTTAGCCAGTGAGACCCTTGCAGCAGCAGCTTAAGGATCAGAGTCCAGATCTCTAGCACACGGGTAAATACCCGGTGGGCATGGCGGCCCACCTGCAGGTCCAGGGCTCAGAGGACAGGGACAGGAGATCCCCAAGGCAAGCTGGCTAGTGTGGCTTAGCTGGAATGGTAGGTTCTGGGTTCCACTGAATAGACCCTGCCCCAATGACTAAGGTGGAGGACGGTCTAGAAAGATTCCCGATGCCATGTGCTATCCAGTGAACTCCGAGAAAGACTCCTCACATGTGCCCCCACACAGGCAAACGTGCATACACACACTGCCGTCACAGATGCATTAAGGAAATAATTAAGGAAAAAAATCATGTGGTACACACACACACAAAAAAATGGGATCTTTCAGCCAGGCTTAGGTGTACACACACACACACACACACACACACACACACACACACACACACACACACCATGAGCACATAGGTGGGCTTCTAACATTCAGAAGACAGAAGTGTGTTCCCTTTGTAAATGATTACTATGCTACTCCCTATTCCAAGGACACCGCAGTAATTAATGTATAGGGGAGATGTGGTCTTTTGTTACGCTTGAGAATGTCAGAGTTCTTTAGGGGAAAACTTGACAATATTGTGATCTATTGCAATACTTTTTATGTGGTATAATTTGGGCTTGTAATGGCTTGGCCAATTAAAGATTAAGCAGGCAGGCTTGAAGTGCCGCGCACAGCTGAAGGAATGATTTATTACACCCAGGGTGACTGGACTGCAGGGGAGCCAGATTACTTTGAGAGAAAATCCCCACCCCTCTGCTGTCGGCCGGGGCACCTGAACACGGTTTCCCTGCGCAACCCGGGCCAAAGATGTTCCTTAAACCCAGCTCTCTGAGAGCCCCAGTGCACGACAACAATCTGAAGGGCATGGGAAGGCTCTGCAGTTATGGGCAGATACGTTTCTTACTGGTGACGGAAACATATATCCTAGGGGAATTATATTTGTTTTCTTCCCACTTGTCCCTGAATACCAATTTTTAAATCAATGATGTAAGAGTATTGAGACACTGGAAGGCTCAGGGAATTCCATCTAGCCTACCAGGGTCACACTATAGCCAGATTTAGAAAAATACAGCCATATAAATACAATTCCATTCACGCTGAAGATACTGTCCTGCTTTGGGGAGTGCATCGGTCGGTGACGTCAATACGATTGGATCTTTTGATTCAAATGGGTTTCTTGAAGGGTCCGGGCATGGCATGGCAGCAGCTGCATGGGTTACAATGTACTGCAGGGAAGGGAGAGGCAGTATAGTGCAATGCGTAACTGGTGAGGACTTCTGCAGGTTTCCTATCATTTGAGTCTTGTGGGAGCAATTGACGTAAGTGTTTGTTAGATTGGCAGGGTCCAGGCTGCCAATATCAATGTGTACGGGAATGCTCCTGAATCCTGGCACGAGCCCACGGAGACTTTAATCAGAGAAAGTCAGATTGGTACCCTTAGTATGTGTTGATACTGCTGTAATGGATGGATTAGAAGGGGTCTAAGCCCTGTACGGAGACCAGCAGGCGTCTATTACCTTGGTTCACGGTGTATGTGTGTGTGTGTGTGTGTGTGTGTGTGTGTGTGTGTGTGTGTGTGTGAAGAAAAAGTGAAGCAAGCTTGAAGCAATAGGGTGGAAGGTGGAAGGTAATGCAAAAATAAGAAGCAAGTGACGACAGCACTTGGAACTCTTGGTGATCAGAGTGATCAGCACTTGGTGATCAGAGTGATCAGCACTTGGTCATCAGAGTGATCAGCACTTGGTCATCAGAGTGAGGAACAGCACCCATCTAGTAGCAAGGGTTCTGGAAAATGGAACACTAGGCATCCAACTAGGACAAACTATGAGACCGAGTAGATGATGAATTCGACTTGGCCATCTTTAGATTAAGTCCAGTGGGATACCCAAATACCGATGTCTGATAGGAATTTGGGTTTGGGTTCCAGGTAGGAATCTGGGTGTCATCAGCACATTGGTGGTGGTGGCTGTGGAGGCCGTGCATTGTCCAGCAGATTTCTTTGCTCAGACCAAGAACTTAATTTTGGATAAGAGAAGTATAAGAGAAATTTCAAATGAAACCCCGCTTAACTTGGGGAAATGCATAACACGTGCAATAAATGTTTGTAGACTCAAGACCGGCACAAGGTTGAGCTGGTAACACTCCATCACAGGTGGGGGGGCGGGGGCTTACGTGACTCCACCCCTAACTGAGGAGCTACGAGCAGTTAAGGGCTGCCAGAGGAAGGAGACCTTTCCCCCTATGGTGCAGTCACTAGCAAGTTCCCTGTGGTCCAGTAAATAACTCTATGCCCAAGCTGATGCAAACAGCCTTAATTAAACACAGTAATTAAAAAATAATAAAAAGACACCAAAGTATTATAGGAACTGTTAGTAAAAGGTAAGAATTTGGAGAGAGTGGGAGGGGGATAATAAGGATGTAAATAATGGGGATGATTATGATTAAAATACATTATATACATGTATGAAATTGTCAAAGAATGTTAAAATATTTTTAGAATTTTTTTTTTCCGAGATAGGGTTTCTCTGTCTCTGGAGCCTTTCCTGGAACTCACTGTGTAGACCAGGCTGGCCTCAAACTCACAAAGATCCACCTGGCTCTGCCTCCCGAGTGCTGGGATTAAAGGCATGCACCACCACCACCACTACCACCACCACCAGCTATTTTCAGAAATTTTATTTTTGTTTTTAGCTATGTGTCTTTGTGTTTGTGTGTGCACATGACTGCAGGTACCTGTAGAGGGTGTTGCATCTCTGGGACCGGGCATTACAGGCAGTTGTGAGCTGCCCAGTGTGGGAGCTGGGAACTGAGCTCCGCGCCTCTGTAAGAGCAGTTATGAGCTCTGACCCACTGAACCATCTCCCCAGCTCCATAAAAATACTTTCAAAACACGTCTGTGGACTGACTGGATAGATCTGTAATTAAAGGAATGACAGCACAGGTCCATAAAAATCAATAGATATTCTCCCGAACTTTATCTCGCAATTTGTTTCAGTTTCAGCTTTAAAGTGGGACTACTAAAGAGGTAACATTTGGATGTGATACGTGGAGGGCTTTATTCCTGCTCTTAAAAAAATCAATGAGCCTTTCATTCTTTAAGCTTGCCAATTTCAGACCACTTGATGCGTATTCCCACTTGGTACCGATGCCCTGGCAGCGACTGGGCCGACTTCCGTCTCTGCAGCAGATTCAGGTGGAAATGACCAGCCGGAGCGGCAGACCGGGCGCTCTTCAGCAAGCAATTGTGTTATGTTGTGCATGGCTTCTCTTGGGGAACTTCGGTCTACATTTTTTGCCAGAGACCATCATGTGGTTTTAAAAGAGACGCGGAGGGGCTGCCCGCCGTGATGGGTAGAACTGTCCACTGGACTGGATTTAAAATCGGTGAAGCACACTTTTGGAAGGCATCTGGGGTAGTGTTTCTGAAAGGTAAAGACTCACCTGAGTGTGAGCAGCACAAAGCTGTGGGGTAGTGGTTCGGCTAGAATAAAAGAAGAGGACGGAGGAGGGCAGGGCCAGCTGAGAGCTGCCATTCTCCCTTCCTCGGCTTCCTGGCAGCCACAAAATGAACAGTTCTGCCCTGCCTCACTGTCCTGGAGCCATGATGTTCGGCCTCAGTGTGTAGGGCCAACACCCTAAGGACCCTTGAAACCACGAGCCCACATAAGTCTTCCCTACTTGAAGTTGTTTCTGTCTGATTTTTGTTGATAGCAATGAAAGTCTGATGGATAATTAGGAATTGAATTGTAGCAATTCTATCTGATCTGTCTGGCCTTGCTAGGACCTCATAGACTGCAAAATAGACCAAGACCCCTTGGCAATCATTCAGAGCACCATTGAGCCAGTGAACCGGGTAGGTTGGGAACATGACTTCCATTGTAGTGATGGGTGATTTTACTTTGACAATAAAGTGGAAAAGTACTTCCAAGCCTTAAATAGTTACCAAAGTACTTTAAAAGGCACAGAATGGCCAAAATCATCCCATACCTCCTTATATGCACCAAATGGTTTGGACCCTGCCAAGGACCTTACAAACCTGTGTTCCAGTTCTGGGCGGTCATTAGGACTCTGGTTCATCGTGTGCTTCCTTTTTATTGTTCTCCCTTGGGTGAAATGGAGCCGTGGAGCAGAGCAGAGACTGGGATCCATTCAACCCTGACACATTGTGTCTACAGCTTTCCCATCAATTTGGAGAGAGAGAGAGAGAGAGAGAGAGAGAGAGAGAGAGAGAGAGAGAGAGAGACAGAGACAGAAGTTGCAGACACTGGGATTTAAATGCCCTTGTGCTACATTTGTGGAGATGAGCAGATTGTAAACTGTCTCTTGCAAATATGATCTGCATCTGGGCATCAAGCTAGTAACTCCAAACCACAGACTCAATTCATTTGCCTGGCATTTCTCTCCAGAAGTTTCTGTAGTCGTGATGGGTCCCAGAACCATTGAGGTTGAGAAGGATGATTGGAGAGAAAATCTGGCTGAAGCCGTTGGAGTCTTTTCCCAATGAGACAGAGCTCAACGTTTTTCTGTTTAAATCATCACTATCTTTAGATGTTAGGCATTTAGAATACTGTTTGCACTAGCCTGAGAAAATCAAGGGGAGATTGCGTAGTTACCAACATCTGTCCTGAAAACATATAAGAAACTCAAGACATAGACGCCCCCAGATACTTTTTGTCTCTTCTCATGAAAATTAATGTGTATTTCTTGGTATTCGTATCTGGCGAGAATCTATCATTTCATCTCCCCATGAGAAACAATTTATTTAGACTCTTGTTTTGATTTTTAAATGTACTTATATAATTCAACCATTAATACATTTTTATTAAAGCGTTTTAATGACTTGGGGATGGAGAGGTGGCTCAGTGGTTAATAGCATTGTCTGCTCTTCCAGAGGACCCAGGTTCAATCCCAGAACCCACATGGTAGTTCATAGCTGTCTGTAACTCCACTCTCAGGGGATCTAATGCCTCTTTTGACATCCTCCAACACCAGACATGCATGTGATGCACAGACATACATTGGGTAAAACACTTACACCCATCCACTTGTCCCATTCCCTTGGACCTGTGGTTCTAGCACTGTTCATGGCTTTTTATCTATAGTTTTGTGTGTTATGTGCAATATGTTTTGAACACATGTACATGTTATTTTACATAAGTAACCTAAAGCTTCTTGTCCACCCAGCTCTCAACGGTACAAAAAGCCATCTCACTCTTCTGATTCTTTTTTTTTTTTTAATAGTTTCACAACATTCCACAGTTAACCTAATTTTCACTACAGTTAATCCTACTTTGAAGTCTTGACAGGTGCCTCCAAGGGTGAATTCTTCAAAGTAAAACTCACTGAAGGCCAATTAAGTGCGAAGTAGGGTGCTGGGAATATGACAGAGAGCAAAGCCATGAGAGATGCTCACGTGTGGGACCCACATCCAGTGGAAGAGAGTAGACGAAGGTATGACAAAGGATGTGACGTGAATACACCCTAACGGGAAAAAGAGCGAGCAGGGAAGGGGCTTCATTCGAAAGGCTTTGTTGTCATTGTTTCCAAACAAGGTCTCATGTAGCCCTGGCCGGCCTTGAACTCTCTCTGCAGCCGAGGATGATCTTAGCCCCTGATCCTCCAGTCTATACCTCCTGATTGCTGGGATTACAGGCGTGTGCCCACAGGAGGCTTTTGAACAGAGACCTGAAAAAATGACGGAGGGTGCATGAGGCCATGCAGTGGGAAAACATCCCCAAGAGGCTCGCTAGTACCGAATGCCTCTTTACCGACAGAGAAAGGGCAGAGTGTGTCTCAGAGTCCATCTGCCTTCTTGTCCTGTATCCGTTCCCAGCAGGGAACACGCCCCCGACTCCTCACCTTGTCCAAAGGTGGCAGACTTGCGTGTAGCAGCTTCTCTGTCATCAAAAGACAATCTGAACAATGTTCAGACAATCTGAACATTCCGTGAACAATGGGCCACTCAACATGAGGCTCACACCATGAGGACAATGAAGGAGAATGGGACAGGTAGGTGGCTTGCCATCTCCTGGGCTCCAAGGCACTGGCAGGGGCAGTGTAGAACAATTGCTCTGCTTGTGACTCTGGGATACAGAGGGGCATTCGGGGGTCATTAGAAGCAGAGCTCAGCCAATGGGAAAACCAAGCAACAAATGTTCTGTTTTATTGTCAAGAATCGACTTGTCCTCGGGCTCTGTCTATCTTTTTTTATACGGCTGGGCTAGAAATCCCTGCAGTTACTACTTGGATAATCAGAGGCAGCTTATTTTTATTTATTTTTTTACCTCTCTGACTTGAGCTTTTCATCTGTAAATGGGTCTGGTAATAATAGCAGCTATTTTAGGAGACTGGTGTGTGGGATTAGACGAGATGGGCGGCCGAGGGCTCCTGTCAGGTGTCTGAAACACCGGAAGTAACAAGCTGGCCGCTGTCATTTCATCAGTCATCAACATCACCGCCCCCCATCACCGCCGCCGCCGCCGCCGCCGCCGCCGCCGCCGCCGCCGCCGCCGCCGCCGCCGCCGCCGCCGCCATGGTGTCTGGCAGCAGTGCCAAGGGCAGGGGCAGGAGGGATCAGCCAGCCTTTTCTTTTTTAGGATGTTTCTCAAAATCTTACGGAACTCAGGATTGGAGATACAGCGTAAAGCTTGTCTAGACAAGGCTGTGATCTCCAAGGCAGGGAGAGCATTAAAACTGCCACGGTCCCGGAAGCCAGTAGCCATTCAGTGCCCAGGAATCGTGTTGATTCCAGACTGGCTTCCCTGGCACTGGAGAAGGGGGCAGGGAGGGAAGAGGAGATGGAGAGGTTTTCATGTTGTCAAGGGCACCTGGGAGACAGGACAGCTAAGCTGCTTGGTTTAAATGTCTGTGAAAGGATTTAAAAAAAAAAAAAAAAAACCTGTGGTGAGAGCCACCCAGGGACCAAATAACTGCCCATGCTCCAATCTGGTCTCTCTAGTTCCTGTTTGTTCTCGGCTACGTGAAAACGAGCAAAGCCGACAGTTAAAGCTCTCAGTTGTATGCCGATCCAGGGCTTCAGAGAGTTAAGCCTGTGAACCTGAGCATTCAGATCTCCCTAAGACCTTCCTCTTTCCTTGCGTGGTTCCAGACAGTAGTTCAAAATGCTAGCTGGTGAGGTCAGACCGACCTGGGTTCGAATCCCGGCTCTGTCGTTACTCATGCAGCTCTGGGTCAGTTACGTAACTTGTCTGGATCTCAGTGGTTTTGTTCTTGTGGCAGAGATTGTAATCCGTATCTGCCCAATTGGGTGACTGTGAATACGTAATGGAACCATGTAGTAAGCACTGAGCACACAGCCCAGCATACGGTATGTACACGCTACTGATCACGGTTGAAGTTCCTAGCGGATGGTTTTCTCATAAATGGGGAAAAGAGAGCGTTAAAAAACTGGTCCTGGAAGCTGTGTATTTAATGGCTGTTAAAAAAAAAAAAAAAACCCTGCTAGAGAAACAGGATAAAGATGGCAAGGACTCAAAGGCAGAGCTTGGCTTTGCTTTGTGCCAAGGTTTCACCCATCTGGCCTTGGCGTCTATACTGGCTTTTTCTTCCAAATAGCATCCGAGAAGCCTGCTTGTGGAACACGAAGGGCAGGAAGACAGATCAGCTCAGAATCACTCCAAATGTCTACACTCAGTGAAGGCGCTGAAGACATCCACGAATTATTCTTTTCAGGTTAAACGTCCTTTGAGACTAATGCAAGAGGCAGGCCCGTCAGGTGAGCTGCGCTCACTGCGGGCTGACATAATCCTATTGCTCTTTGGCTAGCAGCTCATGCCGAGAGAGAAATCCTCTGTGATCCAGACAAAGGTAAATTTAGTTCAGATCTCAACACAAAATTCTAACCCTCTGCAGTTAGTCTCTTTACCCAATCTATGATGACCCCCAGACACTAAAAATAGTAGAAACAACGTCAATACATCCTCACTGATTGGGTTGTCATAATTTGACCATAGAACCTGTGCATTCAAAGCGTGCAATAACTCCTTATGTTTAGGGTGGAAGATAAGAAATGAAGAAAATGAGGTCTTTCTTCTGACCTGTTTAGTGGCAGATATTCTGGAAGATCACTCAGTGTGGGTGAATATACAGAAAGCAAACACAAACCTGTCTATGGGATGAGATAGCTCTGAAGATAAACCACACAGCTAAGCACCTCATTTATTGTCTTTCATGTGAAGCACGGCCAGTCTGAAGCTATTCCTGTGGCATTATGAATTCTAATCAACTACAAAACCGGAACCCAATCGCCATTTTCTAAGATGGATTTTCAGCATGATCTTTCCTGAAGTGCCTGTACAGGCATGGTAATTTAAGAAGCCAAGTTGAAGCCCGGATCTAAACATCAGAATGCAGGGCATGCTTGAGACGAGGATCAAAGGGCAATTTCTTACATTATCAAAAAGCAAAACAAACAAACAAAAACCCCAGTTTGGTCCTGTAGAGTAATTACTTTTCTAAAATTAAATACCATTGGAAGGAGTATAGCATGACCAACCTCATCTGTTCAGCATGTGTGTGCATGTGAGCACGTGTGTGCCTGTGAGCACGTGTGAGCACACACACACACACACAGCGCTTTTCATTTTAGGACAAAGAGAAATGCCATGATAATTTTCAAAAAATTGTAAATTTGAACGGACTCTGTCTGCTTTTGTTTCTCAAGCAGGTACCGTGTGGGCAGCCTGCGCAGAAGGTGCCTCCCTGGAATGATAAGCACCTTGGGGCAGGGGATTCCTACACAGCACAAGAAGACATTTGCTTCCTGCCCTGGGGCTCTATCCGGTCATTTGTGCGTCCCTTCAGCCAGAACATTGTTGATGCTTCCTTCTTTTGGGTTGAATCTGAAATCTGCCTCCCACCCCAGACCTGTGTTTGTTTCCCGGTTGGTGGCGTGGTTTTTGTTTGTTCATTTTGTGAGGGAGGCCTTGGAGGCTTTAGGTGTGGTGTGTGGAGGGGAAGAGCTGGCTGGTGAAAGCATGCCATTAGGGGCCTTTGAAGGAGACTCTCAACTCCCTTGATCTGCAGTGACATGGGCAGCCTCCACCACATGCTCCACAGCCACACCCTGCCCAGTTTCACTCTATTTCCTCCATCAGGATGGACTGAAATCTTTTGAAATTGCACCCAAAGAAAACTGTTTTTTCCTTAAGTAGCTTCTGCTGGGTATTATGGGCACAGGGACACAAAAGTGTGAACACACTCCTGGTCTCTCTGGCTCTGCCTCTGAGGTGTGCTGTTGCTTTGCAGGGATGCTTAAGTGTGAACACACTCCTGGTTCCTTTTGCTCTGCATCTGGGGGGTGCCATTCCTTTGCAGGGATGCACAAGTGTGCACCCACTCCTGGTCCCTCTTGCTCTGCATCTGGGGTGTGCCGTTCCTTTGTTGATGTGTAGGGCTTCCTTTCGTCACGGCTTCAGCGAGTCACGCTGCTCCTTTAACTCTGAGCTTGTGTGAGACCCAGAAATAGCACATACTCCTGTTCTCAGTGGGAGAGAATGCTAACTTAGGCCTGTCCTTTAAGATTTGGGACTCTGTCCTTCAGATCTAAAAGTATCGATACCCCAAAGCAATTTTTCTTGAATGCTTTTTGCTTTGAATTTGAAACACGGTTTGGATGCTTTTTATTTAATAAGGCACAGACGCAGGGCTATATTCAATATTTAGATCAGAATTTATTTTGTACTTGATGCAAAATCTGGCATTGCTTGTTCAGGGTAATTGTGTGCGGTGCAATGAATTCAGTTTATGTAAAGTATTACTGAATACTGAAGTTCCATGGTAAGCCTGCTAAATCATTCATTCAATAACAGACTCACATTTCCCCAGGTCTGGATCATGTGTTTTGACAGCAAAGCAAAGCAGCTATTATTTCAAAGTGGTGGTGAAGACAAAACAGTAACGAGAGAGGAATCCTAGACAATGGGTCTACAGTCAACGATTATCTCTCTTCAACAGTTTAATTCACAGACCATGGATCAGGGAATACTTTCAGTTCGTGTCTCCACTTGGCAACTTGGTTATTTTTTTCATTAAAGATAAATAAAGGACATGTCAATAATGTTGCTTACTTTAAGAAATAGTTATCTATTATTTTAAAGTTTTTTTTTTATTTTGTTTTATAATTAAAACTTTTGCTGTACACTAAATGGATGTTTAGGCAGTGTTTTAAAGATGGGGTCTCATGTAGCCCAGGCTGGCCTGGAACTTGCTATGTAGCCGAGGATGACCTTGAACTTTCGATCTTCCTGCCTTACCTCCTGAGTGCTAGGATTATAGGCGTGCACTACCATGATGGGTGATGTTGCTCTGTATGCTATGAATGTGTTGCTCTGATTGGTTGATAAATAAAATGCTGATTGGCCAGTAGCCAGGCAGGATAAACAGACAAGGAAATTCTGGGAGGAGGAAGGCTGAGTCAGAAGACGCCAGCCTGCCATCCAGGGAGCAGCATGTAATGGCACACAGGTAAAGCCATGGAACACGTGGTGATATATAGATTAACAGAAATGGGCTGAGTTTAAGTGTAAGAGCTAGTCAGTAGTAAGCCTGAGCTAATGGCCAAGCAGTTATAATTAATATAAGCTTCTGTGTGTTTACTTAGGTCTGAGTGGCTGCAGACTGGGCGGGACACAGGAAAACTTCCAGCCACGCCACCGAGTGTTTTGAACTTCTCTTTCAGGTATATGTGTGGTGTACACGCATATTTGTGCAGGTCTTTGTGCCACAGGTCTACCTTGGCCGTCTGCCTCTACTGCTCATGTTATTTTCTTTTGAGACCTGGACTCTCACTGAAGCGGGAGCTCACCAATCAGTTAGACTGGCTGGCAGTGAGCCCCGGGGGTCCTCCTGGCTCCACCACCCGCCACTGGGATTATAGGTGTGCACCCAGATTTCACATGGGCGCTGGGGACCCAAACCCAGGTGCTTGTGTTTTCTCAACACTCTGCCTGCTGAGCCACCACTGCAGCGCTGAGGGCCGAGAGACTGTGTCTGGGAATAGAGTTCCTTTGAAAGCATTAGCTTTTCTTTTATATTTCTAGTTAATGTACCGACCCATCCGATGCAAAAAAAAAAAAAAAAAAATTTACAAATCTAGATTTTTCTTCCGCTCTATACATAAGAATTTCAGAAGTCATAAAGGTAAATGTGACATCATTATCAGTTAATCTCCAACATACTTAATATCAGCAACATGCCAGATGTCAGAAAAGGAGAAATGAACCTTTTACTTGATTTTTCAAAGGGAGTTTTATTTTTCTAGGTTGCAAGTAAACTGTCCTTATGTTTTTATTTGGTTGTTTCAGGAGACGGACAGCTGAAAAACAAGACACAGGCACACAAAAATGCTACTGAGAATATTCAAACACCGACTTGGCCTGAGGGAACAGAGACAGTTGATTTTATCACAGAAATAAAGAAAGCAAAGGGACGTTCTCCCTCTTAAGACTACACGCCTCATTTGCCCTGGGAGAGCCACTGACGTGACTATTTTGGACACTGTTGGTACGGATGTCAGTGAGGGTCTGGAACAGAAGCACGCCACAGAATCCCAACTTGCCAAGAACAGGTGCGGCTCAGAAAGAGCCCAATGTCACCACCACTGCTGACTGCAAGGTCTCTGCGGCATCTCCCTGAATCAACATAGCACCTGGCCAATGCGCATCAGTATTTTCTACCCTTCACCACCACAGCGTGTGTGATCGGTTTAGAAGGTATTTTTGGAACGCAGGTCTGGGCGTCTACTATGCTCAAAACCCCTTTTATTTTTCATTGAAAAGCATCCAAGCTTTTCTAATTTTGCCATCATCTACCCTAAACTAAAATATATCTTCAGGCCAGGCAGGCATGGTTCTGTACACCTTTAATCCCAGTACTTGGGAGGCAGAGGCAGGCAGATCTTTGTGAGTCTGAGGTCAGCCTGGCCTACATAGTGAGATCCTGTCTCAGAAATAAATATTTTTTCATACCCCTTTTCATACATATTATCACCCTAGAGGTAATTTTGGTGTTTAAAAAAAAGGTCAAAGAGGTTTAAAGAATGGTAATAAATTGAAGGGGTAGCACATTTTAAGTAGCCACCAATTTACTTGGTTCTTCAAGCATTTTACAGTTTAGAAAACACCTTAATATCCTAAAATATGTTAAGGGTTATTATAAATCACCTTTCAGAACATGTCTCTAATGGAGTGAGGTCCTATTCCTTTATGGTAAGCACATAGTAGATGCTCAATAAATCTTGTCACAAAATGGTTGACTACAAAAATATATTTATGTCCTTTTTAAAAACCAAATAAGTAGTGCTGTTTTTGCTTGTGACATTTATGCAACAAAATGCAGTTCAGCATAAGAACTGACTTAAAGCCACGTCTTAGAAAAATAGGGCACTCAAAGGTAGACATTTCAAAGATGCACAAAAACCTAGGGTCTCCCTATGAATTTCTAAATATAGCATGTTTGACCAGGAAAACACGTATTTGTGAATGAACTGTAAACTGAAGGGTAATTTCAATATAACAAGTATAAATTTAAGTTAATATACTGAAAATATAATTATCAATAACAACAACAATATACATTAAGAGAAATGTTAACTCTCTGTATTTGCAAAACTGTGCAAAGTTGCTTGTAGTGTCCTCAGATTGGGGGGGGGGGTCTCCTGTGTTGGTGAAGACCATCGCCTTTAAACGGTATGTAGTGAAGAGAATCGGCTGCCACTGCACTAGCTGTCGTCTCGCTGGGTCTCGGCCTTCAAACAGCTGGTGTGGATGTGGGAGACCTGTAACACCGGCAGCAGCAGCTGGAGGGCGTCCTGGATGTACGTGGTGCTATTGCAGCCCTGCAGGAAGGGAAAATGGAGCTGAGGGATATTTTCATAGTCCAGTTTCGACGGCTGTCACAGTCTGACAACATTCTCTTTCATCTGAGGAGAGGGAACACCATCAGACTACACCGTCGAGAAATTCTTAGAATGGTCGTGCGTGTAGCAAATGTCAACACATCGCTTTGGATGGAGTATGCCTGGGTCTTAATTATGTAAGTTAATAAAGGGACTTTCATTCAAAATGAGATAAATCATTTCCACAGGCTTTTTTTTTTTTTTTTTGGTTTTTCGAGACAGGGTTTCTCTGTGTAGCTTTGCGCCTTTCCTGGAACTCGCTCTGTAGACCAGGCTGGCCTCGAACTCACAGAGATCTGCCTGTCTCTGCCTCCCGAGTGCTGGGATTAAAGGCGTGCGCTACCACCGCCCGGCATTTCCACAGGCTTTTAAGGGATGTGAGTGCGTGTAGATCCATCATGGCCCAGTATGGCCAGTACGATCCACTCTTTCTCCGGTCAACCCTATGGCCCTGAAATCACAGGACAAAGGAGATTAGAGTCTAAACCATAGACAATTTATAGAAAGCTCTGCACAGAGTGCACTGGGGGATTATTGTAAACATGGTGAATTGGGTGAAGTTTAGTGTATCTAGAACATGAACATTTCTTCTGGGCCAGTGAGTCTTGGGTCTCATATCTGTGGTGCACACAAAAGGGAAATTAATGTGCTAATGCGCACTTTTAATCTGGAAGCCAGGACAGAGATTTGGGGTAGGAGACTGAGAACTGAGACAGAGTCTCACTACGCAGCTTGTGTTGGCCTTGAACTCACCATCCTCCTGCCTCAGATCTCGGAGAGCTGGGACTGCTGGTATACAGCACTACACCCGGCTTTCCAGAAGGCAGATTTTCTTAGACTGTATACTCTGTCTTTGACTTCCAGGGGGTTTATTAGCTGTGTCTGTTCCACTGCATTTGTCCCTATAGTCCCTGCCCCTTCTGGCCGGTTCCACTCCACGGTACGGCTGTGTCCTGCGCGACGATGCTCGCTGCCACCACTTTGTTCATTTTTCTCCATTGACAGCTTTGCTTACCAGTGGGGCACAGTTCCCAGCAATACAGCCATCAGTTCTTAGCATTCCTGGTGCTTTGTGACCGCCAAAGCCTTCAGGTGGCATCTAAGAGGGGAGGTGATGTGTGCACTGCCCAGGCTCTGCATCTGCTTGCACGGCCCTGCGGCTACCCACTGCAAGTGTTTTACAGTCTGGTGTCCATCGGGAGATTCCCCCTCCACTGGCCACAGGCAGAACGCGTGCCCACGCTCTACCAGGAAGAAGGCACCTTGGGCTGCTTCTCTCTTACATCGCTGGGTTTTTTTTTTTTTTTGGCCGAGCCCCAGCCGGTGCTGGGACAGCCTCCCCATCTGTGTTGCTGGCCCAGTGAAGTGAGCAGGCAGGTCAGGGGGTGAGCACCATGGGCCATCCTACCCTTGCCGCTGAGTGGGCAGACATTCTGTGGCATCTTCGCTAACCTGGGACTCAGTTTCAGCTACACCAAAGGTTATCGTGAACGAAGGGAAGTGCCCCGTTTTTTAACGAGAATCACCAGGAGGCAATGATCCTCCACTGTAGCCAATAATCACAGTGCCAAACTTGGCAGCAGAGATCTGCCTCTGCTGGGGGGGAATCAGTGGCAGGAAATAACCTGCAAGCTTAGCATTTTCTTTTATTATAAACCAGGAATTCTTGAAAATTAGGCATTGCTGCTCCGCCAGAGGCTTTACAGCTGGCTGAGCTACAAGGATGCACACACACACACACACACACACACACACACACACACACACACACGCACACACACACGCACAGACTGTGAGACTGTTGGTGATAAGATTTGAATTTTGATAACGCTTGCTGACTGGGAGAGAGAAGAAAGAACACAGCTGCAACATCTGCTTTGATTCGGAGTACTTTTCTCTCTGGGGACTACTTACCTCTAAAAACACACTATTGATCATGGGGTTAAGGACTTCCGCCTTCTTGTTGCTCTGTGAAATTGAAAGTAAGAAATTGACAGATTAGGGGCTCATCCCGTAAGGCTTAGCACATCACATGTAAGATGCCGCTTGGTAGAGGGATGTCTTAGGAGAGGAAGGAGAGACGTGTGTGCTTACTGGAGACCCGTGTCTACACCTTCCTGCACCTGTGATCTCTAATTCTACCAGCGATCCTAGGAGGGGGTTGGGGCTGTGATAAGCGTAGGTGCTAGATGAAGAAATAGCAATCCTGAAGGCTGAGCGATTTGTGTAAGTTCACGTTACTAGAAAAGTAAACTCAGATCTGTTAAATTGCTGGAAATTTGTAGCTGATTGGATCCTGTCTTCTATGTGCACAATTTGCCTGACACCATCCTACACCCAGACCAGCTACACTTGGAACGTTGATAGCGAGTTGGCCATGATTTTGATTATTGTGTTTGAAAAGTCTTTTTGGTCTTTATATGTAGCCCAGATTAGCCTCCAACTCATGATCCTCCTGCCTCATGCTTCCAGGGGCTGGGATTACAGACATGTATCATGCCTCGATGCACATTTTAATTAAGTATCCATATAGCTTACTGAGATTTTTATTCTTAGGAATTTTATTCTATTTATTTTTCATTATGTGTATGTGTGTATATGTTGGTGTGGGATATGTGCATGTGAGTGCATCTGCCCTCAGGGGCCAGAAGAGGGCATCAGATTCCCTGGAGCTGTAATTATAGGCAGTTATGATCTGCTCTATGTGGGTGCTGGGAACTGAACTCGCGTCCTCTGTAAAAGTAGCACATGCTTTTAACTACTGAGTCATCTCTCCCGGCCCTGAGCAGTTTTTTTTTTTTTTTTTAAATTTTAGTTTCATATTTTGGCTTTCTCAAAATTCCCAGGCAGGTTAAGTCCCTCACTTATTTATCCTAGTAGTCCAGTCTGTCTGTCCTTTCTTTATTCTCTCTTTCCTTCCTCCTCCACGTCAGCTGCAGACACGAATTTTGGGTCTACGTTATCTACCAGAAGAGCAACAAAGTAAAAACATCCTTAACTGTAACTTCCAAATACATCTGCAGAATCAGGTTTGAAAAGCACACGGGTGTGTAAAGCATGGAGAACAAACCCCTATCTCAGGTGCCCCAGAAGGCAGAGACGCTCATTATCCTTAGGTATAGTATTCGGCTGTCAATCAGCACTCTTCCCTATCAAAACTGCCCAACCTTCTCCAACAATGAATCAAGACTGGGGCAATCGTAGCGGGCTGCCCTCCCTCACTGTACCTGGGAGGCTCTGAGGCAAACAAAAGCATATGAATTAAATATTTCTTCGCAGAGAAGCCTCCCTTCATTGGCGTTCCCCTACAGAGGGTAATGCCTTGCTGAGGAAACCACAATGGAGCCTTGTGGGAGGTGGGGGAGAAGAACCTCTTTTAAAAAGGCACTCATTGTAGTAAGCAACCAGAAAAATCCATCACAGGATTTGCTTTCATGTTTATGTGATTATCGATAAACCTCTAAGAGATCATCAAAACGAGGGCAGTAAAATGACATTGGTTTTCAGAATCAATGAGATGTGTGGGCAATTTAAACGGAGTCTGGAGAGCACTGCACACTCATTAGCTTCAAGTTATGAAAAATGGCTGTTTGGGAGGACAGAGACAATGACAGATGCAAACGATTCGTCATAGCTGCAGATGGGCTTTGTCGTGGTGATGCCATGCCGATGCCATGCCTGTAAGCTCCATTTTCAGACGTAGCTTTCACCGTCTCCAAATGGACAACACATCTGCTGATTTTTGCAAAACCCCAAATGTCTGTACCTGTGTTTGTATCTGTATACAATTATGAGTCCAAGCATACACCCACCTGCTGGAAACGTGGAGACCCTGGCTCAGGAACAGACCTTGGCTTGGTCACCTAGGGCTTATTAACAATGCAGAGTCCCTGTCTTCAGCTCACATAGACTGACCAAGAATCTGCATCTGAAGGAGGTCTCCAGGTAGTTGATGTGCATGGTAAGGTTTTGGAAGCATTACTTTAGAGTGTGATACGGTACATGGAGAGGAGAACACCATCACAAACATTACCACTCCAGGAGGGAAGCCTGTTTATCACACACCATATAAAACCCACAGACACCCCCGGGACACCAAACAGTTGGTTATCTGTCTGATGCTCCATAGACTGCTGTGGGGAGCTGTGAGATCAATGAAGAGGCCCCGGGCGAATACGGTCACTTCCCTGGGACTTAGGTTCCTCTGCTAGTGAGCTGCAGAATGTGAGGAAATGGAACAGCAGAGGCTGGGGACCTGAATGGATGAGGCCAGCCCTGTGTAAACCCAGCATTCCCACCAAAGCTCGGCATCAAGTAACTTGGACTATAGGAGTGCGCTTCATCCAGCCTGTCATACCAGTGGCTTCCGCCTCTCCATCATTCTGCTTACAGACAACGACACACCGCTGCTGAAAGCCTACAGTTAGATAGGACCATGATCCGCCAAGCAAACAGACTCCTGGCAGCAGTACAGATTGGTGGCCTGTAGCTCACCCTCCATTCATAGAGTCACTTACGGAAGCCTGGGGACAGATTTCTTTGAAGGACTGCTCTTGACCTAAAGTGCAGTAACACCACAGCAGCTAGTAGTCTGCAGGACACAAGCTTGTCCCCAGCCACTGCTGAGTGACACCAAGGTGGACATCTGACCATCTGACCCACGCTAAGGGTCTTCCTGAAACCTCTCACCCAGGAAAAAGGGATGTGAAAAGAGAAACATACTTCAGCAGTGTTTCAGAGAGCGTGGATGAGTTCTATCATTGGATCCCCAAAGCTGTTCACAGCCTTCGACTGCCTTCTGTCCATAAAGACCCCATTTATCTGAGCAATTTATAACCCACCCCTAGAGGCCTAAAAGAGAGCATAACCCTGGTTTCAGACTTCCAGTCATCCTCAGAAAACTGTACATTGCAATCAGAAATACCCTAACTAGAACCTGTCTCCTGTGTCTCTGGGAAGGATCAGAGCTTGCATCCGGGACTTTAAAGGGAAGGAGGAAAGTTAAGGAGGAATGGTCCCCTCTCGTCCCCAAAGGTAGGGCTTTATAATGTGACTGATTTCTCCCCCATGTGCATATGTGTAGTGTGGAGGGGGGAATCACACACGTTTGCATGCATGTGAGCGTGGGCGTGCATGTGTGTGCACATATGTGTGGAGGTCAGAGGTTAATGTCGGGTCTTCCTCAATCACGCTCTACTTTATTTACTGAGACAGGGTCTCTTGCTGAACCTGGAGCTAGCCAATTTGGTTACCCTAGCTAATCATCTTGCCCTGGGTGGGGAGCCCTAGTCTACCCCCAGAGTACTGAATTACAGGTAGGTTCTGGGGATCTGAACTCAGATTCTCCTCCTCACACATCAACTTCTCTATCTACTAAGCCATCTTCCCAGCCCACGAGGACTACCTGGGACAGAAAAGGACAGAAAAAGACAACCTGGCTATGTAATCAGAAACCACATATTGAAATAAATGCAGAGTTTTTCAAAGCTATTACCTTGAGAACATAAACGCTTAGATGTTAATTGACATTCTGTTTTTCTTTTGAAACTCTTATCATATGTGACTTATGAGAAGGCAATAATGAGTGATAATATTTAAATTTAATTTATTAAAAGAGATTCTTGAGTAGTGAAATCCTAGATAATAAGCAATGGAAAGGAACCTTCATTTGACACCCATTCTTCTGGTATATGAATAAAATGAGGTCCACAGAGATCTGACCATTCACTCCACAGCTCAGATGTCTGAAACAGCAGACTGGAGTCCAGACAGAGAGAGAGAGAAGACTGGAGTCCAGACAGACAGACAGACAGAAGACTGGAGTCCAGACAGAGAGACAGAAGACTGGAGTCCAGACAGACAGACAGAAGACTGGAGTCCAGACAGATAATCAGCAGACTGGAGTCCAGACAGACAGACAGAAGACTGGAGACCAGACAGACAGTCAGCAGACTGGAGTTCACAGCCCAGACAGACAGACAGCAGACTGGAGTCCACAGCCCAGACAGACAGACAGACAGAAGACTGGAGTCCAGACAGACAAAAGTCTAGACAGACAGACAGAAGACTGGAGACCAGACAGACAGTCAGCAGACTGGAGTCCACAGCCCAGACAGACAGACAGCAACTGAAGTCCAGACAGAGAGACAGCAGACTGAAGTCCACAGCCCAGACAGACAGACAGCAACTGGAGTCCAGACAGAGAGACAGAAGACTGAAGTCCACAGCCCAGACAGACAGCAGACTGAAGTCCACAGCCCAGACAGAGGAGAGCCCTAGGCTGATGGTGTTTAGAGAGGCGACCTCAGCCTGATTTTAGCAAACCACACGACACAGATCTACGTATGGCGTTATCTCCAAAGGTGTCATGTTCCTGGCTTCTCCTCAAAGCTCCACTTCCCTAAGAAAAGTAAGAAAATGGTCCAAACTGTATTCTTACCCCGACAGTGGTTAAAGAATTTGTAAACTTCTTTGATAAGGAGGCTACTTCATTGCACATCGCTGTGGTTAATCTGAAATAAGGAAAAAGAAGTTTGGGGGTTTTCAATAAACTACGGTAACTTAACCCTCGAGACAATGATTGACGTGAACTCAGCATGACATCAAAAGGACAGCACGTAAGTTCGAAGTCACTCTACAGAAATGAGCAGCTCTCCTCAACACCTTCCGCAGGTCACGGTTTTCTTTCCAGTTTAATTAAGGAATAATCCTCTAATTAATGTGCCCTCTTTTTAGAGTCAAAGCCATGTGCAGGGAAATATCAAGCTTGAGCATCATTTTCATAGGACTGGAAATTCAGGCCAGGTGGCTTTCCTCCAGTATCTGGGTCATTTTAAAATAATGGATGCTCACCGAGGCACTTAATCACATGTTACCTAATGACTAAACTGAGCCTGCCAAGTAACCTGCATGGGACATACAGAAGCAACTGAAAAAGGGGGATTAAAACTCAGGTATTTTACACATGCACACACGCACATGCACGCGCACGGACGCACGGACGCACGCGCGCGCACACACACCTTTTGGCGCTAGGGAACAATCCAGGGTCTTGGATATACTAAGTGAGCACTCGACCCCTCCCCTTTTAGCAAGCAGTGTGTCATGATGTGGCCCATACTGACCTACCTTGAATTACAGGAGATCCTCCTGCCTCAGCCTACAGAGAGCTGGGTATATGGGCATGCTCTATCATATCCAGCCTCTCTCTGTATCCTGATTACGTTTTTACTACATGCCTCAAAATTATGATCCCCTAAAAAATGTCTTTAGGACATCTGGAAATTTGAACTTTACCTTGACCATTCTACTTCTAAGTCTTTACTCCAAGAAAATAAAGCAAGAAAGACAAAATTAGTAAGAATGTTTATCCTAACACCACAGATGACAAAAATTGAAAACAATATAATTGCCAAACAATGTGTGTTCTGTCTGATTTTGTCCTAACAATTAGAGTGTGTGATTTATTTTTATTTTTGTGTACATTGGTGTTTTGCTATGGGTGTCGTGTCCCCAGGAACTGGAATTACAGACAGTTCTGAGCTGCCATGTGGGTGCTGGGAATTGAACCCAGGTCCTCTGGAAGAACAGCCAGTGCTCTTAACCATGAAGTTATCTCTCCAGCCCGAGTGTGTGATTTAATGGTGATTAAAATGCTATTAGAAAAAACGATAGCTCCAGATTAAAAAGTCTTACATGTTACAAGAGCTGCTAAAGTCAGTGAAAGGTTTGTTTTCTTTTTTGATAGATAGGGACTCTATCTAACATACGTATTCAGAGTTTTCTTTGTGTATATATGGGTGCATACGCCACATGTTGGGGGAAGGAGGTGTGTGTTTCCATGTGTGTAGAGGCCAGAGTTAACATCTGAGCCTTCCTAAATCTTCCCAACCTTCTTTACCTATTTATTGGATTTTCAAGACAGGGTTTCTCTGTGCAGCCCTGGCTGTCCTGGAACTCGCTCTGTAGACCAGGCTGGCCCCGAACTCAGAGATCTACCTGCCTCTGCCTCCTGAGTGCTGGGACTAAAGGCATGTGCCACTGCATCCAGCTGCATCCGACCTTATTTTCTGAGACAAGATCTCTCATTGAACATGAAAACTCGCAGGTTCAGCCCTGGGGGGTCCTCTCTCTCCACCTCTCCAGCTCTGAGATGACAGGTGTCTGCAGCCTCATCTGGCTTTTTGTAAGGGTGCTGGGGATTGGAGTCAGCTCCTCAGGTGAACACAGCAAGCAGTTTCCTGAACCGGCCATCTTCTCAGTCCCCAACTCCTGTATGTTGCTGTGGAGTAGACCTAGGACCTCCCATGCATTAGTCCAGCCTTGCCACTAAACTACACCCCCAGGCCTAAGTATCAGGCTTGACGAACTATGTGGAGGCATCCATCCATCTGAAATTTGTTTGTAGGAAGTCCCATGGGCAAGGCCAGGAGATGGCAGAGAACCATACAGTGTGTTCTTGGGCAGAGGGTGGAAGGGCACTCACTGACTGAACTGGTCAGCTGGGGGTCAAACAGGGCAGGGAGCCGAGAGGTGCTAAGAGCAAGAATTCATGCCTGGGACTTCTGAGCCTCAGTCCTCCTCCATTCAATCCACACGGCAAAGACAAAACAATACCTGGATACTGTCCTCAGCATTTCAGAATCTTCCTGTTTTGCTGTTCTCTTTTCCTTCCATATGCTAAAAAGTACATGATCTCTCTAGAATTGTTGCATAATATATAATTTCTTTCTAAATACATAATTTGCCTTGTCAGATGTAGTAAAATTAGCGAGCTGGCAAGGTGAATGCGGATAGTGAGTGAGGTGTGTGTGTGTGTGTGTGTGTGTGTGTGTGTGTGTGTGTGTCCTGATGTATTTTCTTGGGGGCTACTTTGGCTCCCTTTTTTCAATAATAATGGCATGGGGTATTTGGACATCAGCTAAAATTCCATGTCATAATATATATAATTATACACATAATAGTTAATAACTTATTTTTAGCTCTGTTTTCTATTTTCAAGAAGATTCCACACTCTGTTTTCATGTGTGTGTGTGTGTATGTATAAACTTTTGTATATTTGTGTTTGCATAACACTAGATAAACTAATAACAACAACAACTGTTTATCAAAGAACATAAACTACAATGTATAATGCAGAAATGAAGCCTGCAGAGAACTAGCTTGCATTAGTGGTTGTCATGCCCAGAAAACAGACTATACAGGGCAGGTAAAATCTCTGAAAAGGGTGGTGTGTGTCTGCCTACTTTTGTGCTGAGGAGTTACATTAGAGTATCCTTTCTCTGTGGGTGTAGCATGAAAGAAGAAATTCTCTCAATGTTCTGTGCTTTGAATACTTGGCTCTTGTTCACAACTCTGGATGATTTAGTGTTCTTCCTTTTTCTTTTTCTTTTCAAGACAGGGTTTCCCTGTGTAGCCCTGGCTGTCCTGAAACTCACTCTGTAGACCAGACTCACAGAGATCCACCTGCCTCTGCCTCCTGAGTGCTGAGATTAAAGGCAATGTGCCTTTATTGCCTGGCTTAGTGTGTCTCCTCTTAAATCTCATAAACAACTCCTATGTTATATTATTATTACTATTTATTGCTGCATAATACATTTCCTAAGGGAGTCCTTATATTTTAAAATGACCATAGAGTAACAGAACAGTTGACATGAAAATATAAATCTTTAGTTGCTTGGAGTATGTGCATATGTGCATTTTGAATGGCACACACACACACATGCACACATGTATACACACACATGTACACACACACACACACACACACACGCACACACGTATATACACACACACATACATACACACGCACACCCATGCACCAGCATGCGCACATGCACTTTAAAAAGTAAGAATTAAAAGTGGCATTAACTTTATCAGAACTTTTGCTTGGTCCTGGGCTGGTTTTTCCTCTTCTTGGCCATGAAGAATCAGCTCTGCAACTTTATGGAGCTGCTCGATACAGCGCGCCGTTACCTCAGCCAGGCTTTCGATGGACAGCATGTACACTTCCTGAAATGAACGCACGCAAGAGACTTAGTCACTAATCAGCCTCTTTTCAAAAGTTCCTGTCACACTGAAAAAAAAAAAAAAAAAAAAAAGGACGTGATGCTAAGCACGTACTGTAATACTGAGCTACACCCTGATCCCTGGATGATGTAATCCTGTGTCCGTCCGTAACTCAAAGGGCGGGGTGATGGTTTAGACAGTAAAAAGCTTCTGCATTAGCATGAGGAGCTGAGTTTGGATCCTCAGCACCCACATAAATACTGCACACCTTCAACCCTGGGACTGAAGGATGGAGACAGGCTGATCCCTGGGCCTCATTGGCCATAGACAACGGTAAGCTCCAGGTTCAGTGTGAGACCTTGACTCAAAAAAAATTAAATAAATAAATAAGGTGGAGAGTGAGTGAAAAGGATTAGAAAAGTCAACCTCTGGCCTCTGCACAGAGACAAAGCATGCATACAATATGTGTGTGTGTGTGTGTGTCTGTGTCTGTGTCTGTGTGTGCTGCCAGGTCCCCAGGGGTAAGACAAGCCCAGTCACACTTGTGTCCTCAATAGTCAGAGAGACACTGGGCACATGATAGGCAGATGGTGAGTTAGATTAGTGAAGGAAAGATGAACAGAAGCACTTCAGTGAACATGTTCCCTTGGAGTGATCAACCTTAGTCGCTTTAAAATTAGAATCCGGCAGAAAGAGCAGTTATTGCAGATGACTTCTGGGGCACGGGCAGGACATACAGTCTACACCTACAAATTAAACTGCAGAGAAGAAGCCACCGCAATACAAGGTTTGCAGGAGAAAAGAGCTTCAATTACCCCATTAGTGAGGGAACATAAAGACAATTTATAGTAACACATTTGCATACAAGATGGAGATTTACTGTAAAGATAAATCAATTATGCTCTGGAAGAGCTTTCTGCTTTAAAATTACGAAGTTATGGAGAAAAGCTACAAAACGTACGGAAAGCTCAGCCATACGTTGTCTTGGAACAGAGAGGCTGGAGTGTTCCTTGCACTCTTACGTTCGAGAATGCAGGACACGGTGTAAACGGAAAATGGCTATCCTCACTTGAAACGGGGCTGCTCAGAAATTACCATTGACAGCCGGGCAGTGGTGGCACATGCCTTTAATCCCAGCACTCGGGAGGCAGAGCCAGGCGGATCTTTGTGAGTTCGAGGCCAGCCTGGGCTACCAAGTGAGATCCAGGACAGGCACCAAAAAAAACTACACAGTTAGAAATCCTGTCTCGAAAAACAAAACAAAACAAAACAAAACAAAACAAAACAAAACAAAAAAGCAATTACCATTGACGAGTATGGGTGACGTGGAATGGATTTACCTCTACAGTTTTAGTTCCTTTCTCCCCCATTTTGTTTTCTTCGGGTTCTTCGGCTCGCCCTTCCTTTTCGTCCTTCGTCTCTTCCTCCTCTGATCTTTTGGCCACGTCGATTTGCACCAGGCTTTGATCCTCTTCCACCCAGTCATGGGCTTTCTTCATGGCCTGCAATGACCCCAACCAAACAATACATTTACCATGGGAACATGAAAACCAAGTCATTTCAAGCCGGACCCTCCAGGGTGGATGTGTGGGGCCATTCCTTAAGCTCCTTAGAGGGCAACCTTGTTGTTTGTAGAACTGTAAACTAGGAGAAGAGGGCAGAATGGGAAGTATATAGAGAACACTGAAGGGCCTGAGAACTTTTAAAAGGGCATTAAAAAGTAATTATTCATTTTTATTTGATGTGCATTGGTGTCTTGCCTGCATGTATGTCTGTGTGAGGGTATCAGATCTTGGAGTTACAGTTGTGAGCTTCCATGTGGGTGCTGGGAACTGAACCCAGGTCCTTTGGAAGAGCGGTCAGTGCTCTTAACCGCTGAGCCATCTCTCCAGCTCCTAAAAGGTGCCTTTTAAAATGCTATTCAGATGAGAATAAAAATGACAGACACTCTGGAACCGTGTGTTCCTCATGTCTCATGGTCAGCGATCAAAGACGGGCTGTAGTTTTTCTCGTATAGGCTGGAAATTAGTGAAGGGTCATGGCGGAAAGCGAACTTCCTCATGTGGTGGTTTTCCCAATCATCTCGGAAAACAACGTATAGTGATGGAAGGAAGAACCACGGCGGCTTTACTTCTGATTCACTGCAGAGCCTCCAGCCTCTAGGGGGAGCAGAGGCCTGGAGGGACCTGGAGGGCAACATGAGCAACCCGTGACCTACAAAACCGTGGCTACCTGGAAGCTGCAGAAACCATCTCTCCAGCCTTGTATGCGGCTTCCAGAATTCAGAGAAGAGGCGGACTCGGCCGGAGCTCATTGGCTCCTTCAAGCTGTCTGCTTAAGTACACGCTGTCGCTCATCTTATGCTAAATGGACTTACCTTAAAGCCTCTGTGTCAAAGTCTAACACGTCAGAATGGTGGGGGACACTTGAAGAGATTAGAGGAGAGACACCCTAAAAAGTCCTCTTTTAGGGAGAAAGGCTGACCCACACAACCCAGAAGTCCCCACACCCCCTTCCAAGCAGTGGCGGGCGCTGCAAGGAGATGAATGAGGTAATTTCCCAGTGTTGAAGTCCCTGACCTGCCCGATCGGTGACCCCTAACAGAGAGAAAGACATTACTCATCTCGCCACCTCTGTACCTCATTCTGCCCTTCCTTCACGTGTTATAATAGGTGAGTGCCTATGCAACCTCTGCTAAGTAAGGTAAGAGGAAAGAGGAAAAGGAGAGACGAAAAAAAATTATGTAGCTTTGGATAATTAATGGTCAGTGTCTGCTTAAGAAATCCCACGGCAAGACCCTGTACTAACTTGTAATGTGCACTGTGAGGAATGTGCTAGAGGAAGCTGGAATGCCAAAGATGGACGGTCCTGAGACATGTTGGAGCAGCAGCAGCTCCCTCCCGATGGGAGGAGAGGTATGAATCTCCTCTCTCTAAAACCAGCGTGGCTCTTTAAGAGGCAGGGCTGGGAGCAGAGTCTGGAAAAGTCCCCTGGTGATTCCCCTTCACCTCACTTTGAAGATAACCGTCCTCTGACAGAAAATCCCATTTCCCTGTGAGGGGGTAACCGACTTTCTCAAGGTCACGAGATAATTACTAGTGAAATCACAGAACGCAGGTCTCAGAAGTCCTGCATGCATGGCGTTGCCTCCTCAGATACTAATTACCGACCTCAGGCTCCCCTCCCGCCCCCTGTACCATAGGGGTTCAGCGTTTTTTCCATTTTGTGTGGATCTGTGGAATCTTACCACCGAGACCTGATCTCCCCAGCCCCTGCTCAAACCAACGGCACGGGAGGGGTTGGTTCTGACCTTATTGAGTTTGTCAGGTGTGGCGGCCACGTGTAGTTCAAACAGGAGTTCCGTAAGCATGCTAGCAAATTCTTCGCCCTTTTCTTCTAGGCCTAGAAACAGAACACGACAGAAGTCAGAAGCATGATTTATTCACTTTTCACCCTTCAGAATGTGGCAGCTCTCCTGACTCAGGAGAGGCTGTGGCCGTGTGCCCTGGGGCTGTCTGGGAAGATGGATGTCACGTCTTCCATGGGTGAGCACAGTAAGGAATCGATGGGCTGCCTGGAGAGCGCTGCCGAGGCCTAGCTGCAGGCCTCTGGCACCAGGGCACCCCTAGGCTGGCTCAGAGGCTACAGAGGACACGGGGAGAGACCTAGCGTGTCTTGGGACCACGGCTCTAGTGGCCCATAGCTAGTTGTTGAAAGAATGGGTGGACAGATGTATGGCGTGTGTCAGTCAGGCCTCTGATGCCTGGTACTCCGAGGGTTGCTAGGCTCCACACTCTAGCTCTGGTGATGCCCAGGGAGCCCTGCTGAGGACGGGTTGCAGGGCTGAGTGAGCAGAATTCTCAGTGGGGTGTGTGCTCTGATGTAACACCAGCTCTCTGGAGAACTTTCCCAAGGTTCCCCAGGACACCTGTGTCGCACTATAATACTTCTTAACGATCTGTTCTCTCGGACTGGAAGCTATCTAAGGACAGAGAAGAGTTTAACTCATTGCTAACACGGTGTCTAGAACACAGTAAGCGCTAAGGAAAATGTTATCTGACTTGATAATCTATTGATGTATCATATGATCTATAATACAGTAATCATGAATATTTGTTATATAGGATAATTATATTTCTTAAAGTGAAAATAAATATTCCTGGTGGGCAACAGAGCTCTTTGAAAGCCGCAGTCTCCCTTTTCTCATTTATAACTTCAATACAATGCCATCTCAAAGCTTCCAGTCGGTGCTGAAATACTCATTCCATAATGGGCTTATTAGCTCCTTTGGGGGAGAATAAAAGCATCAGTAGTCTGGCCTGATTGCATGTGCGCAAACCCCTCCATGGAGAAGGTACCCAGGCCTACGCCAGAGCCCAGGCGTGCCTTTGGGGAAGGCTAAGTCATGTGAAAAATATTATACCTAACACTTGCCTGGATTTGCTGGTTTCAGTTTTATAGAAAAACGGTTAATGGGTAGCTCATAAAGATAGCCAGGGTGGCCTGTGGGTCTGTTCAGAATGTTTCTCTTTGATCTGCTTGTTATGATCTGTAGTTTCACAAGGGAGACGGGCCAATAAACAAATGGATAAACAGGACAGTTATGTCAAGTGGTGAGTTTTACGGAGAAATATAAACCATGGCAGAAAGACAGGGGTAGCCAGAACTTTGAAATTTAATTACAACATTTTTAAAGAGTTATTTTATTTTCATGTGTATGAGTGCTTGCTTGCATGTATGTGTGCGTACCACATGCATGCCTGGTGTCCACTGAGGTCAGTGGAGGGCAGAGGAGGAGGTTGGATGGATGGCTGTGAGTCCAGTTGGTGCTGGGAACTGAACCCAGGTCCTCTGCAAGAGCTAGAGTCTGAATGCTTGTGTCTCCCTAACTCATAGGTTGACACCGAATCACCAGGGGTGGTGGTATTAGCAGCTGGGGTTTTAGGTCATGAGCATGGCATTCTCATGAATAGATCAGGGTCCTGTTTAAGGGTCCCCAGAGAGCTGGCCACCACTCCCATTGGGAGGACACAGCTAGTGGATGCTGCCTGTGTCACGAGACACCAGATCTGCCAGCACGTGGATCTTAGAGTTCCCCCTAAACTATGAGCGACAAGTTCCTGTTGCTAGTAAGGTGCACGGTGCTACTTGCTATGGAAGCCTGGACGGATCAGGACAGGAAGGGAGCTATGAAGAACCGATGGCCGTTTCAAAGCTGGAGACCCCTGAAGCATTTGTGTTCTGATGTCGCGTCAAGTCCCACCAGACACATTTCATCTCTGCGTGTTCGTGTCAGCGTGGTACAGAATAATTTATTTACACAAATTTTCCATCTTTTGCCAACAGCTCACTGATGTTGTATTTGGTTCCTATAGTAATTAAAATGGCAAAGATGGAGTTGGGGGGTGCAGCCCCCACCTGCAGAGGTCAGGGGAGGAGTGTCCCAGCAGCCTGGCAGTGGCAGGGAATGCGCCTGTCAGGTTCAGGGGACAGGAGGCAGGCCAGCCAGCGAGGTGCAAGTCCCGGGGAGCAGACAGCAACAACTGCCTTAGCTCGTGATGAAGTAACAGGGGAAACGCTGGAACCAGGAGACTAGGTGCTCTTTTGAAGCTATAGTATTGTTCTTGGAGGAGGAGTGCGGAGAAAGCTTCCCACAGCGATGACGCGCGAAGAGAAGCGAGAACAAGACGCCATTAGCCAAGTAAGAGGAGGTTGGAAGGGAAGGTGTGGAGAGAGAGGATGGAGAGGGAGGGAGGAAGGGAGGGAGGAAGGGAGAGTCCACTGAAAGCAGGTGGGCAAGGCCTCATCCTGGAACTGCCTGGTCTCCCTCAGTGAGAGGCTGTGATGCGGAGCAGGGGCCCTTGGCTGAGACCCGCAGCTGGGTTCTAAGCCACCCTGTTCCTTAGCCTCGGGCCCCGAAAGCAGCCACCAGACTTCTTCAGCTTACCACCCCCTGTCCCCTCCAACAACCCCCACCCCGTCAACTAGGGATAATAAAACTCACCCTTAGTCCTTTTTAAAAATCTTTCTTTGTAATGTGGGAGGGTTGCTAGGGATCAAATCCAGGAACTTTCTCACGCTAAGCAAGCGTTCTATCGCTGAGCTACGGCCCCAACGCCATCCTTCCCTTTTTAGTTACTATAAGAGCCAAATACAACAGTGCTGAGCTGTTCTGTAAAAATGGAAAACTATGTAAATGAATTGTCATGCACCACACTGACGTGCACACACGAGATTAAACCCATTTGGAGAGAATGGACAGTAAATCAGAACACAAGTACTTCAGGAGGCTCCAGCTTTGAAATGTGCATCAACTCTACTAACTAGAGACCAGTAACTTTTAGCATGTATTGGGGTGGGGGCGCTCGGGGGGAAATCACTAGAAATAGGTAAAAGCAGATGATAATAAATGTTGCAACAAGGACTATTACTGCTATTCTCGGTCTGTATACATGGCCAAGAGAACTTCCCCAAGGCAATAAAAACAGAAATTGGACTTTTAACATCTCCTCACAGCCACGGTAAAGCAAATTAGAGAACCATGGTCGTGTGGTGAGACTACATCACGCCAGAAAGACAAATCTGCAAACCAGTCTTATTCAGTGTGCAGGAGCCCGATATTAAATTTATCTAGAAGATGACAGTTTATTATTATGCTTTCTGAGACTACCAAATAAATTATTTAGTTGTTAGAGGCTTTCAGGAATATAAGTGCATTTGTAAGAAAAAGACAGAACAGAAGAGCAGAACCTGGTGAAAATGCTTACATTTCTGGCAGAATTGTGCTCTTGGATTTTTTTTTTTTTTTAACATTCAACAGATAAGATTCCTTTCTGTCATTTTTTTTTGGGGGGGTAACCCCTCCATCTTCCTGGAGCTGTCACACGCCATATGATGGGGTTGATTCTACAACAACGCCTCTGTTATTCTCTCCCCGTGCCTCATTAAGTGTCTGAATGACATTTATTTATTAGATTCAGTTAATGAAAATTAATAGTGTTTTGATCACCTGGAGATGCCCTTTGGGGAAAATGGATCTGTTACGGGTGATAATAGGCTTTTGTCATGAACAGAGAGACAAATTTACCATTTTTCCCCTCCTAGCCCTCAATTTTCTTAAAACACAATACTCAGCACTTCAGTGTGTGTGCGTGTGTGCGTGTGCACCTGTGTGCACGTGCGTGTTTGCGTGTCTGTGTGTGAAATCCAAAAATCTCAATTTACTGAATGAGGCTCTATATTTAAATGAGAACATATCACACCGCCTGGAGCAACACTTTCTTTTAGCAGTAAGGAACCAAGGTTCCTCTCTAAGCATCAGCACTGATGAGCAACATAATACTATTTCACTTTGAATTAGCAATGATGTCTCTGATGTCAGTGAAAATATGGAGTTCTGTGTGTGTGTGTGTGTGTGTGTGTGTGTGTGTGTGTGTGTATGTGTGTCCATGTGGGTGTGAGTGCATCTGGAGGTGTGGGTATGTGCATGCATAGCATGTGTGGGGAGTCCAGAGGACAACACTGGTTCAGTCCTCAGGCGTCTTTCACATATTGTTTGAGGCCAGGTCTCTCAGTGGCCAGGAACTTCACCAAAAAGGCAGAGGCCAGACTAGCTGGCCCACAAGCCTGCCTCTGCTTCCCACCTCTCCAGAGCTGAGATTACAGAAGTATGCCACTGATTCTGGCTTTTGCTTATTATATGGGTGCTGGGAATTCAAACGCAGTCCTTACACTTGAAAGGCAAGCACCTTATTGGCTGAGCCCTGAGCCCTCTCCTCAGCCCTGGGGTCCATTTAAAAAAAAAAAAAATCCTTTCTGAATGACACATCCATCAGGACCACTTTCTAACTCAAGTATCATGAGCTTGAAGGACAGCCTGACTGGGGTGATGGTTAGTGCTGGAAGGGGGCATCTGTAGGTTCATCTTGGGTCCCCAATGTGAGTTGCAGCTCCTTTGACAGCTCATATTTTAGGGGTTTTTTTTATGAGAAAAATGACAAGGTTACCATCTTTGGTGACTTTCATAGGAACATACAAACGCTCAAAAAGATTATTTTCAGTCGCCTCTTTGGTATTGGCCCCTTTCTACACTTCAGTATAATTGTTTTTTTTTTTTTTTAATGCAACGAGTATAAATCTCATTAAGGTGAAGACACAGAAGGTCGGGGTGTGGGGTTAAGGGGGAAACCGTGATTAAACACATTTCTGAATGCACAGAATAATTGTCCCTGAGCCTCAAGGCTCAAGCGCATGAGCCCTTAGGTTTGAGCTTTGATTAAAGGTACATAATGCACCTGGGGACAAAACGTTCCTGTGACTTGACCGTGACAGTGTGAATGCTTATGATCACGAACGACTCTGCCTGGTGGGGGAATGACAGGCACACTAATGAATAAAAGCTGCAGCTTGCTCTGACTTCCCAACCTTCCTGGTATTGTGTTGACACACTAAATAAATAACTACGGTACCAGCTGACGTATTTTGAGCAGTTCTGTATGCCAAGATCTGTAGCCCCGCCCCCCTTCTCTCTCTTTGTCTGAAGATCAGGATGTAAGTTCTTAGCTACTACTCCAGCACCATGCCTGTCTGCTTGCCTTCATGTTCGCCACCATAATGGTCATGGACCGACCCTTTGAAACTGTAATTAGGGAGAGATGGCTCAGAGGTTAAAAACACTGGCTGTTCTTCCAGAGGTCCTAAGTTCAATTCCCAGCAACCACATGGTGGCTCACAACCATCTATAATGAGATCTGGTGCCCTCTTCTGGCCTGCAGGGATACATGCGGACAGAACACTGTGTACATGATAAATGAAATAAATCTTTAAAAAAAAAAAAAAGAAACTGTAATTAAATGCCTTCTTTTGTAAATCGCCTTAGTTATGGTGTCTCCTCACAGCAATATAAAAGTAGCTAAGACAGGGGGAAAGACTGTTGAGATGTGTACACCTCGCTCACTCCATGATCTTCAACTTGAAACACCTCATCCTGGGTGGGGCACTTGGAGAAAATGGCACAAGCATGGTCAGAACTGTACTTCTTGTGTGGTGCTGGGAACTGAACTCGGGGTCTCATACGGCTAGGCAGGCGTGCTGTGCTGCTAGGCTACCAGCCTCCCACAGCAAGAACTGTATTGTTCAGATGCATTGTGGGTCATGTGCAAAATACACAACTCGTACACACAGGAATTAAAAGGAATGATAAAGATACGCAAAGAAATCCATTGCAAGACCTAGGCACCCTGGTCGTCAACCACACACTACACAGCATCCACACACGGGATTAGAAGGCGCAACATATACTGTAATTGTTTAGGTCCAGCAAACCTTGCTCTATTCGCTTGACCTTTTGCATTTATTATGTGCCGGTGATGTGCCAGGGACCACGCTGGACCCCAGAGGAAGGACGGGGCTCCTGCTCAGCAAATACGTCACTGTGATCAGCCCAGGTCCCCACGACAGCTGCACAGGGCATCTAGGGGAGCCCCTGAATTAAGACAACCTCACCCTGTCCTAAGGGCTGGTCTCAGCGGCTCCATCCTAAGACCCAGACCACCAGTTTATCTTGCTGTTTATTTCCCTTTACCTTGTTCTTCTGGACTTGCTTCACCCTCTGATTCTTTGGCTACAAAGATGTCTTTGATAGAAATTAGGTCATTTTTCAAGAGTTCTAGCTTTTCTCCATCCAGCGAGGCTAAAAATGACTGAACCTGAAACAAACAAACAAACAAACAAACAAACAGGTCAGCGTACCTGTCATCATTTCTTCTCATGAACACAGACCAGGCTGGCCTTGAACTCACAGAGGTCCACCTGCCTGTCTCCAGTTTTCCCAAGGCCTAAGTGAGTGAGCAGCAGTGTGGGAGGTAAGAAAGGGCTGGCTCTACTCCATCCACAGCATCAGCTTCCCAGGCCTCCGTCTTCCCAGTCTTTTGTTATTGCTACTCCTGTTACATCACAGCATCTCGTCCAGACCGGCCGTGAACTGACTTTATGGTCCAGGCTGGTCTCGAACTCGAGCTCCTCTTGCCTCAGCTTCTTAATTACTGCTCTAGGCACGAGCCACCACACAGGACTGGTTATGTTGTTCCTAAAGCGGGACCCACACTTCCTTGGGATCCCTTGTTCAATAAAGAACCACCATCAAGAGACTGGCACAGGTCAATGGCAGCAGGAACTCATTCATCAGAGTGGTTAAGACACACTTTGGCCGCCACACAGCTCAAATATCAGTTCCTCACTTGCTAATTGTCGACCTTGTGTAATGTATATTCTGATGCCTTGGCTTTATCTATGAAACGGGGACTGTTTATATCTACCTTACAAGGTCACTTTGAACACTCCAGCAAAAGAACTGACTTAAGACACTGTGGTGCTCCATAAATGAAATATCTAACACACACACACACACACACACACACACACACACACACACACACACACACACACACACGTACTTATTAGACATGACTTGCCCTGAGTTTACAAAAATGCCCAAAACACATTTTCCTTTTCTGAGGGCTAAGTGTCTAGAGAAGTTTCTCAAACCTGTGGGTCTCGGCCCCTTTGGGGGTCGCATATCAGACATCCTGCATATCAGATATTTACATGATAATTCATAACAGTCACAAAATTACAGTTACGAAGCAGAGGTGAAATAGTTTTATGGCTGGGGGTCACCCCAACATGAGGAGCTGTGTTAAAGGGTCACAGCATTGGGAAGACTGAGAACCACTGGTGTAGAGGAAGGAAGCCCACGTCAACCAGTATCAGCCATGAGTGTGGGGAAGGGCACAGCAGGGTCACCGAAGAGGGAACTGTCACCCTGCCTTGGGGGAGGTAAGGAGCTGTTCATGGAGAGCTTGGGAGAGGACGCTCTGCTTGGACTGACGTCACCCCTGCTCACCTTCGCCATCTCTCTTTTTCGATAGTACCCTCTGCATACATGTCAAAACAAGTACAGATGGCCAACCATCCTCTGAAGATTAATTTGAATTTCCAAACTGGTCACAGGGCATGGGATATCATATTAAAAACTGAGGTATAACTGCAAAACTGTAAGTTTTTGTTTTTTCATTCTGCAAGTCAGATCCTTGCTCTGGGGGGAGGGAGCACCAGCAGAAGAACTCAGTCCTCCCCGGAATAAGTTTCGTTGTTCATATGGTTGTAGATCAGCACACCAGCCTAGGAGTCAGGCCCGGCATCCAGGCTGACAGACCCCATTTTCCCGGGTGTTTACGCACATCACGGGGTGCTGTGCACCTGTCCAAGGCTCTGGGAGGAAGCTTGGCAGGAAATCGTCACAAAACCCATTAGCCACGCAGTTCGGCAGGTAAATGTGCCCTGCTCTATGGCTCCCGGCCAGTCCTTCTTGACTTGGCCTTCCGAGATGCTTCATTTCACTCACAGGCTTCTGTTTCCACCTCTGAGTTTACTCCATTCTGCCACAGTGACGTGCACTGAATTGTGGTGGGATTCAAGAATAAATAATAAATGATCATGCATCCTTCAACACTCGAGGAATGCCAACCGACTGCTTGGCGTTAGGTAGAGTATTGTTCAGGTCACACAGGGGTACACAGGGTGTCTTACAGCCCTCGTCCATGAAAAGAAAAAAATGCAACTGAGTGTAACGGAAACGAAATGATGGGTTCTTCCCATGTATCATGTATTGCACTGCCAGGTCTGTCTTATCTGACTCATTTATTATTGTGTGTGTGCATGATGACGGACGGTGTGCTGCGGGTGTGCATGCCGCGGTGGGTGCATGGGTGGTTAGGCCGTCATGTGATGGCAGGGTCTGAACTCCAATCCTCATGACTGTGTAGCGGGCACTTTTCCACACTGAGCCACCTCTTCAGCACCGATTCTTCCTTTCCTTTCTCTTGTGGTGCCCGAGTCTCGGCCAATGAAGTAAGAGTGGACATAATGAGCGTCCTTTCTTGTCCACAGCTTTCCAATGGGAGTGTGTCCTCTCTACTTCCTTGGGTTGATGGGAGTCAGAAGACCATAAAGCACTAGAGGATGGTGACATGCAACACTCCTAATTAGACTTGGACACAGGGGAGTCCCCTTCCACTCTCCAGGTTACTGGGTGGGCCTCTGTCCCAGGCTGTGCAAAGGAGGTCGGTGTGAACCCAGCAGGTGACTTAGAGGTGGCTGCTTGCAAGGGGCTGAGGGTGGAGCTGGAACAACCATGTCCCCCCTACCTATGCACAGCGGTTTGAGGTCAGAGACAGCTGGAGACTGAAGGGGCAGAGTGGAGGATGGGATAGGAATTTGGGGAGACTGAGAATTCCAAGGGGGACCTCAGCCTTCCAGGTCGGGAGGAAAGTGTGTCAAGGGGGAAAGAAGACTGATTGCTTCAATCGTTTGTTTCAGAGATTCTTTAACTTTTAAGGATGGGTTACGGGTAAGGTCGCCAGACAAACGTAGGCAACTTAGTTAAATTTGTACTTCAGACACACAATGAATGCTTTCTTAGTTTAGGGGTGTCCTGACTGTTTCACAGGACGTGTTTATTGAGAGTTAAATTTTAGCAAGCCATCTGGGAGTTTTTTTCTCTAATTGTCTGTTTTTGAGGTGGTTGAGACTTGAACTCAGGACCCCGTGTGTGTATATGTGTGTATGTGTGTGTAGAGCAGAGATTTTCTCCCTCCACCATGTGAGTTCCAGGGATCAAACTCAGGTCATCAGTACTGGTGGCAAGAGCCTTCCCCCCGATGTGCCGTCCTGCTGGCCCTTATTTTTAAATTTAAATTGAATTTAAATCATTATTTTTCAGTGCTAGGGACTGAACCCAGTGCCTTGTGCATGATCTATTCCTGAGCTTTATCCTCAGTCATTAAAAAAAAATTTTTTATTCACTTTTTAATCTGAGACAGAGTCTCCTTAGGTTGCCAAGGCTGGCCTTGAATTCACTCTGTAAGCCAGACAAGCCTTGAACTTGAAATCACTCTGCCCCAGCCTCCTCAGTAGCTGGGATTCAGGCCCAAGCCACCAGGCCCCTCCTTGTATCTGTGGGGCACAATGTGGCGATCTGACGTGTGTGTACACACATGTGTACATGAGTGTATCATGCCAGTGATTGCATCTATGAACACACTGCCTCACACCGTGTTTGTGGTGAGAATGTTCCAAGTTTATGCTTTCAGCAATAAGTCTGTGCATTTCCATTGCCCACAGTCACTATGCTATAAATACATCTCTGTGGTAGCCATTGTATGTCATTAGGGCTTCCATTTGTATTCTTGTTGAGGGCCTGGGTGCTTTAATCCCTGAGTACAGGAAGCTGCTTGCTGACCAGGTACCCCACTCTGGATTGTCACAGGAGTGAAAAAAAAAATTAACTTCTGCTGGTTTTCACATAGAATTGTAGGACTGCTTATGACAGTACCAGACAGAACTTCTTAAAAGTTCTGCACTCCTCACTGAATGTCACAGAAATCAGGCTGGGGGAAGAAAGCAAAGCTTGTAGGAACGATGTACAAAGAGAAGATATGGTCCCCTCTAGGATGTTCCCAAAGGCCCCTGTGTTAAAGGCTTGCACCTTAGCTTGGAGCTACTGGAAGGTGGTGGAGCCTTTGGGGGTGGGGGGCAGGTAGAGGTGTTAGAGGGGGCTGTGAGGCCATGGCCTTGGCCTCTTCCTCTCTATTGCTTCCTGAGCCTGAGTAAGTGGTGTGTCTTCACCCGACTGTGCTGTCTCAATATACGCTCCAGAGCAACAGGGCTAACTCATCATGGATAGGACCTCATGTAGTTCACACCTGTAATCTCAGCACTCGAGAGGCATGAGGCAGGAGGATTGTATGGAGAAGCTAAGGGTTGTTTTGCCGCTGAGGCCTGTGATGGAATCGACTAGAATGCAACCTCTCTATAGTATCAGGTAGGGGCCGGTCTCCTCTTGTAGTATTGCAAACCATAATAACAACGGATATCTACAGCATGAGAGTGCATGTAAAATACAATGCCATCGACAGGGTGTTTACTTATACACATGGATGCACAAAACAGCAGCTAGCCTTCCCTGAGCATCTTCTTTGTACCAGGCACACTGCTGTGAGTTCTTCCATAGGTTATCTCCCTGAATCCCTTTAGAAACCCCACGAGGTGGGCTTTATCATCGTTGTCCTTTCAAGCGGTGTGCAATAAGAGAGGTCCAAAACCCCACAGCCTCATTTGGATGTATGACCACATACAGGCTGATTCCAGACTCAGCTTTCACTGAGAATCTTGTGCTTTGGTGGGAAATTGCCTTTTTTTTTTTTTAAACCGGATTATGAGATTCTGAAGGTAGGGGAGCAATCTTACAACTGTGTAAATTGTGGATGGCTGATGGCCAAGCCAAGCCATTTCTCTGCAGACTCGGGGACGAAGTTTAGACGGATTTTGCAAGCGGAGGGCAGTCTGCCCCACTGGGTGGAAAGCTTGTGTCTATTCACGACTGTGATTCAACATTCTTTCTCTGGCTTTCTTTACAGATGGTGAGAACACCTGCCTATTTTCCTCACTTAATTAATGAGCTAAATAAGATCTTTATCAGGTGCTCATTTTGTATCGGTATGAGAGTCATGATTTTTGTCTTTCTGCTTCATTTTTTTTTTAAATCATCCTTCAATAGTGTTTTGCTTGCTTGTTTTTTTTTTTGATAGTTTAATTTTTTTTTTTATCCTATTTGTCTGTGCACACGGAGGTCAGAGGACATCTTGCAGGAGGGAATCAGTTCTCTTTCTAACCTTGTACGTCCTGGAGCTTGAACTCAGGTAGTCAGGCTTGGCTGCACATGTCTTGGCCTGTTGAGCCATCCCTCCAGGCCTGCTGGCGTCTTTAAGACAGTGTCTCACATAGCCTAGCCTTGCTCCAATGCATAGCAAATTGTTCTGTCTTCCTGGGGTCACGTGTGAATGTATAAGGCCATCTGTTTGGTAATTTAGGTTTCAAAATGGGACCGTTTTCAAACAGTTCTCGGAAGGACGGCTTGCCTCTTATGGCCCAGATAATCTGATAAAGGTATCCAAATAAGTAACGCTGTAACTCACAAAGCAACACACACCCAATGCCCACAGTTGAACAGAAGCACAAGCCATTCTGTCTTCACTGGGTAGACTAAAGGCACGGGTTGATGAGGGATCTCTGATCTGGGAGTAAGGTCACCAAAAGGAAGGAAAGCCTGGCAGGCAAGTTTTAGAGCAGCCTTTTCTGCCATGAGGAGGGGTAGTGAGGACTCTTGATTTGCTGAGCCTTCTGGGATGAGTAGGTTAGTATAGGGCAGAGAGGAAACTGTAAGCAGGCTGTACAGCAGGTGAGACCTTAGCGTAAGTCGGGAGGTGAGAAAACAGATCTTTGTGCCTCTTCCTGGTTGTTGTCCTGCCCACCCCCCCCCCCACAGCCCCATGCTCAGGAAACATATCACCAAACAATGTCATTCCAACGACCCATGTGTCCGTACCTTGCTCTCACTCTCATTGGACAGAATCTCCAGGGCTTCCAGGTGTGACAAACCTTGATATTCATCAAAAAGCAGCCCATAGTGAGCGGTCCTCTCCACCGTGAGCTGCTGTGCCAGCCTCTGCTTCTCCTTCTCCTTGGCCTCTCTCAACATCTGCAGAGACACAATGTTCATGCACTAGACAGATCTGGCCATGTTGCCTTCCTGTGCAAGACACAGAGGTGATGGGGCAGACAGACACGACCTGAAAGAAATCGCCTCCATCATTTGGAATGTCTCAAAAGGACGCCTCGTAAATACCTCTTTGTAAGTAGGTTCGCCTCCATGACCTCACTAACTCTAGGTGGTTGGGTTGGTTGCCAATACTAGGTATAATTTCCCTGTGGTTGAGAGCGCACTGGGTCCCATTAGAAAGCTGTTGATTACTGCCCAGGTATATGTGCTATTATTGCACCCCTTTCCGGTGCTGGCCACTGTTTAGTCCATAGGCATCACAGCTGGGTAGGACTGGGGGTTGCTCTTGCTCCTTGGAAGCTTGCATGGTGCCTTCTCATACCATAAAAACTAGTCCCCCTTGGGGAGGAGTTTTGCAGGTCCCCATGAAGTCTAATCCTCACGGCTGCCTAAACAAGACATGAACAAAGACAGCACCAGTAGACGTGCGAATCTGAAAGAAGGGAAGCTCACAGCGGGGCCTCGTCCCTGTGCAAGAAACTTCAGGTGACTAAGGAGCGCTGAGAGCGGGAGAAACAGTCTTCCCCAGGGAAGAGCCCCCAGACTGGTTCTCCAATGCCAAATCATCAGCCTGAAAATACATGCATACACGTAACTTTATACAGACTAAGCAGGTTGTGTTTACACATTCAGAAATATATATATATATATATATATATATATATATATATATGCATACACACATATAATTAATTATATTACAGTAATTAAGGGAATACACACACACACACACACACACACACACACACACACACACACGTTAAGGAAACAGAGGCCATGAATTTGAGAGAGGAGGTACATGGGAAGGGTTGGAGGAACGAAAAGGAAGGGGGAAGAGGATGTAATTATATTTTATTTAAATACATTTTAGGGCTAGAAAGATGGCTCAGAGGTTAAGAGCACTGACGACTCATCCAGAGGTCCTGAGTTCAATTCCCAGCAACCACATGGTGGCTCACAACCATCTGTAATGAGATCTGGTGCCCTCTTCTATTGTTCAGGAATATATGCAGACTGTATATGTAATAAATAAATCTTAAAAATAAATAAATCTTTAAATACACTTTAAAAGAATGTTAAATGGATACTAGATTGATCCTGTTTATTAATGTTTACATGTTCTGTTTCATTTGGGGGCTGAGCCAAGGCAAGGCGTCTGTGCCTAGGAGTTAGAGGGACAGGATGCACACACACAAGGCTTCCTCGGCTTCCCACTGACATCTTTCCCACATGCAGTCGATTCTTCCCCAAGTGCCCAGACTTTCTATACTGACAGTTTTCAATGCACTGGATGTATGAAGTGAGGACATGACCGCTCCAAGGGATGGTTGAGGAGAAGGTTTTTATTGTAGCTATGAGAGAGAGATCAGCCAGAGGCATGTGGCAGAGTCCAGAGCAGGGAGAGAGAGTAACAGACTAAATGTGGCCTGTAGATTGAACCCAGCCACAACAGGAGAGAGCGGGGGAGAGCGAGAGAGGAAGGGAAGAGAGGGGGGAGAGCAGAGGAGAAAGGGCCCAGAGGACCATGAGACAAGAGGTCAGAGAGAACCAAGAGAGAGGGGGCCATGAAAGAGGAAGCAAAGAGCAAAAAACCAGCACGGCAGAAATGGCTGGGTTGTACAGGAATGAGAAGCAGGAGTAAGGGAAGCCGGCAGGCTGAGAAAGTGCAGGGTACAGGGGTGCGGTGGGAGGGCGAGAACAGCTGGGAGGAGCCACCGGTACTGAGCCAGTGCGGAGGCCAGCAGACACTTCCGGATGCTGACAGCACCACAGTTCGCCATTTGTCCGGAGTTTCTTTTGGACCTGACGCGGGGAAAGGCCGATTCTTTTGCGACCTTATTGAGAATTCTGCACCCAGGCAGATTTCAAAAGAGGAAAGAGGCTGGTTTGAGTTTCCTCTGTGACATTTTAAAAAAATTTCCCGTGGATGAAGCCTGAGACGTCTTCAATGAGAAGAGTTAGTAAACACAAACTCACGATGTATTCATCAGTGGACACGGACTAGAAATCGATGGCGTATAGATGCTTGGGCTGGCTTTCTGTTCCCATTAATAACTTCTGTCTCTCCTTCCCTCCCTTCTTTTCATCTTTCTTCTCCTCTCCCTTCACCTCCCTTCCTCTCCACTCCTTTCACCCATATTTGCAGTGTTGGGGGTGGAACCCAGACCTTGGGCATGCTACAAAGACCATCCCACTCCCCCCCCCCCCACCCCCGGTTAGTCTGCGGTTTAAACACAAAGACGACAGAATGGACCCAAGTCTATTCATTATTAACAACATTCTGCACTTGCTTGCTTTGATGCTAGGCATCTTTTATTTGATTTCTCATTAAGTTTACAAGGACATTAAGTTTATGGAGTCCTTTAAAATCGGCATAAAGAGCCCCATAAGTACATGGGCCAATGCCACAAGGTCACAGGGGAAGAGCATCCAAGAACAGAGCTCGATGTTGACTATGTGCCAATAAAACAGGCAGACTCATTTTCCTTCTGGGTTCTTGAGGTTGTTAGCCAAGAACCCACCAGGCCGTGGAAGGAATTCTCTCTCCTGTCAATCTTGAAGACTAAATTAGTATGGCTCTGGCTTTTAAAGTTTTCAAAATAACCCAGTGAAACCATCGCTGGGAAGGTGTGATACTGGTAATAAAACTCAGCTGCCGCCCTGGTCTCGGGGCATTGATGGGGAGCAGGGTAGGGTCCTCCTGATATCATCCAGAGGGTTCCCCCATGGCCCTGGCCAAGTTCCTTAGGCTGTATGGCAATCTGGCACACTTCCACCCAGTCTACCCTTTGGTCCGCCTTCGCTGGGTTCTGACATGAACCTGCTTGGACGGTCCTCCCAGGCTTCAGAAGTTCCCTGTTTTTTTTTTTTTTTTTTTTTTCTCATATAGCAAATCCCTGAACACCTCAGCCCACCTGGCGATCTACTTCTTCGAGGCACAAGACTGATCCACCTACTGAATGGCTTCCCTGCCCTAGGCTCTCCCTCCACCACTCGGTTTTCACCATAGCAACCACAGCGGTCCTCTCTAAGCCCAGGCCGGTTCCCATCACCTCTCCAAATGCTGCCACAGCCTTTCCCCCAGCTCATTAACAGCCCTGCAAACGCCCACCACGGCATGCCAACATCTGCAGCCATTGCCGTTCCGCTCTCCTCTGTGACAGGTCTCATGGTGGCTGGCCCTTATGGGGGCTGGGTAACGCGTTTCCATGTGCAGTACAATCTGTCATAGCCTGTAGCTGTGACAAAAATCAGGAGTGTGGCTCAAACATTGTGGTAGTTTGTTACATTAACTCAGGCCCCCTCTTTCATTTGACAGCAAACGTACCTAGAGTTTGCCAGTTTTTAGACTCGGCCTCACTCGCTCCAACATCGCCATCGTCTTACCTAGAAGTTATACATGTGTGTACACATACGCGTCTTTATCAGGTTCTGTTCTAGCTCATGCCACAACGAAGTTATCAGGAGGTATTGCTGTCACCTCATTGCGCAGGGGATAAACTGAGGCAGAGAGATGGGTTTGTCCCCCAAACCCACAAGGTTGTACAGCTGATAAGTGGCAGAACTGGGGTACTTCAATGGCATACATGGAAAAATCTTCAGCAGATTATTAAATAAAGTATGCAAGCGTGATCAATATGCTGCCCTTTGGCTGGAGAGAGAGAGAGAGAGAGAGCGCACACATATGTTCCATCTATATGCAGAGCAACATGCATACTCCTATACCCAAATGCTTATTTATCACTACATCTGTGTGATAACCGACAGTGTGCACAAGGACCATTAACAATGCTTGCCTCCCATGAGGATTTCAGTGGACCGGGTCAGGAACTCAGCTTTCTTTCTACTTTTTTGTGCCACTTAACTTTGAACCCGTGCTTTGACTTTATTGGCCAAAAGGAGAAAGTCAATAGGTCTAGTCCAACCTGAGACAAGGAGACGGTTCTCTCCATCAGTGTCTTGGTCCGCTTAAACCCTGGGTCGCTTTCCGCCAGGACATTCATGGTTTTCTTCCCGATGAATTCCAGAGCATCCAGACCTCCGCTTAAGACGCTTTTGCCCTGCAAATGAGAAAAACCACGTGAGACTAGGTTTTTCGACAGCTTGCTGTTTTGTGGTGGCCCACAGTTCCCATGTCCCCGGCACTCTCTTCAAATATTAAAATCAATAGAAAGCCACAAGTTTTTCACACTGTGAGATTGATCATCTGTTTAAATCCTGTTTTCTTTTTCTTGAAAAACCATGTGCGGTATAATTTGTAGAGCATATGGTGTTATTAAAAAAAAAATGATACTTAGGAGAAAAAAAAACAGTGCACATTAGGAATTCATGTCAGTAGCTCTGAGTGTATCAACAGATATGTATCTAAGACATAAAATTCACGGATGGCCCCATTGCAGTGTTCATTTGAAAGAATTTTAGCATACATAACAGAATTATTTAGGGTGGGTTATTAAAATGTCAAATACTCAGGCTAATTTAGATGATTTTTTAATCCAGGGTCCTGAAGCGGCGGACCCTCGGGCTGTTTCAGACAGCTCCAGCGCACTTTCAGAAACCGGCGAACACCAACTATAATTAGTACATTAATGAAGGAAGACAGCTTGCCTTCCATGTACTTCCAGCCACAGAAACTGTTCTATCAGCCAGGTATCACTCTGGAAAAATCCCTTTGCCAGCCACTGTTTCCCTTTTAACAGAAATGAAAACACCCGAGACTCACACACACTGCTCAAGTGAATTCGAACCACATCGCTTTGAAGCCTCCAGATGTAATTACAACCATACAACTCTAGCCCCAATCTGCAAACATCTGTGTCTTTCTCACCTTACATGGAAATGTTAGATTTTGTTTTGTAAATCATCTACCTATGCTTTTCAATCCCCATAATTACTTAAATGGCAGTTTTCAAGCTTACTGGATATACTTTATCAGACATTTCCATTTCCGGCATTTAGAATGTGTTTTCAGATCAGGGACCGAATCAGTATCCATGCTACGGAACAGATTTTAAACGCAGATACTTTGAAGGATGCTTTGGGTTCGATATAAAGTGTCCCCCAACAGCTCATGAGCATCCTTGGTCCTCAGCTACGAGCGTTAATTTAGGAAGTTCTAGAAACTTCAGGAGGAGGAGCTTAGCTGGCGGAACTAGGCCACTGGGGGAGGTGTGTGTGTGTGTGTGTGTGTGTGTGTGTGTGTGTGTGTGTGTGTTGTGTGTGACCTTAAAGGTTATATTTGGTCCTCAGTCCCTTCCTCCTTCTCTGCATCCTGGCTGCCAGAAAGTAAAGACTGTGGGAAGGAGGCCAAGCAGGTCCAGGGGAGCACAGAAAGGGAGCCGAGGATGTGGACGGTGCACTCAAGAGTGGGTTGCTCAGGGCTGGCAAGATGGCTCGGCGGGTAAAGGCGGTCACTGGGCGAACCTGATGACCGAGCCCCATCCCCAGAACACTCATGAAGTGGAAGGAGAGAACGGGACTCCACAAAGTCTTCCTTGGATGTTCCTCTGAGTACCATGGTACAGGTGCCCCGCCCCCATCATATGCATACACGATAATAAATAATTTTTAAAAATTTAATTTAAAAACAAGGGAGGCGACAAGCCATGAGTTCATTTTTTTACGACAGAGTTACTGAGTGAGCTGCGCCCACTCTCATGGGTGCCCTTGAACTGCTTCGCTGGATGACTCCTAAAACATTCTTGGTATGTCTCCTTCTTCCCGCCCAGTCCAAGGAGCAAGCACAGGACGGTCATTTTCTTTATTCCTGGCATACTTTCGCCCCGACATCTGGGTAAAATAACCTTCCCTGCTCATCTACAGCCCCCTCCTCTCCCCTAGTGCATGGTTGAATTGACTTACTACGGCAAGATCTGGCATCAGCTCATGGCCAGAGTCTGGTGAGGTTTCTGGTACACAGTGAGAGCAATCATCTCTCTTTAAAATCACAAATGGGTAAATGACTGAAAAAGGACATGAGCCAGATTTCTAGAAAATCCAGTTAGTTTGTTCTAGATAGTACACTGAATCTTTTTTTCCCCTGACTCTGAGGACCACCTAGCTCCTTCATCCCACTCTGGGTGCCTCTGCTTTCTTTCGATCCAAATCAGTGTTTTGTTGTCGGAAGCAAGCTTCCTTTAAGAGTGAGATGGTGCCGGGCGGCGGTGGCGCACGCCTTTAATCTCAGCACTCGGGAGGCAGAGGCAGGCGGATCTCTGTGAGTTCAAGGCCAGCCTGGTCTACAGAGCGAGATCTAGGACAGGCTCCAAAGCTACAAGAAAAATTCTGTCTCGAAAAAAACAAACAAACAAACAAAGAGAGTGAGATGGTTATATAGCTGGCTTTTAAAAAATCAACTTAATCCTAAATGAAAGTGTAAAAATAAACAGGAAGGGTAGGACTTGCTGGGATCCATTTAGGGTCCTACAGGGAAAGGCACAGTGGGAACTGCAGGGATCTGGCAGGGTAGGGATCTGGCAGGGCAGGGATCTGGCAGGGTAGGGATCTGGCAGGGCAGGGATCTGGCAGGGCAGGGATCTGCCAGGGTAGAGATCTGCCAGGGTAGGGATCTGCCAGGGTAGGGATCTGCCAGGGTAGGGATCTGCCAGGGTAGGGATCTGGCAGGGCAGGGATCTGGCAGGGTAGAGATCTGCCAGGGTAGGGATCTGGCAGGGTAGGGATCTGGCAGGGCAGGGATCTGGCAGGGTAGAGATCTGCCAGGGTAGGGATCTGGCAGGGTAGGGATCTGGCAGGGTAGGGATCTGGCAGGGCAGGGATCTGGCAGGGCAGGGATCTGCCAGGGTAGAGATCTGCCAGGGTAGGGATCTGCCAGGGTAGGGATCTGCCAGGGTAGGGATCTGCCAGGGTAGGGATCTGGCAGGGCAGGGATCTGGCAGGGTAGAGATCTGCCAGGGTAGGGATCTGGCAGGGTAGGGATCTGGCAGGGCAGGGATCTGGCAGGGTAGAGATCTGCCAGGGTAGGGATCTGGCAGGGTAGGGATCTGGCAGGGTAGGGATCTGGCAGGGCAGGGATCTGCCAGGGCAGGGATCTGCCAGGGTAGGGATCTGCCAGGGTAGGGATCTGCCAGGGTAGGGATCTGGACTATTCCTCCAGACTTGTTGCTAGTCCTTTGTATGTAGACGTAATTTTAAGGAAATTCAGCCACGATCCAGGAAGAACAGCTGTCCCAGCTCTGGGTTCCTTCCCCCACCCAGAGGCCGTCCTTGCAGCAGCTGGAAAGGACACTGTTAAATCAGATCGGGAACAAAAAAAAATGTCCCTTCTAAACCTCTTCTTTTAAACACGGGCCGCATTTCATCTCGCCCTTATTATTTCAGATCCAAGGTTAAACCTACTCTGTGGCAGAAAGCATAACAAACCGTACTCCAAAGCTGTGAGCAAGACTGCCTTTTTTTCTCTCATGTATCTGGGTCACGAGATGGAGAGATCAAAACGAGTGAGCCACTAGGGAAAACAGGAAGCAGCCAGGGACTCACCGTGTTTTGAACCACGTGGGTGAGGGCTGACAGCATGCCCCTCGACCCTGCCGCCCCTGGTGGAGGAGAAGGGTGGGAGCCTCCGGCGGGGTCCTGATCTGGAGTCACATCTGTCACGGCAAGAGAGAAGAAGGCCCCTGTTAGAGTGTGTTTTGCTGATCTGAACTTGGGCTCTTTCCCACTGTGCAATTGTGCACACGGCATAATAAAATCCCCCCAAACACTAGGTGAACACACCACTCACTTTCAGAGAATCCATCTCCGGCATCAGTGGGTGCCCCTTCAGGAGATCCGGAATTGACACTGTGGATTCGGAGGGTCGCCCCGGCCTTTTCTTTGACAGCTGTTAATCCATGACCTGTAGGGAAATAAATATATAGTTCACAGACACATTAGAAGGCCACACAGTCTATCACCCCTAGGTTGATCTCACAAAACATCTGGCCTGGTGGGTGTCCACCCTGAATGAAACAAGACACTCAACAGCAGGGTATTTAGATTCCCTGGAGTAGGGCCCAAAGATGAGCTCAGCCTGGTCAAGGCTGAATGACCTGAAAGAAGCCACCGTCCTGTAGTGACTCAGTTTCCTTACTGTGTTTCCAGACCCTTCTCCCTTCTGCACCTCACACTGGCTGTCTTTCACATTGACATTCCAAACTCAAGCCAGCATCTTTGAATGGCATGGCTGTCTTGTCTTCCTCATGCTTTTTAAGTGTCACGTGGCTGGCTGATCTGTCATTCGTGTTTGTCATGGTTGTCATCATATGGTTGTTTTTTGAAGTCCCGGCACATAGCAGGTGCTCAGCTAACACTGGCTGAATTGAAGTCAGACGAACTTCAGTACATTTCTAGGTGTGAACCGAGGCATGGTGGCACATGCCTATGATCCCATCACTCTGGAGGCTGAGGCAGGAGGATGGAAGTTTGAGACGAGCCAGTGTGAACTACTTAGCAAGATCTCGTCTCAAAACAAAACAAAACAAAATAAACAAAGCCCCCAAATCAAAACAAGCAAGCAAGCAAACAAACACTACATTTACTTAAACGTGCACCTTGGAAGATCTGGAGCTGACCTGAAGGCTCTAACTCAAAAAAGTCAGTCAGTGAGAAAGCCAGGAAGCAGTAATTAATAGTGCAAACCAGACTGAAGGTCACTGATTTTACTCCACTGGACAGGTAACACCTGTATTTCCAAAAAGGGACAGTCCTTTATTTCCAAGACACTGGAGCAGTTGGGATTCAGTAAGCCCTTGATGAATACAGAGCAGACCTTCCCATCCACTGAGCAAAAACCAACCCTTGACTTTGTAGGAAAGTCTTGTCCCCATTGCATCCAAAGACAGCCTGACATCCTCCACTCAGATGGGCTCTAGCCTTTCTGTATTTCCAGACAGGATGCAGCAACCAAAACGTGAGTAGCTCACTATGGACCTCATGGCTGTTGGAGATCTAGAAGGAAAGACAGCCCTGCTATCTCCATGTGAGTGCCTGTCCCCTTCCTTGGCATGTGAGAAGAATGGAAGGATGTCTCCAGGGACCCTGGGTTGTACAAACCCAAGGCAGTGGTAATCATAACACCTAGGAGCAAAGTGCCAAGTCAGAGGAGACTCCACAGCTGAACAGAGCCAGTCAGAATCACAAATCACCAAAAAAAAAAAAAAAAAAAACCAGTTCAAATGACCATTCATCCATCTCCAGAGTTAGAGGAAGACACAGGCGAATCCAAGGACTAGTAGTTTGGACCTGATGTCAATGCCTACAACCCATGCATGTAAAAATCTGGGTGTCGGCTGGGCGGTGGTGGCGCACGCCTTTAATCCCAGCACTCGGGAGGCAGAGGCAGGTGGATCTCTGTGAGTTCGAGACCAGCCTGGTCTACAGAGTGAGATCTAGGAAAGGTGCAAAGCTACACAGAGAAACCCTGTCTCGAAAAATCAAAAAAAAAAAAAAAAAATCTGGGTGTGGTGCCATGAAGCTTATAGTCTCAGAATGAGGGAGGCAGAGGCAGGTAGACCCCTGGGGCCTGATGGCCAGACATTCTAATTGAATGAGTAAATTTCAGGCAAAGTGAGCCATGCTGTCCCAAAAGGCAAGGTGGACAGCATCCTTGAAGAATGGCGTCTGAGACTAACTCTGGCCTCTGCACATACTCACACATGCACACCCACATACAAACACATCATACACACAAAGTGCTCTTTTATCAATTATAACCTGACTTATCAAAGCAACCTCAACACAAGACGATGATATTTACTGGTTCATTCCAGTGAAAGTGATTTGTCATCATATATTACCTACAGACCCTGAAAACCTAGGAAACATGATTTACAACTTTAATTACAATAGAAATATGTGCCTACACTCATGCAGATAATTAAACACAGCTCAGACTCATTACTGAGTTACTTGAAAAAACAAACTGCTAAGCCTAAGACTTAATTATAAGCTTTCAATCTGGCTTGAATTAATTCTTTCTAGCCTCCAATGAATTCCAAACATGTCAATAGAATTTCATCGAAATTTCAGCAAACATTCAAGTCATTGACTTCCGATTCCTTAAGGTCGTGGTTTTGTTTTTGTTTTGTTTTTAATGAAATAAACAACAACAACAACAAAAACCTACATATTTTCCAAAAGGAAAATTTGCACAGGCAAATCTGCACCCACGATGCACAGCTATACATTTCTGAAAGTCAAAACCAGTGTAAGTGAGCTTCAGAGTGTGTGTGTGGGGGGGGGACGACACAGCCTTCTGTGTGAGCTCAGTAAGCCTGACATTCATCATTGCCTCCTTGGCCTTCTCTGTTCCTGGCAGGTTAGAATCTTGTCTGTTTCTTTGTTGGGAAGAACAGTTTCTCACCATCTCAAAACACAAAGGACTATCAGTTTGTAGTCCCAGAATTTGGAAGGCAGAGATAGGAGAATCAAGAGTTCAAGACCAGCCTCAGCTACTTAACAAGTTCAAGACCTGTCTGGGCCACATGATACACTGTCTCAACACAAAAACAACAAAGTGTGTGTGGTGGGGGGAGCCTCACCAATGACCACATATAAGTGTGCATAAACTGTCTCTAGAAAAATCCCTTTGTTTTTGGAATGAAACAGTTTTTATGTGCATGTGAGCAAGATGTATTTAATCAATCGAACAGAGATGCCAAGAAGCTATTATCTATTTTCTGATTAACAGTTCTAATTTTTTTTTTTTTGGTGTGTGAGTAAAAGAAAATATTTTCTGAATTCTGCTAGAAATTCAAAGTTAAGCTTCACATTTACCTAAAAGCTCGAATTCTTTCATAGGTAAGGAGATTGCCACACCCTACTTAGCCGAGTCACTTCTAAAGCTTGACTTAGTGTGACATCTAGTGCCCGGAATAAGGAAATCATAACAGACCCGCTGGTACTTCGATGACTCCATTTCCAGAGACAGTGGCTGGAGTCTACCAGCAAATGTATATGACACTGCTTAGTGTAGTTTGTGGATTAACGTCACGTCACTACGAACTCTAAACATCCTAAAACATGGACAGTCCCGGAATCCCAAGGCTCTGAGGCTGGAGCTGGAACTGGGTCTGGTTTTCGTGCTGCAGTAGGTGAGCGTTGGAAAGCAAAACAAACAACCAAAGCCAAAAGAAAAACAACAAACCCAAATCAAAACAGGCCTGCAGGAGAGTCCTAGGACAGCATCACTTATAAACAGTCGACGGCCGGCTGGTATTTCAGTCACCTGTATTTACACGCTCAAGAAAAGCAATCTACACTGACGTCAACCTAGGAACTTGGGCTCCTCCGTTTCTCAGCTGATGATCATTCAGTAATTCACCTCCCGTGTCTCTGCTGCCATGCTTTCTCTACCAGGAGGATTATATTATGTCCTTTCCTGTAATGCGGGAAATCCCTCCACTGTGGACATTTCCTGAACCTTTAGGGTATCCCAGACACTGTACTAAAAAGTTCAGACTAGCACATTATCTACTATTCTTAATAACAGTGTGTTAGGAGATGGTGTTACACCCCTTCCATAACCGAGAAAACTGGGGCCTGTCAAGATGACATCACCGGCCAAAGGTCCCCAAGTTGGTGGGTGGGAGGTAGGATTCAAACCCAGTCCATCTGATACCAGGACTAACATGTGTACACCTGACATTAAACTGAGGAAGTTTTCTGTGTGAGTCATAGTGGGGGGCCATTTTGACCTTGATTCTCTAACTCCTCGGGAGTCAGGGCCTTGAACGAGAGCTTTCTCCTCTAAAACATTTTGATTTGGAATTTGACTTACCTCACCGTGACCACAGAGCAAGGTGAAGTTCACCTTCACAGTGTAACCTCACCCTGTCTTGTCCCAGCTGTGCCTTGCAGGCAGGGCTGGGGCTTGTAGTCTGGAATCACCCCTGTGCTGTATGATGTGGGGTTGCGGTTGGCTTGGGGCCGTGAGGTATGGGGTGATACCACACACCAGTTTCATTTCCTTCCTAAGTCCTCTTCTTGTAACAAGTAACAGAACGTAGTTTGTTTTAGAAACACACACAGTTGAGGCTGCTATGATCAACTAAAGCAAACTAAATGCAGCTTTAAAAGATGCCAATCAACTCTCCTTCTGGAAAACTCTTCCCTCTCCAAAATGATGACCAAGGTTCTCTATAGTCAAATGCTCACATACACCCCTACCCTAGGGTCAGGATTGGCAATAAGTGCTACTGAGCTAACAACATTCACATCAAAGTCCACCAGAAATCCGTCAACTTTGTTCCTAATACAGAGATTGCAAAGCACTGTGGAAAACGGTAGCATTAATGCCATCCCCCTTTTCATGGATTCCCCTGTGATGGCTATTCTTGGTTGTCAACTTGACAACATCTAGAATGAGCTAAAACCCAAATGGTTGAGCACACCTGTGAGGGATTTTTTTCTTAAATCCTTTGAAGTTAGAAGACTCACTTCTAAGTAAGAACTTTTCAGGTGGGAAGATCCGCCTTTAATCTGGGCCACACCTTCTGCTGGCAGCCTATATAAAGGACATGGAAGAGGGAAGCTAGTCCATCCCTTCACTGGCATTAGAGCCTACTTCTTTGGGATTGAGAAGACCAGTTGAGATGACCAGCCTCATGGATTGAACAACTACTGGATTCTTAGGCCTTCCATTGGTAGACAGCCATTGTTGGACTAGCTGGACCACAGTCTGTAAGTCACTCTAATAAATTTCCATATATATTCACGTCCATTCTATAAGTTCTGTTACTCTAGAGAACCCTGGCCGATAGAGAGTTCTCTAAAATTCCTAACCCTTAGGAATTTTTATATCCTCAGCATCACTTCAAGATAGATAGATACATAGACAGATAGATAGATAGATAGATAGATAGATAGATAGATAGATAGATAGATAGATAGGCAGATACATAGATAAAGATTCCCCTGCAGTCAATGATAATTTGTACAGAGGGGAGTTTCCACAGTAGCACAGTTCTGATGAGTTTGCCATTCTTTGTAATGAACACGGATGCTATTTGGACAGGTCTGGCAGAGGATGTCATTAGAATGTAAAAAACTGCAACTTGGGCAGGGATGGGAAGAAGAACAGGGATTTTGAGAAAATAAACACCTTAATATGATCAGATGCTTCCCTTTGTCACCCAACCAGATAGTCTTGCCTTAGATGTTTAGAGTCCTGAAACTGTCACAACCAACTTTTCAAATAAGCGTTTAGGCCTTCAGCGGATCTGGGAATAAATTGCTCCGTTCTGTAGAGCTTTGACTCTGAAATTTTTATGTCTTGGCACTGTTAGCTCTTATTCTGACAATGGGGCCATCACTTTACTCTTAGCAATACATTCTAAAGGTAAGCTATGTCTACAATGTGCTTGTGGGAAGTTATAGCTAATTTTCATAATATCATTTTGAAGTTACCAATATTAGCAATTTTTTGGTCATTTTTCTGTAGTTTTGGCATTCCCCCATTTTGGTTTCTACATGGAATGACAAAGATTTTTTATTGCATTTTATGAATTTTCCCACAGGCATGAGTGGCAGATGATTAAGTCTTCCTAGACTGTGACACAGTTTGTGAGTGACGCAGATGCCTCTTAAGAGGGAGGGTCCTCCCGAAAAGAACTGTTGGCTGAGAAATATTTGATTTCACATATACATTGGGACAATAGCTTCTTCTCACTTCCTCTTCCCTTAGCATCAAAGTAATAAGCCACAAGACAAGCTAGAACAATGTAGAGAAGACAAAGATCAATCAGTGCGCTGTGTGTTTCCACTGGGCACAGTGGCTACACATACGGAATTCCTTCTGCAGGTAGCCACGAGATGGAACGTGGGAAGGGACCTTAGGCTTTCTCAAGTTCCCCCGGCCTCTCCTTTTCAAACAGAGAACCTGGGTGTCACAAAGAGCACCTACAAGGTGCAGCTCCTGAGTCAGTGACTTCCCGAGACAGGTCGGAAGTCCCCGAGACTGAGTCTCCCATCCTAGCACGCGTGGTTGGGAATCAGTGTTGATTCCAAGAAGGCACCTCCTTCCAAATGTTTCTATTCTCTGTTCACTTTCCCGACAACTCTAAAGACTTCCGACGGCTGTACTGCAGAGTTTCTGCCTTTGTGAGCTCTGCTTTGTTTCTAGTCCTGTAGCCAGCCCTATGTGAAGGACTGTGTTTTGCTGCCTGTCTGTAACTGAATTACCCTGGGGGTAACATGAGGCTTTGAGTGGAAATCAATCACAGTTGAATGTGGTTATTTTCTTTCTTGACTTTCTGCAGGCAATTTATAAACCTTCAAGAGCTTCTCTGTGGCTGTGAGTGCCTTGCTTCCTAATAAGTTTCGTTGCCCCATGATGATAAACTGTTAGTGCTACAAAGCCCTGGGATTGACATTCTCTCTGAATGTCATGGAAGTTACCCCTCAACACTGAGTCAGCAGCTCAGGCAGAAACCCATAACTTTAAAAAAAAAAAGTTTTTCTATTTCTTAATCTTTCAACTTTTTACAATTTTACATATGTACACTTCGCACACTTACTGACTAACCTCACCTCCGATGTCCTACCATTCCTGTCCACCCTCCACCTTCCCCACAAATCTCTCTCACCCATTCACGTCTGTGTGTGTGTGTGTGTGTGTGTGTGTGTGTGTGTGTGTGTGTATGGGTGGGTGGGCTGGTGTGGGTGGGCGTGTCCCACTGAGATTAACCAGGGCTGTCTGTGTGACCACGGGTTTGGAGTCATCTGTTGGAGCCTGATGGGCTGAGCAGTGTGGAATCCATAACTTTACAGAATCCCTGTTCACAGATGGTTCCACTCCAACCTCCACTTCCGGCTGTGATTTTCCATCGTCTTCTAGGAATCCAGCTCCCGACCACTGCTTTCCGATTCCAGCCTGGGGACCCCTCACACCATCTCCTCTCATGCTGTTTAACTTAGTTCTTACGTCAGGACTTTGAAGAAATTTATCTATGTTTAAGGTATTAGTGATCTCAAAATGGTTCAACCCACAGAAATCAATCCATGTAAACACAGCACATAAACAGATTCAAGGACAGAAAAAAAACAGTATATGTTGCTGTTGTTTGGGCTCTGTGATGGTTAATTCTGATTATCAACTTTGCTGGATTAAGAAAACACCTAGACAAATAGTGGATGCCTTTGGATGTGTCTTTCGTGGTGTTTCCCAGAGAAGATTGATGGATTAGACCATGAACGAATTCACAAAATAACATCATTGCTGGGAGGTGATAAAAGGGGGCTATGTCAAGGAAATAAGTCTCACGGAGTGTGTCTTTGGAACTCTGTCCTGTTCTGTCTCCCTCCTGAATTCCCCTTTGTCCGCCTCCTGTCTTCTATGAGGTGATGGGGAGAATGTCCTCTGTCACTGGCTCCTGCCACCATGGTGTTTAACCTCACACTGGGTGCAGAAACACTGAGGCAGGTGACCACAGAGTGGACCTCTGAAACCCTGAGCCAATGCGTGGTTCCTCCCTTTAAGTTATCCTCAGGTATTTTGGCCACAGAGACACAAAGGTCACTATGAGAGGCCATTGCTATGACAGGCCATTGCAGATCTACACTATGTACTGACCAGAAGTCTATAAAATATGCCTTGAGAGCAATCTAGGAATAGCATTCAATGACATTTCCTCTATAGTCACTGGGGCAGTGACAACAAGTGGTGACGAGTAATATTAGTACTAGTCAGTCATCTATAACAACCAAGCTTGTAATTATGTTAGGTATGTTTTTAAGATCATAGAGATACATTTTAGATAGCTAGACGGTCTTCAAACACTTCAAAGACCTACAGAACATGGTATTTAAAATGTTTTGTTAACATAGGGCTTTTCGTGACAGTGAGTCACGTCTGTTCCTGGCAGCACCAATCAACTTCATAAAAGGATGATGGGTGTTGAAGAACCTCCACATGAAGTTTGCTTTCATTGGCAAAGTTAGCCATTTGGGCAAGAACTGCCTTTGCCTCGACTGCTGACAGTATGCTGTATAAACTGGACAAGGAGGACACAAAAGAAAAAGACAGCCGAACTTTGCCAAGACTAGGAGGGACAGTTCTTCAAAGTTCCTGCTTCACAGAAAAGTCTGTCAGATAATCTAGGCCTATAGGCCAAAGATAGATGCCCCAACGGTGCAGAGGAAACTTGGGTGACGGTCTAGGTAGACAGCTGCTTTTGTCATTTCTATAGTTTTGGAAGTTGCTTGCTCTGCATTTCCTGTTTACTCAGATAGTATTATATCCTTCTTAGGTCTGTGATGGAGTTGAAGACTTTAGAGTGTTAGTTTTCCTTTTTAAGAAATTAAGAAAAGACACTCACATAAGATGTGTAAAGTGTATAAGTTTGGGAATCATCAAAAGATAGTTTTGGGGGCTGTAGAGATGGCTCAGCGGTTAAGGATACTGACTGTTCTTCCAGAAGTCCTGAGTTCAATTCCCAGCAACCACATGGTAGCTCACAACTATCTGTAATGAGATCTGGTGCCCTCTTCTGGCAGACAGAACACTGTATACATAATAAATAAATCTTCAAAAAAAATTTAAAAAAAAAGATAGTTTGGGGTTGGTAATGCAAGTAGGAGAGAAAGTGAAATAGGTACAGCACTTTGGACTCACCAGGATAGGACAGACAATGGAGTATCTTCTTTGAATTTGTCAGATGATAACGGACTAGACATTGTTAATGTAATTATTGCCTGTATGTATTTGTATGTAGTTATTGTACTTATTGTGTATAGTTGTTCTATGTTAATTAAAACCTTTGTTTTTTATTTTAAACAAAAAGGGGGAAATGGGATGTCTTCACCAAATTCCTCCACTTAAGGCTCAGGGAGCTATGTGGAAAAAGAGGCAGAAAAACCTAAGGCCCAGTGGGGGTGTAAGACACCAAGGAACAGTGCCTTCCAGATACACCAGGACTGATACACACACGACTCACAGAGATTGTGGTAGCATACACAGGGCCTACACAGATCCAAGCAAGATGAGGCCCCAGGGCTGAGAGGGGAAGTGGACACAAAGCCCCATCCCTAACCTAGAAGCTATCTCCAATTGTCAACTGCTCACAAAGGAAATGTAGTTTTCTCCAGTGAAGTCTTGCTGAGAATACAAACCACACTTAAGGGAGGCCCCATGGTCAGCAGTAGACAGGCAACACAAAATGAACTCAAGGTATTTTGGAGACTGGAGATTGTCTCTTAATGGTCTTTTGCTTATTTATTACGGTTACCAATTTTATGTTTTTATGGGCTGTGCATGGGTATTTCTTGTGCTTTTTGTTTTGTTTTGTTTTCTGTTTGTTTTATTCTGGTTGGTTTGTTTTGTTTGCCCGTTTGTTTTCTAAAGAGAGAGAGAAAGAAGGCACAGAGTTGGATGGGTAGGAAGGAACTAGGAGGTGAGGAAGGGGAAACTATGATCAGAATATACTGTATGAAAAAAATTCAATTTAAAGAAAAGGAGGAAAAACAAAAGAATTTAGGATGTAAGAGTATACCAAGAAACCTGAGCTGGGAAAGACACTAGCCATTATTTTTTCTTTTTATTTAAAAACAAATATAGAGCCTGGTGGTGGCAGCACACGCCTTTAATCTCAGCACTCAGGAGGCAGAGCCAGGCGGATCTCTGGGTGTTCAAGGCCAGCCTGGGCTACAGAGCAAGACCCAGGACAGGCACCAAATAAAATGTAAGTCCAGGAGAATAGATTTACTTAAACAAGCTAATTTTATCATTCAATTAGAAATAAACAATGTAGTAGAAGCCAGGGCTCTCAAGGTTAAGGTCAGTACTCAGTTACTGTAGCGTTATCAGCCCTGGGATATGAATATGTGTTTCCTACCTGTATGTTTTGTTCTATTTTTATTGTAATGCTCTGCTATGGAATGCTTTTTATCAAGATACTTCAAGTTCTTTTAGAGAATAAGAGAGTGGTTCAGCTAAACACATTCAGGTCATGGCAAGTCCATCTCTCAAACAACAGAACACCAAAATGACATAAAACAAGCAAGCAACAACTATTAGAGTTGGATGATAAACACACCGCTTTAAGAACAGAGTGAGCTGGGTGTGGTGGTGCACACATGTAATCCCAGCACTCAGGAGGCTGAGACAGGAGAATCACAAGTTCAAGGTCAGCCTTAGACTATACAGTAAGACTCAATCTTAAAAACAACAACAACAAAAAAACCCTGTGTGTATCTATATCTATGTATATGCATAAATATGTGCATACATATGCATATATAATCTGTATCTTAAATCTATACTTCAAGGGATAATATAAGATAGTGGTTTTAAACCACATTATGTGGTTTCCAAATCCCACCCCAAACAATCCTGACTTGAACAATGTCCTAGCCTCTTAGTGGTTCAGTGTTTTATCTGTAAAATGGAGAGAGTAAGAATATCTCCTCACACAGTCACTGTAAGGAACAAACATATTAATGTACGTGATGCTCTTAGAGCATGAGACACTGAAAATGGAATTCTCACGGGCAAATGTTAAACTCCATCAATACATACAAAGCCACCATCCCTTGTCCCGTCCAGCTTCTGAACTCTCTTCTGTTACAACACCCGACACTTACCTACTGTGGCTGACGCGGATGAGAGCAAAGACTTTCCCCAGGATCCCCAGCCTGCCCATCCTCCTGCCCGGGGTGTGGAGTCCACAGCCTGCAGAACAAATTAGCAGCAGGTCAGATGCTTGCCTCTGAATGGAAACACATTCATTCGGAGATGCAGAGAAGATTCGGGAACAAAAACCACTAAGTTAACCGTATCTCCCGGGCTTACAGTTTATATGGGTCATAAAGGAGTATCATGACCCACATTGCGGCATGTACTTTGGAACCAAACTGAGAAATGGAGGTGTTGGCTCCTGTGGACTTGGCCCAGTGTGAGAAGGGAGCTGTGCTCCTGCCATTCCATGAAAGACAGGGACAAGGGCTGGCAGGGGTGAGGAGAGAGATTAGGGGAGTGGAGTCGGGGGCAGGGAAATGGAACACATTAGAACACAAAAGTGATTCAAAAACGTTCAAAAACGTCAAAAACGTTTAAGACCCTGATTTAGCCCATTCTGACAGAGCTAAATAAGTGTGCCTTACAAGACGGTTAACTTCCAGACTCGTGGGGTGTGGGAGGGAACGGTAGTGTGGTTGGTGGCTGGAGGTGTCCAGCATTGACTCAGTGGGATATTTGTATTCAAGCTGTTGACTTCACTCCAATGACCTCCAGTGACCCTGTCACTCCAGCCCCCACCTGCAGGGGTGAAACTGTCCCTGGCCTGTGCAGCCACATTCCGTCTCCCTGGTTTCCGAACTACAGACTGGAGACTGTGGACCGGTGTGAGTTGTTTCAACAGAGTGTGAAATTTCAAGCAACGTGGGCACCCTATTCCGTTTGCCGAGCTGGCAAAGGGAAAGCAAGGTATGCGCCATGGACATGCACCCAGGCCGTGGCATAGATCTGCTGAAGGATCTCAGATCTGTGGTTCCTCGTCTTGGGACCGGCTGCATGCCCATCTTTGTGTTCTAGAAGATTCCCTCAGTTTTGCTTCCCTCCCTGCCTCTTGATCCCTTTTCACTGTCTCCTTCCCTTTCTTTCTTGTTCTGGTCACGAATCCATCCCTAGGGTCGAGAAGAGTGCTTAATGATATTTGTTGAATAACTGACTGTTATTCTTCCATTTTCTCGCTTAGGTCTGCAATAGATTCTGTTAATCATATCCAGTGAGTCCTGACGCAGTTATCGGAAGCACAGCTTTCTCTTACTGTCTACAAATGGACCATAGAAAGCACAGGAAGAAGAAATACATTGGGAGCCAACCATGCAAAGTATTAGAGCTTTTTTTTCATAGGAGGGAGGGAGAGGAGGAGGCCTATATAATCCGTAGATTGGTGTTATCATGACCAGTGTTGCCCAAAGACACGTATAACCGGGGAAGCTTTGGCTTTTGTGATAAATTTTCAGTGATAGCTGTTGCCAACTCTTTCTCCTGCCCTGAATGTGGAAATGATGCTTTGACAGTGAAGCAGTTGCTTTTGCTGCTTCAAGGAGAGGTCAAGGAAACAGCATCCCTGGTCCTGATGCTGACAGAGCACTAGGCCAGTGCCAGGAGCTGCTTGTCTCCATCTTTTGTTTTACGGGAGAAAGATACATCGCTGTTCTGTAAATCCCTATGTGTTGGATTTTAATTATTTGTGTCTCGATGCATTCCTAACTGATGTGCCCAGTAAATACCAAACATCATCCATTCAGCAGGGAGATGTGAGCAATAGAAAAGGTCACAGAATTAAATTGCTTGGGCTTGAATTGAGGTTCTGCCATTCTGGGCAATGAGTTGCTAAAGTTCTTCTATATGCTCATTCATTCATTACAAAATGCAAGACACGGCAGAGGAGAGCCCAAAATGGGAAGTAGGAGAATATACTCAATTCTACCGTAGACTTTTATGAAACTGTACATGGCGTATACTCAATGAATATATATGCACATGTATGTACACACACACACATATCATATATCATATATATCTCAGAACCAATAACCTCACAGGCTTTGTGAAGACCAAAAGAATTATGTCATATAAAGTTGTGAGTGGAGTCCCAGTCATATAAACACCCCCTGGATGTGAGGTAGTAACAACACGAAACACCAGCTTTAAGACTGTGAAGGAGAGAGATTTGCAAGCTGGCTGTCAGTTTTTCCTTCTGTCTGGAAACAGAGAGAGGTCTGTTAACATGAGCAGAACACCCATGACTCGTGACTGTCCGAACTCGTTTGTGGTGCCTACATTGCTCACCTGATTTGGCAGTGGAATCCAGGGGCAATCTTGTGCCATCAGGAAGACAGATGTAAGCTGATGACTAACATCATTCTTTCATATGGCCAACCACTGCCCGTGATTAGGAAGAACAATACACGTAGGGTGACAGCGGCTGACTCAAGTCTACAGTATTTAATGTGCCCTGACTGCTGGTAATTGGCCAGCAAACAAAATTATTATTGCCATGTAATAAGTGACACTTCAACTGCTTCATTAGAGTCCTTGACATTGAGCCGGGGCTTCTTGACGAGTTACAAGGGATGTTTATAATCGATAGAAAAATCCTCAACTGGCTAGCTGTGCACACAGAACAAAAAATATAAACTAAATATTAACCATGAATTACATATGTCATCATGAATATTGTCTCCACTAACTGGCCATTATGCCACACACTTAGAAGCCTATGAAATTGCAGCATAGGACTGATGAGATGGTTCAGTGAGATCATTCAGATGAGATGCAGGCCTGGTGACCTGAGTTCAAGTCCTGGAACCAACATGTGGACAGAAGGAAAGAGCCTTCCCCACAAAGTTCTCTGACCTCTCCATGTGTGCTATGGCATGTGGGCATGTGCAAACACACACATCCATACTCAAGTAAAAATAAGATAAGCAGAGTGGGTCAACTCGTATCTCACATGGTTAAATATTGCCATAAAGCTTTCTTCTCACCCTTCACCCATGTATCTCCACCTCCTTTAACAGAGGCCATCATGGCCTAACTCAGAAAGCAGAAATCATCCTATGAGAATTCTCTACACTTTTTTTTCCTTCTCACAGATTCAGAAAAATGACCTTGTCTAGTAGGAGCAAATCAGGCTTGGATTTATCAAGGACATCTAAAACCTCATTAGAAGGGCTGGAGAGATAGCTCAGTGGTAAAGAGCACTGGTTGCTCTTTCAGAGGACCTGGAATTAATTGCCAGCACTCACATGGTGACTCATAACCATCTATAACTCAGTCCCAGAGGATCCAACACCCTCTTCTGAAATCTGTGGGCACCAGGCATGCAGGTGATACACAGACATGTATGTAGAAAAAAAAACCCACCCATATACATAAAATAAATAAAAAATAAAACCTAGTTGGTCCTTTGAACAACAGCAACCATTGTGTGGTCCTAAGAATATTTAACAATGCAAGATTCCAAGGATCTCAAAGTTCCTTAATTAGAAAAGGCATTTAAATACCTAGCATCCCACTTAACATTTTTTAAAAAAAGTACTTTTTAGGTTGGAGCTGTGGCTTAGTGGCAGAGTAAGGCCCCAAGTTCCATCCCTAACACCATCATTACCACCAACAAAGTGACGACATCATTTACTCTGGCTGCAAATGTGGCTCAGTCACAAAGCATTCGCCTAGCTTGTGTGAAACCCTGGGTTCGATTTCTAGGAAAACAATGAACTATTATTTATTTTAGGTGAACGTATTCAAAACTATACATAGACAAAGTAAAAAATCTCATAGCCTGGAGAGATGGCTCAATGGTTAAGAGCACTGGTTGCTCTTCCAGAGGTCCTGAGTTCAATTCCCAGCAGCCACATGGAGGCTCACAACCCTCTATAGTGAGATCTGATGCCCTCTTCTGGCATAAGGGCATACATGCAGATAGAGCACTAATATACATAAAATAAATAAATAAATTTTAGAAAAAAAAATCTGAGAAGTCCATCAAATACAAAGACCATCCACATTTAGATGGAAAATATACACTCCTATGTTAAGTGTAAAAGACCAACCAGGATGTCCCATCCCCAAGGCAGATGAGGAATCAGGTACTGTGTATATCTTGTACCAGAGATGTCGTCCATTGGACCCAGGAGACCAAGCCTTCCCCGAGTTCTGTAACTCATGGCATAGATACTCTAAGAAGAGCCTCAGTGTGGCAGGGAGGTTGCAAGCTCTCTGGGTACCACAGCCCTGTCAGAAGGTCTGGCCCACAATGGCCTCAGTTAGTTCCAAGTCATTTTCTTCCCTGATAAGTAAATGTAATTCAACTCTGGGAAGATTTAAAAATTAAGTGTCAAAAGGCCAAGGCACCAAAGCCATGTTATTAATGTTTTTTGGTGCACATTTGACCTTTTCTGTCCTACTAATATTTATGGACCTTAACAGGGTGACAAGGTTTGAAAACCAATTTACAATGAATAGCTGAATTATCACATTAGAGACTTCAGGTTGAAATTGTCCCACATTTAGGAATACTACATTAACATTTAGTTCTTTAAGCCTACTTTATAAATTTAATAGCTTTATAACCATTAAGTACTCAGCAAGGTTTTGTATTCTATAGATAAATGAGGTACTTAACAAGGAAATAGAATGTATCACATTTTTGCTATTTAAAATATTTGCATGTATTCAACTTGGGGACGGGGGGTGGGGGGTGGGAAGGAGCAAACATTAATCGAACCTCCTTGGAAAGTGACTGCTCGGTTTTGCTGGACCTGTATACAGAATTATGATTTGTGAGATGAACCAAGGAAGAGTTGAGTGTTTAAAATTGCAGTCTTAATAAAACTAAACACTAACTGATCAAACTAAGCATCTGAGCAGATCTTTTTTATATATACAATATACATACCAGCTTACACCTAAACCTAAATCTAAGGATACCAAAGCCAACTGACAATGATTTTGTCCTTTCTGTTGCCATGGAAATAGTGTCGTCCTCTCAGGGACCACTGTCTTTTCCACCTGGCCCCCTCGGGGCTGAAGTCAGATGGTTCGCCATCTCCTACCTCTGTTTTTCTCCATATGGTGACTTCTCACATCTGATGATGTCTACAGTGTCTCCATCACAGAAACACAGCAGAAACAAGGGGTTTCAAACCTCTCTGGCTTACGCTCCACATCTTTCTTCTCCACCCCTTCAGGGAGATGACTATCTTCTGTACCTACGACTGTCACCACTCCTCCATATCACACAGCAAGACTCCTCCTGCCACCACTTTATGGAGTCATTGCATCAAAGTCACAGCGGCTTCCTTGTTGTCGAGCTAAGGGCTCACGCTAGCCTTGATTAGTCGACCTCCCAGGAGGATTTGAAGCTTAACCGTTTTTTTTTAGATTTAAAGCACTCTGGTTTCTTACATCGGTACCAGTTCAGTTTTCTTTGACTACCACAGAATACCAGAGGCTGGCACATTCTGTGAGGAAAAGGTGTTCACAGTTCTGGAGATCTCAAGGTAAGCTCCAGCACTGGCTCAGTTCTGCTGAGGACCTCAAGGACAATGGTGTCCCCAGTAGTGGGAGCATGTGAGGAAGGAATTACTTCTCAAAACAGGAAGCCAGAGAACAACTCAGGGCTTAGGCTCATACCTTAACCACTCATTCCTGTGAGAGCTCAAGAGTCTCATGAGAGGTGCCTTAATCCCTTCTTAGGACAGCTTCCCCAGGAATCTAAAGGATGTCCATTGAGCCCTACTTCCCAAAGGTCCAGCTTTCCATCATCGCCACGCTGAGAACCGATCTTCTAACCTTATCCCTTAGAAATTGTCCTCCTTAGAGTTTATATTGCTGTGAAGAGACACCATGACCACAGTAACTCTTATAAGGGAAAACATTTAACTGAGGCATCGGCTTACAGTTTCAGAGGTTCGGGCCATTATCATGGCGGGGAGCATGGACGGTGTGTGCAGACAGACATGGTACTGGAGAAGTAGCTGAGAGTCCTACAGCTTGCAGGCCACAGGAAGTTGACTGAGACACTGGGTGGTATCCTGAGCATAGGAAACCTCAAAGCCTGCCCCCACGGTGACACACTTCCTCCAACAAAACCGTATGAACTCCAACAAAGCCACACCTCCTAATAGTGTCACTCCCTGTGAAATTATGGGGGCCAATTACATTCAATCTACCACAGAGATCCATCTCAAACTATATCCAACAGCACTGCCTTTGCCCTATCTTTTCATTATTACTCATTTATGGTCAGCATTTAGTATTTCGATTTCAGTTATTTTTAGAACATTCTTACATGCATAGTATGATATTATGTATGCTTCTTAGATTGAGTTACAATTAAGTTAATCCAATCAAATATGTATGGTCCAGGTCAGCAGGGCATCCTCATTAGGAAGGCCATGCTCCAGAGGCAGCCATAATAAGCAATTCTATTATCTCTGCCTCCATTAACACCTGATATCACAGTCCACAGGGAGGCCAGCTCCTGAGAACCGCTCCAGGGCTGTGAACAGAAGACCTCAGAGTAGCAAGGGCTTTGGGAAACTTTTTTACCTGAGGGTATTTAGAAATACGTTTCTATCTGTCTTAGGGGTAAATAAGGAAACATTCATGTTTTCTGATGGTAACTTACTCTTTTACTTCATCTTTAAAAAATCCTCTCAGAAAAAAAATCTCTTTGTCGCCACGTAAATTCTCCACACAGCCATATGCCTCTCTGGCACAGTTACATCGTTTTTATATAACTCCATAGCTCTCTTCTATTACATTTCTTCTCTCTACTCTGTTAACATTCCTCCACATAGTCCATCATTTATTCACTCTTTACTCACTCATCATTTTCACCTTACTCTCATACTTCTTTTATCTCTCACTCTTTTCTCTCTGCTCATTCTGCTACATCCCTCACTCAACACACACACACACACACACACACACACACACACACACACACACACACTCACTACTCACTGCTCTGTACACAGTTTCTTCACATCTCTTCCTCAGCACACACACACACACACACACACACACACACACTCACTCACTCACTCACTACTCACTGCTCTGTACACAGTTCCTTCACATCCCTCACTCAGCACACACACACACACACACACACACACACACACACACACACACCCTCTGCACAGCTCTTTTCACAGCAGTTCTTTCCATAGCTTTTCACAGCCCCCACCCCCCACCCCACAGCCAAACTCAGCACAATTATGAGTTACACTTTCAGGGTCACAAGGCATTTCTTTAGTAAACAATCAGAGACAGAGCCAAACTGATACACATAAGGAACCACACGGTTTCTCTCAGGCTAGGAGGGTCACATTGACTGGCCAGCGAGAAACACTTGGCCAAGTAGGTAGCCTGAGCTGGTTAGGGTTCCCAGACAGAAAATGACATTGAAGTTCAGGACTAAACACTAACAGTAACAGTTAGCAGAATCTTGAGTGGCAGGGATGGTGCAGTCAATCACTGGAGGGGGTTATGTCTCAATGTAAACAGCCTGACCTTGCTTTAACAATAAACACCTGGGAACTGGTCTTTGTGTATTTTCTGCAGGGGCAGCTTAGCCTCTTTTGAATTTGTTCTGAAGTCTAAAATTAGCTGTCTTTGAGACTGAGAATACTGATATTTTCCTGTGACAATTAAGAAAAATATTCTAGTGTGTCTTCTTTCTATCCATCAGAATTACACAGCTTAAACAGAAATCATCTTCCTGATCACCCACAGCTGTAAGTGTGCCCAAAGATGTGAACCACACACGGATGGGCTGGGGAAAGAACCCCACGGCTGTTCTTTTGGGGAGGTGAGTGGTGGCACATGAGAAAGTTACAGACAGAAAACAATCAGTTTCCACAGCCAGTGACCCCACGGACTTTGCCTAGGTGGGGATGTTCCCCAACAGAGAGTTATTCATCTGGTGGGTTGACCTGTTGAACACTAGTTGTCACCTGCTGTATACTCCCGTGGCCTCTGGTAAAGCCATTGCTACCAGCAGCTCTCAGCAATCTAATGCTTTACTAATTAGCATTCTGAATTGCAGAAATGGATTTTAATTGGTGAACACAGCGTCCTTTTTACTAGCACCCGGAATATCTGAAAAGAAAGGTATTCAAGATTTATAGATGGTTAAAGATATTTAAGAGAGTCTTCCCACTGTTATATGTCCAGGCATAAGAAAAGCTTTTGAGCCAGCTAGTCTAGCCAATCAGTGAGCTCTGGATTCAGTGAAAGATTTTGTCTCAAAAAGAATAAGGTGGAATACAAAGATGAAGGACTCAGTGTTAACCTCTAGCCTCTACATGTGTGCACACTGTAATGCACATGTGCATCCGTACATACTACACACACACACACACACACACACACACACACACACACACACACACACACCAGAATCTAGAGAAACTTGACCTGGGCTGGGTCTTTTAAGGGTCTCGAGGCTGGTATGTCATCAAATCTTGCAAGTACCATTCTGAACCAAGACAAACCTCTCAGAACTGATGTGAGACTTACCTGATCCCCAAGATTGATTTAAATAAATGTTCCATTGAAGGCTTCCCTCATGCAGCAGCTATAATTGCTCCTATATGACTGCCCGACCTAGCTAGACTGCAGAATCTTATAGATGCCACATTTCTCAGCTTCCTGGTGGCATGCAGCTGGTAGAGGGTGTAAAAGGAGGTATCCCAACATCCGATGTTCAAGTGAGGATGGGGACTCTTTCTCACAGACGTCCTGAGTAAATCATGCAGAAAGCCTTAGCTCCATGGCTACCTGTCCTGAAGATAGATAGTTTCCTTGAGAGCATAAATGGTGTGATCCTTCAGAGCAGTGTGATGGAAAGTCTTGGTTGACAACATGATTGGACAAAGATAGCCTAAAGCATGTCTGTGAGTGTGTCTGATGGTGTTTTCAGAGACAGTCACACATGAGGGCACCAACCTCGTGAGTGTACTTATCCTTGGTGGATTCATAACATTAAGGCATTATTAGATGGCAATCATGAAGTGGGACGTCACTGGGAGGATACCCTGGGGAGCTAGATTGGTCCTAACCTCTTCCGGGACCTTCCTTATCTCTGCTTCCTGTCTACCACAAGGTGAGACATGTCCTCTGTCATATGCTCTCACCACTGTGAGGTTTGGACAAAGTCACCATGGCCCAAGTCCTCTGAAACTATGGCTCAGAGTAAATATTCCCTCTCCTTAGGTTGTTTGTGCTGGGTGTCTGTGCACAGCCTCACTCAATAACTGCTATAGTCGTCACCAGGTAGACTGCTGGCCACATCCTGTTCTCTGGCCTTGTCCTGGTCACTCCACTCACTCTGGTCAAAGAGAGCACACTGGTAAGACCCAGATTCACAGCAACTATGCACAAACGGATCACTTAAAGCAGACATCTATGCACAGTGTGACGAAAATCTCATGTGTTCCAGAAGATGTTTTTTCCTACAGAAACTTCTTTAAAGGGATTGATGAGCCTTTATCAGGCTTAGAAACCTTAGGCTCAGGGAGGCTTTTGAGCTTGACTATTTCCCAATAGAATCTTTCATTACTAAGGAACCTGTGTTCAGTAGCCAAGTAACCAATTTGGAAACGAACTTCTATTTCAAGGACTTCCTTCCTGTCTGCCTGCTTCTATTTTTTTTTTTTTCAGAAGAGTTTATTCTTATCTGGCTTGATAGAGTTATTTTCGTCACTGCAAGAAGACTGCCTGTAAATATCCAACAAAAGGCAAATAAAACAAATGACCAGCATTTGAAGATTAGGCACAAAATCGGTCACTTCTAATATCAACTTAAGGAACTCAGGATAAGATATTACCAGGGAGAGAGTAGAATGTACTTTCCTGGTAATTCCTGAAGTGAGACTAAATTTGCCTCCACACAGAAGGGTTAAAAATCTGACCCTGGGGTATAAACGTAAATATTTTGAAGGCAATGAGATCGCATGATCATTACCAAAATAATAGCAAGTTCTGCCTTAGAGCCTATGACTGCCCAAGCCATGAGCTTTTGACTAGGATTACAGTACCAGACTTGAAATTCTTTCCTGTGGAGCGGGCCTCATGGCAAATCAGAGTGGTTGGTTACTCTGGTTACTCCCATGCCACTACTGCACCAGCAGTACATCTTGCCCGTCAGGTCAGGACCGCAGCAATCAGGGTACAGTGCTGAGTCAGACCACTGACGTCATCTTTCCCCCAGCAGCTTGCATAGAAACCTCCAGCACTACGAAAGCTGGCCAACGGGAAAGAAGCTTCCCCAGTAAGTCTGAGGTTCATTTCTCTACGTTCTCCAGCCAAAGTGCGTGATGTCTTCAGCAACAGAGTCATACCATGTAGTGACGGCGGTGGACAGCCAAGGACAATGGTTATTGTCATAGCTCAGGGGCCTGCCTTGAACGGTGATATTCATTTAATAACCTGTCTTCTGGGAGCAACTGTCCAGCTATACAGGGTAAAATTCTGTTAAAATTCTTTTTTATTGAGTTGTATTTTGAAATTAGCTTACCAGTAAAGCTTTTTTAATAGATCTTTGGCTTTCCCTAACCCAATACTACCCTTTCCTCTCCCCCATTCCCTGGCTCCCACCCCTACTTAATCCTTAAAATTGTTTCCCCTTCCTCTTCCATTTCACATGTGTCCTACGATCCTTCCACTTTCCTTTTTAAGTTGATTTTGAGAGAGTAGGCTTCCATAGCATACCCTGCTTCCTTTGGCCTTAGCCCGTCCCTTCCAGTTCTGATTTTACCTGTAGTCCCTCGACCTTGGGAGAGAAGCGCCTCTCTGCAGTGGACAGCTGTCGATAGAGAGAGAGATGTAGCTGGTCAAAGTGCTGAGAAAGAGACTCAGTGTTCCGCCCTCAATGACCCCTCTATATTAACCCCACCGACCCCAAGGCTTGGGGGACATCAGAGAGGCAGAAAGAGTGTAAGAACTGAACTCTGAGGAAGAGTTTTGAGGGGTGCTGTCTTCTGGACATGCGATACGGTTAATGCAATCATGGGTACATAACAGCTATGATTACCTGTACAAGATGAAGCCAGGCAAAATTGCGGCATAGATGGAGTAAGAGGCCTCCAGGCCGCACCTCTTGCTGAAGATCTGTTAGTAGTGAGTAGCTGCTGGGGGTTACGGACCCTTCTTTTTTGAGGGTGCGGCCTCTGATAGACTTCCCATGCTTCAGTGGGTGGCTCCACACCCGTGAACAAATGGACAAAACTAACTCAGGAAGTTATTTAAAACTCCATGAAGTAGGGACGGGGATTGGGAGAAATGGGTGTATTAGAGAGGTGGAAATGGGCGTAGGTGTGATCGTATTTTATTGTGCACATGTATAAAATTCTCAAAAATAAAGAAAAGAAAACCTGACCTGGGACTGACCTCCAGGCCCTCTCTGTTTTCTGTCCTCCTGGCTACCAGTATGCACACAAGCATTGCCCTCATCCCTCGGTTTTGTCTAAGCTTGGGATGCCCCACAGACACATGCAGAGCCTCGGACCCAGAACTATGGGCTACGGACAGCTTCAATACAGCCATCTAGACATCTGTGGGATGCTTTAAATGAAGAAAGACACACATTTCCAATGTTCCTGTGATGCCAGCGGGGAGGGGCGTGTGTGTGTGTGTGTGTGTGTGTGTGTGTGTGTGTGTGTGTGTGTGGTGTAGGGGAAAGGGTGGGATATTTGTTGCCATTCAGCTCTGCTCCTGTACAGTAGAGCTTTATAAGGTATGTTCAAAGCACGTTGCATCTCATTTCGCTCTGTTTGTCCAAGCCACTTGTGAAGGCAGATATAATAGGAGCACTATATAGGAGTGGTGTCTCTTAACTGTTATTTTCACTAACAATCCATTACAGTTATCAGAAGTCTGGAGTTGGAATGTGTAATTTATTCATCAGTACATGGATTCTGAATTAGCAGAGCCATTTTTTTAATGAGAAATTTGTAGATTTTTTTTTAAAGTTTTATTTTATATGTATAAGTATTTTGTCTGCATGTATGTCTGTGCATCAAGTGTGGACCTGGTACCTGGGAGATGCTCCAGTCTGGTGCCAGAAGAGATCTGAAGAGGCATCATATCCCCTGCAGCTGGAGTTACACCATGTGGGTGCTAAGAACTGAACCTGGGTCCTCTGCAAGAGCAACAAGTGTTCTTAACTGCCACACCATCTCTCCAGCCCCCAGTGGAATTTCTTGTAAGTGGTTTGGTGTGGTTTCTTCAAATCTTTCCTAACCAATGATGTGTTTTTTTTAAACTGTACCTATATTATTATCGTTATTGTTACTGTTATTGCTATTATTATTATTATTATTATTATTATTATTATTGACAGGGTCTCATCTTGCCTAGGCTGGCCTCACTATAGCTCAGGATGACCTTGAACTTGATCCTCCTGCTTCTTCATCCTGCCGAGTTTACCAGTTTCCTCTGACCCTAGGGTCGAACCCTGAGCTTCAAGCATGCTGGGCAAGCCTCTGCCCACTGAGCAATGCCCTCACTGTGTACCTGTCTATCAGCAGTGCTACTTACAGTTTCCGATCTCTTTCTTGCAGTAGAAACAAGGATGTAGGATGGGTTCAGACTTAGGAAGACTTGGCTTGAATCCCCACTCTTCCTCCTTGCTCTATTCTGGGTGAAGAACAGGATCTCCTGTTGTACTTACTTAATAGTGTACAATTTACCAGTTTGGAGCTTAGGTGTGTCCCACTCTTATTTCTGGGAATGTTATAGCTATCTAAAGACTAATTTTCAAAAGCTACCTAGCACTGAAAGGATGAATTGGCTTGCTCTCTCCAAATGACATTATCTTTAGTTTCAGCTTTTTGATGCTGAGGATCCTATTCCAGGACCATGCCCATGCTAGTCAAATGCTCCATCACTGTGCCCAACACCCAATCCTCTTCAGATGCTTTTGAAGCGCTGGGTTAGCACCACAGAATTTTAGAGCTGAAGTGGTACCAAGAGATCACTTACTCAAGGTGTCACTAAAAGTTTCCTTAAGGTTCTTTGGCCTGCAACAATTATTTTCAGTCCTAGACAAACATGAGAAGTATCTGAGGCTCCGTAAAAGGCATACGTCAGAGCCCCATCCGTGAATCAGACTCCGTTAGGGTGGGGCTCAGGAGTAAGGATGTTGTAAGCATCCCTAGTGGCTGGGATGCTTGACTAGAGTTGAGAAGCTCTGGTCTGGGAGTCTGTGGTCCTTGAGGAGGTCATGGCTGGCTTCAAAGGCCTTGTACATAATGTCTCGGGTAAACTTTAGTGTATATCTTCCATGTCTGATCCAAATGCCCAGCTGGTTCTCAAGTGTCCTCCACACCATCCCCACAGAATGACCGTTTAGCTTGGGTTAGAACTCCAGGCCTGTCCACTCTGCACCAGAGGACAGCCATGGATAGCCATGAATGCAACCTAACACAAAACTGTAAGCTTTCTTGAGACACTGTGCGATCGCTCTGATTTTTTTGTTTTTTGGTGGTTTTTGGTGTTGTTTTGTAGTTTGGTGATTGTGTGGCTCTACAGAGGGAACTCTGTAGGTAACCTGTTGCTATGCCAACGGCTGGATGCTTCCGGTGATAGGAAACCAAAGCCTCCTCCCTCTCAAAGCTCATGCTACCTTTGAGCAGGTCTGAGAGTCAAACCTTTGAGGAAGATAAAGAGAAGCCACACCTTGAGCACAAGTCATAAAACACTGGGAGCAATCACCAAAGTCTTCCTGTGAAAAGTCTTCATTTTACAGAGAAAAAAAAAATTGAGACAAAGAGAATAGATGTTTTTTGACCACACTAACACAGTTAATAACACACTGGTAAATGAATGGCCAGGCGTCTTGGTTCCCTGTTTCATGTCTATTCTCAGAACATTCCACTCAGTCGCTTCTAAGTGGCTTGAGGTGCACACCTTGAGATTAACAAGGCTAGCCCTTGGTGAAAGCTGGACCCCGACCCTCTCACACACCGTCATTCTAGACCACCCAAATAGTTCGTCTTCTACAATGATAAATGCCCTCTGTTCTGTGCCATGCTTGGAGGGGAAGGCACCAGGAAACCAAGCTTAGATGGTCATGTTGTTGTAACATGAGGAATGCCTATAATTCCAGCACTCAGGAGGACTGGAAGCCAGCCTGGAGAACATGGCATAACCTTGTCTCAAAAACTCCTCTCCCTACAAAAAAAAAAAAAAAAAAAAAAAAAAAGAGGTACCCACAGGGATACTCTGGCAGGCCCTGGGGGGAGGGGCACCAAGTGAGCTCTGCTTCTGGTTCCCAGGAAGGTGACCAGTGATGATAAACTTGTGATCTAAACGCTGAAGGTCTCCCCAGTAGACTTTTTGTTATGCAGTAGAACTCCAGGGGTTATCCAGAGGCTCCTGGTCCTTGTCACCTGGAATCATTAAGGCTAACACTATACTATCTTTCGTTCCCCACGGAGCAGCCCAGGACCGGCTGCTTGTCATCTTTGAGCTTAGGTGCCTCACCTATCAGCTGGAAGTCAGAAGTACCTAGCTTTGAACCGCTGCATGGAGTGAACCGCACAGCACATCAGGTGGCTGGCAGAGCTCCTGGCAAACAGGCTATGTCCAGTAACTGATGGCTATCAGGATTCTTAACAAAATACAAATATCAGACCCACAACTTCCTCTTCTGAATGTCTTCCTTCCCACCACACAGCATGCTTTAAGGACACATGCGGTGTCGCAGCGCATTTTGAACTCTCAAGTCTCGGTGGCAGAGTCTGGCATAAAGTGCTGAGCTTGGTGGGTTGAATATGGTATCACCAGTTGGCAAGGCGTCTCGTGCTCAACCTATCTTTTGCCAAGTGATGCCTTGAGCTACCTTGGGACACTGCCAGCGATAAGGCCATCATTTTTTTTTTTTAAAGATTTATTTATTTATTATGTATACAGTGTTCTGTCTGCACATATCCCTGCAGGCCAGAAGAGGGCACCAGATCTCATTACAGATGGTTGAGAGCCAACATGTGGTTGCTGGGAATTGAACTCAGGACCTTTGGAAGAACAAGCAGTGCTCTTAACCTCTGAGCCATCTCTCCAGCCCCATTTTTTTTTTTTTTTTTCTGGAGCTGAGGACTGAACCCAGGGCCTTGCACTTGCTAGGCAAGCGCTCTACCACTGAGCTAAATCCCCAACCCGAAGGCCATCATCTTATATAACCCCTCAACCCTGGTGTAGAGCTGTGAATCAGGATAAACCTCTCTTATTGGTAATTTATCCAATCTGTGACATTGTGTTGTTAGCAGCAGTGAGCAGCCAGAGACTGGGTGTCAGGGAGAGCTTAGGCTAAAAGATGGCGACTCTTACCTCATCGCTCTGCTCTTTCAGAGGTATGTCAGATCCGGCATCTCCCTCGAGGCTGACGGAATCAACGCACTCAGCCAGCGTGTCCTCAGCCACCTCTCCGTCGAGGGGGTTCTCCTCGGCAGCGCTGGCCTCGGACTGCTCTAGAAGCCCCGTAGGGACAGTCTCTGCACATGCAGCTGTGGTCTCATCCTGCTCTCCTGCGTGGTCGGCTGGCGCCGGCTCATTTGAAGTCACGGTAGCCAGACCACACTGCACTTCGGCATCTTCAGCTGGGGAGTCACTAGGGGGCATCTCGGCCGCATCCTCTCCGACGTCATTGGCTATGATGTCACTGGCGCCATCAGACATTTTAAGATCTGTCGAAGGGGATCACAAACACTTGTGTTGGCAACATCCATTCAATTCAATTATGCCAAGTGGGGGTAAGCTCTCTTCATAGTAACTCTACGTGACCTTGTGTAGCCAGAATAATGGCTTATAAAGATATCTATCTTTTATCCCTGGTCCTTGTTGAGTGCTCTTACATTGCAAGAAGAACTCTGGTTGCTAATGAGGATCTAGGCATGGGAAGGCTGTCTTTATTTCTTTGAGTGGCCCTAACTGTAGTCACAAGTGCCCTCTCCAGAGTGAACAGAAGAGGGGTGGACATGATGGAGAAGCAGAGTGACATGCGGAGAAGAAGGTGACATGATGACAGCCACAGAGATTGAAGTGATGTACTTTGAGACTAAAGGGAGGTGCCACAAGCCAAGGTTGAAGCAGCTTCCAAAGGCTGAAGAAGGCAAGGAAACCATTCTTGCCTTCCAGAGTCTAGGAGGGACAGACCTGCCACTATATCTTGTTCTAAGCTCAGGGAAAATCCATGTCTGATGCCGGACCCCTAAACCGTAAGAGAGTAAATGTGTGTTGTATGAGTCGTGGAGTCTGTTGGAAGAGGCTCTGATGTGACTCAGTCTCCAGGTCACTCATGGCTCAAACTTCCATTCTATCACTTACTGAATGTGTGCCCTTGAAGCCTCAGTTTTCTGATCTGGGAAATGATTTTGAGGCCAGCCTGGTCTACCTATGGAGAGACTGTGTCTCAAAAAAGCAAACAAAACAAAACAAAGGAGTAAATAAGAATGAAAAGAACGAAGAATGGCTGGTAACCACCTGAGTTTGATCCCAGACCCACACGATGAAAACAGAAAGTCTGTTCCTGTGAGTGGTCCTCTGGCTCCACAAGCGAATTACCGCAAGTGGGGACCCCTCCACACAACAAATGAACGAATGAATGAATAAATAATTAGGAAACTTTTCTTTCAAGAAAAACATGTATCTATCCGTGAACTTGTTTAAAAAGTGCTATTAGTTTTACGACATCATTAAACACACACAAGAAGGACTTAGGGACACACATGGCTCCTGGTGACCACGGTCCTTTGTAACAGGTGAGCACTTGCTGTGGCTCTCAAACTCCTGCCCCACTCCACAGACACGGCACAGGAGAGTGCCGGTTTTAGGGGCTCAAGGAAAGGGGAATGAGAAGTGACAGCTGATGAAGATGAGGGTCCCCTGGGAGGGGACAAGAGTGGTGGTGTCTGGATAGGTGTGCTAACACACCAAAGACCACCGACCAGAATGCCTAAGAACAGCCAACTCCATAGAATGTGGCTTTTATGATCTGTGAATTACAGCTTAACATGCTGACGCAGGGAAAGGTCGATGCCAGGGTAAGCAATTCTGGTGGCCAACTCGATATCTCTCCATGTCTTATTCTTAATGGCGGGCTTCCCTGTCTTGTGTGTTTCTCACAATAAATCCTGTTTCTGCCAACAACAGGCTTAAAATCTCAGTGCTGCTGTCCAGGAAACCTTCACCCTTTTGAGAATACATAGTATATCAAAGCCACGGACCCTGAAGAGAACCTCTCCTGCCATTTTCCTAAGCCAGTATAATTTCCAGCTGCATTCTGAATACGTATCCTTATGTCCACAGGTAAGGGGTTCTTGCCCTTCATCAAAGATGCTTATTTGCAGCCAATGAAGATCATTTCAGAAAGCCAAAACTGGTCAGTGGGGTGCCTGGCCCCAGTCAATACCTTTACAACACAACTCTTACACCTCAGACTCCGGACACTGTGGAAGAGAGGGCGGAAAGACTGTAAGATCCAGAGGACCAGGACGGCTGCTGTGAGGTGGTGTCTGCCATGTATGCCAGGGAGGCTGCACCCAGGAAATCTTAACAAGATAGTCACCCAATCAAGACCTGCCTAACGACAACACCAGCTGACAAGCGGGAGTGGGTGGGAGAAATCTCACAAGGCTCCGCCCCTCAATGAAGAGCTACAGGCAGTTAATGGCTGCTGAGAGGAGACTCGGTCTTCAGGAATGGGCCCCTGACTGGTTACCTAAACCCAAGTGGTCAGCCGTAATCAAATATTCATATGAGCAGCACTGAATGGATTCAGCAGGTTGTATTCAGCATATTTACACACATATGTACACAAGTATGTAATCATCATTGAAGAGGTCATGAATTTAGAGGGAATGGGGATCATGGGAGGAGTTGGAAGGGGGGACAGGGGTGGAAATGATGTAAATAAGGTACTCGTGCATAAAAATCTAAAGTTAAAATTTTAAATTAAAAGAGAGAATATAAAACATCCAGAGCTATGATTTGCTGGGTGCTTACAGTAGCCAGGCTATGCAAATGTATTGCTTTCTGTGAGTTAGATACGGTAAGCTCCATTTTGCAGATCAGAAGACCGAGGCTTAGAGGGCACCCCTTCAGTAAATGACAGAATTACAGTTTGAGAAGCGACTGACCTTGAGATTGAACCCCATCAGAGCCTGTGGTGTTCAGAAGCCACGGCCGTTTTCCTTCTTACTCATTGCCAGTTCCTCATCTTGGACCTGCTCATGATTTCCCCTCTGGGTTTCCTTCTCCCCTTCGGCCATTCCCCAAATCCACCGTCCTTGCCTCCTGGGTCTAATTATATGGCTTTCCTGCCTACATCTCGGAGACTCCCCATTCCCAGCTCCACTGAGGTGCAGCCATACCCTCCTCCTGCCTCCACCTGAGGCCCCACGCTCCGATCCCATCAGGATCGGCTCCCACTGTTCCTTTCCAAACATGAAGTGAGATGCTACGATCTGCAGACACGTTCACCACAGACTGCAGCCCAGCGGCGATGAAAACCTAACCCTCCACAAGGGGAGGGCCAGAAGACATGCCCTCCTCTAACACTGTCAGACACAGAATGGTGAGAGGCACCAGCGCGTTCGAAGGGCTTTGACAGGGCTCTTCTCCTTTTACCGGACCTCGGGGCTGAAGACACTGCTGCTCAGTTGGAACGAATTAAATGTAATGAATTTAACTGGGCCCGGAGTAGCCTGGTTGCCAAGGCAGCGTTGACTCACCAAAGGCCAGGTGAGCTGTACGCAGTTACCATAATGTACAGCACAGGAAAGGAAAGTCTAAGATGACATGTGTGACTCTGTGGGCTTTGGTAATGGCTGACTGATCAGATAAGAAGTCTGTTAAGTGTTTATTCTCTCTGAATTGGGCCAATTACATTGTTTTGCTTATATATTTAAGGTCTAGGTAAAATGATCACATCCTTCATTCTTTGTGGCTCCCAACTAGATGTAATGCTTCTTCTGAATTCCCAGAGTGCTTTGCTTCTACCTCATCTTGGACAATTACAATGATCTGATTATGGTTACTTGAAGTATTGTTCTTATACTGTAAATTCAGTGAAGACATGGATCTTGATTTTTTAAAAATAATTTACACATGCATTTTCTGCATATATTAGGAAGCTCAAGAAATATTCTCAACACTTAAGATTGTGTGGAGAATGCCCATGTGCTTATGGCAGGTGTTTTTAAATGACTCTATGATGAGATGTTCCTTCACGTCTCAGATGAGATCTGTCACCATAACAAATTCCTGAGATAATCAACCTATGAAGATGAAAGTTTTATTTTGACTCAGATCTTGGGAGGGTTTGGTCTATGTCTGGTTAGCCCATAACTTCTGAGCCAAGTTACACATCATAACAAGAATGGATGTCACTTTGTGGCCTGAACCTCTCATTTCATAGTCAGGAAACAAAATAGAAGAACTGAGGTCTCTCTCTCTCTCTCTCTCTCTCTCTCTCTCTCTCTCTCTCTCTCTCTCTCTCTCTCTCTCTCTCTCTCTCCTTCAAGGGCATACTCCCGATGACTGGAATCCCTTCTACTGGTCCCCACTTCTGAAGTTCCCACCTCCCTTTAGTGCCAAGACAGGGACTAAGCTATGAGTCCATGAGCCTTGGAAGAAAACTTAATTTTAAATATAAACTCTAAAATTAGATTAGAATATCTCTTTTTAAACCCACGTATGCACTGGAACTTCAAAACTCCTATAAGTAAGTCTACAGATGAGAAAGGCAAAGATTATTCACTTCTCTCTAGCTGGTGTGTGAGGTCTAAGGCAGTCAGTGTTGGCTGTGGGCAGCCAAGACATCCATCCAAAACCTTGTTGAAGCAGTAAAGATGACTCAAGGCCACCGTGCTGAGAGGGGGCTGTTGCGTTGGGTCACAGGAGTAGGCTAGAATGGACTGGCCAGCAAGGGACACTTGAAAAGCTATTGTCACTTAGAAGCCAATAATGAAAACTTTGTGAGTTGGGTCTGGCCTAGGGTAAGAGGCTGGCCAAGTACAACTTGCTGCTGAATCTTGCCCTTCGCCCTGCCCTGCGTGGGTAAATACAATTTTATTGGACACAGATGAACCTTTCTGTTCACATGCCATTATTGCTTCTCTATAATGGCAAATCACTGCAGACATAACACCAACCACGTGGCTGTAAAGAAACCGATATGCAAACACTTCCTGTCCATTCTGGCTATACAGAGAACGCTACACAGCCCCAGACTGGGGGCCTAAAGACGTCTCTTTCTTACACTTGTCTCCATGCCTGATCTTCCAGAGACCATCTTTCCAGAAGAAACAGCACTTCCACACATCCACATCATTTTTATCTCTGGTTTTTTGTTTGTTTGTTTTATTTTATTTTTCAACTACAGCCAGCTTTATCTACTCTGACACGCTTACTTCTTTGTAAACTAACTTGAACACCCTTATTATTAGTCTGGACCATTTAAGAAGCACCAATCTACTTTACTTTTTTCTAGTCTTTTTTTTTCTTCTTTTTTTCTTTATGAGACAGGGTCTTATTTTGTAGACTGGCCTAGAACTCACTATGTAGACCAGACTGGCCTCAAACTCACAGAGATCTGCCTGCTTCTGCCTCCTGAGTGCTGGGATTAAGGGTGTGTATCACCATGTACAGCAATTTTAACTTTTCTGTTAGCAGGAATATGAGAACAAATGTGGCCATGATAAACATTAATGGGCAAATGAAAACCACAATGGATACTTCTGTGATTTGTCTTATTTGTGTTATTGTAACACTTACAAGTATTCTAACATACTGTGACATATGCCATATGAACTACATGCATGTTAATAAATTTTAATTTAATCAATTTAATTTAATTTAATTTATATCCTGAGTGACTGGCTAATACCTATATTGCTCTATCTAGGGACACAATATCCAGAGGTCTTTAGTAGGCATTCAAAGTTTATCACTGGGTGTCTACCCTTTGAGAGGTCTCAGCCACCAGCCTCTTGGTTGTATGTTTTAGGGTATGCCAAATTGCATAAATATAGAAATCCATTTCCACATGACATAGCAAGTCCTTAAGACATGTGCTCCTGGCAGAAATGATGCATGGATGTCCCCTGTCCTTCCATGCCCAGGGCCTAAGATTATGCCAAATCAGCAGTCCATGGTCCTTTGGAGTTGGGTTTTTCTAGAGCTTCTAGCTGACTGCAGAACTCTGAAGCCTGAAGCTAGCCGAGCACTGGCCCAGCCCTGTCTCTAGAACAAAGACTTGAAAGGATGGTGAGCAAGGACCACAGGCTTACAGGAACAGGAGGTGGAACCAACCCTGCTTGCTAGCATACATGCAGGCATCCAGCAGAAGCCCAGGAGGACTTCAAGGGAATGCCAGTCTTGCAGGGAAGCGGCAGAGGACAGCAGCCCAGCCCTCAGCTGCCTCTGGTGGCCAAACTGCCTTTGGTTAGTTCTCAAGTGCAGAAAAACTGCTGCAATTACAGGTCTCCTGGTGTCCGTGTTGTATTCAACCAACAAACACCAGACCTTCGGAAATAGGCAAAGAATAATCCACAAGTTCAGTGGGGGTTGCTAAAATGAATTTACAGAATGCCTACACTTCAGAAAGGCCGAAATGTTATAAGGATGGGCCCTATTTTAATGTCTAGTTATATTCCTAATTGGCTTTTTTTTTTATTTATTTATTTACATTAATTTATTTCTGATTTCTGTTATAGGTCTGATTTTTCTCTATTACGTAACAAGACAAAGAACAAAACAATCTTTTTCACCTTTTTTTCTGTTTTGCTTTTTTTTTTTTAAAGACGGGATATCATTTAGCCTAGGCTGGCCTGGTCTTGCTGTGCAGCCAAGGATAACCCTGACCCTTTGATTCTCCTGCTGTCGCCTCGAGAATGTAAGATTACAGACATCCACCAACACGTCTGTTTTTACAGTGGATGGGGTGGATGGAACTTCAGGCCTTACTAGGAAGGCACTCTACCAACTGAGCGACATTCCAAGCCCTCTGTCTGTTCGTTCTGATAGACCCGTCACTGGTTCTAGATGATACTGTGATGGGGGACATGTCATCCGTTTTAAGACTGTGCCCTTCTGTCTGTCACCACCAGAAACTGTGCTCTGAACGGACAGCTCTTTCTGAGCAGGGACTGGGGTGGCCCTCACGACTCATCTGTAGTGAGAGCCACCCGTCCAGGATTGGCGCATCACTTCCTATCTGCACAGTTGGGAGTCTCTTCTGATTCTGGTGTGGTAAGCTGATCGCTGCAGCCATGTCCGTGGCTTTGACCCACACAAACAAGGAGGCTGCTTCAGGAAGCTCCAAGGAGAGGAAGGGGGACACATAATGAAGCCTTTGTAGGGTGGGAAGAAGTTAGTTTTTCATGAGCAAATTTATGCATCACCAAAAATGCTCCTAGGCCCATCGGAGCAGCTATATCACAGTGCCCCCAGTAAGTGCAGAGGGCAGGGGGACAACGTTTCAGAAATGAGAAATGTGTGAGGGGCTAAAACAAAACCATAAAAAGCCATCCAGGGATGGAGTGCGGCTCAGTGGGAGAATGCTTACCCAACACGCACAAGGCACCGGGTTTGATTCCGAACAATGAAAAAAAAAATGAAAATCAAATTAACAGAACAAAGGAAAAATGGAAAGAGAACTATGAAAAATAGCCTAATAGATAAACAATACCCCTGAACTATCGTTAAGGGAGACTCTTGACCACAGCTTTGGCGTAAGTATTCAGGCTGGCAGGAATATGGGCAAATACCCAGGGTCGGAAATGAGCCTAGACAGTCAGGATGCACATCTGTGTGGCTGAGACTAGACGTGTGTGGCTGCATGGAGGAACAGTTAGGTAGACTGTTTGAAGTGGAGAGGGCTGAGCATTGGCCTATGGGTCTGGCTCCAGTGTCTCTTTGCAGGCAAACAAGAAGTTTGCTCATTCTCCCTGGCTTCCTGCTCCTTCCTCTGTGAAGCTGGAGTGGGATAACATGATCTGGAAACTTTGTTCCCAAGTCCTGACTGCAGAGAAACATCAGGACAGGGCTTCCAGGTTTTCATAAATCTAAATTTATTCAAAGTAAAGCTCCGCCTTCATGGCGCCATTTAGCATTCATGCTTTTCTTGGTATTAAAATGCGGCGAAAACGCAGTGACTTATTTTTTAAATGGCCTCATGGGATGAGATGCAAATGTGGTAACCTGATGCTCTGTCCCAGATCTCCCTCTCTGAGTGAGGCTCAGAGAAGGACAGGGTAAATCTACAGAGGAGAGGCTCCCGGACCTGTCCGGTTTCCACAGCACACACTCTCGGCACCCAGGCCCGTCTCTACACCTGACAGGCATTTTCTGAAGCACGGGAGAGACCTATATTTGTTTTGTTTAAAAACCAAGCCGGGCCGGGCGGGGGTGGCACACGCCTTTAATCCCAGCACTTGGGAGGCAGAAGCCAGGTGGATCTCTGTGAGTTCGAGGCCAGCCTGGTCTACAGAGTGAGATCCAGGACAGGCTCCAAAGCTACACAGAGAAACCCTGTCTCCAAACAAACAAAAACAAAAAAACAAAAACAAAAGCTGGGCTGGAGAGATGGCTCAGTGGTTAAGAGCACTGGCTTCTCTTCCAGAGGACCCAGGAGGGTTGGATTTCCAGCATCCACAATGCAGCTCAAAACCCTCTGTAACTCCAGCCCCAGGGGATCTAACTCCCTTTTCTGGTCTATGGACACTGCATGTACATGGCTTGCAGACACATGTACGCCCATACACACGTAAATAAATAAATGAATAAATATTAGGGATATTCGGGGGCCCTTCATGATCCAAGGCCACCCTACCTCTTGGCAACTCAACACTTCTTACACCTTTGCCTTCCCACGCGGGTCCTCACTCCTCACACTGCTCCTAGACCTCCAGGCTGGCTGCCTCCCCTGATGTCACGACCAATTCCCAATCCCTTAGCTACTCAACATCCAGTGTCGCCCTTAACTTTGAAAGTGTTCTTTGTCTGCTCCACACCCTCCAAACAATGAACTGTTCCCGTGCTGAGACCTTCACCGATTTCTCTATTGCCTTTCGAGGTCTCTCTTCTGTATCATCCTTCGGGCCTGTGACCCACAGGACCTTGCTTCACTCTGACCCACAAATATTTACTGAACCGAAATATTTCACGTTTGATACCTGACTTCAAAGAAACGATGCTTCACATAAGCCTAGTCTGATGGAAGAAACGGCTACTAACACGTCTGAACCCCCGAGATTCAGGAAGGTCCCCCCTGCCCCCCTTCAGATTCCTTCTGCACTGGCTCGCTGGTGCTTCAGATTCCACCCTTAGGGTTTCGTTCCTTCGCTGACAGCTTTCAATGTAAGAAGTTAATCAGAACAGCTCAGCATTAATAGCAGAAATGAAGAGAGCTTAGGAATATGGGTTGGGGAGGAAGGAGCCTCTAGGAAGTCCAGGGAGCTTGGAGACGCCTCTCAGAATGACCCTTGGCTTGGGCTGTGGTGTGCCAGGGCGGAGTTCAAGGGGTAATGATTTTAAAAGCCGTCTGCTTCAATCCAGAGGTTCAGGGTGGAAACGGTTGGTATGGCCCAGAGAGTTCTCCAATAGCCCGCAGAAAGTCCTCCTTTAAGAAAAGCCGGTGGGAAGCCGGGCGGTGGTGGCGCACGCCTTTAATCCCAGCACTCGGGAGGCAGAGCCAGGCGGATCTCTGTGAGTTCGAGGCCAGCCTGGGCTACCAAGTGAGCTCCAGGAAAGGCGCAAAACTACGCAGAGAAACCCTGTCTCGAAAAACCAAAAAAAAAAAAAAGAAAAGAAAAAGAAAAGCCGGTGGGATCCGGGCGCTGACTAGCAAATACTCACCAGATTCCTTGGAGAAGACAAGCTGGCTAGGTAGAGGGACCGTATTTAGGGGTGGGGAAGAGGGAACCCAAGAGGGGAATCCATGCGTGCTAGCCTACGGTGTTGCTTGGGCAGGAGAGCAGGCATGCCAGGGAGGGGTGGTGGACCAGGATGGAGACCAGGGCCTGAGCTTGGTTTCCCGAGGGCGAGGGCAGGCACACTCTAGGGACGGAGGCCTTTGCCTTGCAGGGACCGGATCCCTCAGTGCCTTGCCCTGGGAGCACCCTACCGCGCTCGCCCCCGACTTGGGACACTTGGGGAAACTTTTCAGACTAGCTGGTGCCAAGACTCCGGCAGCCGGCTCCGCGGAGCTCCAGGCGGGACGAGGGTGCAGACCCGGCGTGCGGGCGTGTGGGTGTGTGCATGAGCGTGGACACCGAGCGACACACACTCACACACACACACTCACACGCCCGCACCCACGCAGGGCCCTCGGCCGCGCCGCCCGCGCCTCCCCCGACCTTCGTCCCCAAGCAGGCTGGTTTCTCCGGACCTCGTCTCCGCCGACGGCTTCTCACGACCCACAGAGGACCCGGGGTCGCGGTGCTTGGGTCCCCGCCCGCCCGGGAAGGGGATGGGGAGAAGGCGCCCCGGGCTCTTACCGCTTGGCCGCCGAGTGCGCGCGGGAGCCCCGGGTCCCGCCCCGCCACGTCGGCAGGACCAGCGGGGACGCGGCTGCAGGGGAGGGACCGGCCGAGCTGCCCCGCCCCGGGGCCGCCCGCCCACGCCCCGGGCCGGCCCAACTGCAACCGGACCTGCAGGGAACTCAGCTGTCCCAGCTCGGTGGTCCCTTGCCTTCCTGCCTGAAGCACCGGGAGAGCCCTCCACGTTCTTAAGGAAGGGGTCCCCAGGGCTACACTGTGGGATCCCCGGGTTCTAAGTTAGGAGGAATTCTCTGACCACGTCATCGGTGGGAGCGGGATGTTACTAAAAACAAGCACAAAAGGAATCAATCAAACTTTTTAGAAGGCCAACTTGGAAATAGGGAGCAAAGCCCAAGTTTATTCTCTTTGGCCTGGGAATTGCCCATCTGCGTTTGGCGTGGAAAAAAACGTTATTTGTCCAGAGCAAACAAAGTGTGTGTGTGTGTGTGTGTGTGTGTGTGTGTGTGTGTGTGTTGATTTTAACTACTTATGTTGTGGATAGCCGGAATCACTCTGGATACCCCTCCATCAGGGATTAGTGACATGAACTATAGTAATTCCAAACAATCAGGTCAGCTGTATCAAAAAACATGATTTATTTGGATGAAGGGCATATAGTAAGGCCTTCCTTAATATGGGTCTAAATGAATAGTTAGGGGTGGGGAAGCTAACTAAATGTATGCATTAGTAGGAACTTTTGTAAATATGTATGTGTACACGATTTATATAAAAATCAGGGAAAACAATTTAGAAACAGTGGGTCTTTCTGGCTGGTGTGTTTAAGGCTAATTTTCTCCTTTTCCCTTCACGGGTCACAATCCTCTTTTTTAAAAAAAATGGCTTGCACTTGCTGAGAATTTATGAAGTTGAGGTAAAAACCAAGGTGTGACCTTTGACCTGTCTCTTGTTGATCCTGGGCTCAAGCAGTTGACTACTTGTTAATTGTGTGGCTGTGGCTGCCCTGGGTAGCCTGCGGCTGTGTGCACTCGCTTGTGCTGTGTGGAGTAGCCCCAGGGACACGGAGAAGGGATCTCAGCTCCCTACCCTTTCTCCTCCACTACTGCCCTTTGCTTCATCAAATATCTGCTCTACGAAACTTTGCACATAATTGAGTGAGTCGAACTAAATGAAAGTCGCATTTAGGTGCCACGCTGGAGCCAAGGGTTACTTTAATTCTCACTTGGGACCTGGGAATGAAGATTGCAGGAGGTGCACCCCCTGATGGGGAGCCTCATTTCCGCAGGGAAGTAAACAAGTGAGGACACAGACTGAAGCGGAGGACCTGGTGGACAGGTGGGGTGACCGTGTATGGATAACGGTGGCTGTGTGTGCAGCTGTCTACAACCATTCTTCTGGGACGCCAGCCAGGGACAGGTACACACCTCCCGGCATCTACACGCAAGCCACACCCAAGCACACGCAGCTCTTGCACTTAGATCTTCTCTAGCTTTGTGGACCTCCTTCCTTCCCGCTCTCCCTCCTGCTAGCACCCATTTAATGTGTTTATGTCTTTGAGTAGGAATGTCATCATGAGGTAGGTTTCTGAGTGTGTATGCTTTTTCTGTACCGACATGGTGTTATGCAGTAGGCATCCAGTCTTCACTCATGAGATTATCTAAGCATGCTGGTGCCCTTCTAGATCTCTTGTTGCTATGGGGTGCCCCATAATGACATCAGATGAATTTTACTCCCACATTGCCTTAACTGGAGGATGTCTGAGCCTCCAGCTCCTTGGACGTGTATTTCAGGCCATAGCAAATATCCCTTTCTGTGTCCTTTTCTAGGATGGTTCTCTGACATCCTTGTCCAGGATGGGACTATGGGTTACACAGGTTCGTTTTTCTGGTTTTTCTAGGATCTTCTTCCCAGTGGGGACTGGTCTCCTTCCTCAGGCTTCTCTTTCTGTGTTGGTTATGTGGCGGCCATGCCAACGGAGCAGAGTGCTGGATGTATCGATGAAGGAAGAGTCGTGAGCCACAGTTACCTTTCTAGAGCTTTATATGGGAGAGAGATGGAGGGGGAGGGAGGGAGGGAGGGAGAGAGAGAGAGAGAGAGAGAGAGAAGAAGAGGAGGAGGAGGAGGAGGAGGAGGAGGAGGAGGAGGACCATGTGGAGGGGGGAGTACGGAAGGAGAGAGTGTAGAAAAGAGAACACACAGAGGGCACTCCCGCTTTTTAGGCTGGGATGCTATCACAGGCTGGTGACGTAATTAAGGACATAATCCTTACATCCCAGATTTTTGCTTATTATAAAAAAAAAAAAAAAAAAGCAGGGGCATCGTCCTTTCAAAAACTGCTTCCAGCTGACTTTTAGACATTGGTTGGCTCTTGGGGGAGTCTTCCGAGGTAGACAGGAGTTGTGGGATGTTGTCTGTCATCTGTTTGCTCTGGAGACATGTATCCCTCTTGGCTGTGCCTGGGAACTTTCTGTTTGACAAGATACTGGTGACAAAGAAAAAACTTAGAGAGAAAAGAATCATTACTATTTTATGTTGGTAGATCCGGCCTGTTCAGATGGATTTTGAAACATGTTAAGCTTTATCAGAGACAGATTATTTTAAAGCACCTGTTTCCTTTACTAGTTTAGCATCCAGGAGACGGGATCAATTGTTAAAAGCATCTCACAGTAATAGATGTTTATATTAAAGTCTTTTTTGTAGCGCCCAGACGCTTTTGGGTCTGGGGGTGTAAATACCTTTTAGCTTTTACAGTTTCTTACTTGATGATCTCTGGACTCCGGTTCGGTGGTGGTCCTGTATCATTGGCTGAACAGTGAGTTAGAGCAGGGAACTGGGAAGAGAAAAGCTTGTGGTGCATGAGAATTTTTTTTTTTGGAATTAGGGACAAGGCAAAGATCAGGGCCCCATCTGTATGCACATGAGAAACATTAAGTAACTCTGAAAGTGCAATTAAATCTGGTGAGGTGGGCAAGGCTGTCCTCTGTACCCAACAATAGAGAAAGGAGAGGTGGCATCCCAAAACTCCCAGGACTGAGTCGGTGCTTTTGGTGTCCAAAAGAAAGAAACGGATCACTTCCCTGATACGTTCTGGGTTCCCTGCCATGTCTGTAGCCAAGCCTAGGTCTGTTGGAGGTCTTAGCTTGATGTACCCATGAGTCTTGGCACCTGGGGGCAGTCAGCTTACTAGTTGTCTTTCCAGGTGGCACTTTTAACAAGGCTGTTGATGGCCTGGCAGGACATTCGCTAGCCTGTGGCCTTTTCCTCATTTAAAACAGGGACCCAACAGCTTTCAGAAGTTAGCAAGTGCCAGCACTTGGCAATTTTATTTTCGGGCTTTTATCTCTTCCCTGGCACACTTTAAATGCCACAGATGACTCTTTTGCCTGTGGGGTCAGGAGCCTTGCTCTCCAGATGCTTAAGTTTTAGTCAGGGAGGTCTGGGGAACAGGAGATGGATTTTATTCTGTATCCTGAATTTTTTTTTTCCTGATGATTGGTGGCTTAAGGACAGCTTTTGGAAGATCTACCGCATAGGCAGACTATAAACTGATCCTTTTGGAAGACTTGTCTGAGGCTATAAGCTGATTTTTTGGCTTAAGAGCCATCCCGACTACTGTAAACTTATTTGCATGGATCTTAGCCACTTTAAGATCGTCTGTGTCTCTCAAGACAGTTCGAGAATTAGTAGGTGGAGTTAAGGTGAGTTAGGGCGAGAGTCGTAGAAACCGCCCAAGCCCGCCCATTTGAGCCCGCCCACTGCCGGCGGAAGTCAGACAGAAAAGGTTGCACGTAGCAGACACAGAAGTGGGGAGGGAGAAGGGTTTAGAGCTCTAGCAGAAAGTTTGGGGATAAAGTAACTCTTTTATTTGCCCGCTTGCTGGCAGAAGTTCCCGCGACGTTGTTATGTGGCCAGATTAACCAGTATCCTCCCCTTTGTTCCATGGCTTTTGCCCATTTGCTGGCAGAAGTTCCCATGACACCTATGTGGCCAGATTTACCGGAACCCGCCCCTATCCACCAGTGTAAGTGGTAAATGTATCCGCCCCTTTGTCCCATGGCTGTGGCTGAGAGAAAAATTAAAAAATTAAAATAACAAACCGGGATCAGACTCCAATCTCGGGCATCCCCAAGGAGTGGAGAGAGATCTATGAATCAGCTCAAGTTCCCGTCCTCTTCGTCAAGGGATGGGAAGGGCTGCTGAGGCTGTGCTGCAGTTGGTCCACGGTGGACCCAAGACAGCATTGACCCCCTCGTCAGGAGCAAAAATGTGTCTGCCATTGTCAGCACAGCCCGAGGACAACCCCCGGGGTGTCCGTCACAAAGAATATAGCTCAGACTACAGTTGCAAGAACGGCGGACTCGCTGTGGTGAAGAATCATGGCCGTAGCAATAATGGTAGCTGTGTAGGGGTCCAGCGGAGGCGGCGGTCTCACTGGATGGGGGAGGAGGTGGCAGGCAGCAGCGGTCACAGCAGGTCCTCGGTGGTGTATCCAAGTCATGGCACCAAATGTTGGTTATGTGGCGGCGCTTGTGGCTGGCTGTTGCCTGCGGCGGCCATGCCAACGGAGCAGAGTGCTGGATGTATCGGTGACGGAAGAGTCACGAGCCATAGTTACCTTTCTTTCTTTCTTTCTTTCTTTTTTTTTTTTTTTTTTTTTTTTTTTTTTTTTTTGGTTTTTTGAGACAGGGTTTCTCTGTAGCTTTGCGCCTTTCCTGGAACTCACTTGGTAGCCCAGGCTGGCCTCGAACTCACAGAGATCCGCCTGGCTCTGCCTCCCGAGTGCTGGGATTAAAGGCGTGCGCCGCCGCCGCCCGGCTACATAGTTACCTTTCTAGAGGTTTATTGGGAGAGAGATGGAAAGAGGAGGAGGAGGAGGAGGAGGAGGAGGAGGAGGAGGAGGAGGAGGAGAAGAGAGAGAGAGAGAGAGAGAGAGAGAGAGAGAGAGAGAGAGAGAGAGAGAGAGAGAACTGCGCGGAGTGGGGAGTATGGAGGGAGAGAGTGTGGAAAAGAGAACGAACAGAGGGCACGCCTGCTTTTTAGGCTGGGACGCCGTTGCAGGCTGGTGACGTAATTAAGGACATAATCCTTACATCCTGTACCCTCACCAGCGTTTGACTGCTGAACTTTCTGATTTCGCCAGTCCATTGCATATAAAGCACCACGTATCTTCCGTTCCTTTATCCGATCACCAGTTTTGGAGAGTGGGGTGGTGTTGGAGACCTGGCTGCCCTGGAACTCGCTCTGTAGTGCAGGCTGGCATTAAAGGAACGTGCCACCACCTAGTCACCATTTCTTATACACATCCACCTTTCTGGTTTTTTGTTTTTTTGTAAGCTGTTCTCAGTTTCTTGCAAAAGTGTTTTTCTGATCTTTTATGCCCACCAGTGAATTTAGACACATTAATACTATGTATCCAGTCTCAACTGAATAAAGGGGAATGCTTTTACCTAAAAATCAAATAAATTTAAATGCAAAATTAAAAAAAATGGCAACAAACCTCATTCTTGTCCCTCTGATGCCACTTTTATCATCATCATTTGTGGTGGGCCACAAGAATATATTATAGAGATTCAGCTGTGTATTAAAACTGAACTTTGACTGGCCAAGGGTCTGTCAAAAGGCAAGCCATTTATTATGAATATTTGGTGTTACCCAGCCTTTAATATTTCAGCTGTCTTCTGCTGTAAAGTTCTTGCATGCCAAAATAGTCCCAGACCATTTGGCAAACAGTTCGGCTCCTCAGACCTGCTGAACTTCTAGGTAACTTATTTCCCAGCTGGAGCCAGTACTTGGAAAAAGTCATCTAGGCAAAACAAGCTGGCGGGAGAGTCATAGCTTTGTTTCTTGTGCTAATGAAGCTCAGACCATCCCTTTACCTTGAGGCCTTGTGGCTCTCCAGAGCAACTGACTGAGAACAAAAGAGGTTTTTACATATCAAGGTGGAAGGTAGAGCAACATTCCTGAGGAGGCAGAGAACCAGTGGCCAGGGGAAGGACAGAAGGCATTTTTCTGTAGAGTTGACAGAACAGCATGACCAGGGAGAAGAGAAGAACACAGAGGTAAGGTAGATGGTAAGGCAGAACTCTTGAGCCAGGAGTAGAGAGTAAGTAGAGATGGAGGGCGAAGGAACAGAGGATGAAGTTGAGGCGGGAAGCATACGAGCTTAGTTGTTAGCAGGACTTTGAGGGAACAGTAAATGAGGGAACAAAGAGAAACGAGTGTCAGGATGGAACTGAAGCTGTGCAGACAGGATTTCACCCCAGAGAAATAAAGTAGAAGGATAAAGACCTTGGTGCATCTGGATTTATTCCTGCCCTGAATGCCTGACAGAGCTGTAGTTGTAAAGATAAAATTTTGTCTTAGAGGAATAAAGTTAACAGACGTAAGAGCATAGAGTATGTAGATCTTTTCCCCCTCAGATATCCCATGCCAGATGTAGTAAAATCTCCAGACCCTGGGTAATCCATAATCATCTTCTTCTTCATGATCACCATTTTGGCAGTACTAGGAATAAACTCAGGACTTTATAAATGCTAAACCTATCTTGGTCAACATGTGTCAATCAAAGCATTCTTCTAAGGTCAACATTATATTTTGTTTGTATGACAATGTGTCTGATTACTGTACAATCAGGTCATTTCTGGTTCTTTCCTTATATTTTCCCTGTGGAATAAAAAAATTAAAACTAATGAATGCTTTTTGTTTTCATAGTCACAGAAAAACTGGCAAGTTGTCTGGATGTGACAAAGGGTGGAAACCGCTTTAGTCGAGATTGGTCTTTGTGAATTGAGACAGAACATAATCCCAATGTAGTCCTTGGCCCCTGGAACCCACCGTCCACTTCCAAAACAGCACTGAGTGTTTCTCTCCTCCGCTTCTTCCAGTTCTGAAACCGTGACCCTTACCAAATCATGTCCCAGATGGGTCAGATATGTTCCAATGAACCACTGACGTCAGCCTCCGTGACTTCTGCGCATGCCTAGAGGCAGCCATTGCCTCGGCTGTAGCAGCGCCTCTGCTCAGGGCAGCAGCCCAGTCAGACAGCAGGGAACAGTTTCTTTTTCTCCTTTAAACACCACACCTATGCAGCAAAGACTTATCAACCGAACAATCCCAGCAACCGAGCAATCCCAGCAACCGAGGCGGCCCCTCGTGCTCCGGCCGCACTGAAAATTAGTCCCTGTATTCTAAGGCAGCTACTGCCAAGCCAATCGGGTCTTTTCCAAATGCTTTACTTTTTAAATTGATTTAAAACATCTTGGGCTGTTTGAAACATACAGAGAAGTCAAAGATAATAGGATAAATACTTGTTTGTGGGCAAAAAAGGGAGAAAATGCTCAGATGTATCAAGTTTTAAATTTTTGACATATTTATTTTAGAACCTTTATTTCAAAAGAAAAAAAATGTTAAGGATCTGTTTGAAAGTCCTCTCCTTTCTATCTCCACTTTCTTTGAAGGCCACCATTGTCCCAAGGTAGTTGTGAATCCCTTCACCCATATTTTTGAGTGCCGATATCCTTATGTATAAATGTATAAAAATTATTTAAATGCTATAAATTATTTAAATTATATATAAATTAGTTAGAATTTCACAAATAACTATAAGTACTTGTTAATTCAACATTAAATTATTCATTTGAGATAGGGTCTCAGGTATCCCAGGCTAGCCTCAAACCTGCTATGTAGACAAAGATGTTCTTAAATTCCTGATTCTCAGCCAGGTGTGGTGACACACAGGCCTTTAATCCCAACACTCAGGACACAGAGGCAGGATGATCTCTGTGTGTTCTAGGTTCGAGGCCAGTCTGGTCTACAAAGCAAGTTCCGGGACGGCCATGGCTGTTACACAGAGAAACCAGGTCTCGAAATCCTAATCCCCACCCCCACCCCCAAAGAAACTCTTGATTCTCCTGACCTTCCCTCCCCAGTTCTAGATTACAGGAATTCCCCACTATACCCAGTGTATACGGTGCTGGGGATCACAGCCAGGGAATCCTGCGTGCTAGGCAATCACCCTACCAACTTAGCTACATTCCCAATTCCAACAATAAGTTTTGTCTGAGAATAATCATGCTCATACATGTGGCTCTAGGATACTCATTTTGACATCCTTTAGATGTCTAAAGGCATCCATTTGTGTCACAGTGTATCAGTTTCCTAGTTAGTGGAAACATTTACTATGTTTCATATTTCACTCATTTACAGAGAATGCTGCAATAACTATCTTTGTACACATTCTCTTCCAAGAGGTTAGAAATGGAAGAGTCCGGCTGTTCTTACCGGACATGTCCCAATCGCCCTCCATTGTGATTCAGCATGGTTGAACAATTTTTTCAACATTTTTCTTTCTTTTTCTCTTCGTGTGTGTGTGTGTGTGTGTGTGTGTGTGTGTGTGTGTGTGTGTTCATGTTTTCATGTGTGTGGGCACATGCACACGAAGGTTCAAGGCTGATCTTGTGAACCATCCTCAATTGCTCTTTTACCTTATTCAAAGAAGCAGGACCTATTGTTCAAACCCAGAGCTCTCTGATCTGGCTAGTCTCAACAGCCAGCTTCCTCTGAGAATCCCAGGTCTGCCAGACGAGGCTAGAATTACAGCAGCTGCCAAGCCCACCCAGTGTTTACTCGGGTTCTGGGGATCTGAACTCCAGGCCTCACACTTCTGTGGCAAGCACTTTAACCACTGAGTCATCCCCTCAGCCTTTCCCACAACTTTTCAAAAGCATGTATTATGTAGCAAGTAATGCTGGTTCTACCCTGGAGGCCCTAACCTGACAGCATGCAGGAGGGATAAAGACCTTGTAGAGCCCAGGAGGCCTAGAGTATGGTGGGTGAGAAGGACTCCCCATCCATGCTTCTGAGTAAAAGGGAAGCTTTGCAGTTTTCTAATAGAAGGGTGCCATGATTATGGGGTCTGAGTCTAGCTGGGTTGGAGTGGAGGGGGCTGGATGGGCGGAGGTAAATGGAGAGGCCAATAAGGAACTACTTCACTTATCCCTGTGAACCCATGATGGCAATGATGGCCATGAACAATCTCTCATCATGAGAATGTGAGACTCAGCTTGAGAAGGGCTTTGTTTATGAATCTATTTTGAAGAAAACCCGGAAAAATCTGTTCTTGGACTGGATGGAAGTCTTGATAGCTTCAACAAGGGAAAAGAGTTATTGATTACTTCCAGGATCTTGGACCGAGATTCTGGGAGAGTAGAAAGATCAAAGGCAGATGAGAAAGAATGTAAAGGGCAGTTTGGGAGATCAGGGTAGTGAGGATGCAAGGGTCTGGTTCTCGGCAAGAATGGCCTCACGAGTGTCTAGCAGGCATGGATGGAAGAGTCTGAAGTTCTGGGAAACTGGGCTGGAGACGGTTCCTGGGGAGTCCCTGGCGTGGATGCCACGAGACAGGATGGAGTTAAGGAAGAGAAGCCCAGTGCCTGTGAGTTCACAGGGAATTAACTCAAGGAAGGGGAGGGGAGACGGGTGTCCAGAACGCCCAGAAAGAAAACCTTTTGAGATGTTCTGGCCATAGAACATGCTGCTTGATAATTGAAGTGAGATGAAAAATGGAACGAGACCACTTGGGTTTGGCATTATGCTAGTCGGTTTATGGCCTTGAAAAGAGTTCTCTCTCTTGAGCGGCAGGGAAGGAAACCTGATTGGTGCTTATTTAAGAGAAGAGAAGGAGAATCATTGTGATGGTGACTGGAAAAAAAAAATATATCAGCAGAGTTCTGATGTGAGGCGGAACCGGGATGAGGAGGCTGTGTGTTTAAAGTAAGGGGTCTGCTTTCTAGAGGTGAAGAAACCACAACGCTGTGTGTAGAATCATGTTGACATTAAAGCAGAGAGAGGCTAATCGCAAGAGCGGCTTTACTGAGGGGACAGGGCAGAAGGGGAGTCCTCTGCGCCACAAGCAGTTCAGGTAGGCTGGCAGAGCTTTGCAGAGGGTTAGAGCGCCGCTCTTCTGGAGAGGTCTGTTTTCTTTGTTGGACATGAAGCATCACCAACCAAGCATGCAGAAAGGGAAGTAATGTCAGAGGAGTAAAGAAGGACAAGGTTAGAGGGGTGAGGAAGGGGAGGAGAATGCTGGGCCAGGGAAGGACGGTGGGGAGGCTGGTAGGATTGCGCCCCCTTGAGGTTAGGACATAGTATGCATTTCACATGAGACCAGCCCTGAGTGGTACAGGTACTCCTGACTCCCTTAAGCAACTTGGGCTCTGTAGTCAGAAGTTTTTATGTGTCCTGGCCAGCCAGTGGTCGGGACAAATCTCTCCCACTCATGTCCCCCAAGTAAGCACACAGGGGCTTATATTAATTATAACTGCTTGGCCATTAGCTCAGGCTTAATACTGACTAGCTCTTACATTTAAATTAACCCATAATTCTTATCTATGTTTAGCCACATGGCTTGGTACCTTTTCTCAGTTCTGCCTTGTCATCTTGCTTCCCCTGTGTCTGGGTGGCAACTCCTGACTCAGCCTTCCTCTTCCCAGAATTCTCATCTGCTTACCCTGCCTATACTTCCTGCCTGGCTACTGGCCAAGCAGCATTTTATTTATTAACCAATCAGAGCAACACATATTCACAGCATACAGAATGGCATCCCAGAGCAGGGCTCTGTGGTCCAGGGGAGAGAGCAGCTTAACTCAGATTGAGGAGAGAGGAGAGAGGTAGCTGAATGTGAATGCAGAGGCACAGTGAAGGGATGGGTCATGATGTTTCTGACCAATGCAGTGAGGTTGGGGAATTGTTGGCACCAGAGGGAAAGACTTGAGGTGGAAACGGAAATTGGAATGCTGACAAATCAGATCATGGATGAAGTATAGTCACTGGTATTAAAAATATCTGGGATATAGCAGGGGCTCACTACATGACTACTGAAAACCCTAGAATTGGTGAAGGGCTGGTGATGCTCAACTTGATGAACAAAATCATCAGGCAGACTGACATCAAGGACTGGCTTCAAATGTTGGAGGGAAAGACAGAAACAGGGAAATAAGAAAGTCAAGGTCAGACACCTGCAGGCCCCTGTGAGAGTTCAGTTAGGAAAGCAGACACCAGGCTAACACGCAGGTCTCAGCTCCTAGATCCTCCTCTGGCCTTGATAGACTCATAAGAAGAGCTTCAAAAATGGTATCAGCCAGGCGGTGGTGGTGCACGGCTTTAATCCCAGCACTCGGGAAGCAGAGCCAGGTATATCTCCCTCCGTGAGTTCGAGGCCAGCCTGGTCTACAGAGCGAGATCCAGGACAGGCACCAAAACTACACAGAGAAACCCTGTCTCGAAAAACAAAACAAAAACAACAACAACAAAACGGTATCAGCACCCGGCTCCTAAGACCATTTCTAAACAAATCAAGACCCCTGGGCATGTTGGCAAGCTCCTGTTTCCCACTGTTCTCAGGCTTGGTCTCACCAAGTGTCTGGATTTGTGACTGTCCCAGGAGTGTGCAGTGATCCTCCACCAGGGGCGTCCGAATCTGTGTTTTCCCGTGGGAAGTGAGGATGCTTGGCTGTGTACTTCCCCGGGTGAGACCGTTTCCACTCCCTCCGCTATCCATCTGTTTACATCTTTGGCATCCTTTGCCCTCCCCTGTGGGTTTCTCGATCACATTTATAATGATTTGTTGAAAGCCTTATATATTTTTGATGCTATTATATGGTGGGATGTACTACAAATACATTTTTTATGCAGCCATGGCTTGTCTCCCCCACGAATTCAATAGCAAATGTAAGCTTTAATATCAATACTTAATAATGTTTTGCTTCTGTCTGAACTGGGACAGGATATTAGCTGGCCTTGGGCCATGCTATCTTATTTATCCCACTGTGGCATTTTAAAAATTAAAGTAACACAACACATAAAGTTGGATAGGGTGGCACGTGCTTACAATGTCAACACTGGAGAGCTGAGGCAGGAGGATTGCAAAGTTGAGTCCTGCCTGTGTGATGCTATCTCAAAAAATATGACACAGACACACACACACACACAGACACACACACACAGACACACACACACACATTTTAAGGACAAAGGGACACAAGATGTTTCTTCTGGAAGACAAGAGTTGTGAGGCAACTCTGAGAAAAGCATTGTGTGTGTTTCAGGAGATGTGTGCAGTCCTGGTATTAATCTCCCGTGGCTGGCATAATAAATTACCTTTAGCTATGTGGCTTAAAACAGCAGCATTTTGTTCTTCTTAAGGTTCCAGAAGTCAGAAAGTCTGAAATGAAGGCAGGGTGGTGCTCCCTCGAGCCTCCGGCTGCAGGTATTCATCGGCTCTGGACATCAGTCTCTGTGTCTGAGTCAAATGGTTGTCTGCCCGTGCCTCGTGTGAGTCTTGGGACCTGGCCTACTGTGATGCTGAGCATACAGTCTTGGGGCTGTCTACCCCTGACCATCTGCTTCCTAGCTGCTCCTGAACCAGTGTTAGGTGGTGGTGGTGGTGGTGGTGGGGATCAAAGTACTTATCTCAGAGCACCTTTGTGAGGAGTGGCAAGTACTTGTAAAGAGCTCAGAGTCGAGCAGGCAGGAAGACAAGCCCTGCCTGTGTGTGCCAGGCCGTGGTTCTGGCAGGCAGACAAGCCCTGCCAATGTGTGCCAGGCTGTGGTTCTGGCAGGCAGACAAGCCCTGCCAGTGTGTGCCAGGCCGTGGTTCTGCAGCTTGCTTGGCTTCGTGTGGTCTCACTGTCCTGTGATCTTTCTGCTTCCCCATTTAAAAACATGGCTGTCACAGGATTCTAATCCCTTTCTCTCCTGGCTTCTCTTTCAGGTCAGTCACCATTCTAGCCATTTGATATTCATTATCATCTCTGAAAATCACACCTCTGACCATTCTGTAGATAAAAAAAACCCCAACAATCTCAGTGAGGTTACACAACTTGCCCAAAGCCTCACGGTTGGTTCGCAAGTAGCCAAGCGAGGAACGCAGCCCAGTGTGTTCTCTCCTCTGGTCAACTCCCTGTCATGTGGTCTCTTCTACGTTACAGGAATTCGACTGGTCTTATCTTCCCCTTAAAGGCGTTTCTTAGAGTTGTTGACAGCCTTAGCAAGAGAAGAGCCCACTTTCCCAAATGGCAACGTTATTATGCAATACAGTTGAGAAACGAGTCATGTGACCAGTCTTCAGTGGTGTGTGCATGTGTGAGTGTGCGTGCACACAAGCTTGTGTGTATACATCTGTATCATGTGTTTTCTTCAGAAGTAGGTCCCATGTCACCTGCAATCCCCCCCCCCCCCCCCCCCCCCCCCCCCCCCCCCGTCTCACTGGTTCCTCTCCAAACAGGTCTCCAGTGCCTCCCCTCATACCCGCCGCTCACTAGCTGCTAGCCTTACCCCATCACTCCCAGTCTGAGAAGACTTCCTCTATGTCTGGTGAGTAAGGATGAACAGTAAGAGGTTGCTCTTCCCTTCCTCCTGAAAGCAGAAGTAATGTCTACCCATGCTTATCACCGGCCAATGTGCAGTCTTAACTTGTTTTGTTCGTTTTTTTTGTAAAGATGGGAGAATGGCAGCTGGTGAGATCAGTTAGGGGATGGTCGTGTAGCTCATGTATCCAGTTCTTTGCAAAAGCCGAACAAGTGTACAGGGACGCTTCTTAAAAGTGTCTGGCTAGCCCTTCACTCTCTTTGCCTTTTGGCCATGACTGCAAGTGTTCTCCAATTTGAAATGGTCTTTAGAATTTCTAAGTTGGTATAGAAGAATCCCAGCGTTGCTTGCTCGTCCAGGATTAAAACTAAGAACACCCAATAGTATCAAATGTTCGTCAGACCGTGAAGTCAGGCTAAATGTGTACCAACCACAAAAATTTCCAAACAGAAAACCAGGTGCCTTATTTTATTTTTAAAGTGTCTCTGTCAGTCTCAGGACTCTCAAAACATGCTTGAACGGCAGCAGCGGATTTGGGGGACAAATGTGAAGGACTGTGGTAGCAGAGAACTGACCGAGTCTCGTAACTTCCTATTCTAATAGTGATTTAAAATTCAGCCCGGAAACGCAAGGAAGACGAAACGTACCTTAGATAAATATTTCTAGTAATCCCCAAACGTTCATAATTTGCTTGCTTAGATGCTTCGAGGATCTAGATACTGATTTAGACTGCAGCTCTGCTTTGGAATGATTTTATACGTGGGGTAATTCCACCGAGGGCCAAGAGATGGCGCCAAACCGCTCACGCACCGCGGTTCCCGGGCTAAGGCCTGGGCTTGGTCAAGCACTTATTTTTTTCAGAGCACTTCAGAGGTTACTTTCTCTTCGGAGAAGGAAGTCTTGGTAAGTAAGAAGGCTTTTCTGGATTTTTTTTTTTTTTCCAAATTATTGGGTTGACGCTTCAAATGGGAAAGAAAATGGCAAGGGCCGTGCAGGGAATAGGTAACCTTCCTTTGAAATGTTTGCAGAACGACTCTGAGGTTGGTGTTTTAAAGCGGGGCTGTCCTTTGAAGTACCTAGGGCAGTGGGACTTAACGGGAGACAGGCAACAGCTGGCATTTCGGTAGCCAAGGAAGTGAGCCGACGTGTGTGTGTGTGTGTGTGTGTGTGTGTGTGTGTGTGTGTGTGTGTGTGTGACTGTCCGTTCCCCCCCTCCCGCCCCCCCCCCCCCCGTCTGTCTGTCCCCCACACCCCGGGGTTTGGGGCTGTTTTCTCCTTTCACGAAGTCTGTAGTCCTTTGTGGTCCTGACATCATACTGTCTGCGCTGGATGTATGGAAACAGTGTTTCATTTCCCAGTCACGTGGTGCTATGATCTCTAATTGCTCGGCACCTCTCACTGATTCATGAGCATTTTGGAGGAAAGACTATTTCAGTCACTCCCATGCGATTTCATATCCCCATCCCTAGTTCCCACCGTGCCCCGTGTCCAAAGGGGACTCGGAACAAACATTGTTTAAGTGGTTGGAAGTGACTGAGACCAGATTCCCACACTCCGTAACTTGAGTCCAGCACTCTTCCTCCGCCCAAAGTTTGACGGACTTAACGACAAAGCTCTTCTCATGCACGCCTTTGCTTATGGCTATTAACTACCCTTCTGCTTCTCATAGCTCGAATTTTCACAGCGACTCCCTCCACCCGCCACCTTTTCTGGTTTTGAAATAGGAGTCGTGTTGACTGTTCTTTTTTTTTCTTTCACTTTTTGTTTGCTGTATTCAACTCTCACTCCTGTCCCCTCAGACTCCCTTTTAAAAACATAAACTCTTGAATTTCCAGTGATATCGTCCCTCTGTCCCACCCCCTCAACTACGCATTCACTGAGGTTCGGGACTGCTTCTCAGAACGTGTACTAAGAACTGCTTGAGGTTTTGAGCAACCTCCAGGACTGATATGTGTCCTTATGGCCACATGGTGGCTGAATGACAGTCCTCTGGACAAGACACACAAGCTATCAGAGGAATTTGTAGGATGGGACTTCATCCGTGAATATCAGCTCTCTACCATTGTGTTGAAGAGGTTGGCCCCCTTTATGTGTGTATTAATACTATAAATAATACAAGCAAGCTTATTTATGTGTGAAATTTTCATTTTAAAATACGCCTCTCTTTATGTTGGCAGTCCCACTGCCGAGCAATCACTGAAGGGGTCATTAGAGGATCTCACAAAGGTGAGATTATGGGAATGCTCGTGATGTGATGAAAACTGAAAAGATAAGAATGGCTAGTGTAGAAAGCGACAACTCATTCATAACTTGACACAAGTTGTATATCTCAAGTGGATTTAAAATTTTTCTAATTCATTAGTTCTTTGAGAATTTCATGCACTGTATTTTGATTGTATTCACCCTCCCAACTCTTTCCTGCTCCACCCCTCTCCCCTACCCACCCACCTTAGAGTCTTCTGTTTTCCTCCTCAACCCATCAAGTCCAATTTGTGCTGTCCATATACTCTTGGGCACGTGACCTTGAGCTCCATTGGAGCTCATCAGACCTACTAAGGGCTCCACCCTGAAAGAAAACTGACCCTCCTCCTCCCCCTCCCCCAACAGCTGTCAATTGCCAGGAGTTCCTCAGCTAGAGGGGGGACTTTATGACCACCTCCCCTCTCCATGCTGGGATCCTTCAAAACAACTTTTACATGACTGTAAGATGCTATTCTGAAATTATAAAAGATGTTAAATTTTTGAAATTTTAGAAATACTTGAAAGTATAAGAAAACTAAAGCTATGATTTGGACATAACTACCATTAGCATTTGGCATAATTTCCACCCCCCCTAGGTTTTGTGTGTGCCAAGTTATAATTTGCATTTTTACAATTAGACTCTCGGTACATATGCAGTTTGGTAACCTTCCACTCACTTGATGTTATATTGCAGGATTTTGTTTGTTTGCTTGTTTGTTTTTTGAGACAGGGTTTTTCTGTGTAGCCCTAGCTGTCCTGGAACTCACTCTGTAGACCAGAGTGGCTATGAACTCACAGAGATCCACCTGCCTCTGCTTCCAGACTGCTGGGACTAAAGGTGTGCGCCACCACCACCCGGCTTGCAGGATTTTTTTTTAATGCAGTATCTGAAGCTGTGTGTTGTGCCAAGTTATGAACGAGTTATCGCTTTCTACACTAGCCATTCTTATCTTTTCAATTTTCATCACATCATGAGCATTCCCATAATCTTACCTTTGTGAGATTTCAGTGATTGCTTAGCAGTAGGATTGCCAACATAGAGAGAGGCATATTTTAAAAGAATTTGCATAAATTATCATCACCCAATAAAATGGTACTAATTTCTCTTTCCTGCCTGAGTAGTAACTGAGAGTCATTCTCGTAGTTCCCACTACTGATGTTGGGTGCTTTGTCTCTGCATTTTTCTGGATTTGGCAGATGAGAAACAGCCCCACTTAAAGAAATCTTTTAAGGAATATTCTCCCTTGACTCACTTTTATCTTGTGCTTAAATATGTAAAAAAACAAGTTAGACAACTTCTGACATTTTATTGCAAAATGTTTATTCTGTGTCTTTAAATAAAAGTATATGTTCCTACTTAGCCAATAATATTATTAAAAGTAACCTTTCTTTCTTCTTTCTTTCTTTCTTTCTTTTTTTCTTTCTTTCTTTCTTTCTCTTTCCTTCTTTCTTTCTTCCCTCCCTCCCTCCCTTCCTCCCTCTTCCTCTCTCTCTCTCTTTCTTTCTTCCGATGTAGCCGAGGATGACTTTGAATTTCTGATCCTCCTGCCTCTGCCTTCTAGATGCTGGTATTACAGGAGTGTGTCACCATATCCCTCTCCCCCAATTTTTTATATGTTTGTTGGTTTGTTTATGTGTTTGTGTGCGTGCGAGCACACGCATGTGTGTGTGTGTGTGTGTGTGTGTGTGTGTGTGTATTTATTCATGTGTCCACATGCCATGGCATAGGTATGGATGTCAGAGAACAACTTTGGGGAATTGGTTCTCTGCTTTCACCATGCAGGTCCCAGGGACTGAACTCAGGCTGTCGGACTTGGCAGCGAGTGCCTTTGCTCACCGTCACAAACAAGAAGGTTGATACCCGTAGTTAGTATAACAAAAGTTATAGTTTATTATGCCGAGGGCCATCGTACAAGGCTACACTCTAAATTCCTAACTATGGTCCCAAGCCTGTCTCCCTAAGGCTGCTCACCTGTGTGACATATCGTAGCTGAAGGTCAGGTCCAGTCTCTAGCAGAAGTCTCTAATTCAAGGGTCAGGATCTTGAGGAAGACTCTCCAGCTGCTGGGCAGATCAAGGTGGTGTCTCTACTTATATACTGCCCAGTGGGCATCATGGGGTTCCAGGACCGTGTCTGGTTACCTTGAGTGAGTGAAATGACTAGGCTCTGGTTATCAGGTACAGCCTTAGGGACAGTGTCTGGGGTTTCCTGACTAAGCTGTTTTTACATGTCTAAAGGACATTTTTTTTCTTATGCTCATTCTATTCAGCGAAGCACTTCACTGGTCTGCCATTTGTGTCTTCAGAGTGTCTAATGCCTGGTCCTTCTTATTGTCACTCCCTTAAACATCTTTCACAGTGAATCCATCTGAATCAAGTTCTAATTCAGGCTCAGAAGTCTCACTTAGATAACCATACGCTATTTGGTTAATGTGCATTTTCTGTCTTGTGATACTGGACTTTATTCACACTATAGGATATTAATATTTTTGTAGATTATTTGAGGAAAGAATATGTTAATTTTGAATTTTGAAAATGTGAAAAATACAAGTAAAATTTAAGAATAAGACAAACTCCTTTATAATTTGACCATACACAATCAGTCACTGTGTCTTCATCTTTGCCTATGTGCATATGTATTTTTGAATTGTTACTGTAGTTGTATAATGACCATCTTCCCCCCACTCCGTGTTTCACACTAACCTTTTTTAAAAATTTCTTCTCTCGGAGCCGGGCGGTGGTGGCGCACGCCTTTAATCCCAGCACTCGGGAGGCAGAGCCAGGAGGATCTCTGTGAGTTCGAGGCCAGCCTGGACTACCAAGTGAGTCCCAGGAGAGGCGCAAAGCTACACAGAGAAACCCTGTCTCGAAAAACCAAAAAAAAAAAAAAAAAATTTCTTCTCTCATATATTACATCCTAGCCACAGTTTCCCCTCCCTCCACTCCTCCCAGCCCCTCCCCCAAGCCTCCCCTCTCCCCCGGAACCATTCCTGCTCCATTTAATGGCATAACAAGTTACACTAGGATGAGGCACATATCCTCATATCAAGGCTGGACCAAGCAGCCCGATAGGAGGAAAAGGGTCCCAGGAGCAGGCAAAAGAGTCAGAGACAACCCCCACTCCCACTGTTAGGATTCCCACAAGAACACCAAACTACACAACCGTACCATAGATGCAGGGGATCTAGCTCAGGGCCATGCAGGCTCCCTGATTGTGGCTTCAGTCTCTGTGAGCCCCTGTGAGCCTTGCTTAGTTGAGTCTGTGAACCTTGTTCTCCTGGTGTCCTGACCCCTCTGGCTCTAACCATCCTTCCTCCCCTTCTCCCACAGGGTTCCCTGAGCTCTGCCTCATGTTTGGCTCGGGGTCTCCACATCTGCTCCCATTGGTTGCTGGATGAAGTCTTCTCCCGGTTACTCTGCAATCCAAGCCTCTATTTAAGAAATGCCTGCTTTTGTGCCCCAAGCTCACAAAAAATTTTATGTATAAAACAGAACCCGAAGGTGGAGCCGGCCAGGTTGTCTCAGCCATTCGTCCTCAGTGAAACATGAGGTCTGTGGGCTTGTGCACCTTCCTCCATGTCTCATTCAGGTAATCTTTTCGCATTACTCGATGTCACTGATATGTACGTCAGGGTTTGTGACCTGATGTGATGCATGTGACACCTTCTGGGCTCTGAAAAAAATAGTTATTGCTGACGTACTTTAGCCTCACACACCTTCTAGATTCTTCCATGTGCTTTATCTTTTCTTCATGAAACATGCTATCCCTATGTAGCCAAGGCTGACTGAAAACTCTCAATCCCCTTGCCTGGGCTTTTCTAGGGCAGAGATCATCCTGCATCACTGTGGCTGGCTTTTCTCACGTGCTTTGACACAGTTCCTCTCTTCCCCCATTTTGTGTTAACTGCAAGAACTTCCAAGTCTCTGAATCTCATTTCCTTCCGTCTGCAGCTCCTAGGCTAGTAGTTGTTGGAGAAATACATACTCCTGTTTATGAAACCTGTGTCAAAAGGTGAGATCCAGAGACTAAAAATAAGTCTCTGGCATCAAAAGGACAAATGGAATGAGCCTCTGTGTCTGCTGCTCTGTTACCTCTGGCTCAGGTGGCTGCAGCTCCTGTATTGGGTCTTCAAATTTTTTTTTTTGACAAACACCACCCAGGAGGCTGTTCTAGCCCTGAGAGAGTTTTGGTTGTGAAACCAAGGCAAACCCTCCCAAGAATCCATTTGGAAGCCCCCACACTAGTCAAGACACATAATCACTAAAAGTTCATATTGTCCCCTCTAGCCACAGACTGAGAAAATACTTCATAAAAACATGGGATAGTGATGAATGCTGGAGTGGATAAAGAAGGCACTTGGGATTCTGGGAAATGGAAGCTTAAAAGGCATTACCTAATCTTTATTCATCTTAAAGTCTCTCTTACTTCTAGAGCTTGAACCCAAGTAAAAATGCTGTGGAGAAAATGGTAAGGACCCTTTGGGATAGCGGTTGCGACATGACCCGAGACAGAGAACCTGTTCTGGGAAGTTTTCATTTCCTTTGCATCCTGGCCTTCATAGTCAGAAGCATGATCCAGTTCTCTGAGTCACTTGAGTTCGCGGTAGACTATTCAAACAGGAACCTTACTCATGTCCCCAAAGACCTGCCACCAAGAACAAAAGCCTTAAATCTGTCTCAAAACTCTATACTGGAGCTTCAGGTGTCCGACGTCAGCTTCCTGCCAGAGCTGAGGGCTCTGAGACTCTCCCATAACAGGATCCAGAGACTTGATTTCGGTGTGTTCAAGTTCAACCCAGATTTAGAATACCTGGATGTCTCCCACAATCAGTTGCGGAGCATCTCTTGCCATCCTGTGGTGAGCTTGAAGCATTTAGACCTCTCATCTAATGACTTTGACGTGCTGCCTGTGTGTAAAGAATTTGGCAACTTGACGAAGCTGAGTTTCTTGGGATTAAGTGCTACGAAGTTCCAAACCCTGGATCTGCTGCCGATTGCTCACTTGCACCTAAGCTACATTCTTCTGGACTTAGTGGGTTATCATGGAAAAGACGGCGAGAGAGAAAGTCTTCAGGTTCTGAACACCGAGGCTCTCCACTTGGTCTTCCATCCAAATAGCTTGTTCTCTGCGGAGGTGAACATATCTGTGAATGCCTTGGGATGTTTACAACTGAGTAATATTAAATTGAATAATGGAAACTGTCAAAGGTTAATTATGTTTTTATCAGAACTCACCAGAGGTCCAACCTTATTAAATCTGACTCTCCACCACATGGAAACAACCTGGAAATGCTTGGTTGAACTTTTCCAGTTCCTTTGGCCCAGACCAGTGGAGTACCTCAACATTTACAACTTAACGATAGTTGAGAGCATTAATAGCGAAATTTTTATTTACTCCGACACGGTACTGAAGGCATTGACAATCGAGCACGTGACAAATGAGGTGTTCATCTTTTCAAAGGATGCACTGTACTCGGTGTTTGCTGAGATGAACATCGGGAAGCTGACCATCTCAGACACACCGTTCATCCACATGCTCTGCCCTCCGTCCCCAAGCATGTTTGTGTTTCTGAACTTCAGCCAGAATGTTTTCACCGACAGTGTTTTCCAAGGCTGCTCCACCTTAAAGAAATTGGAGACACTTATCCTACAAAAGAACGGCTTGAAGAGCCTTTTCAAGGTAGGTCTTATGACTAAGAATATGTCCTCTCTGGCAACTCTGGACGTTAGTCTGAATTCCTTGGACTCTGGTGCATACGAAGGAACATGCACTTGGGCTGACAGCATATTGGTGCTAAATTTGTCTTCGAATGTACTTACTGATTCTGTCTTCAGATGCTTGCCTCCCAAGGTCAAGGTCCTTGACCTTCACAACAACAGAATAATGAGCATCCCTCAAAAAATCATTAAGTTAGAAGATTTGCAGGAACTCAACGTTGCATCCAATTCTTTAACGGACCTTCCTGGATGTGAGGCCTTCATCAGCCTCTCTGTGCTGGTTATTGAGCATAATTCAGTTTCCCAACCTTCAGCAGATTTCTTCCAGAGCTGTCAGAAGATTAGGTCCATAACAGCAGGGAACAACCCATTCCGATGTACATGTGAGCTGAGAGAATTTGTCAAAAACATAGGCCGAGTATCCGGAGAAGTGGTAGAGGGCTGGCCTGATTCTTACACCTGTGACTCCCCAGAAAGCGCTAAGGGGACCCTATTGCAGGACTTCCACATGTCTGCATTGTCCTGCGATACTGTTCTGCTGATTGTCACCATTGGGGTCACTTTGCTGCTGTTGGCTGCCATCGTGACTTTCCTCTGCCTCCGCTTTGATCTGCCCTGGTATCTGAGGATGGCGTTTCAGTGGACACAGACCCGGCACAGGGCCAGGAACATCCCCATAGAGGAACTCCAGAGGAATTTCCAGTTTCACGTTTTTGTCTCATACAGTGAGCATGATTCCACCTGGGTGAAGAATGAATTACTACCAAACCTAGAGAAAGATGACATCCGGGTTTGCCTCCATGAGAGAAACTTTGTCCCTGGCAAGAGCATTGTGGAGAATATCATCCATTTCATCGAGAAGAGTTACAAGTCCATCTTCGTGTTGTCTCCCCACTTCATCCAGAGTGAGTGGTGCCATTATGAACTCTACTTTGCCCATCACAATCTCTTCCATGAAGGGTCTGATAACTTAATTCTGATCTTGCTGGAGCCCATTCTCCAGGACAACATTCCCAGTAGGTACCACAAACTGCGGGCTCTCATGGCACAGCGGACTTACTTGGAATGGCCCTTGGAGAAGAGCAAACATGGGCTCTTTTGGGCCAACCTTAGAGCTTCTTTTATTCCTAAGTTAACGTTAGTCAATGAAGAAGATGTGAAGACTTGAAGCTTGGATTTCCCACTTAATAACATGTCAACTTGGACTCTGATGAGCACTGTGGTTTTAAGTCCATATCTGGGGGTACTTCTTGTATGGTGTCCTGGTTTGGCTTCTGTGACCATGATAAACAACATGACTAAAAGCATCCTGTGGAAGAAAGTGGTTTTTATTTATTTTTTATTTTTTTATTTTTTTTATTTTTTATTTTTTTTTTGGCTTATGGTTGTGGTCTCCCATGAAGGGAAGTCAGGGCAGGAACTCAGAGCAGGAATCTGGAGACAGGAACTGAAGCAGGCCCGGGGTGGCACCACCCATGGTGGCCTAGACCCTCCCACATCAATATTAATCAAGAAATTGCCCCCCCCAAGCTTGCCTGTAGGCCAATCTGATTGAGATATTTTCTCAGTTAAAGTTCTTTCTTCCCAAATGTGACCCTAGCTTGTGACAAGTGTACAAAAAAAACCCAACCAACCAAACAAACAAACAAAAAAACAAAACAAAACAAAAAACAAAAAAAACTAGCACCTATGGTTTGGAGATAAAACATCCCCAAAGGCTTCTGCTTGGAGGCCTTGGGGGAAAATCTGATAGTGCTATTTATAAGTAGTTTATGAAGGTGCTAAATTAATCAATGGACCTACCCACTGCTGAGCTTACAGCTGAATGGACAAGTAGGATGGGGGCCCTAATTGTAGGAAGTACGTCATTAGGTTCATGTCTCTGAAGGCTGTGTTTTCTTCAAGACTCATTTTTCTTACTGTTCTTAAGTCAGTGTCGGAGCATATGTAGCTCAGCTAGTCCCTGAGCTCAGTGTGACCCTTCTACCTCAGCCTCCCAAGCGCTTCGTGACAGGGATGAACCACCACAATTAGCTTATGAGTGTGCTCTCTCTCCCCACCCCCTTCTCTCCGCTTTCTCATCATCATAAGGTGAACCACCCCTCCATCACATACCCCCACGGCCATGATACTCTGCATGCCCGCAGGTCCCCAAGCCAGGGACTCAGGTGAACCTGAACGGAAGCCATGATGCGGCTGAGGGATGGGTGTGGCGCTCATTTTGTTAGTCAGAGGCAGCTCAGTCTCATCTGGCTTAGCTGTCCACTCTCATGTTGACACATCCTTTTTAAGTAAATGCTCCATCATTCATAGAGCGTTCCCGCCCCCTCCTCCTTTCCCAGATGGACTCAGTGTGAGCAGGAGTCTACATGGCTTCATGTTAGCAAGAAAGAAGGCAATGGTATGTGTCGGTCCTCAGAGAGTCCTGGAGATCCCTGTTGGCCTTTGACTGAGCTTTTCCCTCCTGTGTGTGTATAGGGAGATTGGTAAAAGTTTCTGAACAACAGTTTGTCAGTAGGCATGAAGAGCCAAAGCATGCTCACAGGTTTAGAGAGAGAGAGAAAAAAAAAATCTCCACTGATGCTATAAAAATGTGGTGGGATTATTTGGGACTTAATGTTTTCTTTTCACTTATTTGTGTGTTCTTATTTGTCTTAGAAGAGTTTTATTTGGTTAATAAAAATTGAAATTACTAAGAACTTTCATTTGAGAAAAACATAGATATAGATATTTGATCTAGTTGTAGGAAAGAACTTTAAAAATATCAAAGTAGCAGGGCATATGCCTTTAACCCTGTCCTTGGGAAGCAGAAGAGGACAGATCTCTGCATTTGAAGCCAACCTGGTTTACACAGCGAGACTCTATCTCAAAAACAAACAAATAAAATGCCAATGGCACGCTGGAGCCAGTGTCTTTGTTAGGGTTTCTATTGCTGTGAAGAGACATCATGACCACGGCAACTGTTATAAAGGAAAACATTTAGTTGGGGCTGGCTTACAGTTCAGAGGTTTAGTCCATCATCATCACGGCAGGAAGCATGGCTGCACACAGCTGGAGGGGTAGCTGAGAGTCCTGCATCTGGATGAGCAGGCAGCAGGAAGAGAGAGTCACATTGGGTCTGGCTTGGGCATCTGAAACCTCGAAGCCCACCCCCGTAACACACTTTCTCCAGCAAGGCCACACCCACTCCGACAAGGCCACACCCACTCCAGCAAAGCCACACCCTCTCCAACAAGGCCACACCCACTCCAACAAGGCCACACCTCCTAACAGTACCACTCCCTGTGGGCCTATGGGGTCCATTTTCATTCAAACCACCACAGCCAGCTTGTAAAGACTAGTCATGGCCAACTGCTAAATATCCATCAATTCTGCAGCCAGATCAGCTGGCAGCCAGCATCAGCTGTGGAGGGACCGCTAGCATTCCAAATATCAACAAATGCTACAAACCTGAGTCTTGTTAAGTTCATCAGCACTCAGCTGAATGGCAGCAACAACCGAGGAAATCTATTGACATAAAATATGTAGATTCATTGTTTCAAAAAAAAATCATGAAGTAGAAAGATGAGCAGGGAGTGAAATGTCTGCACAGAGTTGGAAGGGCCAATGTCAGTAACATAATGGAGAATGTACAATAAGGTACTAAACTATGATCGCGATATGAAAACAGTTATATCAGGTGAACAAATAAGTCACTGAAGAGCTACAAACTGTCAATAAACAGGAAAAAAGCTCAGTGATACAATAAAGTGAAACCTAAGTGTGGACAGAAGACGCCCCTGGTGTGGCATTTTCAGTTTTGTGATTATAGGTGATGATGTGTTAATGGGCTACACCTGCTTTTAGGTGTGTTTCCAGGTCTTGGATGTTTGATGCCATTGCTATTACAGCAGGGGGGTGGGTGTTTCCCCCCTTTGAAGTGGTACCGGAGATCCTGCCTCCAGGCACACGCTACTCAATGAGAAGATGTCCAGATAAAACCAGAGGTTATCCAAACAAGCAGACCCAAAAATCACAACCCAGGGACACAAGAAGTGTGGGAAAGCCAAGCAACACGGCCCTCCAAGAGATCCGACGAGAGAGGTGACCTGTGGAATACAAAGATACCGAAATGGTGTCGCCCCTGGTGACTGACCACGTTCCCGTGAACGACCACACATCCAAGAGTGTTCGAGCAACTTCAAATGGTCTTGAAGAATCTTCTTAAAAGGACACAGAGTTGGGTGGTTAGGGAAGGGGAAGTGGATCTGGGAAGAGTTGGGGGATGGATTTGATGAATACACGTTGTACAAAACTTTCAATGAACTAGTAGGAATTTAAAAGCTACTGAAGATAACAAAATGCCAGGTAAGGCAGCAACAGAGAAGCAAACGTCAGCCACAAGGGTGAGGAAAATTAGCAATATGGACGAAAAAGCTAACAACATGGAAGAAAATTCAGCAAGGGAAGTAAGATTTTGAAAAAAATGCTGGGGATGACAAAGTTCAACACATCAAATGGAGACACAATGGAGGGTGTCGCTAATCAACTAAACCAAGCAGAAGAGAGAGTACTGAGGATGGGGGACATGGCTGACAAAACACTGCCCTGAGATACCAATCTGGAGAAACAATGAGCATGCCCACAACCTCTAAGAACGCTGAGACATGGCTGAGAGACCGAGCCTAGGAATCCGTGGGATGGGAGAAGGAGCTGAGGTAGACACCAACAGCACGGGGAATCTATTCAATGAAGTCACAGCAAAAATTCTCAAAATCTGGACATTCAAATCAAGACGCAATTAGAGCTCCAAGTGGACATGGCCAGGAAAGCCCTTTTCTGGGGTGTGTTATAGACAAAATGTCAACAACACAAAGCAAAGAAGCCATACTAAAAGCTGCAAGGAGAAAACTCACAAAGACAAACACCAGAATAACATCAAATTTCTTGTCAGCAACCCTAAAATCCAGGAAATGTAGGAGGGTATTGTAGCACGAATCTTAACAGGTCTTATTAATAAAATCAACCCTAAAGCCAGGTATTGGAAGATCAGAGAAGCAGAATAAACCACAGCCATCTCACCTTGCCAGTTCCTCAGCTGATCCTGTTTCCTCAGACTGGAAGCCTCTGAGTCCTCATCCAAGTGGATCTCAGCTGAACTGCTGCTCAGAAGCCTAAAAGCTTAACCAGCTAAAAGCTTCTAGTTTCTGGTCTTCATGCCTTATCTACCTTTCTGCTTTCTGCTATCACTCCCTGGGATTAAAGGCTCACTTTCTGGGATTAAAGGCATGAGTCACCATGTTTGGCTGTATCCTTGACCACACAGAGATCCAGGTAGATCTTTGCCTCTGGAATGCTAGGATTAAAGGCGTGTGCTACCACTGCCTATCCTCTATGTTTAATATTGTGGCTGTCCTGTTCTCTGACCCCAGACAAGTTTATTAGGGTGCACAATATTTTGGGGAACACAATACCACCATAGGGTATATTTCAAACTCTGAAAGTAAGTAATTGCCAAGCAAGTTTGTTATACCCAATTAAACTAGCCTTTAAAATCGGTGGGTAAATAAGGGCACTCTCCAAGACAAGCACAAACTAAGACAGTTTATGATATTAGTCTGGTACCGTAGAAGATATGAATACACAGAGGTAGAAGAAATACAGTCTTAATATTTCTCTTTTATGAAACAGTTTGAGGAACATTGGTACTAGGTCTTCCTTAAAAGTTTGGGAGATTTTTCAGTTTATTTTTTTAATAAGAGTTTTTATTGTTTTCCTTGATGAGGATGGAGAAACTGAGAGACTGCTCCATGGGCAAAGCATTTGCTGCACAAGTGTGAGGAATTGAATATAGATATGTATTACCCACATAAATGCCAGGCAAGTGTGGAGGCTGCCCTGTAATACCAGTGCTGGGAGGCAGAGACAATGACCCCTGGGGCAAGCAGAGCCAGTTAGACTAGATGAATCCAAAAGCTCCAGGTTCAAGCTCCAGGTTGAAGCCTTGTCTCAAAACATAAGGTAAAGAGTAATTACACAATACATACAACATCAGCTTGTGGCCTTCTTCACACCCATGTGCACACATATGCACACACACATGCCCACACACATGCGCGCGCACACACACACACACACACACACACACACACAGAGGCTCATGCATATACCACATACATAACACAGGCCAAAACAAAAATATTCATTAATAATTCTCTGGGATATACCATAATCTACCCTGTTTCTTCTCTAATTTTATTAATTTAGGTTTTCTCTTTTTTGTGATCAGTTTTGGCTAGCATTTTGTTTATCCCATTAATTTTCAAAAAACTACCTCTTTGATTATTCTAGTATGGTTATTATATTCTCTTTTAGTCTCTGCTTTATAAATTCAAGAAGATCAATAAGATAAGATCCAATTCATAAATTCTTTAAGAAGACCATAGATTATAACCAAGTTGGTTCCAATCATGGTTCAGCGAACACAAATTATTAAGTATAATATGGTGCTCCACCATGCCTAATATTTAACAAAGGTGTCAAAAACATGCATTGGAGACCATCAGAGTGATTCATGCCTTCAATCCCAGCAGTCTGGAGGAAAAGGCAAGTTGATCTCTATGAGTTTGAGATTAACCTGTCAACCTCGTCTAGGTAGTAAGTTCCAGGTCAGCCAAGTCTACATAGTGCGACACTGTCTCGAAACAAAACAAAGCTGAAAAACAAACAAACAAACAAATAAACAAGCAAACAAAAATAAAAACAAACAAAAAACCAACTAACCCCCACAAAAACAGACACTAGAGAGAGGTGGTCTCTTCAACAATTGGTACAGGAAAAACTAGATACCCACATGTAGAAGAATGAAACTAGATCCATACCTCCCGCCTTACACAAAAATAAATTCAAAGTGCTTCAGAGACCCGGAGGTAAGGCCTAAAACCTTGAGAGTGCTAGAGGAAAACCCTTCAAGATACAGACATGGAAAAGGATTCCAGTAGTTTGGGAAACAATCCCAGGAGCCAACAAATGGGATTGCATGAAATGAAAACCCCCTGCCCAGGAAAGCAAGCAATAACCAAAGTGAAGAGACAGTCTACAGAATGGGAAAACCTGTTTGCCAACACCACATTTGATATAGAATTAATAGTTGGAATCTATAAAGAGCCACAAGAATTAAATAAACATTAAAGAGCCCAACTCGCTGGGCTGAATGAGCTAATGCACACAACAGACAATTCTCAGAAATACAAACTGCCAGTAAATGCTTGGAAAGTGTTCAACACCCTTCGGCATTAGAAAAATAGGAACTGAAGCTGTGTTAAGATTCCATCCCACCATAGCCACAAGGACCATAACCAAGAAACCAAAGGACAACAAATGCAGGCAAGGATGGAGAAAGGGGGGGTCTTTATGCAGATTCGGTGTGAGTGCAAACATGTGTAGCCACTATGGAAATCAGAACGGAGCTGGACCAAAAGACTAAAAATAGAGCTGTCCTATGACCCAGTTACTCGGTTCAGATTACATTCCAATTATATGTTCAAATTGGGACGAGTATAATGACACATATGCAAATACCACAATGAAGCCCATTATCCTGTATGGTTAGTATTGCTTATGAGCTTGACAGGATACAGAACCATCTAAGAGACAAACCTCTGGGCTTGTCTGTGAGCGACTGCTGGATTAGGCCGAAGTGGAAAGATACACCCTAGATGTGGGCTGTCCCATCCCAAGGGCTAAGATTCCTGAGTAAATAAAAAGAAGACAGGCTAGTACCAGCTTTCATCTCCGTCTGCTTCCTTTCTATGGATGTAGCGTGACCAGCTGCCTCCCTTGCCTGTTGCCATGACTTCCTCATGATGAGAAACTGTACCTTCTACAAGAAGTAAATAATATAAAACCTGAAGGATTCTAAGTCAACACAGCACAGACACGGCCCCATGGGTACTGCTAGCCATTCACAATGGCCAGGGAATAGCGCTAGCACAGGTAGTCCTCAGTGGACAAAGGAAATATGATTCACATACACAATACAATGTTATTCAGATCCAAAGAAAAGTGGAATCAAGACATTTGCAGGGGAAAGAATGGACCTGCAGATCATTGTGTTAATGTAAATAAAGCAAACGCAAAAAGACAAATGTCACATTTTCTTTCATAGATAGATCCTACATTTAAAGTTATATTTGAATTATATGTTCTAATTGGAACAAAGTATAATTACACATATGCAAATGCATAATAAAGACCATGATTTTGCATGCTAATTTTAAAAATTAATTTTAGAAGGAAAGTACACTTCCCAGCTAAGCTTGGTGGTATACCCTCATAATCCCAGCACTCAGGAGTGAAGTGAGAGGATTGTGAGCTCAAAGCCAGACAGATCTACACAGAGAGACTCTGTCTTCACAAAACAAAGTGAGTGACAGCTCACCTGCCTTGCATTGTACAACTGGCACTAAAATTCTTACCATATAGAGATCCAGAATAGTCAACATGAGCTGAGAAAGAAGGACTTGTACTCTTCTGACTTTAAAACTCACTACAAGACATCAGTGACCAAAACAGAGCCATCCAATACAAGGGTATCAAGTTAATCAACAGGATGTCATCTAGAGTACAGAGGTAAGCCTGTGTATCTACGCTCAGTTGACTTCCAACAATGGTGCCAAGACCACCCCATGGAAAAAAGAAGTCTTCTCAAGCACGGGGCTGAGACAATTGGATATCCACACGCAAAAACAGTTTGATCCCTGCCTCACACCATGTTCGATGAAAGATCACCAAATGCTGAAGGATTAGGTTTATCTTGGTGACTGAGTGCTCGCCTGGCATGCGTAAGAATCTGGGTTTGAGATCCTCCTAGGACAAATAAAACAAAAGGGCAGGGGAGTGGCAGATGCCCAGCAGTTACCTGTCGCCTGCCAGGGCCGGTGCTTCAGGGGTGAAGGGCAGACAACCACGCCTACAGGAAATGAATCAGAGTGGAGATGTAGACATGGCCAACATGGGAAAAGACGTTTGATGCCATTATTAAACTGGGAAACACAAATTCAAGCCGCAGTGTGGTACCTCTTCGTAAATCATGTGATGTCCTGAAGCCAGCATTCCAGAGCCCTCGTCCCCATCCTTCAGGTTCTCGCGTGCTTTATGCTGTGTCTTCCATGATGCTCCCTGAGCCTTGGGAGAAGGCTGATAGAGAGGCCCTTTTTAGGACTGCAGTCACTTATTGTCCGCCCTTTGACAAGTTAGGAGTCTGTTAAGTGTTAACCACTGCAGAAAGGGACTTCTCTGGCTAAGGTCAAAGGCGGCACTGATCTATGCTTATAAACACTCATAGTTAGAAGGCAGCTTGACAACGTGTTCATTTAGCAAGTCAACAGTGATGAGTTCCCCTCTAGGGCTTATAACCTCGTGATTCACAGTTGTTTGACCAAGTTTACGGTACTAGGTGCCAGGAAGGACTTCCTTCCTGTTAATTAGATCTGACCCAAGAGTGGTTGGTTACCTCATAACCTTTGTGCCACGATTGCACCAGCACATCCTTGGGCATCTCTTGAGAGCTGGGATCATAAAGCCCATGCCTTTAGGAGCTGTGATAACTATTCTTGGTTGTTAGGTTGACTACGTCTGAAATCAACTAAAAACTCAAGCTGCTGTGCTGGATTTTCAGCTAGCTGGATCTTTTGAGGTAGGAAGACCCACCTGAAGTCCAGTCAATTGAGATCAGAAGAACCACCCTACGTCTGAGCCACGCCTTCTCACGGCAGCCTATGGAGAGGACAAGGAAGAAGGAAGGTTTTTCTCTTTGCCTGCTTGTTCTCACTCCTACTGGCAAGTGTTATGGAATAATCATTTTGTACACTGTGAAGAAATGTCACTCCGGTTTAATATAAAGCTAGACGGCCAATAGCAAAGCAGGATTTCGGGGGGGGGGGGCAGAGAGAACGCTGGGAAGAAGTGTTGTGAGGAGACACCAGGGACACCGAGCAAGCAGCATGGGCTTTACCAAGTAAAGGTAACCGATTAAAGAACATAGGTTAAAAGATACGAGTTAATTTGAGTTATAGGAACTAGTTAGATACAAGCCCAAGCTGCCGGCCGAGCTTTAGTAATTAATAAGGAGGCTCCATGTGGTTATTTGGGAGCCAGATGGTGGGGTAGAAAGGTCTGACTACAGCAAGTCCATTCCTTTACCGTTATTAGAGCCTAGATCCTGATGTGTACTGAAGACTGGATGAGACATCCGGCCTTGTGGACTGAGCAACTACTACATACTTAGACTTTCCATTGTAGACAGCCATTGTGGAACTAGCTGGACCACAGCCTGTAAGCTGTAAGTTTATTCTAATAAACCATGTATATAAATCCAGATCCATCCTGTCAGTTCTGTTCCTCTAGAGAACCCTGACTACTACCAGAGCCAAGGGCTGAATTCTCAAAGACATCCCCTATCTCCAGTTATGAGTTGAAAGGAAGACGTGGTGTTGGGGGGGGGTGTGCTTCATTTTTTCTTTTTTCAGTTTCGGAGACATATTTAACCAAACATTTTCCCGATTAAACAAATTCTGAGATGGGGAACAGAGAAAGATCATCTGGGAACTATGACAGCTATTCTTGGTTGTCAATTTGACTACTGGAATTACATATTCTCCATTCAACATATTCTGAGATGGGGAACAGAAACAGATCAAAAGAAATCCCAGGGTCCTTGGTTTAGGGAACTCCGGATGAAGTATACAGCAGAGATGTGCGGAGGGGCACATGGAAGGAGGTGTGTGGTCTCCACATTCACACGGTGACAGAACAACGCGGCGGCAGCTGTCATTTAGATTTGATTACCCATTTATTGTGGTTGTTCTTAAAGAGCGAGGCCATCAGAACAGAGTCCTGGAGTTTGCTGACCAAAACCGAGTCAGAGGAAGTATCGTGGGTCTTATTTGAGAAAGCAGAGCCTTGGTGGCAGGTTTTTGTTTGTCTTTTGTTTTGTTAACACAGAGCTTTCAAACCTGATGCTCTGAAGGAAGGTAGAAAATATTAATGGAAGAGCTCTGCTCCAAATTGCACCTGGAATCTAGTGACCCGGAAGACTAGCATTTGTCCTATAAGTCTCTCAGAAATTATCTTTCCTCTTTATGAGAAAAAAAAAAAAAATCACAGGCTGATCTCTATGAGTTTGAGGCCAGCCTGATCTACAGAGGGAGTTCCAGGACAGCCAGGGCTACACAAAGAATCCCTGTGTCAAAAAACAAAACCCACAAAAAAGCCAGAGGAAAAGCGAAGCAGATGAGACACGCCAGAAACACCACACACTGTCACAACCACCATGGTAAGCAGGGGGAATTCGGCAGGTAGTAACGGTCTACGAATTAGTAACACCACTGCTTCGCGCCACCAGTGGAGACAGCAATGATCCCCTGGAGTGGAGGATAAAGACAGAACCGTAAAGAGATTGCTCTATTTGACTACAAGTCTACGAATTCATTTCATAGGCCGTTCTACTTAGGAACAGGAGAACGTGGGCTGAAGCTTTCCATGCGGTGTGATTCCAGTAACTAACAGTAGGTGGCAGTCAAGAGCCCTTTCTTACAATGAAGAAAGAAGATTAAAAAAAAAAAAAAAGCTTGAGGAAGTAAGTGCTTGAATTTCTTATTGCTGTGCCGGAGAGGCAGGTTGTCTTGGTAAGTAAAACAAATTACTTTACTCTTCTAGAAATAAGGACAGTGCTAGTTGCCGTGTGGAAATAGAAAACGTCTCTACAATCCAGTCATATGTGTTTCTCTAAGTAGGCATGCTTCTGGTAATTACTTACTGGGACTGTGTGCTTTGAAACTAGTATTTGTCCAACCTAAATCAGAGAAAACTTTCATCTTGTGTGATTTGTTTTCAAGATGTCGTGTGTGTGTGTGTGTGTGTGTGTGTGTGTGTGTGTGTGTGTGTGTGTGCAGATGAGTCAGGAGTCCACGTGTTGGAACTTACTACCTTCTGTGAGGCAGAAGACAGAGGAAGCTCAGGCAGACTATGGCATTTGCCCTTTGGGAGGAAACTAGGGTTGGATTTGATCAGATCATCAGAGTAGAGGTCCATGATTGAATACTGGTGGCTTCATAAGAGCAGAGGCGTGACCAGAGTACATACATCTGTCCACATCTCTTGCCATGGGATGCCCCCCCCCACCAGCTGTGCTGGGATTCTGCTATTGAGGGAGGTCATTGCCAGATGTGACCCCTTGGACTGTGGACCAAAACTGTAAGTAAAATTAACTTCTTTTCTTTATCAAGTAGTCTGCCTCAGGCATTTCACTATACCAATGAAAACGGTCTGTGCACTGTAATCCAGCTTCTCCGGGAGAAGAGCTGTGATGTACACACCGCTCCTTGTTCACGGTGAGGGTTATTTTCATTTTCATTCTGGGTTAGTCTTACTAGATACTCTTGTCTGTCTTCTCAGACTGTGGAAACTGTCCTGGGGAGATAGAAGTCAAGCTGGAATTGTACTCTCCAAGCCACATTCAAGTTGCTCAGTGCTGAAGTTCGCAGAGTCACATAGGAAGCCGACAGAAAAGCTCTTGGCCTCGGCCCGGTCCCTCCAGCGGTGGTTAATAGTTACTCTAGCTCAGAGAAAACTCTTCACACATGTTGGCAGAACTAAACTTAATGAGCCAGGTTTATTGTCCCACGTAAGACCAGCCAAACCCTGATTTGACGTCCCCAGAGTTTCGGAACGCAAACACTATACTTCCGTGTGTCATTTGCTAGCAGCTTAGCTTGTCCTGGATCACAAAAATGGACACAAATGTATCTGAAGACTTTTAGGCTTTGAAAGTCTCCTTTCACTGTGCAATTAATGAATCATCGTTTCAGTTAATGGTAAAACAGTTTTGAGAGTCTAAGATAGATGGGGGAGTCGGTGACTATGGCGACGTTGCTCAGCAATGTTTTGGCAGGGCCTGGCACTGCACACCTGTCATCCCAGCATTCTGGAGGCTGAGGCAGGAGGGTCACTGCAAGTTTGAGGCCACCCTGCTCTACATAGCTACAAAGTGAATTCCAGGATAGCCAGGGTTACATATTGAGAGGTGTCTCAAAAAACAAAAACAGTAACAAAAGAATTTAGTTTTGTTTGGACAAGAAGATCTAGACATTGATTTTTCAGTGATTTTAGCAATTGTATTATCTCTAATCTATGACTCCAAATAGCTAAAATTATCTAAATATCTAAAGATATCTACAACAAATATCTAAAATTCATCTTTTTACACATGTAATTCTTTGATTTCTTTAAAAAAACATGTATTTTTTCATTTTGTGTATGTGTGTGTGTGTGTGTGTGTGTGTGTGTGTGTGTGTGTGTGTGTGTGTGTTTGCCTGTGCACATGGGGGCGTCAGAGGACAGTTTGTAGGGTTGATTCTCTCCGTCTACTGTGTGGGTCCCGGGAATGGAACTCAAGTTGTCAGGGCTGGTGCAATGGCCCTTACCGATCAAACCATCTCACCAGCCCTGGTATTTTGATGCCTTAATTATACAAATGAAAAGTGGTTTCATAAACTGAATGTCTCCAGTAATGACTTGAAGTGCAAGGGGTCAGTTGCTTTAGATGAGACTAGAGCTGGAGCACGCTTTTTCCACATCTCGGGACAGGCTGTTTCATTACCTACTTGGCCATAGGCAGATGCTAACCATTTGAGGTTGCTGCTCTTAAGAGAACAAAGATGCTCCATTCTGCCCGTGGTGATCTCTGTCTGCCTCAGACACTCTGCCCGACAGTGCTGGCCACTGCTTCATTGAAATCGGGGCTTGACGTTGGGGAAAGTCTCTGATGTAGAGGCACGGGTGAGAATAAGCAGGGAAGCCCAAGTGAGTCTTATACCCAGCTGTGTTTACCCTGAGCTGATTAAAACATGCAGTTCTGCCCTGCGATCCTGAGCCCTGGCCACTATCCAGGAATTACCCAGGAGGTAATTGGGTATGTTTTGATTCTCATTGTCTTTGTAAGATTGGGCTGCCATAACAAGAATGGTGGTGGCTTATAAATGACAGGACCTTGGTGTTGTTCATGGTAGAAAGCTTGCCTAGCCGGCCTTGGGTTTGATTCCTGGGGCTACACGCAAACATACACACACACATATGCATGCACACACACATAAATAACAAAGTAAGAGAAATTTGTCCTCATCGTTCTGGAAGCCAGAAGTGCATGTTGAGAGTGTCCTATGCTCAGGGGGCAGGCAAAAGCCCTCTTGTGAATTGTGGATGGCCAACATCTCGTGTCTTCCTGGAAGGACCAGAGAGCCCTATGAAGTCCTTTTTGGGAGCACTTCGATGCCGTTCATGAGACTTTCTGTCTTCACGATCTTAGGTTCATTACCTTCCCAAGGGTTCCAGGCCCTAATCCCACCCACTTGAAGATTAAAGTTCAAATGTAGCTTTCTGGGAGCCCAGGCAGCATCATAACACCGACGTAAATACTGTCGTCGTGTGAGGAGTTCTTTGGGAAGCTGGAGAGGGATAACTGGAACATTTCTGGGCCTTTCCCAGGGCAATCAACGCCGTGAAAAGGCTAGCCTTGCTTTTCACATCCCCTTAGATGCTGTCATCTTTCTTGCCCAGAGTCTTCATGAATGCAGCTGGTGAAGAAATCAGGTCAGCCAGCGCATCCGTGGACAGCCCTACAGAAAGATCAGCCCCGAGAGAGCACTGGGAGCCAGGGAGGTCCGCATGTCTGGCCTGGGGAACTTGCATAACACAGGGTTCTCTCTCAGAATTGAATTCTTTCGATCTGTCTGTGCCGTTGGATGTTTGGTGAGGGACATGTGGGCAGGGATCTGGCTCTCTGTTGGTATACTGCTGGCTTCTTTTCTAATGCCATCCTAGGGCGTTTTAAATCAATTCTCCGAGACAACCGCAGAGCTGGGCAGTCTTTCCTTAAAACGCCTCTCACGTTCATCTCAACACAGCTCCCTCTGTTCCCACACGTCACTGGAAAGGTGAGCACAGGAGAGGAGCTGAGGTAGTGTGGGCTGATAATGAGAGCGATGGACACAATCCCAAACACGGCCTGGTACTTCAGAGGAGGAAACATTCCTTCAATGAATGAACTAAAAAGATTTTCTGAAGCTTTTCCATCCTCAAACCCCTCCAGTATTGCCTGGATAAATGAATGAATGAATGAATGAATGAATGAATGAATGGATTATTCTTATGACTCAATTTCCTCGTGGCTCTTAGGATTTATTGTGGTTTGAATGCGAAATGCCCCCCCCAGGCTCATGTATTAGAACACCGGGGCCCCAGTGGGTGCTGTTTGGGGAGGTTATGGAATCTTTAGGAGGTGGAGTCTTGTGGAGGAGGTGTCTGTCACTGGGGGTAGGTTTGGAAGCTTGATAGCCAGCCTCACCTCACCCTCTTGCTCTCCCTCTGCCTCCTGCGCATGGATGAAAATGTGACCAGCCAGCCTTCCCGCTCCTGCAGCCTGCCTCCTCCGCCATAATGAGTCTGTCCCCCTGGAGCCAGAAGCCAAACTGAATCCATCCCTCCTTAAGCTGCTCTTCTGGGGATGTTTTACTCATAGCAGCAAAAGTAACTAAGATGGCATTTAACCCTACTTCGTCGCCACGACCAGCAAGGCCTAGAGTGATCTCGGCTCTGCTGCCTCTTGCGTTTGCTTCACCCCAGGCTAACGCTGGCCTCCCTGCTCCTCAGGCCAGGTCACCTCAGGTCCATCTCAGGACTATACTTGCCCTATATTTCGCTGGAAGGGCTCCTCCCTTAGCTCTCAGGCTTTCTTTTGGTTTCCATTCCAAGGTCGTCTCAAAAGGCTTTCTCCAGTGAATCAGCCAAAACTAATTACTTAGCCTTGCCTCAGACCTGAGGTTCACCTGATTCATTTTTTCTAGATCACACTTAACCACTGCATGAAATTAAAACTAGTTATTTATTAGCAGGACTCTGTTCTGAGAGACAGGGTTCTTCTTCACTGTTCTATGTCTAGATCCTAAAGCACTGACATAAATTGGCTGGTTACATGAATGGATGAATGAATGAATGAATGAATGAATGAACGAATGAAGGAACGAATGACCTTTTACTGTGATCTTTATCAGCTTTTGAGTAAGATCAAAGATACGAGCAAAACTTGTACAGGTAACAACAGTAATGCCAGTGATGCATGGCAGCTCTGACTCTGTCACCCAGGGGTCTCTTCAGAAACTCACGGGACACCTGAACTTTTCATGTCAAAGCATCAAAACGAGTCTCAGCCTTGGTTCTAAATGAGTGAATGAGAAGGTCAGAGCCAAGGGAGTGTCTTGTTAGGATTGCTGTTACTGCGACTGTGATGAAACATGATCAAACGCAAGCTGTGGGGCAAAGGGCTTATTTGGTTTACACCTCTACATCCATAGTCCATCCCTGAAGGAAGTCAGGACAGGAACTCAAACGGGGCAGGGACCTGGAGGCAGGAACTCATGCAGAGGCCACGGAGGGGAGCTGCTTACTGGCTTGCTCATTATGGCCTCCTCAGCTTGCTTTCTTATAGAACCCAAGACCACCAGTCCAGGGACAGTACTACCCATCATGGGCTGGGCCCTCCCCGTCAATCACTAGTTAAAAAAATGCCCTACAGGCGGGTCTTATGGAGGCATTTTCTCAGCTGAGGCTCCCTCCTTTCAGATGTCAAATTGTTGTTAAACTATCCAGTATAAGGAGTTTCCGTGGACCATCTGTGTTCCAGTCCTACAGCTCTTGCCATAGATCATCAGGAATGTAGTGGCTTAAAACAACAGCAATTTATTCTGGAGGCTGTAAGTACAGACATCGGCAGACATCGGCAGGGCCGTGGTCTCTCTGGAGCCTCCTCCAACTCCTGCCGCATGCGCAGTTGTTCGGGGCTAGCAAGGTGGCTAAGAGGGTAAAGGCACTTGCTGCCAAACCTGACTAGCTGAGTTCAATCTCCAAGGGGTCTCACCCGGTGGAAGGAGAAAACTGACTCCCACAATTTGTCCTCCACACACGCACCATGGCACATGCACAGTACCTATTGTCTATCTATCCACCGTCTGCTGACTTTATCACTCTTCCTGGTTTGGGGTTGTATAACTCCAAAGAATGTAGCCTTCATTTTATGAATCTCTAAGAACAAACATTGTTTAATGCCTAACTTAATGTAATCATTTAATGTGAATTTTTTCCTAGGATCTGTACCTATGTCCAGATGCTCTGAAGAACAGCATCCACCTCAGGAATGTCTATCGCCATACAATGACTAAGACAAATTCCATCATCTTCTATTTTATCATTGTCTTAGAACTGATACTTATCAAAATCCAGTTATCTGATGGAAGTGAGCTCATCATTAGGAGGCCAAGAGCAAACCTCACCCATGTGCCCAAAGACCTACCCTTGGCAACAACTACTTTAGACATATCACAAAACAATATATCTGTGCTTCAGGCTTCTGACATCGTCTTGCTGTCCAAGCTGAGGGTCTTGATGATGTCCTACAACAGACTCCAGTGTCTTGATATGGGTGTTTTCCAATTCAACACGGAACTGGAATATTTGGATTTGTCCCACAATGAGTTAAGGGTGATCTCTTGCCACTCAGCAGTCAATTTCAAGCACTTAGACCTCTCCTTCAATGCATTTGATGCCCTGCCCATATGCAAGGAGTTTGGCAACATGTCCCAACTAGAATTTCTGGGACTGAGTGGTACTAAGGTACAAAATTCAAGTGTGCAGCCGATCACTCATTTGAATATTAGTAAGGTTTTGCTGGTTTTAGGAGATGCTTACGGGGAAAAAGAAGACCCCGGGAGTCTTCAGCATGTCAGCACTAGGAGCCTGCATATTGTTTTCCCTGTGAAAAGAGAATTTCGTTTTATTCTGGATGTATCAGTCAGCACTGTAATCAATCTGGAACTATCTAACATCGAGTGTGTACTTGAAGATGAGTGCTATTATTTCTTAAAGGCTTTGTCAAAGCTTGAAAAGAATGAGAAGCTGTCAAATCTTACCTTAAACAACATTGAAACTTCATGGAATTCCTTCATGGGCATCCTCCAGTGTGTATGGCATACACCCGTCAAGTATTTCTCAATTTCAAACATGAAACTACACGGTCAGCTTAAGCAACGAGATTTCGATTATTCCAACACTTCTCTGAAGGCTTTGTCAATATATCAAGTTGTCAGTAATGCGTTCAGTTTATCACAAAATTACCTATACAGTATCTTTTCCAATATGAACATCCAAAACTTCACAGTGTCTGGAACACGCATGCTCCACGTGCTTTGCCCATCCAAAGTTAGCCCATTCCTGCATTTGGACTTTACAGATAACCTCTTAACAGACTTGGTTTTTGAAGACTGTAGAAACTTGACTGAATTGAGAACACTTGGTTTACAAAAGAACCAGTTAAAGAAACTTGAAAAAATAATTCTTATGTCTGCGGAGATGACATCTTTACAAAAGCTAGACATCAGCCAGAACTCTCTAAGCTACGGTGAGGGGGAAGGCCTGTGCGCCTGGACTGAGAGTTTGCTAGTTTTAAATTTGTCTTCAAATATGCTTACTGACTCTGTCTTCAGATGCTTACCTCCCAAGGTCAAGGTCCTTGACCTTCACAACAACAGAATAATGAGCATCCCCAAAGATGTCACCCACCTGCAAGCTTTGCAGGAACTCAACGTTGCATCCAATTCTTTAACGGACCTTCCTGGATGTGAGGGCTTCAGCAGCCTCTCTGTGCTGGTCATTGAGCATAATTTAGTTTCCTACCCCTCAGCAGATTTCTTCCAGAGCTGTCAGAAGATTAGGTCCATAACAGCAGGAAACAACCCATTCCGATGTACATGTGAGCTGAGAGAATTTGTCAAAAACATAGGCCGACTATCAGAAGTGGTAGAGGGCTGGCCTGATTCTTACACCTGTGACTCCCCAGAAAGCGCTAAGGGGACCCTATTGCAGGACTTCCACATGTCTGCATTGTCCTGCGATACTGTTCTGCTGATTGTCACCATTGGGGTCACTTTGCTGCTGTTGGCTGCCATCGTGGCTTTCCTCTGCCTCCGCTTTGATCTGCCCTGGTATCTGAGGATGGCGTTTCAGTGGACACAGACCCGGCACAGGGCCAGGAACATCCCCATAGAGGAACTCCAGAGGAATTTCCAGTTTCACGCTTTTATCTCATACAGTGGGCATGATTCCACCTGGGTGAAGAATGAATTACTACCAAACCTAGAGAAAGATGACATCCGGGTTTGCCTCCATGAGAGAAACTTTGTCCCTGGCAAGAGCATTGTGGAGAATATCATCCATTTCATCGAGAAGAGTTACAAGTCCATCTTCGTGTTATCGCCCCACTTCATCCAGAGTGAGTGGTGCCATTATGAACTCTGCTTTGCCCACCACAATCTCTTCCACGAAGGGTCTGATAACTTAATCCTGATCTTGCTGGAGCCCATTCCCCAGTACTCTATCCCTAGCAACTACCACAAGCTGAAAACTCTCATGGCACAGAGGACTTATTTGGAATGGCCCACGGAGAAGAGCAAACACGGACTTTTTTGGGCCAACCTAAGAGCAGCCATTAATGTCAAGCTGGTTAACCAAGCAGAAACCACGTGTCACATACAGAGATAAGAATTTTCTCCTTATCAGTGGTGCTGCCTTGGACAGTTCTGATAATGGTGCCCTGGCTTCAACATGAACCTAAAAATGATTTTGACGTTATGATGGAGACTTTTCTGCTTTCAAGCCCCAGTTTACCACTGGTGTGTGGTAATAAAAATCAGTGGAGTGCTATAATTTTAGGTCTTGCTTTGGTCCAGTATTTCCTATGTTCCCTTCCCTCCCTTCGGAATGATAATGTGTATCCTGTGCCATTGTGCTGGAAATATGTGATCTGCTTTTTGGGGGGTTACAGTTAAGAGATTGCCATGAGTCCCAGGAGAGACTTTGGGCTTTGAAACGGTGCCAATACTGTGATAGACAATGGGGACTTTTGAAATTGGACTGAACACATTTTTGCATTATGATATGGCCACAAGCCTAAGGGCTCAGGGAATGGAATGTGGAGGTTGGATTAGTAATGGTCCCAATAGGTTCATACGTTTGAATGCTTGGTTACTAAGGGGTGGCACCACTTGATAGGGATTAGGAGGTGTGTCCTTGTTGGGGTGGATGTGGCCTTGTTGGAAGAAGTGTGTCACTAGGGGTAGGCTTTGAGGTTTCAAATGCTCAAGCCAGGCCCGGTGGCTGTCTCTGCTGCCTGTAGATAGGGATGCAAAACTCTCAGCTACTGCTTCAGCACCATATAACTGCCTGCATGCTGCCATGCTCCCAACCATGATAATGGACTAAACCTCTGACACTGTAAGCGAGTCCCAATTAAATGCTTTCCTTTGTAAGAGTTTCTGTGGTCACGGGTGTCTCTTCACAGCGATAGAACCGTGATAAAGACACTAGCACAAGATGGCAGAAATTGGTGGTGCCATTTGAGGGCAGTGTCCGTCAATAACTTTACGTGTATTAAAATTTTGAGTAGACAGCTATTTGAGAGTGTGGTGAATGTTATCTCGAACACAACATATACATAGAAAAAAATGAAACAAATAAAGCGAAAAACTAATAAATATGGTACTAGATTGTCATGGGGTATGCTGTTGCCGTGAATGATGTGTCAGGATTTAAGTAGAACATAAGGTAAACCCTGAATAATTTACCAAAAGACAAATGTTGCTGTGGGAAAAGGGAACCAGTGAGTTACAAGAAATGCTCTTTTCTGGTAATATTTATCTATGTATTTGTGCATCTGTGTGGATGGTGGGTGACACACGCCACGGTGTGTGTGTGTGTGTGTGTGTGTGTGTGTGTGTGTGTGTGTGTCAGAGGACAACTTTGTAAGGTCGGCTCTCCCCTTCACTTTTGTATGGGTTCTAGGGACTGAACTCAGGGACTGTACAGAAAGTGTTTTCGTCACCTGAGCCGTTTTACCAGGCTTCTTTTTGTGTTTGAGACAGAGTCCTATGTACTCCAGTCTGGCCTTGAACTCATTAGATAATTGAGGCCAATGATCCTCTTGCCTCAACCTCCCCACTACCAGGATTATAGACGTGTGCCACTGAGCCTGACTGTTTTCACTTTTCCATGGCAGATGTAAATAATACAGATACAGCAGTGTGCTGATAAATGCCCCACAATGGCCTTCAAGGGGGAGGGGGGCTTTGAAAAATTAGTAACACTCTTCATTATTTTATCTAGGAATTTAATAAGATAATGAATAAAATTCCAATTTTCTGATGGGGGTTTGCCAGTTTTGTCACACACACACACACACACACACACACACACACCCTTCATGGTCAATTTCAAGGTGTCAATGTGACATCATTGAAGGTGGAGTTGGAAAGAGATGGGCATGAATGTCTTAGTACAACGTTTTCACCATGCTGATACAGTGGACAGGAAGGCTCTCTAGGGCAAAACCATGGTGAGTGCACAGTAGAATGGTCAGGCCCGACCACGGTGGGCACACAGTGGAATGGTCAGGCAGTGAAGAGCTTAGAGTACTTACTGTTTTTTTGTTTTTAAGGCCATTTGTTCAAATACCAAGTAGACACAACTCCATTTTCAGTGTTGGCTGCTTTTAACTGTCTCACAAAATCCTTGAAAGATAAAAACTGGCTCTCCTAAGTGAATATAAACCGGATGTATTAGAAAAGATCTGAGTAAGCATGACTCATTGTGTAGTGGGGTTTTCCCCCCACATTCAATGTAAAACAATGGCAGGTGGCTTCCATGCGAACTAGGGAATCTTGGGGGAAATCCTTGAGCTCAAGTGCCTGACAAGATGTTTATCACGTGCCTGAGCTCTGCAATTCAGCCTCGGATCCACGGTAACTCCCGGTTACAGTCACAAAGATAGCTCTGCTAGGTATTGGGTGAGGCTAAGTGGTGTGGACTTGTCTATCACGCACATGACTTGGCTTCCATCCCCAGGATCACCACAACCACAAACAAGAACAAACTGTTGGCGCTGGGAAGCAAGCCAGACATGGAGCTCACCCCTGAAATTTCCAGAACTCCGGAAACTGAAGCAGAGGGTTGTAAATCTGAGAATACCCCTGGCTACATGCAAGACCCCGTGCCTAACAAAACAAAACAAAACAAAACTCAAACGATGAAAGGAAGAGGCTGGAGAGACGAGTTGGTGGGCAAAGCGCTCGCCGCACTTTGCTGGGTGTCCAGAGACGTCAAGTGGATCACCAGAGCTCGCTGGCCAGCCCGTCTAGTAAGTTTGTCAGGAGGAGGTTCAATGAGAAACTCTCCCTCAAAAAATAAGGTGGAGAGTCATTTAGAAAGATATCTGATGTCGACCTTTGGCCTCCGTGGACATTCACACGGATGTGCACGCCCACGTACATACCACACTCCCACACAAACTCTCACAATGAAAACAAGCTGAGAAATACAGACTCAGGCTTTCCCTCCTTCCTCTCTCGCCTTTGTTAACCCCTTATTCACTCTCTGTGTGTAAAGATTTTTTATATGTGTGTGTGTACGTGTGTGTGTGTGTGTATATATATATATATGTATATATATGGAGAGAGATATAGAAATATAGATAGATAGATAGATAGATAGATAGATAGATAGATAGATAGATAGATAGATAGAGTTCACCCGCCCTTTAAAGATGTATTTTGTCTCTAGTCCCTTTCCTCTGGTACCCTTTCCTTTCCCTTCCCTTCTCTCTCCTCCCCTCCCTTCCCCCCCAGTCACCTCCCCACTGCTTCATGGGTGCCACAAGGTGAGTAACTTCTCTTCATAATGATTTCCATGCCATGATGTTCTGCTTCTCACAGACCCCAAGTGACAGGGTGATGGAACCACGCACTGAAACCTCTATAAGCCAGAATAAAGTTCTTCTACTGTAAGTCGATTTTCTCTGGAGCTTGTCATAGTGACTGGGTGCAGACTAACACTTGTTTTAAGGATTCAAGGATTCCCTTCAATAGACAGTGTCTACTCACGTCTCATGTTCTTGCGACTGACTCCTGGGATTACTTTCTTCTTCTGATCACTTTGCTACCCCACCTAATTTGAGAGGCAGAGTAACTGGTCTGAACCTGGAAGTAAGGCACCGGCAAAGTGTTCCAAGATGCTCAGGAGCCAGCGTGGCATTTCTGTGAAAGAGATAAAGAAACATGAAACACCTGATGGTCCAGCGACTCTACATGCAGGAATATACATGTTTATACTCCCTTTTCATAGCATCGTTTTTCACCAGAGTCCTAAGGCAACCCTGTGGTGGTAATCTAATTGTACTGAAATATTATTTTGATTGTATGTTAATAAATAAAGTTGTCCGGGGGTCAGAGCTATTAGAGCCATAGCAAGAGTGTGGCGGTGGTGGCACACGCCTTTAATCCCATAGATATCTGTGTGTTCAGGGTCAGAGCTATTAGAGCCATAGCAAGAGTGTGGCGGTGGTGGCACACGCCTTTAATCCCATAAGATCTCTGTGTGTTCAGGGATATAGCCAGCATTGGAGACATATGCCTTTAAGACCTAGGGGGCTGTACATTCAGACAGTGACGAGGCAGTCATGTGTTTGGGTTTACAACCAATGAGAAGGCAGAACAACATACTATAAAAAAAACGAACAGACAGGAAGTAGCTCTCTTTCGCGAAGCTGGGACAGCAGGAGGAAGGGTGAGATTTTAGCTCTGAGCTCTGACCTCTCGGCTTTCTCTTTTACATTGTTTCTGTGTTTCTTATTTAATAAGACGGTTGGTTACATCAACAAATGGCGCCCAATGGCTCGAGTTTCCACCTTAAACCTGAGAATATTTAGTAACCAATTCTAAACAGAGCCAAAACCAGGTTCCTGCTTTTTGTCTCATACGGGCGGCTAGACAGCGCAAAACGCAGGTTTGAACACTGGCGGGTTCCTGGCGTGTGCGTTTGACCGGCAGTATGGCGGGAATGAGGCGTCTGCCAGCGGCACATTACGCTGTGTGGTAGATTTAGTCTTTACTAGTATTTAAAAAAAAAAAAAAAAGAGGTTTCTGGACTACTCGCTGCTTTGATAAAAGCTTAGACCTACTATTTCTGAGAATTGATGGCTCCCAGAGCTGGTGGAAAATGTACCACCGCCATGTTGGGAAGCTGAAGTGGGCGGAGCCAGCAGCCACAGCGCTGTTTCAGTCTTAGAATGGTGCAGCTTAAAGCAATAGGCTCAAGGTAATATAAAACATAAGCCACGTAAAGATGGCTACCACACAGAGAATCTGGATTATGTTCTCTTTGATATTTGTAACTAAAAAAAACATTTGATTACAAAAGCTGTTGAGTTATGCCAAAATGTATATTTTAAAGGTAACTTCACTTCAAAATTTGGATTTAAGGATATGTTGCTTTGGAAAAGAGGTTCTGCTTTTGTTTCCACAGAAAGCCAGAGGCTGTGGATTTGTTCCAGATTAAGATACATCAGGTTTCACCAGCCAAGACCCCCTGAAAGGTCTCCGATGACACCATGGCCCAGATGATCCAACATCCAGAGCGGTTTCAAGGCAACTGGTTCACACAATACAGCCTCACGGACTATCCCATAGGCCTAAAATTTTCTTTGCGTCCCCATAAGATACAGCGCCCCCCTCCAGCAGGAAGTAGTAAGAGATGCTACGCCCAAATTCCCAAATATACCAAGCTGGCTTTAGAGGTGGAATTGGCTCACTCCCCCTCTAAACCCAGACATATTGCTTTAAAAAAAATGGTTAAGAGATTCTTGTGTCCCAAATCAGAAGAGCCCTCTGGTGTGGGACAGAGAAAAACCCAATATTTTTATTTAAAACAGGTTGATTATAAATGTGATCTCTTTCTAAAAAAGAAAAGGGGATATGATACAGATATATAGGAGGATATAGAGATGATAAGATAAAAGGGTAGATTAATGAACCTACTTTTAAAGAACAACTTGTTTAAAATGTTTTACATTGGTATAGATTTTAGTTTGTTTAAAATGTTTTACATTGGTATAAATTTTAGTTTATTGATACAAACTTGAAGTTAATTTTGTTATACTGTATATATATATATTTCTATTCTTGTTTGAGGTATTATGTTTATGTAACTCATTTAAAATTGTAATGGATAATTAAAACTAGATTAATAATTAGTCATCTATGATAATCATATCTGTAGCCATGTTAGTTAAGTCTTCTAGGTATACACAGATATATTTCAGATAGATAGGTAATCTTCAAACACTTCATAGACCTAGAGAATATGGCATTTAAATAACTTAAAATTCTGTTGACATGAGACACAATTGCTCATGGCTGCACCAATTGATCCCAAGAGAATGTTGGGCTTCTAAGACATTTCCATTTGGAAGTTTGTCTTTTTGGCACAAAATGGCCTACTGGGCAAAAAACTGCCCTTGCCTTGACGGCTGACAGTACAAATATAATGCTGTCCTTTCTGGACAAGCGGGACACAAGGAAAGCGACCACTGTACTCTGCCAAGACAGGGTAAGATGGTCTCTCAGAATTCCTGCTTCTGAAAATGGTCTGTCAGATACTCTAGGCCTGTAGCCAATTTGAATGCACCAACAATGCTGAGAAACATTAGGTGACTGTCCAGGCTGCCAGCTGTCTTGGTCTACTCTTGCAAGATTCCCGAAAGTTGCTTGCATCCATCTACCATTTCTCAGGTACCATTATGTTCCTTTTCAGGTCTTTGATGTGGTTGAAAACTAGATAGTTGTAATTCCCTCAGTTATGATAAAAGATAAGTTAGATATAAAACCTTAAATTCACAAATATAAAATAGATAGGACATCTTCTTTAATATTGTAACTGTTATTCTTGCTCAATAATTGTTTTGTTATATGTAATTTTACCATGTTAAAGTTAAAACCTTACTTTTTAAAAAAAAGAAAAAAGGGGAAATGCTGTGGATATCATTCTATATAAATAAAACACTGATGGCCAGTGACCAGGCAGGAAGTAGGTTGCCAGGCAGGAAGTAGGTGGGACAAGGAGAGAGGAGAATTCTGGGAAGTGGAAGGCTGGGGGAGAGACACTGCAGCCACCGCCAGGACAAGCAGCATGTGAAGACGCCGGTAAGCCACCAGCCACATGGCAAGGTATAGATTTATAAAAATGGGTTAATTTAAGATAAAAGAACAGTTAGCAAGAAGCCTGCCATGGCCATACAGTTTATAAGTGATATAAGCGTCTGAGTGATTACTTTATAAGTGGATTGTGGGACTGCGGGGTTGGGGAACCTGGAGAGAAGCCCTCCAGCAACACAACCCAAATGTCTGACGATAAGCAACATGTGGCCTGTGCATTTAGTGAGTATTATACAGTCTTAAAAAGGAAAGGTATTCTGAGGCACGCTGGAACATGGGGAGGGGGGAGGGCGGATTGGAAGGCACTTTTTTTTTCTTATAGAAAAAAAAAGAACCAATATTGTCTGAGTTCACTTAGAGATGGCACCAAAAACCATCGTATTCTGAAAAATAGAGCAGCAGATCTCAGAGGACAAAAGGGGAGAAATAGGGAGATGGTGCTGATGGGCACAGAGTGTCAGTTTGTGACGGTGTATGATGAAGAGGTTCTGGAAATGATGGTGGAGACAAGTGCACAACCATGGGAATGTACTTAACACCCCAGAATTACAGTCTTTAAAAGGCAAGTTTAATGTGGATTTTGCCACAATTAAAGAAAAAGGTGCTCTTCTGTGTTAGCTGATGTAACATGTAATGCCACCAGCACGCAGCAGAGGGGGGAACCTGAGGTTCAGAGGTCTGAACTTTATAGGAAACTCTGATTCAAACTGTTCCCACAGCCACTTCTGACCTTGTCCAAGAAATCATCTGCATACCTGCATCTCTACTGAAGTGAGGAGGCTGCAAGCTGGGCTAAGAATTGCCGAGACACAGAAAAAGAAATAAGGACTGCACGGATCTTTCCAAAGAGTTAATACAGGTGAGAACACAGAGACTCAGGTTTTTTTTTTTTTTTTTTTTTCCCCAGTGTTTACTACTTTGCCTAAAGATGAATGGTTAGCGAGCATGGGGCTATTGATCTGAGGAATTATCTTGCAGGGCCTAAGGGTTTGGATTTATTTTCTCTGCAGGATGCACCTGGCCAGCTCTTCTGCCCTCTATGGATGGTCTTAGGGATTGTGGTGAGTTTCTTTATGTTACCAACCTAAAGCTCGTCACTGTTTGAAAGGTCTGCATCTCATTGTATGTCTAAGGAGTTGGGCAGGTCAGATGGGTCTTCAACACTGCAGCTCTTGCTCCAAAGGATGCTCCAGAAATCCGAAGCGGCCAAAGATGGCTGAGGGGTTGCTGTGGTGACTGGGTCACATCAAGGAAACTGAGGCTACAAGAGCGTTCTCATGGAGGAAATAGGCTGAGCTTGTAAATTAACAATTCTCAATATATTTACACACAGGCCAGGTCTCTCTGATATGTGGCACATAGCAGAGCATCTCATCACAGCAGCATACTGAAGCTGAGAAAGAAGCCCCCACAGCAGCTGGGCAGGAGAGTGGGACCCACTTCGGTCATCACAGCCTGAGCTGCAGCTTCGAGAATTTGAAAATGCCTTTGGTTGAGAGTTAGCTCCAACCCAGAAGGGACCAGACAGATCCGACTTCAAATCCCTGTTCTACTACTTTCTAGGCTGCCCTGGGCAAGTTACTTAATCTCCGAGTTTTCGCTTCTAGATCTGAAAAACAGGAATAACAGTGGCCACCATTCTGTCGGGTGATTGAAAAGATTGAATAAGACATTGTATGGAAAACATACAGTTCCATGTCAGACACATAGAAACACTAAAAAAGCAGTCTCTCTCATTCTCAGATTGCAACATCATTCAGCCTTTGGTGGGTTTTAAGCCCTTCTCCATTTACTAGAATCATTAAAAGGAAAATGACTCGGGATGTATTCTTTGGCAAATCCACCAACTGCTATTGTGAGGTGTCTTTGGGTTGGACATTACATCATAATCTGTGGATGGAGGACTTTCTCTGCTTTTCAGCTGCTTTCCACATAATGACAATAGTGTCAACGCAGTGACAATATATACTGCTTACTTACTTACTTCTTTCATGAAGCCCTATGTTGGGGTGAGCGTCATAGTTCAGTGGTACAGTGTGTGCTCAGGATGCCTGCGGCCCTGATTTAATCCTCCCTATAACAATAGCAACAATATAACATTTATATCTTACTCTTAAGATGTCTTAATGAGACGCCCCAACACATATGAACTGCCTGAGAAATGGAAACTTGCTATTGCCTTAAATTAAGAGAAGTTCAGTGGAAGTTGCTTCCTCTCTCATTATAACTCTGCATCAGGTTGCACCATCGGGCAGGAGGATGCATCACTCAAGAGATGGAAACTCTGGCATCCCAGCCCAAGCGATGCCACATGAAGCAACAGGGTGGGGGTCACTGTGGCTTTTCAAGGGCCATGACCCTCAGATCTAAAAGCTTGAAGAGCTCTGTGAGATGAAAACAGTGACATTACTTCTGTCAACCCGGCAACCTTGCCAAGCCAAGACGGAGCCTGAAGGCTAGGAGGAAACCAGAGTACCAGCTCTGCCTTTGTGAAAAGTCTTGATATTCATTTAATGCAGGTTTCACATTCATTCTGATTTAAGCATTCTTCATCTTGATGACTGAGTTCCCTCTCAAAGCCTTAAAAGTGGTACATCACTTGCCTTGTCCTGTTCTCATCTATGATAACTGCTATTTATTGTGTGTGACATGGTCAGGATACTGCTAAAGGACTTTATCTGTTACGCACCTTCATCCAAGCCTCATGGTATGGATAGAAAACCTTTCAAAAGTTAAATGATGGTCTAATAGTTGCACAGACCACAACTCGTTAAGTTTGGACTGGAGCACAAATCCACAAGTGAACAGAACATCAGAAGAGACACTGAATGCATGGAAATTACTGTTTGCAACTGGTGCCATGGGCGATCTCCTTTTTAATTTTTCTCTCCCATTTATTTATTATGCATCTATTTGTGCACAGTGCACATGTGGAAGCCAGAGGGGGCGTTTGTGCTCCATTCTGCTATGTTTTCAGATCCTAACTGAAGTTTCCCCTCTTCCCAGTCCCCCCCAACTCCCCCCTTCCCCCTTCCCATCAATCCACTCCTCCTCCACTGTTGCTCTTCAGATACAGGCGGGCATCCCGCGGATATCAGCCAGCCATGGTATATCTAGCTGCGGTGAGACCAGGCATGCCCTCCTCCACCACGGTCGGATGAGGCAATCCGGCAGGAGGAGTGGGTCCCAAAAGCGGGCAACAGAGTCAGAGACATCCCTCGCTCTCGCTGCCAGGAGTCCTGCAGGAAGACCAAGCTACACAACGGTCACAAACATGCAGATGGCCTAGGTCAGTCCCATGCTGGCTCCCTGGCTGTCAGTTCAGTCTCTGTGAGCCCAGGTTAGTTGGCTCTGTGGGTTTTCTTTTACTTAGTAAGCCATCTTGCTAGCCTGAGAGATCTTCTTCCAATATTTAACATGTAATCTTAAGGAAATGGGGGGGGGGAATGTGACTTCAGAGTTATAGACTAGATGCCATGGGCACAGCCATTGAACAGTAATTACCTGTTAGGCGTGTTACAAACTGGCATTCTGGGAATATTTTGAACTAGATACAGAAAACTTACCCTTAAATATAAAACAATGGTTTGAAAGTCTGTCAGGAACTAAATTCACTTGTTAAGATAATTAAAGTATATTTGCATATTAACAGCCCATAATATTTTAGTACATGTAGTCCTCTGGGGAATCACTAATATGTGAGCAAAGAAAAATAGCCCCAAAGGCCTCTTAGGTCATCAGCAGTCGGTGGTTAAGAGACAGAGACTTCACCACCAGAATTAGTCGGCCCTCCAGGACCTTTGAGGAGTCTTCCCAGGAGCAAAAGCTTATAGAATATAATAATAATATCATCAATACGGATAACTAATGCATTTTTCTATAAAATGTAGGAATTATGCAAAAAAAAAGGCTCCCTGCACTTCACAGCTGTGTAGAAAATCCATGATTTCCTTCCTTCTGATCCCTCCCCCCGCTTCTCTTTTCTTCTCCCTCTTTTCTGTGAAGCCGAGGAAACCCTTTACTAGGCGCTCAGTCCGCCAGCCCTGGGTTTTGATGATTCCCTCCGCCCCCTACCAACCTTTGGTTTTTTTTTGTGAGACAGAGTTTTGTTCTGGTGGGAACTCCACCTCAGCCCCTGGCACCCTGGCATCCCTGTACCCAAAGAGTCTGGAATGTTCTGGTGGAAGATCCACCTCAGCTCCCCTCCCCCATCTCTTTCCCCTAGAGAGGCTCAAGACCACTTCCACAGGGTATTTAAGCTGCATCCCAGAAAACAACATGTGGTTTTTCGGTCTCTTGTCCCAGTTTCCTCTGGGGGTGGGGGTGGGGAGGTGCGGGAGGGGCGGAGAATCACCCGGAACGCTTTACCCATTAAACTGGGGCTTTTTCTAATTGGATCTGTTTTGGTCTGATTTGGATTGCTGCGTCAGTGGAGAGGCCTATCAGGATGCAAAAAAATAACTTAATCAGGTTTCTTTGTGTAGCCTTGGATGTCCTGGGACTCACTCTCTAGCCCAGGTTGGCCTCTGTCTCACAGAGACCCACCTGCCTCTGCCTCCCGAGTGCTGGGATTGAAGGCATGTACCATCATCACCTGGCTTGGATCTTGATTTCTCAACAGCAGACCATGAGGGGTAACTGCTTGTTGGTTGTGGTGCCTGCTAAGTCTGAGGTGACTTGTACAGCAACATGGACTAAAAACAACAGAGGGATTTTATTTTTAAACCATTTTGGGGGTAGCTACATAGTTTTTAGAATTTCACTACTGAACGGAGAGGGGATTTGAAAAGGTCCCAGAGAGCCGGGCGTTGGTGGCGCACGCCTTTAATCCCAGCACTCGGGAGGCAGAGCCAGGCGGATCTCTGTGAGTTCGAGGCCAGCCTGGGCTACCAAGTGAGCTCCAGGAAAGGCGCAAAGCTACACGGAGAAACCCTGTCTCGAAAAACCAAAAAAAAAAAAAAAAAGAAAGAAAAGGTCCCAGAGAAAGAGAAATCTGGAGGAATAGATTAGCATTTAAAGTGCTTTATATTTCAACCAATCTTTGTTTTATTTCCCCGCTGTATCTAACAGCGTGTGGTACAGACACACCGTTACCTTCACAATTACCCTTCCCATGAGTCCTTATCAGCATCTCTCGTTACTCCCTGGATTGGAAGCTGTGTAGGAAAGGAAATTCTCCAGTCCCGTGCACTGCTGACTCCCCGGTGCCTAGACAAATCCCTGACAGTGCCGAGACAAATCCCAGTGCCTAGACAAAGCCCTGGTGCGTGTCTTCACTGTGTGCTGATGCATTGGATATGGTGAGAAGGCCAGTTCTCTTGCCGCCTCTGTTCTGCGGCAGTCCAGCAACCCAAGTCTCATCTGACTCAAAATCATCGTGATTCTCAGTCCGCGAGTGCCAGCATCTGCAAAAACAGAGACCACAGTGCCGGAATAAGTAAAGAGATCACGTCTGCGGATGGACGAACTTGTCCGTTTCAGGAAGTGAGCGCGGTTAGTTCAAATCGGGCACAATGGATACTAAGAAGGGAAACTGGTTTCTATTTCGCTTGCTGCTGTTTGGCAATGATTCAGATCGCTTTTGCCTCCGATGTGAAAACACATGGAAGCAGAAAGGCAGGTGTTTGGGACCCTCCATATGTGTAGATGAGTGTCGTTGGAAGTTGGATATTACTTCCAGGGACACGGCACTCTGCACAGATTGATGAGGGGATGAAGAGGGAATCGATGCGCTGAACGCTGTGTGTTCATTATGTGCATTTATTACGTGCAGGAGGAGAGGGAGGGGCTAGCTCGTCCCCGCAGGAGGTCTCCATGGGGATGCAGTCTCCAGCTGCAGTCATTTGGGAGGAGGAAGCTGCAGTTGCTACTTCCTGCATGCAGTGGTCAGTCACTCACAAACACTCATATTTGGACCAGACAAAGGCTTTGCCTTTGCCTCTGACACTCTGCTGGTGGAAGGCTTTGATAGGCTTTAGGTTTGAAGCCTTAGTGTCCTCAAAAGGCTGTGCCCACGACAACAACAGACTTGCACTCTGGACTCCATCCACTTTTTATATATTTACTCAGGACTTCCTCAGTTCCCTTGCACAGGAACTCTCAAATATTTTTGGGTGTGTGCAGGTGCCCTTGGAGGTCAGATGAGGGCATTAGATCCCCTGGAGCTAGTGTGACGGGGCGTTGTGAGTCACCTGATGTGGGTGCTGGGAGTCAAACCCTGGTCCTCTGCAGGAGCAGCAAGTGCTCTTGGCCACTGAGCCATCTCTTCAGCCTTTCCAAGCTTCTTAAGACTCTCAGGCTTAAGACTCTCCAATGGGACAGGGGTGGGGTGGGTGGTGGGTGTGGGGTGGGTGGTGGGTGTGGAGTCTGGCCTGACAAGGCAGTTCCTAAAGTGGGCAGAGAAGAGGTGCATCTCCCACCCCATGCTCTCTTTCTCTGCAGATCGGGTCCCCACTTTAGTGCCAGGGCCAGGGCACACGCAGTAACTGGCTTCGTAATCTACCAATCAAAGCTCTGAGATGAAGCAAAAGATTCATTGTGTCCATCGATGACTATAGTCAGATATTGGGATTTAAAAAATTAAAGTCCTCCAGTATTTAAACCAATAAAAAAAAAAAAAAACCCACCCTGGAAGCCAGGTCTTGCTAACATCTTGCCAGAGCTAGAGCTGGGGAGCAGCCTTGGAGCCAGGCATCCCTCTGTCCCTCTGTCCCTCTGTCTGCAGGAGGAGGGGAAACCTGAAGAAATCACAGTGGGGTGTAGGCAGAGGTGGAGCTGGAAACTAACACCTTGTGGTTCTAGGCATTTGGGGAAGTAAGACAGAGGGCTACAGACCTTGAGTGAATTATTCCACAGGAGACCTCTCCCTTTGAAGATTTGAGCTCACCAGGATCCGGCTGTTTCATGGTAGGAACCTCAGTTTAGTAACATTTTTTTTTTTCTTCAGCCCAGAAGAGGGCACCGGATCTCATTACAGATGGTTGTGAGCCACCATGTGGTTGCTGGGAATCGAACTCAGGACCTCTGGAAGAGCAGTCGGTGCTCTTAACCTCTGAGCCATCTCTCCAGCCCAAGTAACAGTTTTTAAAGACACATATGGCTTTTAAACTTTATTATGTCTGTGTATACGTGCATGATGAAGGAGGCGTGTGCCGTGGTAGAGGTCAGAAGGTGGCCGTGTGGAGTCGAGGTGTGTGGAGGTCGGAAGATGACCGTGTGGAGTTGGTTCTCTCCTGTCTCTCTGCAGTTTCCAGAAATGGAATTCAGGTTGTGAGGCCAGCTCGGTAAGTGATTTCCCCCACTAAGCCTGGCCCCTGACAGGTTCTATTACAATTAAAACAACAACAACAACAACAACAACAACAACAACACATCAGGCTTAGCTCTCACCCCCTTCTTGTCTCCGAAACCGGGCAGATCAAACTGTTAGAAAGTCCTTTCTCTGAGCCTGAGATGCTATCCCAGTTCCCTAAAAAGCCTGCTGTGACAACCGATCATGCCTTAGAAGCCAGACAAGAGGAATGTCGATGTCTTCTGTGGCTCTAAAGGCATATAATACCCAGCCTCCGGAGAGGCCGTGTGGTGTTTTTGCTCCAAGAACTCCACATTTCAGCAGCTGTCCACTCTGCCGACTCATGAAGGAGAGGGGAAGTGAGCATGTGGACGTGGTGCTGTCCTGGACACCAGCTGAACAACTCTGCGCATGTCAGGACGCCCCAGACCTTGTGACCTTGCGGGCTATTTTCGCTTGCTTGTCGTTTGTCAAGGTCGAGGCCCCTCTACCACCCCCACCACGCACAAGGAGACTAACCTGTCCATTCATACGGTTGAAGCTGGTCTGTGGACTCCTAAGGGACCGTCACGGTTTCTGCAGACAAATGTGCTCTTTCCTGGATGTCTACGTTGCTCAGAATGGTCTGTTTATATTCTCCTTGGAAAATGTGGCAACGGAATCGTCATCCTCACACTCCAAGCAGATGCTGACCAGGGAGGGCTCTACGTCTAACCTATGGCAAATGTCCTCTGAGCTCCCTCTCCCCTCCACCACAGTGGGACACCCAGAAAGCACAGGCAGGGTATTGAAGATGAGTGAGAATTCAGATTATCAAGTATAATTTTCCATTTCTGATGAAGAAATGGAGGCCTTACATGTTTGCCTTAAATGCCTTTGCTAAAGCTTTTCCTTCCGGGCCACAGCAAAGTGACCTTATACTTACCTCTTATACTTGATTTCTATGATGTCCGGCCTCGCATGGCCATTCTCCAGGTGAGAGCCCTGCCTTGGTCCCTTAGAACATTCTGCCTAGACCCAAAGTCATTTGCTGTTTGGGCTCTCTGTAGAGAGCCTCTGACTGCCAAAACTGTCTGGTTCCCATTGCCAAAACCATACTCTTGGACTATCAGTTACTAGTTATGTAGTCTGGCATTCAGATCAATCACCCTTTGACCCATGGACCAGAACATGTTCTCATGTAAAGGATGGAGGATGAAGGATGTTGGATCCTCTTGGTGATTCGGTGGGAAACTTCATCACTGGTACCCTGCCAGGGGCACTTCCACACTCCTGGAGTTGTTTCTACCTGCTGTGCTGTTCCCCGCTGGCATGGATGTGCTCCCGACTGATGTGCTCCTGGCTGATGTGCTCCCGACTGATGTGCTCCTGACTGATGTGCTCCCGACTGATGTGCTCCTGACTGATGTGCTCCCGACTGATGTACTCCTGACTGATGTGCTCCCGACTGATGTGCTCCCGACTGATGTGCTCCCGGCTGATGTGCTCCTGGCTGATGTGCTCCCGACTGATGTGCTCCCGACTGATGTGCTCCTGACTGATGTGCTCCCAGCTGATGTGCTCCTGACTGATGTGCTCCTGGCTGATGTGCTCCTGACTGATGTGCTCCCGACTGATGTGCTCCCAGCTGATGTGCTCCTGACTGATGTGCTCCTGGCTGATGTGCTCCCGACTGATGTGACTCCTGGCTGATGTGCTCCCGACTGATGTGCTCCCGACTGATGTGCTCCCGACTGATGTGCTCCTGGCTGATGTGCTCCCGGCTGATGTGCTCCTGGCTGATGTGACTCCTGACTGATGTGACTCCTGACTGATGTGCTCCTGACTGATGTGCTCCCGACTGATGTGCTCCTGGCTGATGTGCTCCCGACTGATGTGCTCCCGACTGATGTGCTCCTGACTGATGTGCTCCTCACTGATGTGCTCCCGACTGACGTGCTCCCGACTGATGTGCTCCCGACTGATGTGACTCCCGGCTGATGTGCTCCTGACTGATGTGCTCCTGGCTGATGTGCTCCTGGCATTGATCCCCTTGGGCTCCTTGAGGGCCCCAGCTCTGATGGTACATCTTGAAGTCCCCCCAAAGGGCTTGGATGTCACTTACACTTGAGCATCAATTTCATTTCTTTATTTTTGAGACAGGGTCTCACTATGCAGCTCCGACTCACCTGGAATTCACTCTGTAGACCAGGCTGGCCTTGAACTCACAAGATCTGCCTGCCCCTGCTGCCCAAGTGCTGGGATCGAGGCCATTTACCATCACATCTGGCTGAACAGCAAAGTCAACAGCTAACCATTGAGGCGTTCCTCCCCCTCCCTCCCCTGGCCCCGTCACGAGGATCTGTGATGCTCCTGGGAGACATTGGGTGCCAGTTATCCAGTGACAAAGAAGCATCCCAAGCTAGGTAATGTAGGTCTGAGGCAGTGAGACGGAGTGATGGCTTCCGGTCTACACAGCTTGACTGTGGCCTCATCTCCCCAAGGAGAGGGGCTCATCTACAGAAGGTGACTTCTTGTTCAAGCTGCTATCGCTCTAACAGTGAATATGAATTCTAAAAATTAAAGTGTTTGACTGAAATACACCAAGGTGCTAAGCCCATTCACGTATTCCTAAGATGGAGATCGGCATGGCCTTTGGTCTCCAGCCGTAATCCCCTGGAGGCACCCTGGATGAGCTAGCTGAAGATGGCTCACCCATCTACCTGACTTCCATTTCTCCAAAGCCTTTACCACCTGACAGATTACGCGGTGGATCTTCCGCTTATCCCTCTGGTTCCCTGGCGTCGTCCACTAGAATCTAGGCAGTTTCAGAGGGAGATCTTCGGTTTTGCCCGTGGATGTCATCCAGCTGAGTCTGGAACAGGGTCTGGCATACAGTCACCCTGCTCCCCCCTCCCAAGTAGTCTCTGAAGTAAACAGAGACTTGTCCGTGGGCATTGCTGGCCTTCTGCTTTGGGGGACCCCAGTAGACCATCTGCTGCTGAGGCTGCCCCTTTCGGGGTGAGCCTCTGTGACACACACAGGATGCAGGTTTTACCCATCAGGCATTCTTCTGCTTCGGTAAGCGTATTTTTGCTGAGATATGCCTTGGCTGACCTGTTATTCCCCTGTTCTGCCCCAAATCTCCAGCCTCCACACATTCCTCAGTGCCCCACTTCCTCCCTGGTGCGGCTGATCTCAGGGCTTCGTCCTTGAACTATTTTAGAGTTTGCTGATTATACAAGTCGCCACGTGGCTCCCCAACTACCCTCCAATTCCCGTTGCCGTGTCTGCCAACAAGCCTCTGCCCCAGGACCACTCCTCCGCACATTGGAGGGCATCCCCTGAATTTTCTAGAACATGGCGCTGTTAGGACTCACTGTCTTCTCCAGTCGGGAGGCGCTTGGCCCAGACCCAGACCCACATGTACCTCCTCCGTCTTTCCTCTCTCCCCTTCAAGGCGCTTTCAGAGTCAACCAGCTACCCCCACGAGCTCTGGCACTTGCCAGGGGTCTTCTCGGGCTGATGGCCGCCCCACCCCCAGCCCCCATTCAAGGTGGACAGCCTGGCATAGACCATTCTTGCTGGCCCATGTGGTGTGGGATCACCTGAGGCTGAGGACCAGAGGAGTGTCGACATGTCACTTTGTGGTGGCTCTCGCAGAGAACACCAGATGGCTTCGGGACTCCGAGCTTCCAATGCTCCACCAGTAAGCCTTGGGCTCCAGCTACGGTGCGTGCCTGAGTCCATCCGCAGTTTGATCAGAGCGTTATGGTGGCCCGTGTTCTCCACTGTGTCCCTCATTCTCAGGCACCCACACAATGGCCATCGTCACTGCAGGGTCTGAGCCATGTGCTTGTCAGGTAGTCTTCCAAGGGTGGCTTTCATGACGGAGCGACAGCCAGGCTGCCCGTCCCCGAAGGCTCCTGCCATCCACCGATGGGGTTACATATGCTCTTACTGCTGGCCTCAGGCTGTGCCAGATGAGGATAGAACTTTTCTCTCAGCAGGCGGACTGGGCTCTCCTTGTACCGGACCTCTCGCTGACCCACTTGTTGCTTGGATGTAGACATCAGAGACTTCATTTTAGAAATGCAGCGATATCCTTACCAAAGAGGCTCGGAACGCACATGGTTCGAAGGTGGGTTCTTCTGTACTTACACTATCTAGTTCTCAATGGTAAGCCGAAAAGTACCAGGAAACAAATACTGTTTCATACCTTCCAGCTTCTCTGGGCAAGGCTTTCTCAAAGAAGTACCATAGCAGCCACTGGAGAGTCACTGGGTGCCAGGGTGGATGCACGGTACAGCGGTGTTAGCAATGATGCAGACGGACTATGGGGAAAACCGCAGAGACAAGAACGTCCATCCTGCTTAATGCAGGCAGGTTCTGAAGACCACGGCCTAGTGATCAGTTATAGGCCTGCTCCGGTCTTCTCCTGAGGGCAATACACACTAGCCAGGGGGTGCACCTGACAGTACAGTGCACAGACGATGCTTCCTGGGCGGGAACAGACGGAGATGGGGCCTGGAGCCCGCACACATCCTCACACGTGCTACCAGAAGATAAGCAATCCATGAGTGACTCTTTGCATTTCTAAAGTAATTCTTTGGTTTTATTTGCGTGTCTATGCACATTTATATATGAGTGTACGTGCGCGTGGATGCTGGAGGTTGGCGCGGGCTCTCTTTCTCAGCCACTCCCCGTCTTAGCTTCTGAGTATCTCACTGCATCTGTCACTCATGGATTCAGCTAAACAGGCGGGCCAGCAAGCTCCAAGAATCCCCCTGCCCCTGCCTCACCAGTAATGAGGTTCTAGGCATGCACCCGTGTGCCTGACCTTTACAAAGTTCTGGGAATCAAATTCAGGCCCTCATGTCAGCCTAGCGCACATTTTAGGGACTGAGGCCCACACAAGAAACTATCCTTCACTCACTCACCTTCCTTTGTTTATCCTGGGATTCATATGGAGTCCCTCATATGAATTAGGACATGGATTAAAGCATATTTTAAAGTCATGCTGTCCCTATATACAAGGGCCCTGTGCTTTCCAAAGGGGTTATGCACACTCTTGGGCAGCCCCAAGAGGAGAATATTTGGTTTGTGCACACTGACGTTTATTAATGTGGTTTTTTTTTTTTTCATGGCTGTATGTCTTGTTTCAGTTTCGGATGAGTCACTGGCAGTGAGACGGCGACATTCTGTGGCAAAATAATTTGGGGGCCAGTGAGATGTCTCAGTGAGTGGAGGTGACTGACTGCCACCAAGCCTGACAACCTGACTTTGTCCCCCGGGACCCATATGGGAGAAGAGAGACTCGGCTTTCACAGGTTGTCTTCTGTCCTCTTCATGGGCACCATAGCAACCAATCAGTCAATAAATACATGTAATTTTAAACATCCTTAACTCCAGACCCCTCCTCCCTTCTTCCTCCCTCCCCATCTGGCCAACTCTGCGATTACTCCCGCCTCAACTCATGCATATAGATATAGAAAGGTCAATGCCACCCCCCAAAAAAACCCAGCTTTTACTTCCCCATGGGTGTATAGCTAGACCTCTCTTCTGTGGGCTGTATGCAAACTCAGAGGAGAAGGCTGAGGAGAATGTTAACTCCGGTATTAATTTAATGCAGGCCTCGCAACAAAAGTTTAGAGCCTTGACCTTTTTGAGTAAGAGCTGGGTAAACAGTAAACTAAACTGATACAGTAGGTTAAAAACCAACTGTTCGTATAACTTTATTTTAAACCATGTTGGGGAAACAAAATGGGGGGGGGATGATATGGGGGCTGGAGAGGATGTGAGAAGCCTGCGTGTTATCACCAGCAAATCCCTGCACTTGGGAGGTAGAGTCAGGAATATCAGAAGTTCAAGGCCATCCTCAGCTGCACAGAAAGTTGAAGGGGCGGGGAGCGCAAACCACATCTAGAAAATAAAGCCCCCGAGTCAGCCAGAGAAAAAGGACAGGAGCCATCGGTGACAGGGCCCGTCAGGAGTCAAAGGGGCCCGCTGGACAAGAAGTGGTTTCTCTTCGTGCGCGGTTCCCCGCAAGCCCTCCCCTCTTGGGAAAGCAGAAGTTCGCGTACTAAAATAGATGGATTATGCATGCAAGAGTAACGTGTCAGCAAAGCGGCTCTTCCCGTTACTGCGCTCAGTTCTCCGTCTGCGGCCGGCTCTCCCCAGGATGGGCTCTGCCGGCGCCTCCAGGTTGGCTTTTGAAGGGAGCATTGAGGAGCGCTTGCTGAAGCACCTGGCACTGGCTACTGCAAATCCTGTACTGCATTTTCAAATAAGCCCTGCCAGAAAGAAGGATCTGCACAGCTCACCTGGACCAGAGCACCTGCCCCGCTGAATCAGTGCTCAGCATCCCCGTCTCCCCTCTTCCCACACTGCAAATGGACTTAGGGACTGGACCACTCAGAGAGAGCTGCCTGGGTTTCCTCGTCTGTTCCCGATTTTCACCCGCCCCCCATTGCCTCTTAAAGACAGAGAGCAGAACCCAGCCTCCCTTTCTCATCTACTTAGTTTTTTCTCTCCTCTCCAATCAGGTGCAACATCAGAGAAATGAAAACTAAACTCGCCTAGAACCAGGGACAGCATTAGTATCACCGGAGAGCCTGTCAGAAACGCGCATTTCAGGCTCCACCCTAGACCTGAAGAACCAGAACTTCCCTTTCAGTACGATCGCTCCGGTTTGCTAGGGTACACTACAGTTCAGAAGCCCCGGGGAATAAAGCTTAAAAAAAAAAAAACAAAAAAAAAAAAAAACTGGTTTTTTTCTTTGGGGTGCTTGTGCGAAGTTTGGGGTCACGGCGCCACCTTGTGGTGGCTTCAGTAGCTAACTCTTTCTCTCTGAGGAGGAATGGGTACCCAACAGCCGGCTCAGTACACTCATCCTTAGAGGGAAGAGGTGGGCAGAGGGAACAGATGAACAGTGCTCAGAGGTCTCTCCACCACAGTGTCCATCGAAAAGACACAGGTCCTCTTCCAGGGATGACCTCTCCCTTAGTTCAGAAGAGCTGCCGGTGGACACAAGTGTTTTCTGCACCGGAGATGGCAGCTAACGCCTATACACATCCAGGAATTTCTTCCCACTCACATGTTCCTAAAACCATTACATCCCAGAAGCACAAAAGATCGATTTAGAGATCATCTAGATAAGTGACCCCACTTTAAGGGTGAGGATTGCTTTATAGAACGGCTGACATTTACTCAGATGTGCTATACACCGAGAGCTGTAAGTCCCTAGTGTATTTATTCATTTACCTCTCACAATCTAGTAAATCAGCCCAGCATGTGGTCCTCATCGCTAGTCTGTAATCCCATCACCTGGGAGGCTGAGGCCGAAGGATTGCCATGGACTGCATAGCAAGAGTTTATCTTCAAAAAACAAACCAAAACCAAAACCACTGAGAAACAGAGGCAGGAGGACCTCTGTGACTTTGAGGCCATCCTGGTCTACATAGTGAGTTCCAGACCCTCTAGGGCTACATAGTGAAACTCTGTCTCCAACAAACAAACACACAAATGAGGCGGGTGCTCTCTCATCTCTGACCTGCAAGTCCTCATTTGACAATAAATCTTTGTGTATCATTTGTGGTTTGGGGGAAATCTGTGTTAACAAGAAACTATGACAGGTTGAGCATTTGTTGTCTGGAAACCTGGAATTGGAAATGCTCCAGAATTTGAAATTGTTTTTCTAAGACAGATTTTTACTCTGTAGCCCAGGCTAGCCTGAAATTCATGCTTATTGTCATGCCTCAGCCTCCTGTGTACTAGGATTACAGATGTGAGCCGCCACACCTGGCAAAACCTGAAACACAGAGCATCAATGTGATGTCCAAAATGGAGAATTCTGCTCCTGGCTGCATACCAAAAATATTAACAATAGGGGTAGAGTGCTCGTCCGCCATGTGCATGGGCCTAAGTTTGATCCCCAACACCACAAATAATAACAAAAGCAATAATAAATAAATTAAATATTATAAAAAGTTACCTTAAGGCCCTGAGCATATGAAACTGGGTTCCATTTGCTGTTGCTGTGACAACGTAAGAGAGAGAAAGAGTTCATTTTACCCTACAGGTCAGGATATGGTCCATCAGTCCATTATGGTGGGGGGGGTCAAGGCAGCAGGAGCTGGAAGCAGCTGGTCACATCACATCAACAGTCAAAATCAAAGACTGGGCTGGCATGACAGTTTTCTGGGCTCCGGCATTCACCAGGCAAGCCTGGAAACCTGAGTTCAATGCGCCACGCCATGTTAAAGTGCACAGGGACAGAACCAACTCTACAAAGTTGTCCTCTGACCTACACATGCACACCATGGCACACACACATGCACCATGCACACACACATGCACCATGCACACACACACATCATGCACACACACACACACACACACACACATCATGTACACACTCTTTCACATACGCTATTTTTAAATTTGCCTAAAAAGAAGCAAAAAACAGAGATTGCCAGTGCCCGCCCACCATTAAAATGGGTCTTTCCCCATCAATTACCATAATTGAGATAATCCTCCTATCTAGAGGTCCTTTTCCCAGGTGATTCTAAGTCCTATCATCACATGAAACATAAACATGGACATTCTGTGTTTAGACGTGAGACCCATTCCCCAGACATCTCATTATGTATGTGAAAACCCTCCAAACTTTGGGGGGAAAATCTGAAAACTGAAAAGCCCTTCTGGTCCCAAGCACTTTGGATAAGGGATACTCAACGTGTGTTATAGATCTATATTCTTGATAAGTCAATGATTTACCCTTCCACTTTGAAAGGGTTGATATTGATATAGGTGGAATCTACAGTCAATTTCTCCCTTCATTAATCTATGCACTCCAAGGAGGCTAATTGTCCTAAAACACGGCTCTGTTTGGGTTATTCCTCAACTCGACTCTGCACATCTGCCTATAACTGACCTAGGCCAAGTTGGTTGTAAAGCATCATCTAGCGTGCTTGTTGCTATGCACTTTGTATTCCGTAAACTATGGCCAGCCTCTTTCTTTGGACCCTTTGGCTGACCATGAAGAAAGATGGTCTATCAGAAGGCCACCTAGTGGCCAAGGTGACCCTCCCTGGGAGCCTGGAGAGGAGAGTTGGGGCCCACCTAGACACAGGGAGACAGCTCTGCTAAGTCACTGAGTTGGGCAGTCTCTTCCTCAGTCATTTGTGAGTTTATCATGAGAAACACTGAGTAGTTAGCCGTGATAGACTCCGCCAGTGGTACTCTCCTCTGGGACACCTTCCCTACCCACCCCACCCCGAGTGCATCTGAGAAGAACAGGGTCAGAAGGGGCTACATGCATCTTGGTGGTGGTGGTTTCTAGGAGCTTAGAAACAAGTCGTCTTAGAGAGGACGGAGGCTGCAACTTCGTGGTACTTGCTTAGTGGGTATGAAGTGAAGGGTTTGATATCCAGTCCTAAACACAACAAAACCCAAACTAACCAACCAACAAAACAAACAAAGAAACAAATCCCAGGCATTCTCTATGAGGCATCCTTTCTTCCTGATGGAAGATGGAGTCAAGGAGACAGCAGCCATGAGTCTGGGCTGTCTAGTTACTGGATAGAGGTGGTCCTACTTTCTATCCTTCTTCCCTCCCTCCCTCCTTCCTTCCTTCCCTATTTCCTTCTTTTCTTCCTTCCTCCCTCCCTCCTTTCTTCCCTCCCTCCCTTCCTCCCTTTCTTCTTTGCTGAAGATCAAACTGAGCTAGCCAAGTAACCAGTGAGCTACACCTCCAGCCCTAGAAAGCAATTCTGTTCTCTGCAGAAAAGGGCCCTGGCCTTAACACCTGCCTGTAGATTCGGTGATCCTTTGAATCTTATCGGCTTCCTGCCTGTTTCTCAGCCTCTGCCCTTTTATTTATTCTGAAAATATTCAATGTCGTTCTCCCTTTTCTTCTGGGGGAAAAATCATTTAGAAAGCATTAGTGTGTGTATACTGTGTGTCTAGAAGCCTGAGGGCCACCATGGTGCTGCTCCTCAGGGCCTGTCTACCTTGTTTTTTGAGACAAGGTCTCTTACTGGCCTACAATCCACTATGTAGGCTGCTCTGACTGGCCAGTGAGGCCCTTTCCTCCTCTCCAGCTCCAGGAATGGAGGAGTCCCCACTGAGTCCAGATGCTTTCTGTGGTCCTAGGATGGAACTCAAGTCTTTATGCTGATGCATAATGCTGATGGAGCCGACTCCCCACAAAGATGTCTTTTGAATAACAGAACTAACATACTAATGAGTTACTGATAGACCAGTGTTGTCTAAAAAGTCACCCTCAAAAAAACTCACTGACTACAGCCACGAAAATTGTTCCCATATTCCGTGGGTCAGGGAGGTAGCCATTCTTCAGTCACATCTGGTTTAAGTTTGTCCCAGGTGTCTTGACTCTGAACGCAGCAAGCCCTTAAAACATATTCTTGTCATCACAAACTATAGGCAGCAAGGGCACATTAAGAGTCTCTGGTTGGGCAGCTCACATTCTACTACATTCCATCCGTTAAATTAAGTCACATGGTCACACCTGACCATCATGGTGTGGGGTTGTACATTTGGCAAACTCTGAGGCAGGGTACCACAAAGCCACCTTACCAAATAAGGGACACAAATGTCTCACCACGTGTGGAGAAAGAGTGTGAAGCTGGGACAGGTCACCTACCACTGTGAACCAGGATATGATAAAACATTAACCTAACTAATTTTAACACAGTGATGCTGATTAAACATCGATGGCTTGTGCTTCCCATCTCTCAGTTAAGAGTTTCTCTTTTGCCCCAGATCGAAGTGTTCATCTAATTATCCTTTATCAATAAAAAATCGGGAGTCAGATTCGGGGTTAGAACCTGAATGATCAGAGAAGCAGCAGAGAAGCCACCAGTGACCTCCTCTCTCTTCCATTCCCCAATCCCAAAAGAGCTGAAATCCTCTCTCAGCCCCGCCTTAACTACTTCCTGTCTCCTATCTGTCCTCAGTCCTCCAGAACCTCTATGGTTAATCTTGGTCAGCTAGTGGCTGACTCCGCCCTCTGAGTCAAAGTAAACTTTATTGTCAGAATGCAATCAAGGTCATGAGGAAGCCGTCTGTTTCCCAGATGGACAGGACTCACATCTGCAAGGCTCCCCAGGTGTACCATTGCTCAGTAGCTATACGAAAGGCCCTTATGAACCTAGGTGGGGCCTGCGTAGACGGGTATGACAGCAGGGTTGAGGGTGAGTGGCTAGAGTGAATTCTGCTAACAAGACAGTCTATGCTGAGGAAAAAGGGTACAGGGGACCTGGTTGGTCCTTCCAAAGTTCTGTGGATCTCTGGCCAGCACTGTGGTTCTGACAGCAAGGAAAGAAATTATAGAGCTGTGAACCGAGTCAGTCCTGGAGTGATGTTACAGATGTCGGCCTCGAAGAGGGCTTCTCGAGTGAAGAGGCTGCATTATACGGCACCCTAGGAGGGAAGCTTCTTTTGGACAGGCTGGCATTGGACGACAAGGTCACCCTCCTGGAGGTCATCTCCAGTGTGCTCCAACACCACTGCCGTTCATCACGCATCTCTCTGCTCTCTCCCCAGGGCTAGCATCCCCTTGGATGCTCTCTCGCTGAAGTCCAGTCCACTCATGGAATCAGACTCGAAGCATCTTTCTGAGTGTCCGGGTTGGTATTGGTCAGCTCAAGTGCCTGTTCTGATTAGCATCTGCTTGGAGGAGTTTGTCCAAGCCTCCCAGACCTTGCCTGGAAAGTGGGGGGTGGGGCAGGCAGCCTGGAGACTCTGGTCCTAGATTCAAGTTCCATGATATCCTGCCTGCCCTGGACCCTCAGTTGCACTGGGAACGGCTTCTCTATGTCTTTTCTGAAAGAAAAAAAAAAAAAAAACTGCTGTGCCAAGCTACCCGGCTGAGCCAGTTATGACAAGGACTGTATCCTGGGCCAAGGCAGAGTGGGTTGATCACTGCTGTTCTATCCCTCACCGTGAGCTATTTCTTCAGTTCTTTCCTAAGTTGAGGCAGCTATGGAGGGACTTAAGGTCATAAAGTCTGGTTTTCTAGCAACTTCTATGAGTCTGTAATCTTCCAATATTTTACTCAGGGTCCACTGGCCACTGGAAATTTATACAGGAGAATTATAGTTCATGTTTCTTCACATGGAGCCATTAAGATGGGAGAGAATTCACTTGCAATCTGACTGGGGCAGAAAAATCTCTAACTCAAGGCTTCCTGGGTGTTTTAGTTAGGGTTTCTATTGCTGTGAAGAGATACCATGACCATGGCAACTCTTATAAAGGAAAACATTTAACTGAGTGGCTTACAGTTTCAGAGGTTTAGTCCATTATCATCATGGTGGGACACAGTGACATGCAGGCAGATGTGGTGCCGGAGAAGGAATGGAGAGTGGAGAAGAAGCTATATCTTGATCCCACAGGCAGCAGGAAGTAAACTGAGGCACTGGGCACGGCTTGAGCATACATAAGACTTCAAAGCCTGCATCCACAGTGACACACTTCCTCTAACAAAGCCACACCTCCCCATAGTGCCATTCATTAAGAGCTTATGGGGGGGGCAATCAAATTCAAACCACTACACTGGGAATTATGACTCTTCTTGGTTGTCAACTTGACTGCATCTGGAACTAACAAAAACCCAAGCAGCTGGGCATATCTGTAAGAGATTTTTCTTGATTTGATCAGTTGAGGTGGGAAGACCCACTCTAAATCTGGACCGAACCTTCTGGTAGCAGCCAACGTAAAGGACAAGGCAGAAGGAAGTGCTTGTTCTTTGTTGCTTGCCCTCGCTCTCACTGGCAAGTTCTTTCCTTCACTGGTATTAGAACCTACTTCTTCAGGATTCTGGCATGTGCTGAAGACCAGCTGAGACATCCAGCCTTGTGAACAGAATTGCTATTGGATTCTTGGACTTTCTATTGGGAGACAGCCATTGTTGGACTAGCTGGACCACAGCCTATAAGCCATTCTAACAAATCCCATTTTTATAGATATATATAGAAAGATGATAAATTAGATAGATAGATAATAGGTAGATAGATGATAGATAGACAGATAGATAGATAGATAGATATAATATCAGTTTTATTTCTCTAGAGAACCTGGACTGATACACTAGGGTATAAAGTGCTTTTTTTTTAAAAAAAATAATTTGTCCTATTCCCTTTGCTCTGAAGTGATTCTTGTCACCTTCTGTTGATATATATGCAGGAGTGACTCTCTGGACTCAGTTGTATCTCTTTGTTCTAGCTGTCAGCTCTTGGGCTGACTCCACAGGGCTCATCATTTGCCCTTCAGTTTTCATTTAGAATCAGCTCATCAAGCTCCATGGACACACACTAAAAGCACCAGTCACTGTTTTGTTTTGAATTACTTTGAATGAAACACTACCCTGGGGGAAACGGTTTGAGGTAATGAATCTTCCTCTTCATGAGTATGGAATAGCTCTTCATCAAAGTTCTAGTCATCTTTAATTACATTCAATAAAAGTTTATAATTGCTGAAGAGATGGCTTTAGTGGGCAGTGTGATCGTTGTTTAAGCATGAAAACCTGAGTGTGGGTCCCAGTGCCCACATAAAAAGACCGTGTGAGGGCCACTGGAAAGAAACGCTGCCATGATGTCTCCACTGGGGGAAAGTTTTTACTGTGGCTGAGAGAGGAAATCTCCGGAGGCATCTGGGAGAGTCCAGAGCAGAGAGAAGGAGAAACAGATTGGACATGGTCAGGGCTAGGGAAGCTGGGAGGGTGGGAGATAGCAAGAGATGGGCATAGTGAGAGATCATGAGAGAGAGAGAGAGAGAGAGACAGAGAGAGAGAGACAGAGAGAGAGAGAGACAGAGAGAGAGAGAGACAGAGAGAGAGACAGAGAGAGAGAGAGACAGAGACAGAGACAGAGACAGAGAACAGTGGGTAGAAAAATCATTTGAATTATGGAGAAGAAGAGTAGCTGGTGGGAGAGGCTCCTTTGGGGGACAGAAAACCCTTCAAGGTTCCCGAGGAATGCTAGCTTTTATCTAGCCACCAGAAATCCTTCCCTAGTCCAGCTTGAGCTCATTTCTGTATGTACGGGTAACCTGGGACCTAACACAGACAAGCATGGGCTTGCTTACCTGTACTCTCAGCACTGAGGAGGTAGAGTGAGAGACCCTGTCTCAAAAAATACACTGGAGATGGATGGAGAGAAACACCTTGTGGCAGAGAATGGCCCCCATGGATTCCTAGATTTGAATACTTGGTCACCAGGGAGTGGTACTATTTGAAAGGATTAGGAAGTGTGGCCTTGTTGGAGGAAGTGTGTCACTGTGGGTGGGTCTTGAGGTTTTAAAAAGCCCATTCCAAGCCTAGAGACTCTCTCTTCCTGCTGCCTGTGGATCGGATATTAAACTCTCAGCTCCTTCTCCAGCACCATGTCTGCCTGCATGCCACCATGCTTCCCACATGATGATAATGGACTAAGCCTTTGAAGCTGTAAGTGAGGCCCCAATTAAATGCTATCTTTTATAAGATTGCCATGTTCACGGTGTCTCTTCACAATAACAAAACACTCACTAAGACAGAAGTTGGAACCAGGGAGAGGTGTATTGCTATGACAGGCCAGACCATGTTATTTGTTAGTGAAATGTGGACTTTGGGCCTTCAGACTAGAAAAGCCATTGAGTATTAAGATCTATGGATGGTTCTGTAGGGGCTTGGATGATAAGAATGCTGAGAGCAGTGCAGAGGATGAAGACCTGGCCTGTGATGTTTCAGAGGAAAGTTTAAAGACTACCAGGGCCATTTGTTATTTTGAATTAAGGTTCTTTGGTTCTGGTTAGCTGAGGCTAAAGAATCAGCAGTGATTAACAAGATACCAGAACTACTAAAGTGAAACCATTGCTTTGCTGGGATACTTAATGCAGACGGATCAACCGGAGCTGAGAAATTAGTGGTGATTAAGATGAGACTGGGGGCTGGAGAGATGGCTCAGGGGTTAAGAGCACTGACTGGCTGCTCTTCCTTCCAGAGGTCCTGAGTTCAATTCCCAGCAACCACATAGTGGTTCACAGCCATCTATAACAAGATCTGGTGCCCTCTTCTGGCCTGCAGCCTGAACACTGTACACTATATACATAGTAAATAAATCTTAAAAAAAAAAAAAATGAGGCCAATGCCACTGAGGTGAAATCTTCTGGAAAGTGTTTCCTCAGAGTCAGCACACAGAGGTGGCCAAGGTTGTACCTTACGCTGGCAGCCGAACATGGTAGTATAAGAGTCACTCAGGTGGTACTGGTTCTGAAGGCATGAAGGAGCCATGAGGAGCAGCTGAGGCTTGGCTCCATGAGAGGCCAGGAGAGGCAAATGATGGAGATACAGCCTCACTGGCCCAAGATTGAAGAGAAATTGAGGCTTGGCACCATGAAGAGAGCCTATGAGAGGCTGTTGGTGAACGTGTAGCCCAGTTGTAGCAGGAGACCCCAGCGTTTCGGGGATGCCAATAGCATGGGATGACCACCAAGAACAGCAACAGTGTGGAAGGAAGTTTACCAAAGCTTAGAAGAAAGCTGTGTGTGCTACAGAAGGCAGAGCTGGAGAAGCAACCCAAGACCTTTAGAGGAGGCCAGAAGATCGTAAGTGAATCCCATACTATCTTAGTTAGGGTTTCTATTGCTATGAAAAGACACCATGACCACAGCAACTCATAAAGTAAAACACATTAATTGGGGTGGGTGGCTTGCTTACAGTTTCAGAGATTCAGTCCATCATCATCATGACAGGGAGCGTGGCAGTGTGCAGGCAGACATGGTGCTGGAGAAGTTGTTGAGAATGCTACATCTTGCAGGCAATAGGAAGTTGACTGAGATACTGGATAGAATCCTGAGCATAGGAAAACTTAAAGCCCACCCGCTACAGTGACACACTTCTTCCAACAAAGCCACACCTCCTGATAGTGCCACTCCCTATGAGATTATGGAGGCCAATTACATTCAAACCATCACACAGACATTGGACACTGAGTTATTTAGACTGTTGGAGTTTGGTTTTGCTTTGTTTGGATGGTGACTGTACCCTGGTTCTTCCCTCTTGAAGAGAGACGGTATTTAATTTAATTTTGATTTTTACAGGATCCCACAGCCAAAAGACTTTGAACTTTTAAAAGAGATTTTGTATTTTTTAAAGAGATTAGATATTTTATTACATTTTAAAAATTAGATTTATTTGTCTTTTTATCTGCATGAGGGTTTTCTTGCATGTATGTATTGTTTGGTTGGTCTTTGGTCTTTTTTTTTTTCTGGGGGTCTGCCACCCAGCTCCCAAATAAATCATACATGGAGGCTTAATTTTTTAATTATGAATGCCTGGCCTTAACTTAGCTTAGTTTCTTGCCAGCTTTCCTTAGCTTATATTATCCCATCTACCTTTAGCCTCTGGGCTTTTCCCATTCTCTTACTTCTGTACATCTTACTTTCACTCTGTGGCTTACTGTGGCTACAGCTGGGTGGCTGGCCTCCGGAGTCCTCCTCCTTCTCTGGCTCCTCAATCTCCTCCCCTCCCAGATTTCTCCTCCTATTTATTCTCTGCCTGCCAGCCCCGCCTATCCTTTCTCCTGTCTTGCTATCGGCCGTTCAGTTTTTTATTAGACCATCAAGTGTTTGAGACAGGCACAGTAACACAGCTTCACAGAGTAAAACAAATACAACATGGACAAAAGTAACACACCTTAAAATAATATTCCCCAACATGTACGTCTTTGCACAATGTGCATGTGGTACCTATGGAGGCGAGGCATCAAAATTCTAGATCTAGATGGTTGTGAACAAGTGTCTGAATGCTGGGGACTCAAACCTGGGTCCTCTGGTAGAACAACCCAGTGATCTTAACTGCAGAGCCATCTCTCCAGCACCAGAGACTGGATACCTCGAACTCACAGAGATCCGCCTGGCTCTGCCTCCTGAGTGCTGGGATTAAAGGCGTGCGCCGCCGCCGCCGCCGCCGCCGCCGCCGCCGCCGCCCAGCTTGAGAAAGGAAGGTCCTAATTGAAAAGTGATATGCTTGTGTGCCAAGTTGACAAGGGGTCAGTTGTACTGGATACTTTTATGTCAGTTTGACACAAACTACAGTCATCAGAGAGGAGGGGGACCCAACTGAGAAAATGTTGCCATATGATCCAGCTGTAGGCAAGCCTGTAGGGCGGTTTTCTTAATTCATGATTGACGGGAGAGGGCCCAGCCCATTGTGGGTGGGGCCACCCCTGGGTTGGTTGTCTTGGGTTCTATAAAGAAGCGGGCTGAACAAGTGTGGTAGTTTAAATGCAATTGCCCCTCCTGCCCACAAGCTCATAGGGAGGGGCACTATTAGGAGGTGTGGTTTGTTGGAGTAGGTGTGGCCCTGTTGGAGGAAGTGTGTCACTGTGGAGGTGGGCTTGGAGGTCTCACATATGCTCAAGCCACGCCCAGTGTCTCAGACCACTTCCTGTTGCCTGTGGGATCAAGATGTAGCTCCTTCTCCACTCCCAGCTCCTTCTCCAGCACCATGTCTGCCTGTCTGCCACCATGTCCCTCCATGATGATAATGGACTAAACCTTTGAAACTGTAAGCCACCCAATTAAATGTTTTCTTTTGTAAGAGCTGCTGTGGTCATGGTGTCTCTTCACAGTAATAGAAACCCTAACGAAGACAGCAAGCCATGAGGAGCAAGCCAGTAAGCAGCACCCTCCATTGGCCTCTGCACCAGCTCCTGCCTCCAGGTTCCTGCCCTGCTTGAGTTCCTGTCCTGACTGCCTTTGATGATGAACTGTGATATGGAAGCACAAGCTGAATAAACCTTTTCCCCCTCAAGTTGTGTTGGTCATGGTGTTTCATCACAGCTATAGTAACTAAGACACACCTGTTTTCAACCTCTAGCTCCTCCGGGCATGCACGTGGGCACACACCCACACATACCCCCAAGCATCACACACTCACATGCAGTTTTTTAAAAATTATAATTTTCTTCTTAAATTTTATGTACGTCTTTTTTTTTTTTTTAAGGCTTATCCCTAAACATCTTGCTTTATGCTGTAGCAACAGATATAAATGTGGTCTTTTAAATGTTTTGCATTGGAAGTATCTGTTACAAACTTGTGTTAGGAACAGAATCAGTGTTTGAATGTCAACCTCAACATTTTTCAGGATGCTATCATGCCGTCAGTCGGCAGCCAACACCGACACAATCTTCAGCCACAGACCCTGAGCCCAGCATTTTGTACAGATGGAAAGCATTCTCCCTCACAAGTAAGTGCTCTGTGAAGATGTGATTACTCTAAATATCTATGGCCGAGACATCTGGAGATTCTAGAAGTGCACAGAGGTTAAGTAAACTACTTAAGGCCATAAATGGCAGAGGAGCCAGGATTAGAACTCATTGTTTATCAGTAAGGACCCTAAACAATGATGTCCCATTTTCCTCTTACACTTCCCCAGATCTGCCTTGCTTCGAATGAGTTACTTGTCTATTGGTTTTTTGTTTTGTTTTGTTTTGGTCTTTTCAAACTATAGCAAATACTGTACAAATGGACTAGTAGTCAGCTAGCAAGCCCATGGCTAATGGCCTAGCAGAGTGTCACAGGATGTGAGCAAAGGAGTGTGAGTGTGTGTGTGTGTGTGTGTGTGTGTGTGTGTGTGTGTGTGAGTGTGTGTGTGTTGGGAGGGGAAACGCACTGAGGAGCATTCTGCGAGCCAATGGAATCCACCAAGCTCTTGGGATCGCTGGTATACTTCCCAGGGAGCCAGGAATTTCATGCATTTCAGCTCTTGCCAAGTCGGGGCATCCTCAGCTAGGGCCTGCAAGCTCCAGGGAGGCCTGAGAGGGACTGAGCCCGGCCAAGCCCAACACAGTGTCAAATAACAGGCCTGTTCTTTCCCCACCCTCCACCCCCAGGCTTGGGCTGAATCAAAGGGCCATTCAAGCCCCTCCCTTTCACTAACAGAGGCCACAGGGGCCAATCCCCCGGGGCTGAGGCGAAGCAATCCCACGGGTTCCTGCTTCAAACAGGCTTGAGTCTGAAACCACAGTGCACTTGGCTCTCATTTTACACACATTACTTTTTGCAAAAGAAGGAATTGGAAGAATGGAAGGGAGAGGGTTTTTGAGAAATGGGGGAATTCTTTTTTCCGCCTGGAGAATGAGGTTAATAAGTGGAAAAATACAACTACTCCTCTGTGAAGGGCCTCTGGGGAGGTTACCGGGCCAGGGTAATTAAAAACAAATTAAAAGCTTATATCATTCATTCAGCTCCCTTGCATCTATCAGTCTGGAAGAAATGAATGGATTTCAGGGCATGGAGTCTGGGAGAACAGAGCCTCCTTAAGTGAGGGACTTGAGAAAGGAAGGGGCATCCACGCGCTTTCTCTCTGCATCCCAATTCGCTCCTGCGTTTCAAAGGGAAGCATTCTGGTGCTTTGCATGGTGTGACCAAACCCCAGGTTTGAGCCGTCCTGGATGCTTCGCTTGAATTTCCCAGGCTGTGTCTCCTTTCTGTAAAGTGCTGGTGACACTCCATCAGCAGTGCCCACCCGTGTTTTCCAAGCCGATAGAACCGCTGTGAAGCAGGAATGAATTGGGGGGGGAGGGGGCGCTTTGCCCAGACTTGCTTCTTTCGCCTCTGCTGCAGACCACTTTCAACACCATCCTGGCTGAGCAGTGAACTCTAACAAGTTGGTCCTGAGACATGACAGTGCTCTCAACAACTCCCCGTGGATGCTCAGTGTGGGACTGTCCACGCAACACTAGTGACAACATGCATTAAGAGTTTCTTCTTGAGCCAAATACCAGTTATTCATGACCCAGACCCATGGATTCGGGCTGTTCCAAAGAGTGTGTTCTGCCATGGAAGGAGCCACATGAGATTTTATTAGTTACAGAACAGAGCATCCTGAACCAAATAGGCGGGTTACAACGCAGGGCGGACATCTCTGCTAGAGGTTTCAGATGCTATGGTTTGACTTTCTCAGCTTCTGGCTTGATGAAGCTAGCGGTCTGTTAACGACAGAGTCTGAAGGTTTTATTTGAGAGTCAAAGGATGGTAGGTAGTTCACATACAGAGGTGAGCAACGAGTCACTGTTAAGGGGACTAAAAGTAGTCCAAGCTAATGCTGCTCAGGATCTGTACCGATTTTAACTCTCCGCAGGCATAAAGTTCTCATCAGCATTTAGGCTTGTGGAATATTTAACACTGATGCGCGCACACGCGCGCGAACACACACACACACACACACACACACACACACACACACGCATGCACCCAGCCACTTTACCCTGGGAACTTTCCCATACAAAGTCTCTGTCTTGGCACTGGTTCAACCTCTGGGCCACCAAACAGTGACTATGGACGGTTCCCAGCACAGCCACATCTTTCTTGAGAATGCCGAGGAAAACTGTAAGAACATGTGGCTGGTTCAGGCTGACCCCAGGGTCAGTACCAGTGGCCGCAGACAGTAGCCCAGTGGCCAGTGTGGAAGTCACAGCCCACAGATCTCCACGGGCATTTTCAAAACCACAGACGTTCTCCCCAAGCCCTGTGTCAATTCCCCAAAGACCTCCCTATGCTCTAGATTTGGACTTGCTCCTTTCCCATGTTTCCAGAAGCACCGTAGCTCTCAGTGGTTCTCCAAAATGGGACCGTTAGCTTTTATGCTCATGGGAAAAAAAAAAAGCCATCCTTTCTCTCATCCCGTGGCCAGAAGCCATGGCTTTTCATTATGAACCCCAGGAGCTGGCAAAGTCCCTGTCTTCAACGATGATGGGGTTTTCCAAACATGGGAATCGGCGAGCTCTCCAGTTTCACAGTCTCCCCTCACTTTCCACCCCCCACCGTGAGGCAGGGTTGCTTTCTTCTGCGCTGAGAACCAAGTGGGGGCGGGCAGGATCCATGAGGTGAGATCATTGCCAAATGTTTGACTCCTGCGGCTAGTTTATAAAAAAAAAAAAAAAAAAAAAAAAAAAAAAAGTCTTGGCTTTTGTCTGCTGCTCACCAGGCTGTAAGGAAGCCTAAACTGGCCTGCCACAATTTAGTGCAACAGTGTGTGTGAGTGTGTGGCGTGTGTGCATTTGTGTTAAGTGTTGCATGTGTGTGAGAGTGTGTAGGTAAGAACATGTTTGTGTATGCTTGTGTGAATGTGTCTGTGTGTGTTGGTGTATGTTTGTGTGTGTGTAAATGTGCTCATTTGTGAGTTTCTGAGCGTGTGAGAGTGTATTTGCATGTGTGTACACATGTGTGAGTGTGTGAGTCTGCATCTGTGTTGGGTTTGTGTGAGAACGTGTTGGGTGAGTATTGATGGGTGGGTGTATTTGTGTTAGTGAAAGTGTGGAGTGTGTGTTTTCGTGTGAGTGTTTGTGTATATGGGTGTGATAGTGTGTGTGAGTATATATTCCTCTGAGAGTGTGAGTGTGCCTTGTATTGTATGTATATAGTGTGCTATGCGTGTAGTTTATATGTTTGTATGTGTATGTATATGTGTGCTTATATGTTCATGTTGTATGGTACTAGTGGATGCACGTTCTTCAGGATGGTCTTGCTCAGCTGTTTCTTTGGGACACTCCCATTTGCTAGTTTCTTTGGGTCTTTTACTCTAGACCAGTGATTCCCAACATGTGGGTCTTGAACCCCACAGGGGTCGCATACCAGCTATTCTTCATGTCAGAGATATTTTCATTACAGTTAAGAACAGTAGCCAACTTACAGTTATGAAGTATCAATGAGATAATTTTATGGTTGGGGTCACAGCAACATGAGGAACTATATTTAAGGGTCACCGCATTAAGAAGGTCAAGACAGTTTCCCACTTCTGTTTCCTCACATCCTCCCTAGTTGGAAAGATGTGGGTCACCCAGAATTGAGACAGGAATGGAGGAAAGAGATGAGAACCTAGGGCTTAGGGTGCAGAGTTCCAGTTGATCCCCAACTGTGGGAGGCACAGAGGTCCTTGTGCTCATAGATAAACACTAGGGAATGTTAAACCTGCAGGATTGTTCTTTCAAGGAAAGGATGCACAACCTGTTATCCACTCAGAAGGCTGGGAGCAGATGTTGTTAATAGCCTGGTGACCTTTTTGTGCTATATGTATGGCCAAGAACACATTGGATCCTCCCCAAGACTCTTATCATGGCTTGCCAATCTATAGAATTATCTTGATGGAAGGTGTCATATGTAGTCAATCTATAGAACTCATCTTTATGGAAGATGTCACATGTACTTTACAAAGAGTTTCAATGTGGTTATATCTCAGGCTTTATTGTGCACATGGGATTGAGTTAATTCTCATCAGCAAAGTTTTCACCAAATTGTATTTTATTTAAACATGCCTAAAATAAACTACTCAGGGTCAGACTCCTGAAGTTTGAACCAACGCTGGCTACTTGACTGTGTTGAACTGAGCAACCTCTTGCCTCCTGTGGAGTGTCACTCTGCTTGCTGTGGTGGGTGCAGAGACCCTGCACCCAACTGTATGCACCAGTCCCGAAGTCCATGAAGCCTGTCTCTCTGGCCCTACCCTCTTAGAAAGAGGGCTTCTGGGATTCTAGGATTGAAGGCGGAGGATGAGGGTACTGCCCGGGTGGGGCACATCCCTGGCCTTGGTGGCTTTTCTTAGCCATTGAGGGAGATTCCACAACCCCTTTCTCGTATCCTTGACTCTACACCCAGAACTACGTAGCCAAAGATGCCAAGTTTGCGGCTTGATGGGGCTGGAACTTTGCCCCTAGTTCAAGTACTTTTGCATCAACTGTCTGTTGTTGATGGTTCCCGCCACTGCTTAAGTGTTCCTTTAATTCCTTTTCAGAAGCGGGAAGCTTAGCTGGGTGGGGTCTGGCCCTGAGGTCATCACTCCCTTTATTCCATTTAGCGTCAAGCTTTTCTTTAAACTTTTTTAAAAAAGATTTATTTATTTATTTATTATGTATAGAGTGTTCTGTTTGCATGTATCCCTGCAGGCCAGAAGAGGGAGCCAGATCGCATTATAGATGTTTGTAAACCATCACATGGGTGCTGGGAATTGAACTCAGGACCTCTGGAAGAAGAGCCAGTGTTCTTAACCTCTGAGTCATCTCTCCAGCCCTTCTTTAAACTTTTTATCTCCTGGAGCACTGGACTTAGCTCCACTACACTTCCTGGTGCTCCTTTTCTCCTCAAACCATACATCTTGTATTTCTCTTTGTCCAGCTTGCTCCTTTTCATTATAGCTCTGCAGAAGCATGATTACTAGTAGCCACAAGACACAGTCAATACTAGGCTGTCTTGAAATCTCCTCTGCCAATGCCACAGATCCAAAACTCTTCAATTGATCCTCAGGCAGATTTTTAGGAGAAGGGCAAAAATCAGCCACATTCTTTGCCAAAAGAATATATGAACAGTCTCTATAGCAGCTGCTAATGTGCTTCCTCTCTGAAACCTCTTGAGCTGGACCCACATAGTTCTCAGCACCGCTGTCTTCCAAGCTTCAATAACCGTGGCCTATTAACCACCCCTTGAAGAATTCAACCACATTCTAGCCCAAAGTCCCAAAGTCTTCCATATTCCTCTAGACAATAGCCTGGTTAGGCCTGTCACAGCCACACCCTAGTCACTGGTGCCAATTACCACCTAGTCACTGTTTTACTGCTGAGAACTGAGCCATCTCCCCAGCCCCGCAAATGTATTTGTTTGAATGAATCTGTAATTTATTCTTTCCAGCCAAGAACACTACAGGTTTAAAAGTCTTCACTATTGAATTCGACAAAGTCTTTCAGTAAGAAAACAACTATTTAACAAACTATCGCAGAGGATAGAAATGCACAGATTATTTCCCAAGTAGGTTTAAGAGGCCAACACATGCCAGGTGTGGTGGTTAAGGCCTTTAGTCCTAGCACTCAGAAGGCAGAGGCAGATTTCTGTGAGTTCAAGGCTAGCCTGGTCTACATAATGAGTTCCAGGACAGCTGGGGCTATGTAGAGAGACTCTGTCTCAAAAAACAAAACAAAATAAAAAACAAAACAGGTCAGAACACTCTTGTGGCAAGATCTTACATGAACAGTATAAGAAAGAAAACTATAGGCCAATTCCACATATAGATACAAATACCTTGAATTAAAGGAAGTTGAATTCATTTGTTGGGCAGATTTTCATCTCTATGCCGAAATGTCTTCCATATACTTCTGAGAGGAGGATTGATTTGCCTCATGGTTTCAGACCATCAGGTAGGGAGATCACAGCTGAGCAGAGTAGATCACATCATGGTGGACAAGATGCAGAGAGAGAGAGAGGGAGAGGGAGGGAGGGAGGGAGGGAGGGAGAGAGGGAGAGAAAGAATGCAAGCAAAGTGGTTTCCCCCTTCTATCTCATCCAGCTCTCAAGCTATTGGCTGGTGCTACCCAAATGCAGGGCTTGTCTTCCTCCTTTAATTGATAGAACCTAGACATGTCCTCATAGACACATCTATTCATGCTGAAAATCAAGATTAATCACCATACTAGCCATGTAGGAAAAATATGAAACACTGTGACCAAATTTACCTGTTAAGGGTATTTATTCTGGAAATTCAAGGTTGATTTTCCTCTAAAAAAAAAAAAATCATTATAATTTAGCACCTCTGGACAGGAAAGACAGGGTTTATAGCAACGTGACCCTTTAAGGTGCTTTTTTTCTCAGCGGGTCTGCAGGACTTGGTAGTTCTAGCCATAATCTACTTGTCAAACTGGAAGTGAAGACAATCTCCCCCAAATCTAGTCCACTGACCAGAGTCCAGTTCACTGAGTGGGAAAGGCGAGCTGGGTGGGCCAGAAAGCAGCTAGAGAATGTAGCCCCAGACACGGAGAAACAAGGTCAGGGATCTAGACGTCAGTACCAGGCAAGGAGGGCTCTCCAGGGAACAAACTCCCTTTCTCTTGATATACACCGAGGCTTCCCTGAAACAGAATGTGCTCTGGTTCTCCAAATGCCCACTTAGTTATTTATTTTTGTTTTTATTTTGATGTCAGGTCTTGTCTGTAGCCCTGGCTTTCCTGGAACTCACTAGGTAGACCAAACTAGCCTCGAACTCAGAGATCCCCCTGCCTCTGCCTCCCTAGTACTGGGGTTAAAGGTGTACCATTACACCAGGTTCAAACTGTTCACTTCTTAAGAATTGCCGGGCATTTTATAACAAATACTTGGTCTAACTTCCTCTTGGTAGCATCCACCAGTTTGTGTAGATGTAACCAACCGTCTTATTAAATAAGAAACACAGAACCAATGTAAAAGAGAAAGCCGAGAGTTCAGAGCTCAGAGCTAAAATCTCACCCTTCCGCCTGCAGTGTCCCAGCTTCCGGAAAGAGGGCTACTTCCTGTCTGTACGCCTTTTCTATAGTATTATTGTTCTGCCTTCTCATTGGTTGTAAACCCAAACACGTGACTGCCTCGTCACTGCCTGAATGTACAGCCCCCTAGGTCTTAAAGGCATATGTCTCCAATGCTCGCTGTCCCTGAACACACAGAGATCTATGGGATTAAAGGCGTGTGCCACCACTGCCACACTCTGTCTATGGCTCTAATAGCTCTGACCCCCAGGCAACTTTATTTATTAACATACAATCAAAATCACATTTCAGTACAATTAGAATACCACCACAAGTTTGTCCCATTTTCACATGTTCCATGGTTAGAGACATGGGTCAGCTCTGACATGCTCACCCAAAGAAGTGGGTGCACAGGGGTGTCAAAGGGTGATGTTTCTCTCAGTCATGCCAATTACTTCTGAAAGACCAGCATGGGGGAATGGCCCTACACGATGTTGACCTGTATTTTTTCCCAGGATCTTGGGTAATATGGTTCTGTTTAACCACCTGTTTCAAAGGTTGAAACAATTATGCGGTTTGTTTGGTTGTTTCTTTGGTTTAAATTAAATGAAAAAAAAAAATTCATTTTTTTCTCCGTCATAGGTCTTGTGTCAATCTAATGGTCAGGACCACGGTTTCTGCAGATCGACAGTTCTGGGTTCAAGACCCACATTGTCAACTCACCTGAGCCAGCTTGGGCAGACACAAGCTTTGATTTTTTTTTTTCCTATAGTCACAGAACATGTTTGAAGTGAGTGTCTGAGAGAGTTTGTCCTGGCTGCTGCTTTAGTTAGAGTTTCTATTGCTGTGAAGAGACACAGTGACCACAGACCTCCTATAAGGACAACATTTAATTGAGGCTCACTTACAGTTTCAGAGGTTCAGCCCATCATCATCATCATGGCGGGGAGCATGGCAGGGTGCAGGCAGACATGGTGCTGGAGCAGTAGCTGAGAGTCCTACATCTTGCAGGCAAAAGGAGGTCAACTGGGCTGGAGAGATGGCTCAGAGGTTAGGGGCACTGACTGCTCTTCCAGAGGTCCTGCGTTCAATTCCTAGCAACCACATGGTGGCTCACAACCATCTGTAGTGAGATGTGGTGCCCTCTTCTGGCCTGCAGGGATACATGCTGTATACATAATAAATAAATAAATCTTTAAAAAAAAATTAAAAAAAAAAAAAGGAGGTTGACTGAGACACTGGTCAGTATCCTGAGCATAGAAAACCTCAAAGCCCACCCCACAGTGACACACTTTCTCCAACAGGGCCATACCCAGTCCAACAAAGCCACACCTCCTAACAGTGCCACTCCCTATGAGATTATGGGAGCCAATTACATTCAAACTACTACAGTTGTCAATTAGGCTAATTGGGAGGTGTCTAGGATTGATGAAATGTACCCCTGTGTGTCTGTGGGGACCTTTCCAGAGAGGGCAGAGGCACACCCTCAATACGGGCAGCACTTTTGAAGGGACACTCACAGAGGAAGTTGGGGGAAAGTAGACTGAATGCCCAGCGACATCCCTTCGTCTTTCCCGGGTGCACAAAGCGGCTGCCATTGTCCTCCGGCTTTAGATCAGAGCTGCTTCAACCTTCCCATACGAGTGAAACTCCAGGGATTCTCCAGGAATTGGGACTGCTTAGGTGTCTGGCTTCTTGCGCAGCTACGAATTCTCTGTCCCTCCACTGTTGGACTACCCAGTTCCTATTGTGTAAACGAGTCCAGTACATCTTCTATCATCTTGTAAATACATATTCCGTCAGTTCCGTTCTCGAGAGAACCCCACCGCCGAGAAACAGACCCTATACTAGTTGATAGGCTTGCATGGTAAGAGGGTTAAAGGTCCCACGGTGGCTAGAGAGTCACACAAGTTAGAAACTGCTCATCCCAAGAACCTGGAGCCTCGAAAGAAGAAGAAGCAATCATGTGGCCTCAACCCCAAATGTGTGGCTCAGTTATCCAACCACTGTGTGTGTGGATGTGGTTAATAGAAAGCTTGAAGCAACAGAGCAACCATTTCTGCCATGCACACACCTACACATTCTAATGGATGATCTGGACAAGCAGTTGCTCAACATTTCTGTGCCTTAGTTCCCTTATTCATTCAAACACACGGACCACGGCATCCGTAAAATAAAAGAAAGGACACCGAAGGCTAGCGTTGTGCCTGACATACCCAAACACCTAACGAGAGCCAACTCCTCTTCATAACTGTATAGTGCTCCCTACTTGCCTCTCAAAAAAAAGCTCTGGTTGCCTGTCAAAATTCAGTGAAAAGAAAGAGATGAAATGTGATCCACTCAAGTATGCTGTGTGCCACCACACAGGGGGACATGGGGAGGAGGGTGGGGGGGGAGGGTAACCTTGATTCGAAGGCAGCCCCTAGCTTACCAGGTGGGTTAAGACTGATTTTCTTTAGTATTTCAAGAGGCAGCTTCTGAAAATTAAGCCCATAAGATAGTAATATATCAAGTAAGCTATCAATTTTTGCATTATAGTGAGAAACAAAGCTAAGCGCCTTGGGTATTTGCATTCTGAGAAGCAAGGAGTATCATTAGGTTGGTGGGTCTTAGGCAATGAACACGTTCCTGGAGATTGTCTGTGGGAGTCAAAGCCACTTTCCCTATATTAATAAATTTAAAGTATGAATAAATGTTTCAGAGATCGTAAATCTACACTTACTGGCATGGAACTGCCTCTTAATGGCGCTTTTCATTTCTTTGGTACGATTGCTTGCGTTGTGTGGAAATCAGTCTGCTAACCTCTGAGCATATCACATTAGGATGGCTGGTATGTCTTCAGCACCTTTTGATGACATCTAGTGTCTGAGATAAATGCATCGCGTCTGGTGGTTTTCTGCACTACCAGTTATAAATGCTCACATGACGTCGTTTTATAATATAAAAAAAAACTATTTTAGATTCTAATAGCAGCTCAGTTGTCTGGAGGTTCTGAGCTGTGTGAACAGCTGCATGGCTCGTGAGACGGGTTTCTGTCTCACAGCTGAAGTGATGCAGTTTATAATTCGTTGGGATGAACAGCTTCGGAGCTAAGCAATTCTGAGTGCTTTATAACTTGGACAATTGCAGTTTCTCAGGAGGCCTCGTGAGCATTCTGTGTTGCACAATTTCAAATCTAGTCCCATGCCGATTAACACCTGGGTACATCCTGAGAACGTGTTGTTAGGGAAGTCATGCCGTGGTGTGAACATACCTATGCAAAATTTGAACCACTAAGTGATTCGGCCACGTGGAATTCACCATCATATGTGTGGCCTGTCATTGACTGGAATATTATTAGTTGGCACACGAATGCACATCTGATATAGAGATCCACCTATAACATAACTGGATATTACCGGCAGATTATTGTCCTTGGGTCTTTTCCTTTCTCCTTTTCTGGTTTCTTTCTGTGTTTGTGTCCAGCTGGCACACCCTCCCATCTCCGAAGCTCTCTTCCCAAGGCCAGCTTGAAGCAGTTGGGTGCAGTGGCCGGGCACCTCGTGTCGAAGCGGTGGGTTGAGCACAGGTCGTGGAAGAGGACGTGGAGAGCTATCCGAGGGAGCATCACTGCAGACGTCACGGGAGAGACAGATCCCGACTGTTGGAGCGATTCCAAGTCTCAGTTTGCCACAGCAACAACCGTCATGACGACCCCGCAGACAGGCTTTTCTTCCCTTTGCCTTTGTTCTTGTTACTTTTCCCAAGTAAGCACAGTGGAACACTGAGGCCAGACACAGGTTCGAATCCTGGCTCCACCTCTCACCACAGGTCCCTTGGTATCTCTGAGACACAGCCTTCTGATCTGTGGAATAATTGTGCTGACTTCACAAGGGGACATAAAGTTGGAACTGTAGAGGGGAATGGCTACCTGCAATGCCAGTCAGCTTCGTGTTACTATAGCAACCAGCGGAGATAGTTACCTACAGAGAGAAAACGTGCATTTTTGGTTCCTCATTTCTATGGTTCTGGTCCATGATCAGTTGACATTGCTTTTGGGCTTGTTGGTGAGGCAGTACATCATGGTGGGAACTCATGGCAGAGCAAATCTCTTCCCTGACGGTAAGTAGAGAAGGGAAAAGATTGGACATACCCCCAATGATTTGAAAACTCCCACTAGGTCCTACCTGTTAAAGTCCCCATCACTTCCCAATAGTGCCACAGGCTGAAGATCAAGCCTCTAATCCGTGGTCCCCCAAAGGACCCATATCCAACCCACAGCAATAGGACTGGATGTTGGAAAACCACCCCTGGGTGGCTTCCATGATAACTTCCCACCTGAAGTCCCACTATCTCCGGGACTATTTTGTGTGGGGCGTTTACCCACCACCCCCACAGCTTCCCAGAGTTTTCTTGAGTGCGAGCAGCAGGAAATATTAGATAGAAGGATTTATAGCGGAGAATCTTGTGGAGATAAACAGATAGAAAATAAAGGATAGCCTCGAGAGGGCCTGGAACCTATTCCAATGGGCCCGGACTGTCTCTGGTCCAGGGTTTTTATAGAGACGCCAAGGGGTGGAGCAAAAGACCTTCTCCCCCAGCACAGCCAAGTGCAGGCCATCTCAGACACCTGCACTCAGGCCCGTGGTCCTGATCATCCTCTATTCGGACCTGCTGGGTAAAGCCACGAGGAACCCCAGAACGGGCTCCCACAATTTTGTCAGCCAGGAGACCCTTCAGCAGTGCCAACAAAGCCTCCCTGACTCAGAACATTAGCCCATGTTCTTGAGCCACCACAGAATGCTGTTGCCACAGATCCTTCTTTCTGCCAGAAGGCAAATACTAGCAGATACTGTCACATACCCTCGCTCCACCTCTCTGGAACTCTTCAGTGTTGCTGGAGGGCTTCTCTCCAGGTTCCCCAAGCCCCGCAGTCCCACAATCCACTTATAAAATAATCACTCAGACGCTTATATCACTTATAAACTGTATGGCCATGGCAGGCTTCTTGCTAACTGTTCTTTTATCTTAAATTAACCCATTTTTATAAATCTATACCTTGCCACGTGGCTGGTGGCTTCCCGGCGTCTTCACATGCTGCTTGTCCTGGCGGTGGCTGCAGTGTCTCCCCCTCAGCCTTCCGCTTCCCAGAATTCTCCTCTCTCCTTGTCCCACCTACTTCCTGCCTGGTCAGTGGCCATCAGTGTTTTATTTATATAGAATGATATCCACAGCATTTCCCCTTTTTTCTTTTTTTTTAAAAAGTAAGGTTTTAACTTTAACATGGTAAAATTACATATAACAAAACAATTATCGAGCAAGAATTACAGTCACAATATTAAAGATGTCCTATCTATCTTATATTTGTGAGTTTAAGGTCTTATATCTAACTTATCTTTTGTCATAACTGAGGAAATTACAACTATCTAGTTTTCAACCACATCAAAGACCTGAGAAGGAACATAATGGTACCTGAGAAATGGTAGATGGATGCAAGCAACTTTCGGGAATCTTGCAAGAGTAGACCGACCAAGACAGCTGGCAGCCTGGACAGTCACCTAATGTTTCTCAGCATTGTTGGTGCATTCAAATTGGCTACAGGCCTAGAGTATCTGACAGACCATTTTCAGAAGCAGGATTTCTGAAAGACCATCTTACCCTGTCTTGGCAGAGTACAGTGGTCGCTTTCCTTGTGTCCTGCTTGTCCAGAAAGGAGAGCATTGCATTTGTACTGTCAGCCATCAAGGCAAGGGCAGTTCTTTGCCCAGTAGGCCGTTTTGTGCCAAAAGACAAACTTCCAAATGGAAATGTCTTAGAAGCCCAACATTCTCTCGGGATCAAATTAGTGCAGCCAGGAGCAATTGTGTCTCATGTCAACAGAATTCTAAGTTATTTAAATGCCATATTCTCTAGGTCTATGAAGTGTTTGAAGATTACCTATCTATCTGAAATATATCTATGTATACCTAGAAGACTTAACTAACATGGCTACAAATATGATTATCATAGATGACTAATTATTAATCTATTTTTAATTATCCATTACAATTTTAAATGAGTTACATAAACATAATACCTCAAACAAGAATAGAAATATATATATACAGTATAACAAAATCAACCTCAAGTCTGCATCAACAAACTAAAATTTATACCAATGTAAAACATTTTAAACATAAACTAAAATCTATACCAATGTAAAACATTTTAAACAAGTAGTTCTTTAAAAGTAGGTTGATTAATCTATCCTTTCATCTTATCATCTCTATATCCTCCTATATATCTATATCAAATCCCCTTTTCTTTTTTAGAAAGAGATCACATTTATAATCAACCTATTTTAAATAAAAATATTGGTTTTTCTCTGTCCCATACCAGAGGGCTCTTCTGATTTGGGACACAAGAATCTCTTAACCATTTTTTTTTAAAGCAATATGTCTGGGTTTAGAGGGGGAGTGAGCCAATTCCACCTCTAAAGCCAGCTTGGTATATTTGGGAATTTGGGCGTAGCATCTCTTACTACTTCCTGCTGGAGGGGGGCGCTGTATCTTATGGGGATGTAAAGAAAATTTTAGACCTATAGGGTAGTCCGTGAGGCTGTATTGTTTGAACCAGTTGCCTTGAAACCGCTCTGGATGTTGGATCATCTGGGCCATGGTGTCATCGGAGACCTTTCAGGGGGTCTTGGCTGGTGAAACCTGATGTATCTTAATCTGGAACAAATCCACAGCCTCTGGCTTTCTGTGGAAACAAAAGCAGAACCTCTTTTCCAAAGCAACATATCCTTAAATCCAAATTTTGAAGTCAAGGTACCTTTAAAATATACATCTTGGCATAACTCAACAGCTTTTGCAATCAAATGTTTTTCTTCAGTTACGAATATCAAAGACAACATAATCCAGATTCTCTGTGTGGTAGCCATCGTTACGTGGCTTATTTTTTATATTACCTTGAGCCTTGAGCCTATTGCTTTAAACTGCACCATTCTAAGACTGAAACAGCGCTGTGGCTGCTGGCTCCGCCCACTTCAGCTTCCCAACATGGCGGTGGTACATTTTCCGCCAGCTCTGGGAGTCATCAAGTCTCAGAAATAGTGGGTCTAAGCTTTTATCAAAGCAGTGTGTAGCCCAGAAACCTTTTTTTTTTTTTTTTTAAATACTAGTAAAGACTAAATCTACCACACAGCTTAATGTGCCGCTGGCAGACGCCTCATTCCCGCCATACTGCGGGTCAAACGCACACGCCAGGAACCCGCCAGTGTTCAAACCTGCGTTTTGCGGCGTCTAGCTGCCCGTATGAGACAAGAAGCAGGAACCTGGTTTTGGCTCTGTTTAGAATTGGTTATTAAATATTCTCAGGTTTAAGGTGGAAACTCGAGCCGTTGGGCGCCATTTGTTGCTGGAGGGCTTCTCTCCAGGTTCCCCAATCCACTTATAAAATAATCACTCAGACGCTTATATCACTTATAAACTGTATGGCTGTGGCAGGCTTCTTGCTAACTGTTCTTTTATCTTAAATTAACCCATTTTTATAAATCTATACCTTGCCACGTGGCTGGTGGCTTCCCGGCGTCTTCACATGCTGCTTGTCCTGGCGGTGGCTGCAGTGTCTCCCCCTCAGCCTTCCGCTTCCCAGAATTCTCCTCTCTCCTTGTCCCACCTACTTCCTGCCTGGTCAGTGGCCATCAGTGTTTTATTTATATAGAATGATATCCACAGCACTTCAGCCAGGAAGGAGTCCCACCCAGTTCCAGGCTGTGATGGTTAGTGTTAATTGTCCTGCATCTGGAATCATCCGGGAGACTGCAGTCAGAAGATTTCCTGTGTCCTGGCCAGCCAGCAGTCGGGACAAATCTCTCCCATTCGTGTCTCCCAAGTAAGCACACAGGGGCTTATATTAATTATAACTGCTTGGTCATTAGCTCAGGCTCATTACTGACTAGCTCTTACACTTAAATTAACCCATAATTCTTATTTTGTTTAGCCACGTGGCTTGGTACCTTTTCTCAGTTCTGCTTGTCATCTTGCTTCCTCTGTGTCTGGCTGGCAACTCCTGACTCAGCCTTCCTGTTCCCAGAATTCTCCTCATCTGCTTACCCGGCCTCAACTTCCTGCCTGGCTACTGGCCAATCAGCATTTTATTTGTCAACCAATCAGGACAACACACATCCACAGCATACAGAACAACATTCCACAGCAGGAGACAGTCGCTACACGAGCCAAGGGGGGTTATTTTGACTACATTAATTGGTGTGAGAAGACCCACCTTAACTATAGACAGGACAATTCCTGGGTGGGGCTTTCTGAACTGCATCCTCAGAGACAGGGAGCTGAGCAGCAGCCTGCCTTGGTCCCCCTCTGTTTCCCTGATTGTGGATGTGATGTGGGCAGATGCTTCAGACTCCTGCTGTCTTGGCTTCCCCAGCATGATGGGTTCCAGGAACTGTGAGCGGAAACAAGCCCCTCTTCCCTTAGGCGTACGTTATCACAGCAGCAGCCAAGAAACTAAGGCACGGGCTCCCAGTTCTCTGCGTCGTCCCTTCCTCCACCCATCCAGTCATTCATGTGCATGCCCATCCATGTCAGTCTGCCCATCCATTCCCCCATGCCATTAGTACTTACCACGTGCCAGTCACGTCGAGCTGTGCCAGGGTCCGGGGAGACAGAAACAGGAAGAAGAAGAGCCCTCCCACCATAGAGAATGGAGAGTGGACAGGATGGCGAGGCCTCCGGCGTGCAGATGGTGCAGGGTGCTGGCTTGTGAGTGTCAGAGATGGCACATTGCAGGGTGAGGGAAGGTCGAGCACATGCTGTACGCCTCAGTACGGTTTTTCTATGCAAAACAGTACAAAGCTGTTTCTGCCACAACCATGCCCACGCCCAAATCTGCCTTTTAGGCCTACCCGCCAGCTGCATTCTTTAGAGACAATAGCACGTCACCTGCCTTCCCAAGACCTGCTTCGCCCTACTGCCAGCTTTAATGGAGCACAGTATCCCTCAACTATTGAAATCTTTTCTGTGTCTACTTCCCTCCCCACAACCATTAAAATTTGACCCAAAGGAGCATGAATATAATAACATCCTGGATTTTAAAAAATATTTTTTTTAATGTGCATTAGTGTTTTGCTTGCCTATATGTCTGTGTGAGGGTGTCAGATCCCCTGCAACTGGAGTTACAGACAGTTGTGAGCTGCCATGTGGGTGCTGGGAACCCAGGTCCTCTGAAGAGCAGCCAGTGCTCTTAACCACTGAGCCATCTCTCCAGCCCCGCCCCACCCCCATCCTGGATATTTTTTTAGTGTATTTTATATGCATGTATATACATAGCTGCATGCACAGTATACCTTAGAATGGAATCTACACGTGTATAGATCTGCAGGCGCACGCGTTGTATATTACATGCACCTGAATAGTCCGCAGTTTCCTGAGAATCCTAATGGCTTGGTTAGGATTAAATGTTGTTGCTTCCTCAGAAATGAAGCTATAGCCAACTTCCCCAGTGCAGGAATAAAAGCCTTCCCACAGCTTATTTCATCAGCAGACAGAAAGCTGAGAAGCCCAGCAAATGCTGGAACCACTTGAGTGATAGGAGATTTAGTCTACCTTTCACCTTGGAGAAAGTTGTTTCTGTTGTTGTTGGTGGTGGTGGATTTTGTTTTTGTTTTTTGTTTGTTTGTTTTTGATAGCAATAGTGTGAGTGACTTCTTCCATTCCTTTTAAACTAGAATAAGGCTCCACGGCAGACCTCAAGGCAGGAGTGGTTCACAGCTGAGTCATGGATGTTTGTTGATGGATGATATCATTCAGGTGTACTGTTATCTCTACCATAGCCCTCTCAAAGGCCTCTTCCTATTAATGACTCGTAAATTGTCAGAATTCCTCACGGCCATGAGAGTGACCCTTCTGGTTCAGACGGCGGGGGTGGGGGGGATTTCTTTTAGATGTTGCTAGTCAAAAATGGCTCTGTGTTGGTGCCATCCACTCATCACAGCAACATATCAATGTGCGTATAATGCACACACTCCTCTGCCCGTGCTGGGTGCTCGCCATAGTATTGGTACAGCCCTTCACTTAGTGTTTGAGATGGCCTGTCATTGACATCTCATAGGTGTTCTGGGAGGTAGGTTCTAATTTGCATGCCGGTCTTTCAAAACGACGATGGTAAAACAGAGAGATTCAATAACCCAAAGCCACACACAACCAGGATGTGATATGGGGGCACCCTGGCTCTCGAGTCCCAGCTTCCTCCTCCCTAAGCCCCTAAGCATCCCTACCATTACCAGCACAAACCCAGCCTCCCAGCCCTGGAAGGACAGGAAGAAGAGGCGTGTTTCTTCCTGGATCTCCAGCAGGGGGCGCCAATGGCTTAAATTATCTGGGTTCCGCTTGAGAACGACCTTATCCTAAACCATTGTTCATTACTCTTGAAATAGTTCAAATGTAGGAAAGATCCAGTCCATGAGGAAAATCAAGTGAATGTTCTAGTACATTCCTTGGAGGACTTGCAAAAGGGCATTGTTAACCAGGAGCCCAGTAAACCAGGCTTACCGCTGGACTCACTACGTGGGAAAGCCTGCTCACCATTGACTTGCACACCCATGACTGTATGGAGCGCAGTCCCCTGCTTTGTAAAGTTTGGGGGTTCAGCCTGTCCACACTCACTGCATTGCCCCTTTGTGCTGGGAAGTTTTCTGTCTAGTGGTGTTTGTCACATCCTTCGCAGGACATTTCCTCAGAGGGACGACCCCCAGACGGTCACACCTCCACCTGCACAGCTCCCAGGAGGCCAGGTCAGAAGTGCTCCTTGCAGAGAGTCTCTATGAGGGGGTCTCTGCACCCTCCCCTGAACTTCTCTACCCTTTTAGTAACACAGTTATCAATGAGTGGCCATCGTTTTCTGTTTGTTTTTTTGTTTCAAGACAGGGTTTCTCTGTGCAGCCCTCCCTGTCCTGGAACTTGCTCTGTAGACCAGGCTGGCCTCGAACTCAGAGATCTGCCTGCCTTTGCCTTCCAAATCCTGGGATTGATTAAAGGCTTGTGCCACTTGGGAGCTTTTAGGGCAAATGGACCCAGCTCCTTCCGGGGTTCCAAAGGTTTTTCCAACCTTCTACACGTGGCCCTGCTACTCTAAAGAGCCCCGGCAATTTTAGGGGACCCTCAGAAGTCTCTCAGTTATGGTTGATTTGTGTCCCATGAAGCCCATATGCAAGAGCCATAAGGTGACAGTTGTGGGCGGTGGACTTTGGGAGGTGCTGAGGTCCTGAATGAATGTGGCTAGCGCCTGGTGAAAGCCTTGCCCTTCCTCTGTGAGGACTGTAGCTACACACTCCCCATGACCAGAAATGGGCATCTCACCAGATGCCAGGTCTGTTAGCGCCTTCATTTTGAACTCCCAGATGCCAGAACTCTGAACAACGTATTTCTGTTTGTAAGGAGTCTAAGTGTGTGACATTTTGTTTGCTGCATCGGACAAAATGGATAATGACACCCCCAAAGTGATCCATTTTCTGTGTGTCCTGTGACCTGAGTAGAGACAACATTAACTCAGAGGGAAATGCCCTCCTGGAGCCACCAGCCAGGGGCTAGGTTCAGACTCTAGTTCTGCCTCTGTGGGCTCATCGGCAGGCCCTGGGCAGGCTGCTAACCGGCTCTGGACCACAGCTTCCTCACTAGCGAAATGAAAACAGTGAACTCCACCCTCAGTGTGGCCGAGCCCATTCCACAAATAAGGTAAGGATTTGAGGCTGATTGCCGAGCGAGCGCACAGCAGGCCAGGACTCCACAGAGAGGAACTTTGTTGTCTCTCATTGCTGAGGTCCTTACTAATGTCCTCACTGTTTCTTCTGCTTTTGGCGACATGACCAAATTTGGGTCTTCCCCTGGGAACATGACACCCCTGCCTTCATCCTTCCCAAGTGCAAACCTTTGGAACCCCGGAAGGAACTGGGTGCATTTGCCTTCTGGGTAGCACAGGGAGTTCTGTGTCTTGGAGTCAGGTACCCACCCCGACACTTGTCCCTCAGAGGCAACAAGCTTGGAGGTCAGTTAAAGTTCACCCGGGGCCTCTCGTCTGACTTGACTGTTGATTGATCCGGGGGGCCTTTGTAAATCAAAGCCCCATCTTGTGGTCCCCAGAGCCAAGGCCAAGAGGGCAAGCAGACAATACACCCCTTCTCTGGAGGCCCTGTTTACCTTCCGGGAGCAGGCTGGGTGTGGCAAGAACTTCTGGGTGGCGAGAATTGCCGGGTGTGGTGAGAATGTTGGGTGTGGCTGCCCAGGCCAGACCTTGCAGAAAGCTGCCAAGCAGCCAACCAGGGGACCCAGCGGCCCAGGTCTGACTGTGGGGAAGGGGGTAGCGCTGTCTGGTGAGGCCTGACTCTGTGGTGGAGTAAATACAGCCTTCGCTTCCCTCACTTGCCAAACACAATAGCACACCCAAAACTCACCCCCCTCAGCATAGATGGCCTTCTGTAGCTTTTCTGTCGTGTTAAAAAAAACAAACGGGGGAGGGGGAGGGGCGGGGGCTTCGTGGAAGTCTCCTTCGTGGAAGCGTCCCCTTGGCACCCACGTTCACAATCTTTGTGACCTTGGTGACTTGGCTGGGAGTTCTAACTTAATTCATATGCATTCATTCAGCACTCTCGTCACCCAGGCTGGGGCCTGCGCCTGGATCCATCCAGGATCAGGGGACCAGGGACCTCCAACCGTCCATGGGGTTATTTTGGAGACTGTAGAAGACTCCCTGCTAGTGCTCCGGGAGGAGACCAGTTTGAACTGGGAGGAGCCAGGACACGAGTCCCTACCTCGTAACTCGCTGGGTGAGACTCCTGGAAGGAGACCCAGGGAGAGATGGGAAGCCAGCCATGTCCTAGGCCTGCTGTGAGCATTAGAAGGGCCAGCGGGGAGAGAGGGCTTAGAACAGCCGTCGCTCGCTTGGGGGAAGCCGCGGGAGCGACCCAAGCCATTCACCCTCCCCAAGTAGGGCTCAGGTGTGGCCAACTTTCAGGCCCATGAACCACAATATCCCCATGACAGGTACGAACATGGCCCAACACAAAACCATCAAGTTACTTCAAACATTTTGAGATCCTTTACAATTAAAAAAAAAAAAAAACAGAGCCTCTATTGCACGGTTCTAGAGGCAGCTCAGCACCCCTTCTCCTGGGAACCCCAGACACTTCTGGGGCTGAATAAACACCAAGAGGGGGTGAGACTCCCACTTTTCGGGGCTCCATGCTCCCCCACACCCACAGCCGCTGCTTATTGTCACCCAGAGGTTTGTAAGGCCTGTGTTAATGTTGATCACACGCAGCCGTCTTCCTGGGCCTGACTGCCTGAGCGTGATGTCTGGGGGTGCTGCTGGAAGGTGCTTGGACTCAAGCCAAAACCGAATGACTCAGTTGCATGAGGAAACAGATGGTCCGAGACTGTTCAGCAACAAGACTGGGAGTGGATCCCAGCTTTGGGGGTCTTCGTTTTGGGTTTTTTCTGTGTCTCTGGAAAAGACGTGAAGCACACAAGAGTTACCAGTCCCCGGCGCAGCCTGCCAGGGAGGCCTTACAGGGAACTCCAGCATGGGGTAGATGTTCTGGGGACAGGGGCCCAGAGGCCTGGTGATGGGATCAAAGGTGAGCAAGCCTGCCTTTAGAATCTCGAGGTAGGTGTGGGAGATCAGCTGGACCTGACAGACCTCCCAGGCTGTCAGGCGAGATTGTGCAACGTGATTCAGGGAAATCTACTGGATGCCCCGCAGGTTCCCAGCACAGTCTCAGACTCTTTCTGTGAGGGCCCCAGGCTCTTTTGTGGTTAGAGACTCCTAGGGCCCTGAGGGTGATGGCTTGGGTGTGGCTTGGGAGCATGAACTAGCGCCTTCTCAACCCCACCCACTCCCAAGCCCTGGAGGTATTACAGAGACCGGCTGGCACAGGTCTCCTGGGGAAAGGCTGCAGCCAAGTCCTCCCAGAGCTGAGCCTCCAGAGGAAAGGGGTGCCTTAGGATCTAGAGCCAGAAAACACCCACCATTTCAATAAGACTCAATCCTAAGACAGATACTCCTAAGTGCCGACTGTGTGCTCGTCTGCCACACCTTCAGGTTTAGTCAACGGAGGGGCAGATCGATGAAAACACAAGTATGATGCCATTCAATTTTCAACAGTCCTGTGTGCCACGAGACAGCGGTGCATGGCCTAGGCGGGGGGTGGGGGGATGGGATGGGGGGGTAGCTGCTTCCAACAGCATCTCTCACGGCTTCTCCTCCGTGCTCAGTGGTCTGGTAGCCCCAGAAGCAAAGCCATGGCCAGTTAGCTGCTCACCCTCCAGAGTTTTCTCTTTTCTGCACTCAGCCCCTCCCTCCTGGGCTTATTGCTTCACCCGGCTCCATGGTGATTTTGAAAGCTGATTTTTTTTTTTTCAATTGAATCTGGTTTTTCCAGTTTCTCTTGGCAGAAACTCTGGTTGGTGGAAGGCTGCTGCATCCTACACAGAAGTAGAAACCATCTCTTCTACTTTTGTGTATTTCTTTCTTGTTGGTTCGTGTGTGTGTGTGTGTGTGTGTGTGTGTGTGTGTGTGTGTGTGTTGTTTCTGTTCTAAGACACAAATTGTCCATGAATGTGATATCTTCCTACAAAATTTAAAAGGACCATTTGGGACCATGGGAGTTTCTCTTTGCCCTTTTAACACAAGGGTTCCCTTCTTCCTCAGCTTGGTGATTCTCCCTCAGGCCACACCCGTGGTCTCTCTCTCTCTCTCTCTCTCTCTCTCTCTCTCTCTCTCTCTCTCTCTCTCTCTCTCTCTCTCTCTCTCTCGGTGGCTGAACCTGGTTGGTGAATGCAGCAACACAGACACAGGACAAGCTCAACTTAAACCTTTCCCTTTTTCTTCCCGGGAAAGGATCTGTGAGAAACGCTAATTCTCCTCTGTGGATGCGTGCCCTCCTCGGCTCTGCATCCATCTGCCAGGCAAAGACCATCATCAGACCTTTGCTCCCCCCAGGGGAACAAGCTGAGAAGTTCCCGGCCTTGAGTTAGTACAAGATTTCTTCAGCCTCGTCTCCTAATCACCCCTTTTACCTGGAGAAATGTTTATACAACCCTAGATATACAAATATACAAAATAGTTATACGATTTAAGTGTTGACCGAGAATAAATCATAAAGAGATGTATTTTTAAATAGTTATTTGGTCTACATGTAAAATTACTAATTATTAAAGATGTGCATAAGTTTTCATATTAGCAACATATATTTACTTATTTTTACATAAGTAATTTGACACTGCAGGACGTAAAGCATCTTCAACATTTTTTTAGTTGATTGATATTTTGATTTATAACTATTGATGCTGAGAATTCCCCTTCTCATGCGTATATAGTGTAAAAATGGAAGAAACATGTTTAGGACCATTTTAGAAACTGCTGGAAAAAATCTTTCCTAACCCCAAGCCAAAATTCATTTAATGATTTTTAAATAAAACCCAAGTCAGCAACTCAAACAGCAACTGTAAAAAAATCAAACATTCAGGCCAGTGAGATGGCTCGGTGCCTGGCTGCCTGAGTTGGATCCCCTGGACCCACATGGGAGAAGAAGAGAACTGACGCCTGAAAGCTGTTCTCTGACCCAGAATGTGCGAGGGCACAAGCGTGCCCATCCCCCACCCACCCATACATACACCCACAAACACCACCCCACCCTCACGCCAACGGGAAACGTGAGTTTTGTTTATTTGTTTTCTTGTAGACAGGGTCTCACTGTATAGTCCCTGGCTGACCTGGAACTCGCTCTGGAGGCCAGACTGGCCTTAAACTCACAGAGATCCCCCTGCTTCTGCCTCCCAAGTCCTGGGATTAAAAGGTTAAAGGCATGTGCCACCAAGCCAGACACAATAATGTGTGTATATATTTTAATTAAAGTAAAGCATTCTAATACAATAAAAAAGATAATAACTTGATACTTCCTGAGGAATGACAGTAAAAATGAATTTAAAAGTCTTTGCTGGGGCTGGAGAGATGGCTCAGAGGTTAAGAGCACTGACTGCTCTTCCAGAGGTCCTGAGTTCAATTCCTAGCAACCACATGGTGGCTTACAACCATCTGTAATAAGTTCTGGTGCCCTCTTCTGGCCTGCAGTCATACATGCTGTATACATAATAAATAAATAAATCTTTAAAAAAAAAAATCTTTCACTTGCTTAGTTAGAGCTATCCCCAAAATATTAAAAAAAAAAAAAAAACCAAACAAAAAAGTCTTTGCTTTCTGTAATTAAACTTTTATGTTTCCGTAAGAGCAGAAAGCGTCATGTATACAGTTAAAACAGTGCGGTTCCCGACATACACGACATGCAGTCGTCTCCAGTCCGTGCAGAGCTGCTTCGGTCTCTGCTCACCGGCCACATGTGGCCACACTGCAGCCACAGAGTGCAGTGCACACCTCCACGTTCAGAGCCTAGGCTGCAGCGAGGTCATGGAAGGCAGCAAAGGCCAGGCTTCCGGAAACTTCCAAGGCTCGCTGTGTGCTTGATTTCCAGTTCGTTTTTTGGGGTCCTTGAACATCCAGAAGCCTTTTATTGTTGTTGAATTATTCACAACTCCCACATGGGATCACACCACAGTTTACAAGGTTGTGAATTAGAAGGGTGCTGGACTTTGCACTAAACATGTGCAAAAACTATAACTTATCCTTTCCCAATAAAAATAAGGATGTTTTGAAAATGTTAAGGGCGTGGAAATGTAAAGGATAGGAGAACGAGCCACCTCAAATGTGCAGCTTTGGTATAAGGACTTCTGGAGTAAAAGCTTAATTGAAAAAGCAGATGTAGCCAGGCAGTGGTGGTACAGGCCTTTAACCCCAGCAGAATATATTTCTACTCTTGTGTTTAAAAAGGAGGCTAGATTGCTGGGTGATGGTGATCCATGCCTTTAATTCCATCTAGCATTCCAGAGGCAGAGGTCTGTGAGTTCAAGGCCAGCAGAGTTCCAGAATAGCCAAAGCTACACAGAGAAACCTTGTCTAGGAAGGAGGGAGAGAGAGAGAGAGAGAGAGAGAGAGAGAGAGAGAGAGAGAGAGAGAGAGAGAGAGAGAGAGAGAGAGAAACTGAGAGAGAAACTGAGAGAGAGAGAGACTGAGAGAGAGAGAGAGAGAGAGAGAGAGAGAGAGAGAGAGAGAGAGAGAGAGAGAGAGAAGCAGATGCAAGGCAAACCACCCTCTCTGCTTGTCTGGCTAACAGCATGGTATCTGTGCTGGGAACCACCAACAGCCATAGATACTTACGAGAGATGGCACCAGTAGACTCTGTGGGATGAATTTTCCTGACTTGCTCATCCTATCCATTAATCTTCTCTTTAGTGGCCTTCCCACAGTTTGCTGCCCTAGAGACCAAGGTTTTGTCCTTTGCCTTCTCTGAAATGTATTGCTGTTTTTGCCACTGTGGAGTGCTGAGGCCTGAAGGCCTGTCTGTGAATATGTTGGTCAGCATTCTATCAGTTGAGCTGTGTCCCAGCTCAGCTATCTTTTAAAGATACCTGTACTTTTAAAGAACCAGCAAGATGCTTCATCAGCAAACCTGGTGACCCCAGATCTATCACCGGAATAGCTCGCTCCTTGGTACCAACTTCTATTTTAGCTACTGTCCTATTGCTGTGATCAAACACCAAGACCAAGGCAACTTATGAACGAAAGTGTTTTACTTTGGGGCTTACAGTTTCAGAATATTAGCGTCCATGATGGTCATAGCAGAGAGCAAGGCAGCAGGCAGGCAGACAGGCACGGTGCTGGAGCAGTAGCTGAGAGCTCACATCTTAATCCACAAGCACAAGGCAGAGAGAGATAATTTGGAATGGCACGGGCTTCTGAAAACTCAAAGTTGATCTCCCAGTGACGCGATTCCTCCAACAAAGCCACACCTCCTAATCCTCCCCAAACAGTTCCACCAGTTGGGGACCAAGCAGTCAAACAAATAAGTCTATAGGGCCATTCTCATTCAAACTACCACAAATGCCAACCAAGAACCTAAAAGGGCAGAAGGAAAGAGATTTTTGACTGCCCTATAAAGACAGATGTATGAGAAAGAATTTAGAAGGACCAGGCTGGGTGATGAATGCCTTTAATCCAAGCACTCCAGAGGCAGAGATAGGTAGAACTCTGTGAGTTCAGGAGGCCAGCCTGCTCTACATAGCAAGTTCCAGGCCAGCCAAAACTACATAGCAAACCCTGTCTAGGAAAGAAGGAATGAAGGAAGAGTAAAAACAGAGGACCCAATCAGTACATCACCATATTTACCACACCCTTAGCAATGTGTACAAAAGCTTGTCTTATATCTATACCGCAGGAAGGATTGGCTTTAACCACTAAGGTTGATCATCTGCTGTTGCTTGATGATTGCTCTTGTTGTAAATGGTTTCATTTGTTAATACCTTTCCTTTCTATTTAGACAATACCTGATCATTGTTCTTACTGTATATAGTTTTACTGTGTTAGAGTTAAAATTCCATTTCTATTTAGACAAAAGGGGGAAATGTGGAAGAATCTTTTTGTACACTGCGAGGATATGTCACTCTGATTGGTTTAATAAAAAGCTGAACAGTCAGTGGCTAGGCAAGGTTTTCGGGGCAGAGAGGATGCTGGGAAGAAGCAGGCAGAGTCGCCAGCCAGGCATGAAGGAAGCAGGAAAGCAGCATGGGCAATACAGAGTAAAGGTAATAAAGCCATGAGACAGAAAGCAAATTAATAAAAATGGGTTAAGTTATAAGAGCTAGCTAGAAACAAGCCTAAGCTATTGGCCAAGTTCTCATAATTAATAACAAGTCTCTGTGTGGTTATTTGGAGCTGGCAGTCAAGACAGAAAAGTCCGACTACAATCTACCTTTCTTCACTGGAGTGAATTTGGTTTCATCAGGAGAACCGGATGGTTGCTGCCTAGTCAATTAGTTTAGGTCAGTTTGCAGCAGGTCCCTAGGAAGGAGATATGTACACATTAAATTTTTACAAACACCCCGTCAACACTCTGAAAGTTCTATTGGTCTTTCTATTACAAGTGTATGAGAACATCTTTTCTTGTAGTCACTCTCATGGATCACTTCCTTTAAAAAATGTATGAAGACTTCCTTTCTCTTTAGTTATGAATATATGCATATCTGTGTAGGGGTTTGTGCATGTGAGTGCAGGGGCCTACAGAGGCAGAAGCATCATGTTACCGGGTACTGGAGTTGCAGATAGTTGTGTGCTGCCCATCATGGGTGCTAGAAATCAAACTCAGGTCCTACAGAGGGGCAGGAAACACTCGCAACAACTGAATCATCTCTCCAGCTGCCCCCACCCTGTCTCCTTCATGTTTATCATTTGTGTGTCTTTACCCATTCTGAAACTGTAAGTGGTAAAACAGTGAAAATAACTAATATATTGAGCAATGTACCTTTAGCATTTCCAAACACCACATCACGCAGTCCTGGCAATTCCATCAGCTAACTATAAGTGGATCCAGGCATGAGAAGCTCAGAGGGGTTGAATCACGGGGTCCAAGGACAAGAGCAAAGGCAGACAGATGTGTGAGCAAAGGCAGCTTGCTCTGTCCTGAGGAGCTGAGACAGCAGGGACAGACTTCATGAAAAGGTCTGTCATTGTGTTTTGTGGGGGATTTTTAAAAAGAGTTGTTTCCATGAATGCGTGTGTGTGGTTTGTGCGCATATATGCAAGCCTCTCTGAAGTTCAGAAGAGGAAGTCAGATCCCCTAGAGTCAGCGTTATCGGAGGTTGTAAATGTCCCCATACTGGTGCTGGGAACTGAACTCAGGTCCTTTGCAAGAGCAGTAGGTTGCTCTTAACTGTGAAGCCGTCTCTCCAGGCCCATGTTGTTTTAAGAATGCCATGTGGAGCAGGGCATGGTTGCTCATATTTTTAATCCTAGCAATTGGAAGGCAGAGGAAGGCAGATCTCTGTGAATTTGAGACTAGCCTAGTCTCTGTAGTGAGTCCCAGGTCAGCCAGAGGTACACGGTGAGACCCTACCTAAAATGAAACCAGCAAACTTGTGAGGACCAGTAAGGTGGGTCGGGAGGTCAAAGTCCTCAGCGCGCACCCACCCACACCCACACCCACACACCCCCCACACACACACACACGCCGGGGACCTGAGTTTGATCCCAAGGATGTGTGGCGGGAGGAAAGGACCGACTCCAGCAACCTTGGGAAAGCTCCTCTGACCTGCGCACGGGCACATTCTGGAACACAGGGAGAAACGGGTGATCTGCCAGTCTTCTCATAGCTAGGTTCTCGAAGGCAGGTACCACTCCTGAGTTAATGTTTGTCCTCGTGATTCGCAAGACTGGTGTGTGTGTGTGTGTGTGTGTGTGTGTGTGTGTGTGTGTGTGTGTACCAAGCATCGTGCGTCATATTTAAAACCGGTCAGAATTGAGAGTGCGCAGGGTGCAGCGGTCTGTGTGTTTGGGGCTGGGGAAGGCAGGGACTGTGATTTGGGGAAGGTGGCCTTGGCTGCTGTCATTTCTGAGAATGCCAAAAGACCTTAACATATGACAGCTCCCAGGTCACCGGGCAGCTCTGGAGACAATGAATTCAGAGACCTGGGATGTCCCCTCTGTTTCCTCCCTTCCTCTTCTGTGACCCTTTCCCCAGCTGCTTAACACCTCTTCCCTTTCCACTGCGGGAGCAGAAGCAAGGTGGGGAAGCCCAGGCGCCTGGGTTTCTCTTAAGGGCTGCAGATGCATTCGGTCGGTCGTCAGCCAGGTGTGCAGCCACATGGGGTCAGAGGTGCATTTCCTGTGAAGAGGCTGCGGCTTCATGGGTCTTTCCTAAGCCCGGGAGGGGCTTTGGATTGCACATAAACGTCGAATGTTATTTTAACTCCCCACTTCTTCCTCCCTGACTTCCCTTCGTGTTAATGGGCCTGGAGCAGCTGTGGGCACTTTCCGTGGCGCGGGGAAGGGGGGGTTCACCTAGAGGAATATTAACTAGGATCTGTCACTGAGTTTGGGCTAAGTAGGCTCTAGTCACATGTTCTGTGTCACATCCAGGGTGTGTTTTGTCAGTTCATCCCAGTGTGGGAACACTGCCAAGAATCCTTTCATCCCCCTCCACTGCCTGCACCTGACTGGAGAGGAAGCCCGGGTTGTGTCACAATAAGAGTCTCCTACAAGGATGAAATTTCAAATAAAAGCTCCCCAGAAGTCCTGATAAGCATCTTAGGTAATTAGGGACTGTCCACCAGGAGCTACTATTGTGGGGATTGGCTTGCCTTGGGGATTCCTCATGTTGTTCGTTTGAATTTGTTCCCAACTGATCATCCACAGAAGTAACTGATCAGTTATGCATTCTTGTTTGATTGATTGTCCTTCCTTTTATCACTTTTCCCCCTCTCTTTTTACCAGTGTTTTTGGGGATAGACTCTCTAATACAATTAAAAAGAAATGAGGGGGCTGGTAAGATGACTTTTGAAGGGGATGGGGTTCGGTTCCCAGCACCCACATCAGACAGCTCACACCCACCTATGACTCCAGTTCCAGAGGATGCAATGCCCTCTGGCCTACAAGGACACCTGCCTGCAGGTGATACACATAACTCAACTACGTACACACACACACACACACACACACACACACACACACACACACACACACTTTTTAAAAATAAATGAATATTTTAGTTTATTAACTAATTTAAAAAGAAGCTGATTAACAAATGTCCTGTGGCACCTGGCCCAGACATACCAATAAAGGAGAAACAAGGTTGGATGTATGCAGGGTCAGAGGCTAGCCCACGGAATAGTACTGACAGACATCGGGTACATAAAATCGTAAGCATGGTACTTGTTGCCAGCTCTGCTCCAAGCAGAAGCTCTTTCCTGTCAAGTAATGCAACCAGTGCATTGGTGCGTGAGTCATTTACGGGTTTTCTTTAAAACGTTTTACATGTATTTATTTATTGTGTGTGTGTGTGTGTGTGTGTGTGTGTGTGCCCGTGCCATGGTGTTCATGTGGAGGTCAGAGGACAACTTGCAGACGCTGGTTCTCCCCTTCCACCATGTGGGCTCCTGGTATTGACCTCAGGTTGTCAGGCTCAGCGGCAGGCGCCCTGGAGAGAATGAACCATCCTTCCGGCTCTACCTATTTCCTTCTGACAGAATCACAAGAAACAGATGTTATCAGAATTTCTACAGGAGCAAAGTATGAAGTCACCGTAGCTATACCCGGCATCTACTCATCTATGATGTCAAACATTGAATTATCTAATGACTGGTAATAAAAAAGAAATTTTAGGGCCGGCGGGGTAGGTCAGCAGGTAAAGGCGCCTGCTGCCAAGCTGGATGACCCGAATTCAATCCCGAGACGGTCATGGCAGGCAGAGAGAACCAACTCCGTGGTGAAGCTGTCCTCTGGTCTCTCACACGGGTGCAACAGACCCTACACACAGTGAATAAATAAACATAGTAAAACATTTTAAAGAAAGGTTAGCTACCCAAACTATGGAAGAGACAGACTTGTCTTTATGTTCTCCAGGAAATATTATCATTAGCCAGAAGTGATGGCTCACACCTCGAATCCCAGCACTCTAGAGGGCTACGGCAGGAGAATGGCTATACGCCTGAGGCCGGCCTCAGCTACATAGCAAGACCCTGTGTTACCTCCCCCTGCTACTCAGAAGAGCAATGTGACAAAAATTATGTCCTTGAGATATAAAGACTATACAGACAAAAAAAAAATATGGTCAAGCTAGGTATGGAGGCACAATGCCTTTGATCCCCAAATTTGGGTGACAGAGTCAAGTAGGTAGCCTGGTCCACACAGTGAGTTCCAGGATAGCCAGGGCTATATAGAGAAACCCCGTGTCAACAGACAGACACATAGACAGACACACATCCACAATGTGATCAACAAGCAGGTGTGTATGGTCAGGTAGGTCATTAGGAGACACCAGGAGACCTCTAGATTTTCTAATGTTTAGATACCTATTTCCTTGAAATAGAGTTTCTTTGGGGTTTCTTTTTCACCATTGAAATGACTGTTGATGGCGGTAATGACTTTGTGTTCATCTTGTCGTAGTCTTTGTTAGCCCTCCTGGACACCATAGTCCGTGACATCAGGGGTGCTAGACAGCCCTGAGCCTGGGATGCTCCTGGCTCATTACATTGTATTTCTGAGACTGCCAGCCCAGCTCTCCTTCCTCCCCCCCCCCCCCAGTAAAGTTGGCTTTCTTCTGGAGTTTGTGTCCTCCTGAGCAGGTACTGAATTCTTGTTCAACCAGTGACGATTTTTTTTCGATGCCTGGCAAGCAGAAGACCGGGCAGCATATTTAACGAGGTCTCATTAAAGTTCGCATACAGTCACTCCTTCCCTCCATTCCTTACAAGGGAAAAGAGGCATCAAAACGAAGCCGGCCAGAGGACTCCTTTCTCATTCCAAATACCCAGCTCAGCCCTTTGCTCAAGCGTTTGATGTTTAGAAAAAGCGAGTTCCGATGAGTAAGGTTGAAAGCTTTTGCTTATTGAAGGAGAAATCAGCAAACGTAGGCTAGCTTGAGGATGTCACAGACTTTCAGGGGGGTGGAGGAAAGTGGCTGACCGAATCGAATAGCTGGCACAGGGCAGGACCAGCTGGATCTTTTGTGAATGCTCTCTGGACTAATTTTTTTTCTGCATAGAACTGAGTTGTGTGGAGATAGAGTAATGGAGCCCTAAGCTGAGTTATAGGGCTTTCATTTTTTTTTCCTTCTCTTTGGTTCTCCTTTTTGCACTGATGCCTAATTCGAAGTTGGAAGCTTACGCCGTGACTTTGATTATGCATGTGTTAAAAAAAAAAAAAGAATATGTAGCTTTGAGCATTTCTTCCTCTTCCTTCTCTTCTTCTTCCACCTTCTTCTCTTCCTTCTGGATTCACTGCAAACCCTGGCTGGCTTGCGACTCAGTATGTAGACCCAGCTGATCTGGATCTCGTAGACATCCTCCTTCTTTGCCTTCCCAAAGCTGATAATGAACTCATGCACACTATACCCTTCCTTTACATTTGTTTTCAATTTTTAAAAACATTTGTTTGCTAGGTGGTTGTGGCACACACCTTCAATCCCGGCATTTGGGAGACAGAGGCAGGAGAATCTCCAGTTCGAGGCCAGCCTGGTCTACAGAGTGAGTTCCAGGACAGCCAGGGATACATGGAGAAACCCTGTCTTGGAAAACCACACACACACACACACACACACACACACACACACACACACACACACACACACACGATAAGAAATGATTTATTTATGAGGGTATCGTAGTTACTTTCCTATTGCTGTTCTAAGATGATCAAGGCAACTTATAGAAAAAAGAGTTATTGGGCTGTTTCAGGGGGCGAGTCCATGACCATCAGGGTTGGAAGCATGGTGACAGACAGACAGACACAGCACTGTAGCTGTACCAAGACAACAACCACAAGGCAGAGAGAGAGCTAACTAGGAATGTGGGCCGTTTTCTTTCAAACCACCACACTTTCCAAATTGAAAGTCTTTAACCAGTGGCGGTGGTGGCACATTCCTTTAATCTTTTAATCTATGAGTTTAAAGCTAGCCTGGTCTATGGATTGAGTTCTTTGAAACTCTGTCTCAAAGAACAAAAGAAAGAAAGAAAGAAAGAAAGAAAGAAAGAAAGAAAGAAAGAAAGAAAGAAAGAAAGAAAGAAGGAAGGAAGGAAGGAAGGAAGGAAGGAAGAAAGAAAGAAAGAAAGAAAGAGAAGAAAGAAAGAGAAGAAAGAAAGAAAGAAGAGAAAGAAGACAAAAGAAAGAAACAAAGGAAGGAAGGAAGGAAGGAAGAAAATAATGTCTTTCATTTCTTTCTCATGACCTAGTTGTTCTTCTGGGGGTTCTATTATTCATAAATTAGAGGACTGGGTATATACACCCTTGTTTTACTTCCAGTCTTAGAGAAAATGCATTCAGATTCTCCCCATTCTGTTGATGTTAGCTATGCTTTCAATGGTCTTCTCTCTGTTGTGATACAATCTTCCTATCTATAATATTTTTTCAGGGCTTTAATCACAGAAATAAGTTGAATTTTATCAAGTATCTTTTCTGCTCTATTGAGATATTCACATGGTTTTTGCCCATCATTCTATTGGTGTAAGGTGTCACACTGGTTGATTTACATATTAGGCTGATTAGTTTTTTTTTTTTTTTTTTTTGTCAACTTGGCAAAGGCCAGGGTTATCTGGAAAAAGGAACCTTCAATGGAGAAAATGTCTCCATCAGATTGACCTGTAGGCAAGTCTGTGGAGCATTTTCTTGATTAATGATTGTTGTGGATGGCCCAGCCTGCTGTTGTCAGTGTTACTGATGGACAGGCGGTCCTGGGTTGTATAAGAAAGCAGACTGAGCAAGCCACAGCAAGCAAGACAGTAAGCAGCACCCCTCCATGGCCTCTGCTTCAACTCCTGCCTCCAGGTTCCTGCTTGAGTTCCTGTCCTGATTTCTCTTCATGATGGACTGTGATCAGGATGTATGAAACAAATAAACCTGCCAGGCGGTGGTGGCACACACCTTTAATCCCAGCACTTGGGAGGCAGAGGCAGGAGGATCTCTGTGAGTTCGAGGCCAGCCTGGTCTACAGAGCAAGTTCCAGGATAGGGTCTAAAAGCTACACAGAGAAACCCTGTCTTGAAAAACAAAACAAAACAACAAACAAAGAAAATCCACAAATAAACCCCCTTCCCTGGTGGTTTAAATGATATGATTCTTGGGCCATAAATTCTCAGGCATTTGCATACTTGATCCCTAGTTGGTGAAAATTTGCAGTGGCTTAGGAGATGCGCCCTTGCTAGAAAAAAAAATGTGTCATTGGGGGTGGGTTTTGAGGTCTAACAGCATCCTATCATCCCTAGTATACTATCTTTGATTTCTACCTGTGGTTTAAGATGTGAACTCTCAGCAGGGTGCTCCAGTTTCCATGGCTGCCACACTTCCCAGATGAGGTGTTGGTGGACTCTTCCCCCTCTGGAACAGTAAGCCTAAATAAACCTAATGCGCGTTGCCTTGGTCATGATGTTTCATCTCAGCAATGGAAATCTAAGACAGAAGTTGGTACTGGAGTGGGGATACTTCTTTGAAGAACCCAATCCTGTGGTTTCGGGGAGGAAGGTAGAAGACTTTGAGACTTGACTAGAAAAGTGATTGACGGCTGTGAGAAGGACTTAAAGGTCCTTGCTAACAGGAGCTTGGAGGACAGTAGTGCTGTGAGCTATATGGGCTGTGGAGGGTGGAGGTCTAGCTCAGGAGCTTTCAGGGGGGATAATATTAATGACCGTGCTAGAGGGTATTCTGTGATAATTTTGGCAAAGAATGTAGTTGTTTTCTGCCCTGGTCCTAAAAATTTGCTTGAGGCTCCATTTAAAAGTAAGTGACTAATTTCTTTGGAGGAGGAGATTTCAAGACAGTCTAAAATTGATTCTGTTGCATGGTTATTAGTAATCATGCTTATGCAGATCTTCAATGACATAAAGAAAGTGGGGCAAAAAGAAACACAAAATGTACAATTCGAAGAGAACAGAAGCAAGGGGAAATTCAGTGTTGTAGACAAGGCTAGCGCTGAAAGAGACAAAGAAATTAAGGGGTAGCCTGATCTGCAAGTGGAATAAAGTAAAGTGTGCCCTCAGGGCAAGATCCCACCCAGATAAACTTCCAACTTGTGAAAGGCAAAGCCATAAGGACTTTTCTGCTCCTAGAGAAGAAGAGCAAACAACTGTAGTCGTATGTTTACTCAGGTCCTGTCTGGCCCTGAGGTCCCTCAGCCGCTTATAAAATTCAGAGGCTCAAGTTTCTTGCTAACTAGTTCTTATAACTTGACCCATTTCTATTTATCTATAAGTTGCCATGTGGCCGTGGCTTACCAGTATTTTCACATCTTGCTTCTCCTGGCGGTGCTGACATTTCCCTAGACTCCGCCTTTCTCCTTCCTTTCTCTTTCCTTGGATTTTCCGCCTGCCTCTAAGCTGCCTTGCCATAGGCCAAAGCAGCTTATTCATTAACCAATGGGAACAACATACATTCACAGCATACAGGAAGACACCCCACAGCAAACAACAGCGTCTGAAAATGTGAGTCTAGAGGGCTAGGGTCTATCCCAAGCAGTAGAACTGGATCATGGTGTCAGTTTTAGGGTCATGAAGGACACAAGAGTTAAGGGGTTGTGGAATCTCCTCCCAAGGTTTCAGAGAACCACTGAGGTCAGGCAACAGGTGACAGGGGGTCCATATGGGAGTGCCCTGAGAGGGCAAGAGACTCCAAGAGGCCATTATAGGAAACTATGGAAGTGAAGCCTGGGCTGTGTTGTAGGCTCTAAGATGCTAGAGATGCCAGGCTGTTGGGCATCAACCAAGGAAAGTGACATACAGGAAGTGGAAATGTTCCAAAAAGTATGCTGCAGGAAACAAGGGAAGAGTGAATCCATCTGAGGCCCTTCACATCAGATATAAAGCTATGGGGTTTAATGTTTGCTCTGCTGGGTTTCTGCCTTGTTTCCGTCCAGTATTTCTTCACTATATCCCCACTTCTCCTCTTTGGAATGCATATTCTGTGCCACTATATGTTGAAAGTATGCAATTTTCTTTTGGGTTTTACAGGGAGTTACAAATTAAGAGATTATCTTGAAGCTGGGCGGCGGTGGCGCACACCTTTAATCCCAGCACTCAGGAGGCAGAGGCAGGCGGATCTCTGTGAGTTCGAGGCCAGCCTGGGCTGCAGAGTGAGATCCAGTCCAGGACAGGCTCCAAAACTACACAGAGAAATCCTGTCTCAAAAAACAGAGAGAGAGAGAGAGAGAGAGAGAGAGAGAGAGAGAGAGAGAGAGAGAGAGAGAGAGAGAGAGAGAGGTGGGGGTGGGGGGGTGGGGGGAGGGGGGATTATCTTGAGTCTCAGAAGAGACTGGACTGGATTTTTAAACAGTGCTATGACTGTGAAAGATGTTTGGGAGTCTTTTTAAAAACTGGACTAAATATATTTCTCACTATGCTAGCGTCTAAAGATCATAAGGCCCAGGAAGTAGAATGAGATGTCTGTCATCTTCTTGGCCATTTGAATACTTGGTCCCCAGTGGGTGACATTGTTGAGGGAGACTGAGGAGGCGTGGCCTCGTTAGAGGAAGTGTGTCACTGGGGGGTGGGGGCTTTGAGACTCAAAAGCCTCTCACCACCCCCAGTTTGCCCTCTTTGCTTCCTGCTTGTGGTTTAAGATGTCAGCTCCCAGCTTGCCGCTCCAGCCTCCATGTCTGCCGGCTGCCACGCCTCCCCGTGATAATGGTAATGGATTACTACTCCTCTGGAACCGTAAGCCTAAATAAACAGGTCCTCCCGTCAGCTGCCTTGGTCGCAGTGTTTTATCACAGCAGTAGAAAAGTCACTCAGAAGCTTTCCAGGTTGGCTTTGCCAATGGTCTTTGTCACAGCAACACAACTAAGAGGCATAGGCTGAAGTATCCCTGCATCCTTGAGAGTCTGCCAACGTGATCGCGGTAAATTACCTTCTTAATAAGCTATTGAGGTTAACTTGGTGATATTCTGCCGAGAAGTTTTGCTCCTGTGGCCATCAAGCACGTTGGTCGATAGCTTTCTTGTGTTGTGCTCGTCTTACTTCAGTTTGGTGACGGCGTAATGCTGGAAGGACAAAATGAATTGGGAAAGCCACCAAATGCTGTCAAGTCGCCATTAACGTCAAGCGACACGCTTTCAGTACAACCACTCCGCTTGAGGTTTATTTTCTTGTTCCCCCCTTTAAATAGGCTAACACGTGGGGGACTGGAGAGATGTGACTCCCTAACAGCTGTTAGACCCCCCTTCCCCGCCACCCCAGCTGCTTTGACTAAATGACGGCCAGGCAAGCAGCCAGCCAAACTGCCCTCACTGCGAGCCAGCTCTCCTGGACACTTTACAGTCACTCTGAGGACACTCCAGCAGCTGCAGCGGACCACGACAGTCACAGCTGAAGATAAACTCCAGACAGCCTGCACTGGTGGGGTTGGGGGCCTTGGTGAACTTTGGATGACCCTCAGCCATTTTTATCCAGGCCAAAGCGGTGGTGGTGGTGGGGGGGGGAAGATGACGACACTCGGGGGCGGGGAGGGCGGGACAACACACAACACAGGACACGACACTGCCTAAAGGAACCCAACCGAAATCCTGTAACTGATACAGAAGCCCCCCCCCCCGCCCCCCCTCGCGTGAGAACCTGTGCCGTGATTGCCTCCATTTCCAAGAAAGACTGCTCTGATCGGTGCCGTCACCTTGTCCCACTTTGTTTTGGAATATAAGCGACTTGTTCGGTCCACTGTGGGTGGTACCACCCCCGGACTGTTGGTCCTCAGTTCTAGAAGAAAGCAGGCTGAGCAGGCCAGGAGCAGCAAGGTACTCACTCTTCTGGCTGCCTCAGGTGGTAGCCGGCATGCACATGGCGCACAAGCACACAGGCAAAATACTCACATGTGTAATACAAAAATGATAAATAATTTAAAGTAGGTGTCCATGGTGGTGTGGGAGAAGCTGGTGTGAGTGACGGTTGGAAGAGCGGGTCAAACTGATGGCCCACATGAGCACAGTGCCTTCTCCCTAAGCTTGCTAGGAAGTGGGTCTTTGCAGGAGGTGGGTCTTCTCGGAGCCAGGTGGATCAGGGCGGGGCGGGGAGCGGGGGGTGGGGGGGTGGGGGGGGAGTGGGGGGGGCAGACTAGCCAGGCTTGCAAACACTCAGGAGCTCCGTATCAGAGTTCTTCGCCTGCAAGGCCCTGGGTGGATGGGGGTTCCGAGTTTTCAGAGAAGAAAGGAACACTGAATACAGTGAGTATGTACAGAGCCAGGGACTCGATCTGGGAATACATGCATGCACACATACACACCACTGAACAGGTTCCCAACTTCTGCTTAGAGCCAGAGTGTTGCTCTTCTGCTGTTTGCAGCTGCATATGCTGGGCTAGCTGGCCGGTGAGCTTCTGGGAACTGTTGTTTCCTCCTCCTGTCTTGCCCAATGAACACTAGGGTTAAACACTAGGGTTACAGACACACCCCACTGTGCCCTGCTTTCTGTGGATTCTGGGACTTTTCCTCGGTTTTAGTTGCCGTCTCCAGGCCCTGTCTCTCTCTCTCTCTCTCTCTCTCTCTCTCTCTCTCTCTCTCTCTCTCTCTCTCTCTCTCTTTTAGGATTTTATTTTATTATATATACAGCATTCTGCTTGCATGCCAGAAGAGGGCATCGGATCTCATTACAGGTGGTTGCCAGCCACCATGTGGTTGCTGGGAATTGAACTCAGGACCTCTGGAAGAACAGCCAGTGCTCTTAACCTCTGAGCCATCTCTCCAGCCCCAAGCCTCTGTCTTCTGTTCTTAATCATGATGCTTCAGGGTGCCATAAAAGGGTGGGAAAACCAGAATTCCTCACAGTCACTGTGTCCAGTCTCAATGAGACTCCATCCACCAAAGGTTATACATTAAAAAAAAAAAAAAAAAAAAAAAACCTTTCAGTTCCAGTGTGTAACCTTCAGCTGTGACTGTGTTCTGTAACTGGGTTGTTTTACCCATCTTAAAATGGATGTACCCGTGGAGCTGGAGGTTCATAAGTGTCTGTAAGTCCAGTCCCAGGGGATCTGATGCCTACACAAAACGCCCATGTATAGCGGTAACTCCAGCGCCACCACCCAATCACCATGTCCGAGTAAGGAGCTGTGGATCAAATAACAGAGACAAGAGACAGTGGGTCATTCATCTCAGCAGAATGCTGAATGCGTTTATTGAAGGAGGGGGGAAACCTTAAATATGGGCTTACAGCACAATGGGAGAACCCCAGAGGGCAGAAATTCTCTACCCATGTTCAACATTCTTGCATCTAAGCTGTTTACACCAAATGCAGGACGCTCTGGTGAGCGTTCAGGAAGAAAGAAACCAGCCAGGAATCAGCATAGGAAGGACATCTGGTCAAGGTCAGCAAGCAAGGCAACAGCTACCCAAAACGGGGGCCGGGGCCCTACACCCATGTACATTACACACACACACACACACACACACACACACACACGCATTTTAATGGATGCACTTTGAAGAGCAATTTATTGCTTAGATTTGAGCAGACACATTGGTCATTCTGCTCTCTAATTATTAAACATGTACATAAATAATATGTCTATTTAGTCCATTCATAAAAATAACTGACAAAAGCCATTAGGCTGAGAAAATTCCAGCACATTGAGGGGGACAAAATGAAACTCAATTCAGGTGACAGGTACAGTCTAGGAGAATGAAACTTGTTCTTAACCAATTATCCTCTAACCAGACACCCACCAATCAGAATCCACCAAACTAACTCTAACTATGGACTTTCCGTTTTAACTAGTCAACCGTTTTCTTTGTCTTGCTTCGGAGAACGTGGCCTAAGTTTCCTCTTCATGCCCCTTTAATGTAACCCAACAACCACCTGCAGCCCTGTGCTGCCGGACCTTCAAATCATAGACTGTTCAAATAAACGAAGATTTTAAGGCACCCAAGTTTATCTTTTAATAATAATATCTTTTAATAAACTAATCTTCCCTGGATAGAAATACTCTTCTCTTACAAGTCACATTGGGCTTGGTAACTTCTCCCTGGAAAGAAACCCTAATCCTGTTTTTTTTTGTTGTTGTTGTTGTTTAATTTTTCAAAACAAGGTTTCTCTAAGTGGTTCTGGCTGTCCTGGAACTCGCTCTGTAGACCAGGCTGGCCTCAAACTCAGAGATCCATCTGCCTCTGCCTCCCGAGTGCTGGGATTAAAGGTGTGTGCCACCACCGCCCTGCTAATCCTGCCTTTTTTTTTTTTTTTTATTTTTCTTTAAACCATGGCAGCACTGAAACCATCGGGCAAGAATAGGATTACCCATCTCTGGTGACAAACATCCTCAGTATACAGAACCATTCCCTAAACAAATGCTTCTTCAGTTGGGAGGATCAGGGGTTCACGATCATCGTTGGCTACATAGTAAGTCCAAAGCCAGCCTGGATTGTAGAAAGACAGAAAGACCAAAATTTAGGTTCTTTTTTTTTTTTTTTTTTCATTCTGATCATTCCCATGGGCAGAACAGAGCTTGCGGTACAATTCTTCTTCTAAGGACAGGACACCCACGTGACATACAGTGGGAATACTTCAGCCTCTCTTCTGGACTAGTCTAAGCGAACGTTCAATTAGGATTTCACAGTCCCATCTGATCACCTTGAACTTGAAGTCAACTACCCCAGTTTAGAGCACGGAGCAATTCTCTGGAAAAAATGACCAGACAGAGTTCCCTCTGGGAAGTGGCAGGTGGACGTCATCATGTGTCTTTATAAGAAGCAGTCCTGGCTGGAGGAAGCTGCTGGCATCTAACGAGGCGGTTCCTTCATTTTATTTATTGCTGCAGTTTGAACCTGAAGTGCCCCTCACAGGTCTGTGTTTTGAACAATTGTTCTATTTTGGGGAAGCTCTTGAGCTTTTAGGAGGTGGGGCCTAACTGGCAGAAGGAAGTCACCGGAGGCAAGCCTTTGAAGGGTAGACCCACCTCCTGGCTAGACACATTCGCTGCTTCCCGGTCCACTGTGATGACGCAGCCTCTGCCACTCACCTGTACTGTCAGGAGCTCCAGGGTCCCTTCCTCATCACGGGGGACCAAACCTTCTGGAACCATGAGCCAAGAGAAACTTGGTCATCCCTTAAGTTTGTATGTTTCTGCCAGGTAATTTCATCAGCCATACAACAACAACTAATAAAGAAAAGGGGCCCAGAGAAGAGAGTCTGTTGCTGTGATAAGCCTGGCTATGTGGTTCTTAGAAACTGGTTTTCAAGAAGAATAGAGAAGAGTTTGGAGGTATGGGTTAGAGAATGCTGGAAGTTATCTTAATGAGTAATTTTGGTGGGAGTTTGGAAGACCAGAACACCAACAGAAATACAGACAATGAAGACTGCCCACAAATTTTCAGACGGAACAAGAACTGGACTGAGAATTGGATTAGACACCACAGTGTTGCACTGTGGCAAATGTGGCAACAAATTTGTCTCTGTTTTGTTCAAGTGCTGAGCATCTGAGTGAGGCTGAATTCAAAGGCAATGGACCAAGGCAGCTGGTAGTGGCACATGCATTTATCCCAGCACTCGGGAGGCAGAGAGGCAGGTGGATCTCTGAGTTCAAGGTCAGCCTGGTCTACAGAGTGAGTTCCAGGACAGCCAAGGCTACACAGTGAAACCCCATCTTGAAAAACCAAAAAGGGGGGGGGGGGAAGTAATGAACTAAGTTCTCTGGGTGGAGCAAATGTCAAGACAATACAGCACCAAGGCTGTGGCATGGTTACTTCTGGCTGCTTCCAGCAAGGTTTACAGTGAGAATTGGAAACAAAAAGGTTTACAGTGAGGATTGGGAACAAAAAGGTTTACAGTGAGGATTGGAAACAAAAAGGTTTACAGTGAGGATTGGAAACAAAAAGGTTTACAGTGAGGATTGGGAACAAAAAGGTTTACAGTGAGGATTGGAAACAAAAAGGTTTACAGTGAGAATTGGGAGCAAGATTTGAAAAAGAAACAATTGGGCCAGGACAAGAAGTGTGAATGTGGCTGTGGCCGTGGGCAAGACAAAGTGGGGCTAGTTTAAAGAGATTGGCACCACAAAAAAGAAATACGTGCACTTTGTACAGGAACAATGGGAGAGGTACCCTGAGCGAGAAATCCTATCTATTGAAGGTTCTAGGATGTGACCATAGAACCAATTTGAATTTCCTTAGTGCCGGAAAAGAGAGATCCTTCAGATTGCCCTGCTGGGAAAGGAAGGACCACCTAGGGAGTGCTTTCCTGCATTCAGCAAGGCTGGCACTCAGGGGTTACTGCGACATCATTCAATAGACTCCATCTACTATCAGAGCTGGCAAAACTTCATGTTCCGTGTGGTTCTGGCTTTTAGGAATGTAGAACACCAGACTTAGAGGGTTATTTATGGAGGCTTGCCCCAAGATTTTTTTGAGAAAAGCCTGGGAGGCTAGGCAATGTGTAGTGGGGTTGGATTCCCTGTGCAGAGGTCTAGAATAAGATATGTGTGATTGTTTGAGTGTAATTGTCCCCCCACCATAAGCTCATTGGGAGTGGCACTATTAGGAGGTGTGACTTTGTTGGAGGAAGTGTGTCACCGTGGGGGTGGGCTTTGAGGTCTCCTATGCTCAAGCTGCAGCCAATGTCTCAGTTTATATCCTGTTGCCTGTGGATCAAGATGTAGAATTCTCGGCTCCTTCTCCAGCACCATGTCTGCCTGCCTGCATGTTGCCGTGTCCCACCATGATGATAATGGACTGAATCTTTGAAGTGTAAGCCACCCAACTAAATGTTTTCCTTTTTCAGAGTTGCTATGGTCATGGTGTCTCTTCACAGCAATAGAATCCCCAACTAAGACATGATGTGTGAAGAGACACTGAGGGTGAAGCCGGGGCAGTGGAGAGCCTAGGTTGTCGGAGAACACGGGATGACTGAAGAAAACGACAAAGCACTGAGCGGAACTGGCCCAGCAGAGGCCGTGAGTGCTGCACCATGGGCAGGGGCAAAGGGCCAAGGCTACCCGAGTCTGTTGGGAGTATGAGTGATGCCACCAGCCACCCGGGGCTCTAGACACAGACCTGCTGGATTTAATGTTTACTCTGCTAGGCTTTGGTCCAATATGTGCTTCCAATTCTCCCTTTTTTTCCCTTGTGGAATGGGAATTCTTACTCTGGCATTGTATAGTGGAAGCATATCATTTCTTCATTTTGCAGCAGTTCACAATGAAAAATTTCCCTTGAGTTTCAGAAGAGAATTTGGACTTTTCTGACTTTTGGAACGGTTAGGATTTCAGGACCTCTTAGAAGTTGGACTAAATCATGTATTATGGGATGGCCATGAGCCGTTGAGCATGAATGTAACAGTTTGAATCTGAAGTGTCCCTACAGGTTCACGTTTTCAACACATGGTCCCCATTTGGTAGCATTATTTGGGGAGGCAGTGGAGTCTTCGAGAAGGATAGCCTAGCTGTCAGGATTCGGTTGCCAGGGGTGGGCCTTCAGAGGTTGGGTCCCTACTCCAGGCTTTTCTGCCCCCCTCCCCCCAACCACCACGTGGTGAGCTCCTGCCGTCGGCTTTCACCTGCATGAAGAACTGAGACCCTTTCTCCCTTCTGTCAAGGACTTTGATCCCTACAGTGACATGAAAGTAACCAGTAAGTTTGTGGTGAAGATAATGGGAGAAGACGGGAGGTTATTATGTTTTGTCTTAAATAAAAACACTCTAGGGCTGACAAGATAGCTCAAGATGGCCCCATGAAGACAAGCCTGAAGACTCACATGCTTGAAGGAGACCTGACTCCCAAACGTGGTCCTCTGACCTCCACGTGCACCCCGGGGCCCAAGTGTGCGTACACACACAATAAAGAAATGCAATATTTTTTTTAAAAGAGCTTTAACTCCTAACCAGAAACCACCTGTTGTTTTAATGGCATGCCCACTTGACAAAGGCTGAGAAGTCATGTTTATCCAGACTTACTTTTTTGAAGTGCTTACGGTCTGTTCCTGGCTCGCTAAGGTATCAATCCTGTTTAATTCCAGATAAAAACTTAGGGCATAGCCAGGAACGATGGCACATGTCTTTAGTTCCAGCACTCGGGAGGCAGAGGCAGACAGATCTGGTCTATGAAGAGAGTTCCAGGACAGCCAGCGAAGGCAAAACTTTGTCTTGAAAAACCAAAACCAAACAAAACCAAACCAAACACCAAAATTCAGGACAGGACACTGGCTCTGAGGATTAAGGACTTTACCATTAAGCCCAGTCAACCTGAGTTTGAGCTCGAGGACCCACATGGTGGAAGGTGAAAAACCAAGTCCTGCAAGTAGTCCTCACACCTCTACATGTGAGCATTGGCTTGTACACACATTGGCTTGTACACAGAGAGAGAGAGAGAAGTATGCTAACAAAAGTTTTTTTGTGTGTTGGTAACTTTTTCATCTTGGAGATTATAATGCAATCACATCATTTCTCCCTTCCCTTTCCTCCTTCCACAATTTTTTTTCTACAGATTTATTTTTATGTGCATTGGTATTTTGCCTACATGTATGTCTGTGTGAGGGTGCCAGATCCCCTGGAACTGGAGTTACAGACAGTTGTGAGCCGCCATGTGGGTCCTGAGAATTGAACTCAGATCCTCTGGAAGAGCAGCCAGGGCTCTTAACCCCTGAGCCATCTCTCCAATCCCCACACCATTTTTTTTTTTTTTTTTAAAGAGGAAAATATTTAAAGTATTTTATTTCTTGGAAGTCCTAGTCTTGTTATGATGCAATCCCTGAGACTTGGTTTATAGTTTATAAAAAATAGTTTAATCTCAGTTCTGGAGGCTGGGAAGTCCAAGATCGAGTGAGGGCCTCGTGCATCCTCTAAACAAGGCACCGGGTTGGAAGAGGAAGGGACATGAGCATGTGTGGAACAGAAAAAAAACATGAGAGATTGCTTCAGGTTGAAACCCTTCTCAAGATAACCAAGCCAGCCCTTCAGGAATTAACCCAGGCACACGAGAAAAGCATCCGTTTTTGTGGGGACCTGACCCTGTGACCCAAGTGCTTCCCACTAGGGTCCACCTCCAACATGGCTGCATTGAAGAACTGCTCACTAGCACAAGAACTTCTGGGGAACTCACTGAAGCGAGAGTGTGCTGGCCAGTCTTGTGTCAGCTTGATGCAAGCTAGAGACATTTGGAAAGAGAACCTGAACTGAGAAAATGTGCCCCCACCAGACTGGCCTGTAGGCAAACCTGAAGGGCATTTTCCCTTTTCTTTTTTTCGAGGCAGGGTTTCTCTGTGTAGCTTTGCGCCTTTCTCCTGGAACTCGCTCTGTAGCCCAGGCTGGCCTCGAACTCACAGAGATCCACCTGGCTCTGCCTCCTGAGTGCTGGGATTAAAGGTGTGCGCCACCACTGCCCGGCTAAGGTCATTTTCTTGATTGATGGTTGCTATGTGTGTGTTGGGCGTTGGAGGGGGAGTGTCCCTGCTCACTGTAGGTGGTGCCAACCCCAGGCAGGTGATCCTAGATGGTGTAAGAAAGCAGGCTGAGCAAGCCACAGGGGCCAAATCCATAGAGCACTTTTTTTTCCCCCCGAGACAGGGTTTCTCTGTGTAGCTTTGCGCCTTTCCTGGAACTCACTTGGCAGCCCAGGCTGGTCTCGAACTCACAGAGATCCTCCTGGCTCTGCCTCCCGAGTGCTGGGATTAAAGGCGTGCACCACCACCGCCCGGCTGTAGAGCACTCTTGTGTCCTCTGCGTAAGTTCCTGCCCTGACTCCCTTCAATGCTGGACTATGATATGGAAGTCTTAACAAAACAAACCCTCCTCTCAAATTGTGTATGGCCACGGTGACTTATCACAGCATTAGAAACACTACGTCAGAGATTGGAACCAGGAGTGGGGCGTTGCTATGACAGATGTGACATTACACTTGTGCTCCCAGCTGGGAAAGCCAGAGTGCTCAGGTACCAGTGGGCAGCTGTGTGGGAGGTCGGAAGGGGATGTTAAGAACAAAGCAGAGGATGGAGGTCTGGCTGGTGGAGTGTCAGAGGGAAGGGTGAGAGTCTCTTAAAGATTCCACCAGGGCCCTTTGTGTGATGCTTTAAGAAGCGGTGGTCTCTGGTTAACCAGAGCTTAGGAATTGGCCGTGATTAATAAAAGACCAGCACGGCTGGAGTAAAAACCTGCTCTGCTAGGACAACGGATGCTGCTCTGCTGGAGCTGAAGAGTCGGCTGTGACAAAGGGAGCAGGATCAGAGGCAGAATCTTCTAGAAGCGTTCCCTCAGGGCCATCGCGCACAAGGAGCGCTGTGAATAGGGCTGGAGACAAATCACTTCTACAGCACCAGGTTTACAGACGAATGCTGCCTTGTCTGCAGCTTTATGGCTTAAGCTCCACCTTCCTCCCGGAAGTTACTAGGTCATTGCTTTAAGGCTCTGCACCCCTGTGGTGTACCTACTGGCTAGATCTACTTCCTTTTCCAACCATTAAAGATTACTGCTCATCCGTGACTTCCTTTGAAACTTTACAATGCTCTCTTCCTTGTTCCTAGGGACCACGGCCTATAGGAATCACATGATCATATGTGTAATATTCGGATGGTTTTATTAACAAGTATATAATACATATATTGCATACTGTATATAGTATATGAGGACTGTACAGTACAAATTTATGTTCACAGTTTGACATGACAAAATGTCATTACTGAATTCCCATTGGACTACAGGGTAGAAACAGAGAAGGTACATTTAAACATTCACATCTTTAGTAAGAAAGATTACCAAAATGTTTCAGTATTTGCAAGTATACTAATGCATGCTAAAAACCTTTACCCATTCAGTCTTATTAGCTTATAAAATATATTACACTTTATTAAAAATTTCTGCATAGTTTATACAAGTATTAAAGTACTGTAAATGCAATAACCCTGCTAGGCTTGCAGGAAGGGTTTAAGAGATGCTGGGCAGAGAGGTTATTCTGACCCTCTAACACTACGTACATAACAGGAGGAAAAAAAAGTGCTAGTATTTGTAAAACACGTTGTAGCCCCCGTTTAATGCATGTAAAATGGCTTTGTAAATGGATTAAGTGAATTTGCAATCATTTTAGAAACTGTTAACCTTGACCAAGAAGAGAATAAAGAAAACTCAAGTGACTTCATGTACGTTAGCAATTCCTTCAAGACGATTCTATTTTCAAACCAAATGACTTTAAAACCTCTGATCTCTGAGATTGTCTTTACAAACAATCTAAAGGATGGCGTGCAGATTACAGTATCAGCAAGTCTCTCAAATTCCACATTAGTGCAATACTGATATAGTGCATTTGGGTGTTTAATACAACATACACATACATAGATCACTCCCCTGTAATTCTGTTCCAAGGCTCTCAAAACATCTGCATATTTAGCATCTTCTTAGCTGAAAAAAGCTATGCCGCAGTCTCCAAACCAAGTGACTTTAGATTGCTAAATGCCCATTTAATGATGTACCCTCCCACTGGAAAACTGGAAAACACAAGATTGTGATTTAATTTTAACTTCCCCAAGATGATACTTGAGCGGTAATCGAATGAACTCTGTAACAATTTACATGGCGCTGACTTCATGTTTACAGCCTGTTCTCATCAATTTAAAACACTGCAATGGAACCACCATTGACTGTAACATAGCACGTCATCAAAAACCCAGGGCACCTTATCTTGCATCTTCCACAAACACAAACCCCCAAAAAACTAAGAGACTACATTTCCCAACTATCATAGTAAAATACAAATACATATACATATAAGAAAATTTGGTAAGGGCCAATGAATGAAGGGTATATCAGACCAGCATGGGAATAGAGAACAGATTCTCTGGGTTACTTTCCTTTCAGATTTAAAATGGATATTTCTGATTGAACTGTTAACATGATCTAAGCAAGCTAAAGAGTAACGCAATACAGGCTTCTGAACGCAATTTAAATACGTCACAGAGCCATTAACTGGGCTTCGGCGCAAAGCCGCAGCAAAGCTAATTCTGTCCTTCCCTGCACCCTTCCCTCTCTCACTGGGGCTGGAACACAAACGAGGACCACTTCAGGACACGATGGTGTTGGCATGAACGTGACTCAATGCTGACAATGGAGACCCTGCTTTTCCAAGAGACTTTCCACTCCCCAATTCATGCCGTAGTTGCAAACAAAAGAGAAAAGTGAGGGCCTAATTAGCATGCTTTAGTAGCCTGAAAAAAATTTTTTTTTTGCAGTGCTGAAAAAAAAAAAAAAAAAAAGCAAAAAGGAACCCAAGTGCCAAGATAACATTTCTTTAGTTTTCACCTACATTTCCCCTCAGTGGGGTTCACAGGGCTGAGCAGGACCTCCTGCATGTAGTCCCTGCAGCTTTGAACCTAGTGCCATCCAAGAGAGCCCCCTGCTCGTGTGCAGGCCGCCAGTATCACTTGACGGTCAAGAATAATCAGGTAGCGTGATCCTCCCAGTTGTGTGGGCTCCTGAGCTGTGGTTGGGACGAATTGTTAGGACTCTCTCCTCTCTTCTCCTCCACCCTCTGCAGGGATGGAGGGGCTGCTGGTCGTATGCAACCATATCTGACCACTGTGCCCATTTTCTTCAAATGTATAACCAATGGCATTTCTACGTGTGGATTGTTGGCATTTGGACTACGGTAGTTCAAAAGCCTGCTTTTGAAAAAACACCCCCCCCCCCATGATGCTACTTATCTTCAACATCAACACGGGTCATTGTTTTTAGTTTGTCCTAACAGGACACATAGTAGCGACAGGAAATTGCTAGCTCCGGCAGAAACTTGTGGGAATCTTCAAGCTACATATATAAATCCCTGAATTGTGGTTTTTTTTTTTTTTTTCCCTCTATTTTTCAAAAATCTGTCACCAAAATAAAGATCTATGTGCTTCACACTAGTTATATTTACAAATAGTGTCTGTCACTCAGGTCTTAATTCAATGACTTCCCTCAAGCTTAGTGGATGCTCATGTATGTATGCTATGTGTCATGGACACAAACGACGGCTGGTTTGACACCATACAGCTCACACAAGAGAGCTCCCTATGACAGCCATGTGACTGATTGGATATGGGAATATAAGTACCACTCAACATTTTTTTCTGTTTGCAAAAAAAAAAAACACTCTTAGCAGGTTGGGCGGGTAGGAGAGACCATACTAGACTCTGCCTCCAAAGTTTTTGTTTGCTTGCACACGACCGGGCAAATATTTCTGTGGATTCCTTACTCTCAATGTTTCGTGACCCACAGCGAAGGATCCTGCAGGAATGGAGGCAGTGGCACCAATAACCCCACGGGCATCCAGCAAGGGTCTGCTTAGGTGAGCTACACCCGGGGACGACATTCAACAAAAGCACCACACCACTAACGTTAATGGCCCAGACAGTCCTATCCGGGAATGCTGACTTCCTCTTCCACTCCCAGTAGCTTCTGCTTCTTCCCCACACTCGGGCAGAACTCGGGGCTCAGCTCCTGGGGTGTCCAAGGCCTCCACACGAGCTTCAAGGCACCAGGGAGGACAAAGGACTTGATGCCGTAGCGGAGTTGGTAATCCAGGCCAACAAGCAAGCGGGAAGGGCCACGGCAGAGGCGACAGGACCAGCTTGGCTTCTCTGTGGATCTTGCTAACTGGTGAAAGGAGCCGCATCCTCTTGGTTGTCAAACACACAATGTGGCGGAGGTACCAAGGTCTCTGGCAAGGACTAGCGGGCTGGATACTGTATTTCTGATACATTTCCTTTGACATTCTTTTGAGGAATACATGGAGAAACTGACAAGTTGGTCGTTAGTTTACATGTTCCCTTGTTCTTGTGACATTAAATGTATCTATCTGTAAGGAGGGTTTGCTTAGCATCCCCGGAAAAAAAAAATGTTCACATTCTTTAGGTCTGACCCGTGGTAAGGAAAGGGAGGGTTAGAGAATCGACTACTGACCATACGGAAGTCTTGAATGATAGAAATTCAGAGATTCAGACCAGCTGAACCGAAATTAAAATGTACATATAAAAAATGAGTTAGATAATGGGCAGGAAGAGAGGACCAGAGAGAGAGAGAGACACACACAGACAGTGAGAGAGACAGAGTGCCAGAACAGTGGGGGGTCACACTGAGGTGGGGCAGGCTCTCAGACCAGCATGTGGCGTTTCCTGTGGAGGGCAAGGTGGTCGGAGCGCGAGAAGCTTCGGTCACAGTCCGGACACTGGAAAGGTTTGATTCCAGTGTGTTTGCGGAAATGTCTTGTGAGTTCATCAGACCGAGCGAACTTCCATGTGCAGCCTTCCCAGGTGCATTTGTAGGGCTTTTCTCCTGCGAGGAAGGGAGAGGGAGTTGAACTCAACTGTCTTCTGTTGGTGTTAAAAAGAGAAGCTAAGATGTTTGAACTAACACCCTTGGAAAAATGCAACTTCCGAGATAAAGCCATACACGTGACTCTCTCTCCATTAGAAAAAAAAAAAAGACAAAGAATCGGGGTAGGATTTTAAAGAGTTCTTAGGGCAGGAAGAGCCACTCCGAGGGGCCAGCATGGAGCAGAATTCTACATCTTTAGGTCTCCAAGCCTTAAACTTAACTGGTCCATGGCCCCGTGTATTTCGTAATTCCACTGAAAGCTTGTGAGTGTTTCTTATGCTTTTCCATGGTCTTCAGAAACTATCAAGTCCCTATCGACCAAAATACCTGCTAAAGAATGCAACAACCCGTTTTCTTATTTAGTCCCGGACAGTGCTTCAAGTCCCCATGTACTGAAACTGGAAGTGTCCTCTGCCTTCTCCACCCCTTCCCGTAGGCTACCCAGCCCTCACAGGAAGGCCCTTGGGGGAAAAAGGCCAGTCAGAGCCAGTATGAAGACCCTCACAGATGAGCAGTGCTTATTGGCGATCTTACTGTATTCAAGTCAGTAACCCAAGTTGGCCACCCCTAACACGAAATTTCAGAACACTCTAAAACAGCGGTTCTCAACCTGTGGGTCATGGCCCCCTCTGGGGGTCACCCAAGACCCTTAGCAAACACAGATTTTTACACCACGATTCGTAGCAGTGGCAACGCTACAGTTACGAAGTAGCAACGGAGATAATGTTATGGTCGGGGTGACCACAACACGAGGCGCTGTATTACAGGGTCGCCACCTCAGCGAGGTGGAGAACCACTGCTCTCGAACCTGAAACCACTGTTACCTTCAGGCTGTGTGTGGAGTAGGGGATGCCCAGCCTCCAGCAGGGAACAAATTAGCCCCTGTTTAGTGATCCTCGTCCCTAGAATCCCTGGCGTAGGTGTTGGGATTTCTGTGCTGTATTTTGCTACTCAGCCCCCACACCTACGTCTGAATCCAAAGACTCCGTACCATTTTAATTTTAGGGGGGAAGACGTGAAGCTCCGCCCTTCGGGTCCCATCCACGCCTCGCAGATGACTTATGTGCTAAGCGGTCACTGCTGTTCAGGAGCCCCCCCTCGTACAGCTTCCTCTGCCTCCTCCTCGTCAGGACTCACCAAAAACCACCGTTTTTCTGTCCTGAAGCCCAGATTCTGTGGGCTCTCTGTGAATATTCCCTGATAAGAATGACTCACTAGACTCAGAAAAAAATTACATTCTGAGCCCGACACAAAGGTCACAGAGCAATCACTGTGGGGTTGTACTGTCCACTGAAGGCCCGAGCCAAGAGCAGGCTGACTAGACGAATAATAATGATAATAATAATAATAATAATAATGTAAAAATCTTATAGTCTTAGAATGATTGGAATGTCAGATTTTCATATTGGGGTGTCAAGCTCTGCCATGCTCTGAAGGCCAGAGGAGCTGACTTTAACCATGCACACCGTGAGATGCTGACGCATCCTCTACCTGTATGAGTTCTTCTGTGTGCTTTCAAGTGCGAGCTCTTAGTGTAGACTTTGTTGCATCCGTCGTAGTCACATCTGTGTATCCTCCGTTTCCTTTGGGTATCCGGGGATTCCACAGGTAGAGGTCTCTTCCCAGGCTGCACTATCACCGACGGATGGTTCCTATCAAGGTCAAGGTTAAATGCAAAACATTGAGCGAAGGGGCTTTCTTTTCTTCAGTCTACTAAAAAAATAAAAAGCATGTACAACATCGGGCAAAAAACAAACGAAAACCCCCAACAAAATAAAAAAAAAATAAGAATAATAATAATAAAAAAAAGAATTAGCTGTTCAACCCAAGAAGCACTGCTATATTCATTCAACAAACATGTAGCGAGCACCTACCATGAGCCAGGCACTGTGCTTGGCACCGGGGCACAAAGATGAATAAAAACAGGGTTCCTGCCCTCGAGGAGCTCACACTCTAGGGGGAGACAGACATGGAGATAAGTAACGACAGCAAGAAAGTTAGGCGCTGCTCGAGGGAGGTGCCGGTGCAGGAGAGGCTCTCGGGGGCTGTCTGTAGACGGCGTTCCTGCTCAGCACGCCGCCGGCTTCCCCACAGGCTACCCTGACTGGCATTTTTCTCCAAGGAGAAATGTCAACTATCAAATCAAATCCCTGCTTCTTACGCCAACACGCTGCCGGACAGATCTATGTCCTCGCCTTTCTCTTACTGGCTTTCCGTGATGGCCGACTCGCGTTTAATGTTCAAAAGCTGACCCTTTCCACGGAGGTCTTCAGTGCCACGGTGGGGTGGTTCCCGCCTGGTGGAGGCCCTAGCCGCCATTAGTGAGGTGGGGATGGGGACACCTCATGCCCTCCGTATCTCAACCTCTCTCCTACTTGTCCAAGAGATCTTGTGCCATACCTGCTCACCATGCCAGAAAGAGAGCAGGGGCAGATGGGAAAAAAGTGTGCACATGCGGTTTTCCCCACCCTTTCCTGCAGACTGACACTTGGCCATTCACTTTCTCCTGGGCAGTCACGTGACTGAAGTTAAGCCTATGCAGTTGGCCTCTGTGAGGAAAGGCACGACTCTTCAATTGGAATTTCTGGGTCCTAAAATGTTCTAAATGATGCATGAACGATTTCTGTGTGGGAGTGGATTAAAAAAAAAAAACAGAGTAAAGAGTAAAAGAACTTGATATGGACATTTCTCGAGTTTCTGAAATTAACATAAATGAAATGTTGGCTATTAAGGGCATTAAGGAGTGCCTGCAATAATATTTTTTGAGGCTCAAAAAATTTGAGCCCTTGGGGTCCATTTTCCGTGGCCTTCCTGACGTCCATCGGTCCTTTAAATCTTATTACTCTGATGCCTGAGAACATCAGACGGAGAATAAGGCTGATTTGGGGGAGCCCACACCAAGGAGCTTTAGAAATCTTGCCCAACAGCCGGGGTCTGTGGGTTGAGAACCCAAGTCATTCAACATGGTAACTACGACTGCATTTCCCCGATGTCACTAATTGTCACCGTACCCCAATTTCCTCTGTGGAATGGGGGTGTGAACGCTGCCAACTAAAAAGGCTACTGCTGGTGAGCACAGTGTGGGAAAGCCGCTATCAGTGACTGCTGGGGGGCGGGGGGGGGGCACAGGACAGCGTCTGACTAACAGGAGCCAACAGCTGGAGCCGTGTTCAGAAGTCCCCCGCCCCTCGGCACCTCACGGCTGCCGGCCTTCACGTGGAGTTCTCTGGACGTTGCAAAGCCACCGAGGAATATCAAGCTAGTGTCTATTGGAAAAGGCAGCAGCATGAATATACTGGCTGGGAGATTAGGGGTCTTGGGGATCTCATACTTTTGGGCTTTTCCACTCCTCATTTTTTAAAAAGAGATCATCTGGGATCATACAACCATAGAATAGCAGCTACCACGTACCAGATCTCTGCTTTGAGTTAAACTGGCCCTTCCTTGGTTTACGTTCCCATGCTCACCCCTCCCTGTTTTCTGCTCTAAATGCAGCGTCACAAAGGTAACTACAGACGGACTGGATTTCTCGACATGCCTTTGAGTGCATTGAGAAAGGACCCTACAGCTGTAATGGGTTTCCAAGCTGTGAAGCCCGTGCCTCGGCAGCGGGGTTTTCTAGGCCAGTGTTGCTGGGTGCCAGTCCACTGTTCTAGGCACCTGGCTTCAAAGGATTCTTTCCTGGCTAATGTGTCCTGTGTAGGCTGCTACCGGGCCCACTCCAAGACATGACTTAACCCTATCTGCGAAAGAATTACCCAAAGCGCTTGTTCCGTTGCGGCTAATCTACACACTTTTTTTTTTTGAGGATTAGGACAGCATTAAACAAGCAATTACTTGTGAAGCATTTAAAAGCATCTAGCAGTGAGGTCACTAAAAGAATATTACTTGAAACAGGACAGAAAAAAATACACATGTATTTTGTTTGTTTGTTTTTTGAGACAAGGTTTCTCTGTGTAGCTTTGGAGCCTATCCTGGAACTCACTCTATAGACCAGGCTGGCCTTGAACTCCAGAGATCTGCCTGCCTCTGCCTCCCCGAGTGCTGGGATTGATGATGTGCGCCACCACCACTCGGCCCCATGTATTTTTTGAGACCAGGTCTCCTGTAACCCAGGCTGGCTTAAATGCTTGCTCCTCCTGCCTCTTCCTCCCTAATGCTGGAATCACAAGGATGTGCTACCACACACACGCTGGAAACAGCGTTTTCTTTTAAGCAGTATTTATAGAGAATGGGATATGGCTTTCAAATACTCTTCCGCAAGGTCTCACGGTTTAATTTGTAACTTAAGAACTTCAGCCAACCCTCTGCCACTGGTCAGCTTCGAATAAGACTGCAGGGGGCACACCCAGAGAGGCACAGTGCTCAAAGCAGGGCCCCGGAGTCAAAGGCGGGACTGTGGGTGTACCCTAAGTAGCAGCCTGGCTCACCAGTTCTCCATTTGCTCTTAATAAGAGTTCCCTTGAAAGACTTACGAGGTGGGCAAAATGGCGTGTGCCTGTCACCCTGGCACTCAGGAGGCTGAGGCAGGTGAGTCATTGAATGAGATCAGCCTGGGCTACACACCCAGACCTCATCTTTAAAAACAGACAAAAACAACCTACAACTGAATTTTTGAGGGGAAGCACTATGTGACTGTGAAAAACAGCACAGGCCTCCGGGACACTTCCTTTGCCTGGTGCCGCAGCCGGGGAGAGGAGTCGCCCTTCGTCACCCATTAGGGACTATCGACGCCAGCATCCCTATACCACCACCTCAATATCCCTGTATCAGCGTGGTGGTGAGTTCACCCGGGAGCCAAAGGTGGGCATGACTGCAGGAGACCGGACACCACCAGAAACTGCTGCTATCCAGCCAGAATTCATCCTCGACTGTGGAGTCATGTGACAAGACTATAGAGTCATGTGACAAGAGGAGGGCAGAAGACAGACAGGAAAGGTGGGCAAAACATTTACTGAAGCCAGAGAAAAGACGTGGGAGGATGATGATGGGGGGGGGGGGACGGGACACGCCCCTGAAGGGGCGGCGGCTGTTGAGACTGACCACCGGACCCCACGTAGAGGCGCTAGAGAACCGAGAGGGTACAGGAGTAATCGCAATAAAAAAACCAAAAAACAGAGGGTGTGGGTAGTGAGCACTGGCTCCGCCTACGGTCCCACACACGCTGGAGCACCAGGGGTCAAAGGCCACCTTCTCAGAGACTGCCCACCCCAGCGGTCACACCATGAATGCTGTCACTTAACCACGTGTGTATGTGGGGGGTATCATCCTATGCAAGCACATGTTCAGATGCTGGCCAAGGCAGACATCTTCCTGGACTGGTAGCTCTGCAAGGCAGGAGAGGCTCGGTGGGCAGCTCTGACTCAAAACACAGCGCCGAAGAGTTCTTTCGGCACTGAGCTTCTCCAAGCCGCACAGAAACCTTCTGTGGCCAACCCTGCGGTTGGCCTGGGGATTTTAATAAAAGACGTTTTCAATGACAGACACACTAAACCGTATTTGAAATGACGGCTGTTGGGGGGGGGCGGATTCTGTTTGACACATGAAAGCTTTCTGGGATTCAAGCTGATGGGATCATCAAATCCAGTCTTCATGAGAACACTGTATACGTGTATCCCAGACCGATGGATGGAAAGAGAAAAAAGGTTCCCGCGGCCACCTTGGGGGACCCGTTCGCTGAAGTTCAACTGCTGTAGGCGTTGGCCGGTGTTGCTCTTGGAGACTGTCTTGACCACCGTCACCGAGGCACCACCCAGTGACACCACCCAACACAGGACATCACATGTCTGCAATGCCACGCGCCTCCACTCCAGGTCCCCGGGTGCATGGCACTATTCAAACACCGGGCGCACCTAGGTATACTTACTCTTGCAACAGTGCTTGTTGGGGGGACACAGAGTTCATTAAAGGGGGTGACATTTCTTCAGGGTAATAGTCCGTCCTCTGTGGTTCAATCCCAGGCTCTATTTTAATTTTTTTCTGTAATATGGGCTTCTCATAGGATTCAATTACAGGTACTAAAAAAGAGAGAGAGAAAAATCATTCTCTATATAATGTATCAATTTCACCTTATAAAGTTCACCGCCCGCTTCTAGCTACTAATCTCATGTATGCGTCCTTCTTCTCCAGCAGGGGTTAGAGCAGGACTCAGTTTGCGAGGGATCCTCACTTCTTTTGAAGCAGAGAGAGAGGGCCCTGCGCTTCAAGATGACTCTTCATTACAAAGTCTGGCAGTCCTCACGGACCCCAGTCTATGGCTGGTACACAGGGGCCTTTTAAGAGCCAGGAGCAGCGTGATCAGAAAGTACTTAAGTCCCTGTCGTGCCCAGGACCACGCTGGCACTCAGTAAATCAAAGCATAAACTATACCGTGAAAGTTAACTAATTACTGGACATCCTCCCAGTATCAACACTGCAGAACGAAAACAGAAAGAACGGCTGAGGTGGGGGGGGGGGGGGAGGTGGCCTAGGCCGTCCTCTTGAGGATGTAAAGCTCTGCCTGGAGTCTTCCCTCACCAGACTCCTGGCTGGGGGGGGGGGGTGGGGGGAGACGAGGAGGGGGCCTGGCAGACTTTACCTTGCATGCTGCTGTTGGAGCTGTCCATCTCTTCTGACAGGGAGACCATGAGCGGCTGCTGGATGTGGCTGGTGTACATGAACGGGACGGGCTGGACCACCACGGGCTGGATGACCGGGAGGATGCCGGGGCTCCGGATGCCGTGTCTGGACAGCGCGGCGGCCATCACCGGCGGCATGGACAATGGTACGCTGAAGGGCTGCACTCCGGGAGAAGGGGGCGAGTATTTCTTAATGGGCGGGCTGGAGGGCGGCATGCTCAGCACGGGTGAAGCTCTCTGGTGCGAGGGGAACTTGAGGGAGGAGGGGGAGCTGCCGGCGGAGGGCGGCGAGCCCCGCTTGTTCACAGTGAGGTCCACCGGCTCCATCTGTATGCCGTGAGTAAGGCCTTCCGGGGTCTGGAAGAACTTGTCGGGTAACGGGGTGGAGTAGATGACCCCATACTTGTTGGGCTTCATCGACTCTATGTAATTCGCTGGGTAGGACTGTCAGAGGCGAGAGAGAAAAATAAAAAAAAAGAGGGAAAGTGTAAAGAGACGTACTTTAGATGGAGAGACGAATGACCCCTGAAAAGCCATGGGGGACGGTTCGGCAAAGGCTAATATTAAGGTTATTGGGCCCCAGGGGGAAAAAGAATGTCATGGTTTTCACATCATGGGAAGGCTGATCCACCTACCCTGGCTGCATTCTAAAGTGGTCTGCGACACCAAAGGCCTGTGGCCTTCATTAGGAGTCAGCACCGATACCAAGAACACGCCAAACTATACAACCCACTGCTTTTCTGGCGTTCTTTCTTCTTCTTTGCTTTTCTTTCTTTCTCTTTTTTCTTTCTTTTTTTTTTTTTTGAGATAGTCTTACTGTGTATCCCTGCCTACCCTGGAACTCACTATGTAGACTAGGTTGGCCTCAAAGTCAAGAGATCTGCTTGCCTCTGCCTTATCGGTGCTGGGATTAAAGGTGCACACCACCACATCACTCATCCTGAGCTTCTCTGGCTGGGGCCTTGACTGAGATTATCCTTGGGATCATACTCTCTCTTCACTGGGCCCAGACAGGCTGAATCGCTGCCTGGCTATGAACTGCAATTGTTTGCCCTTATCAAAGTACCATTCTGGACCCAGGGCCAGTCAAAGCACCCAGGAAGAGGGGAGCCAGGCAAGGAGACTTTAATCACCTGTCTTTATCGGGTTCTGGTGCCGCCTTTTTTTCCTCCTAACCTTTAAAGAGATGCTTGTTATTACCACTACTCTGAATTATGTGCAGGTAAGTGTATCTACATGTAGGAGTGTGCACGTGGGTCCAAATGCCCCAGGGAGGCTTGAGACATGGAGTATCTGAGAGCCGCAGTCGGAGACGGCTGTGAGCCACCTGACAGGCATGCCGCACTGAGACCTTCCCAAAGAGCAGCAAGTGCTCTTCACCACTGAGCCACCTCGCCATCCCCGATGTCACTTTCTGAACTTTATGACCACTAGCTGCTCCCCTTCTGCTCCTCTTTATGTCACTCAGTGTCACCTGTGTGACCCAGTGAATTCCACTTGCCCCTGCGGGAACTCACCTTCTTTGGCAAAGCCCCAAATTACAGCGATAGGCAGTAAAAGATCTGCTGGACGCCGGGGGGAAAAAAACTAGCAGTACTCTGCAGAGTGTGCAAAGGAGTCAAACCAGAAGTACAGGGCACAAGGTTTTGGCATCAGCTCTCCATGAGGGCCGGAGGGTTGAATAGCGACAATCCGTACACTCCTCCCTCTTCTTATTTAAAAATTGTCTTTTGTCTTTTGTTTGTTTGTTTTTTAGGCTCTAACTCCATAGCCCAGGCTGGCTTTGTACTTGTAGCAATCCTCCTGACTCTACCTCTCAAGTGTTGGTCTGCACCAGCATACACAGCTCTTTCTTTCTTTAGAACTGGCCCCACCCAGGTATAAAGACAAGAAAAGAGGTCCAAATTATACAGCGACGTAAACATTAATAAGCATATTTAAATTTAATTAAAATAGGTGGTATTAAAAGAAGGCCAGGGCTCACTTAAGAAATTAAGACACTATGCACGAAGAGGATCTCAGTAATTAAGGGAGTTTCATACACTTAAAATTTATTTATTTAAAATTAAATAAATTTTCCAAAGGACACAGTTCTGGTGGGAGGCAAGGCTTCATGAAGTGGAGGGCAGCCACGGGCCTCTTCACACAGTGCAGCATCTTCCTGATCTTCTGCCCTGTTCTTCCCAGACCTCCCAGTGACCCAGATTTGCAGGCCCACAGTGGCTGGCGGCTGAGCAGGGCACAGAACGAGGCCACGCTTTCCATCACTGTCACAACTGGATTTTCTATCCGTGGCATGAATTTAAGACAAGTGGGAATGCAGACAGAACCGGGGGGATTTGCAAATTTAATAATATCCTCAGGGTTCCCCAAGTCGGCATGGAGGAAAAAGCCACCCGCCAGGCTGAGTTTGATACACACTTTGCATTTTTATTCACACTTAACACAAATCAATGTCCCTGATAAGCGCAGGGAGGTCCTTTTGGACACTCAACTCTGCGTACATAATTAACTATTTCCAGTTCAACTGCCTCACAAAAGGTTGAAGAACTGTGGTCCTTTCCATTGGCTCACTGACAAGTTCTAGAATCTTCCCTCCTTAGGCACACAGCCTAACAGCAGTGGTGGACACACATTTGGCACGCACAGTGTAAAAACGGATGCACCTTAGGTGTGACTTGGGATGTGAACCCCATTAAAGCCACTTGCCCTCTGGTCTGGATGGTGCTACCTTCTAAGGTAGTACACAGATGTTCCGGCTTCAAGTGTTGGAACAGAAAGGTCTTCTCTGGCCATTGGCAGGCATGAATGGAACCCCAATGTCCTCCATCCTACCCCCCCCCCCCCCCGCCCCAGTCTTCAGCAAGAAAGCTACCCAAAGACGAGACACAGACGAGGGAGGGTCTACCAGCTCCGCCCCCAGCCCTAGGTTCTTTTCTTCTGTGGAACTGTCCATCAGGGGGGTGTCCACGCCTCTCCTGCATGCATGTATTTGCTGACTGCTGCTTGTCTCTGGAATGCGAGGCAGGGGCTTCATAAGCACTCCGAGTCCGGATGTCTGGGATGGGTTCATCAGCTCTCGGGAAGCTCTTCACTCCTGTCGAAGCTCAGAATAGTGCCGAGTCTTCTGATTCTTGAAGACAGGGGGTTGGGGAGGGGGGTAGGTGGAGGGGAGGTGGGAGCGGTGGGGGGTGGGGTGGGCAGAGGCTTGGCCACTCCCCCAGGGGCCTTACTATTACTTTACACAGCGAGAATTTCCAGTTTCATATTTTCTTAGGAACGGCTTTGGAGAGGTCTCTTTACAGGACAGTCAGTGGGCGGGACAAGTGACAGGAACAGGAAGTCTCTACTGCTGGTGACCATGAAAACAAGGCGTACCTGTGACAGGGCCAGGCCGGTGTCCTCAGACCACAGGTGGGGCTCTGGGCACAGGAAGGCGGAAGGCGGGGCGCGCTCATAAACACTTGCTCTGGGCTCAGCAAATGTTCTGAGGCGAACAGAAAGGCGGCTTTCTGTCCACCCCGTCCAGGAAAACCACCAAGGGCGGCAATCGGGACAGAGCTCGGGAAACGACTGGTTTTCAAGGACCTCTCACAGAACAAGGAGTCTGCTGGGTGACAAGCGTCACCAGGAAAGAAAAAGAGGACTTCAGAGGGAAGTCAGAGGAAGATTCAAAAGTATTTTTTAAATGTTTCTCTTCCTCAGCTTGTTTTCTTTCCGATGGCCTGAATCAGAGCCTCTGGTTTTCACCTTTCCCATGAGGCCTTTCTGTCGTGTGCACAGACTTTACAGGGCTTAGATTTCAGTAGAAGACAAACGCTATTTCCTCACTTATTCTAAACTATGACAAAAATAACGAAGAATGGGCGTGCTCTGGCCAGGATTTTCTTTAAAAAGGATAAAGGTGGTGGGAAGGGATGGCAGACACATGGACAGACGCAACAGCATCGTTGTGCTTTTTCTGAGGATTTAAAAAAAGGAAAATTCTGGAGGCTGGGGAGGTGGCTCAGTGGCTAACAGCACCCGCAGAGGACCTGGGTTTGGTTCCCGGCACCCACGTGGCAGCTCACAACTTTCTTGACTCGAGTTCCAGGGGACCAATGTCCTCTCTGGCCTCCTCAGGCACTGACTGCACCCACACATACATGTAGGCAAAATACCAATATACAGGATAAAAGTTCCTCTGTAGGCACAGTGGGGCAGGCCTGCGATCTGAGCACTCAGGAAGCTGAGGCAGGAGGATTGCCATGAGTCAAGGCCAGTATGGGATAACACAGCAAGACTCCGTCTCAAAGGCAACAAAACCAACCTTACAAATGTTCAACGCTGCTCTAATATATGCCTTTTTTATTTCCTCCGCTTCTCCCTACGAAGGTGGGGGAGACGGAACCGACCTGAGCACAAACTCGAGCCCTCTGTACTTCATGGTAAGGACTGAATTGGATTCTGGAGACAGAACGAAACGCACTCTGTGTCAGGCGAAGCTGACCGCTAGCACACGAAGGAGGAAAAAGTTACTAGTTAGAAAAACACTTTTACACTTCACCTTTATATGTGTGCTTTGTTGGTCTGTGAACTTGACACAAGACCGGGGTACCTGGGAAGAGAGACCTCGACGGAGAAAACCGTCTCCTGGAGACTGACCCGTAGGCTAGGCATGTCCATGGGGCCTTTTCTTGATTAAATGATTGGTGGGAGAGGGCCCAGCCCACTGCGGGAGCTGTGGGTGGAGTTATCCACGGACAAGTGGTCCTCGGTTGTATCAGAAGAGTAGCCCTCCAAGGTCTCTGCTTCAGGATCCTGCCCTGATTTTCCCTCAGTGATGGGGTGTGGCCGGGCAGGACCTGAGAAACCTTCCGACTACACCCCCCACTTTGTTTTTGATCACGGTGTTCATCACAGCAATAGAAAGCCAACCGACAGAAATGACAGCATTCTAACACATAAAAAGATAAAGAGTCACTCTATCCCCTCCCACCAGCTAAGCTGCATTTTCCTTGCACTTGGTTATCTCAATTTGGTAATGTGGGTCTTCCCGTTAGTTGCAATTGGGCTCTCGTGAGCCGTCTTTTCATGCTTGATTAAGAACGCTGGATGTACACCAGTCAAATGTACCAACGATGGCCACGCACCATTGATAAACATTATATTCTCCAGTTACAGACCGGAGAAATGTGTCTATCTTTTAACGTTCCCTTTCCTGGCGTTATCCAGCCACTGTGCTGGAATGTAAATGCGGTCTCCTCAAAGATGCTCTCACTTCACTTTTCATTATGGACACGTGTAGAGAAATCCTTCACTGGCTTAGTAGTATCCATGGCAACCGGAGTTCCAGGCTCCTTAGAGTGACCCCATGTCCTGTATAAGTATTTCTGGCAGGAACCTCCAACAGCCAGTGCAGAAGGATGATCTAATTCTGCAAGCGTGTCGTCCCAGCCTTCAGATACACATCCAGAGGCCAAGATTTTTTTCCCCCCTTGTGAAGATTTTTTCCAATCCCATGGAAGAAAAGAGCAAGACAGACTGGGAGTGTTGCCTGTTAGTCAGTACCCGCTAAACCACATCCTCAAGTCTAAACTACTCCTGCTTCGAAAAGTCGGCACCTCTTTGTCACCCACGTCTCATCTCCAGGGCACTAGGACTGGACCTACACAAAGACCTGGGCGGACCCTTAGTCCCCTGGGGGCCTAGCGGCACCATGGCCTGGCTCCCAACAGGGGGACAGTTTAGCCCTGAGGCTTACCAAAGGACCATGGATGTAATTCCCACCCAGCCACAAACTATTCCAAAGGCAGTTAAGATTCTGGCCTCGCTGCCAAGTCCCTTCTCTGGCCGGCTTCTCCTCAGCCAGCCCTGATAGAGCCACAGCTCCATATGGCTCCTGTCAGTGCTTTTTTCTTAAATGACTTTATTCTCAACGTATTTTACCCACGCATTTGTGAACTCACTTTCACTGTGAACCAGTTCGGCCTGTGGCTAACCCTGTCTAGGGGTGTGGGGGATGGGTCCTAAGGATGGAGAGCGGCACCTCGTTTATTACTGGAGGCTTTGAGAAATGCCTCCTGTCCAACAAGGGGCACATGCTAGGAAACAACACAACACACGATGTTATCAGTGAAGAGGAGAGCTGCTCCGTCTTGGGACACTCACCACAGAGACAGGGTCCATGGCCTCCTGCTTCACAGGGACCGGGTCAAACATGAGCATTCTTTTCGTTAAGCCTTCTAGGGTGTTCTGATGTGTGGCCTGGAAAACAAGACGACAAGCCTAGTCTTAATACCAAGGTCACATAATCTAAGGAAAATAAAAATCAGCCCTCTACCCTTTTTTCTCCGATCTATCTTCTCTCTCACCCCCCCGGAATGGCTAGAATTGTTTGCCTTACCTACCACGAAAGATACCCTTTCGTATAATTAAAACCAGGCCTCACGGGCAGGACTCAATGAAGCAGCATTTCTTACTCAACTATACAAACCCTGACATTTCTGGAACAATATGTACAGCCTCTTCTGGCAGGAACCTTGCTTGGCATTGCCGGGCAGCTCAGCAGAAGATCCACCCCACCCCCATGCTCATCGCAGAAAAAAAAAAACCAGGGAGAACGAAACCGAGAAGCAACCAGCACGGATACCTGGGGTAACCCTCCAGACCCTCTGAAGTGGGAAGAATGTCGTACACACACTGTGAAGTACCTTTACGGTCACTTGAAGACTTTATTGAAAATGCTTCTTTGTTGTAATGAGTACGGACTCAAACCATCCAACTCACCATGCACGTGAGCAGATCTGTTTAAATTGTCATCTTTCATTCGACACGAGGGCCAACGGCCAATGAGGTAGCCTGGTGGCCAAACATGTCTGCTGCTAAGCCGGATGACCACAGTTCAGTCCCCAGAACCTGCATGAAGCAGGAGCAAGCAGCCCTCTGAAGAGGCACATGCACAAAGAAAGGAGGACATAATAAAAACATTGATGGGGGTGGGTGGGTGGTGGAGAACAAGGGAATCCGTGGCTGATATATAAAATTAAATTATAAAATAAAAGAAAACCTTGTTGGACCCTGGGTTTCCAAATGTTCACCACTACAGACAGCATTGACATTCTCTGCACTTGTATCCCACGCGGTCTAATTTTTACGACAAATTTTCTAAAGGAGAACTCTTTGATTCCATGTTGATGGCCCCCAAATGATAAATCATCTTATTTTGAGCGAACCATTACGGAGGCTGAACCTTTTTTCATTTTAATTTGCCATTTACATTTCTTTGAGAAAAGTCTCCTCGGATCTTGAGACATACCGCCCCTACACCCACACCCACTCACGGTTTTCTGTATTAGCGTGCTCTTACTCTACTGTAAAGGCAAGGCCTACCTTGGGCCTGTCCTGTCCTGCTCTGTAAGCACAATCTGCTGCACAGAGCCACTGCCCACCCGCTACGGACTTCACCCAGCTGCATCGGGTCCTCACCCGTCCCAACCTGAGTTACAGGCATAGCGCTTTGATTTGAAGCAAGGTCATTCAAGGTCACACGGTCACCCTGGTTCAGGTGGCAAAGCGCGTTAAGTTTCTCCTGAGAAATGTGGCACGCCTGTGATCTCAAGCACTACGGGAGACTGAGGGAGGAGGACTGCCCCAAGTTTTGAGGCCAGCCTGGGCTACACAGCAAGACTCTGTCTCAATGGTTAAGAATACACACCGCTTTCGCATCAGCCTTGAGTTGGGTTCCTAGCACTCATCCTGGGTGGCTCACACCCATCTCTAACTTCAGCCTTTGGGGACCCAATGCCCTCTCCGCGCCTCCACGGGCCTCTGCACTCACCAGCACATACCCACACAGAGGCACACAATTGGAAAAGAAAACCTTTAAAAGAAGTTCCAGGTTCTAGAGTCGTGTGTGCATCCTCTCCCTCAGTGTGGAGGATGTCCCTCCCATCCCCATGGTCCCATGACTGCAGCGCCCAGACTCTTGTGAGCATGTGTTCTAGAGTCTCTGCATCCTCTCCCTCAGTGTGGAGAATGCCGTGGCCTCATGACTGCCGCACCCAGAGGCTCGGGAGCATGTGTTCTAGAGTCTGTGCATCCTGTCCCTCAGTGTGAAGGATGTCCTGCCCCCACGGTCCCATGACCACAGTGCCCAGAATCTCCTGCACAGGAGCACCAGCAGTTACACCGTCACACAGAAGCATGAATGTGGTACCAGGTGGCTCTTGGCCTTCAGCCCTTCAATGGAACCTCTTCTGATTTTCATGTAAATGTCATCCACCACACACGGCCCTGACGTCACAGTGAATTGCCCCATACCCTAGGATGCCTCATAATCTGCAAACACAATGTGACACCAGGTTGCTCAAACCCATGGTGTCTGTCACCACCCTCTCAGGTATCCCAGCAAAAAACAAATGGGCAGCAAAAAAATGGGTGATCTCATTAGGAAGAAAGCCTCTTTGTGTCTTAGGATCTAATAACCGCCCTAATCCAGCAGCTCTGCAGGTACACACACTCCCACACACCCCCCCCAAACCTTAGAGAAGGTGCAGCATATCTCTTGATGTTGCTGGAGACCAAACTAGTTGACACCTCTGCTTACACTGATAAGGTCACAGTTTAGCAGCTTCCCACCAACACCTCAGCCCTTTAAATGGAATTCACCAGCACCATCATCTATCCCACAAGATGGTTATCTTGGCGCTCACATCCCCAGGTGAGGAAGGAGCGAGACCTGGCTTTGAGGCCTCAGACTTCCAGCCCCGAGGCAATCCGTCTCACAAGCAGGAAACAGACTACACTCCTTCAAGTTTTAGGAGCCTTTTCCTCTAAATTACACACTTCCACAGATGTGCACAGCATTTTTGGATATGTGGTACACACTAAACACACACACACACACACACACACACACACACACACACACACACACACACGAGACTTAACTCCTTGGCTTCAAACCCTGGAGCAATATATAAAGATAAACGCCTGGAACCCTCAACTGTTAGCAAGAGCTTCTAGGGGGAGCCACATGTGGTGGTACACGCCTAGATCTCAGCACTTCGGAGGAAGGTGAGGCAAGAGAATGCCACAAGTTCAAGGCCAGTCTGGGCTCCTAAGAGAGTTGGGAGCAAGGGCTGGCTACACATACCCGTGTAATGATGTTCAAGTTTATTGTTTCTGTAGTTAAAAGTTTAAAGGGGACGGAGGACAGAAAGGATGGGAAGAAAACGGACGGTGTGAACACAGCAGGCTGCCTGTTCACAACAACTGCAGTGACTTCTCTGTACCAATCGCCGCGGCCACTGCTTTAGACTCCACGGGTTCTGGTGAAGAAGGATCAGGAAAGAGGCAGTGCGACTCTGGCAGAATGCCTGCCTTCTGCCGGAAGGCCCTGGGTTCAATCCTTCAGACCCGAACTAGAGTTAGTATTTAAATCATGAAAGAATGACCACAGCGCCACCAAAGCGCCTTCCCCCCAAGTAAAAATAAGCTAAGACCTGTAAGAATCGGGGTCTTTATTAACAGTGTTGTGCTCCTTTTTCTACTTTTCAGACAGGGTCTGGCTATGTAGCCTTGGATGACCTAGAGATTACTAGTAAACCAGGCTGGCTTCGAATTCAGAGCAGCTCCACACCTGCCTCTCTCTCCCCCAAGCACAGGAATGACAGGTGCGTACCACCACACCTCCCTCGTTTTCAAAAAGGGATTCTGAAACCACCGCAGCCTATTTATAAAGCCTTTCGCCGCACTGGCCGCAATCCTACACAGAACCAGTAGGTGGCGCACTAAAACAGGCCTTGGAGCCCTAAGACGCTGGCAGAAGCCAGGCGTGTGCCCGCCTCAGGGTCTTTAAAAATCTTGTGGGTTTTAACCAAGCTGAGGAATCCTATTAGCCACTTTATGTGGGTATCCCAGAGATGAGGAGCCTCAAATGTGGTGGTGGTTGTTGTTTTTCTGTTTTCCAACCAAACACACATTTACATCTTAGCTCTGTTTCCGTTCAACACGCAATCTGAATTAAGCAATGGCAAGATAAAACAGCAAAACCCACTTTTGTTTTTTAAAACTAAGTTACTGAGGCGCTTAAAAACCAACCACACAGGAAAATCACTTTTGCCCAAATAACTTCCCGTAATTGGAGCAACTGGGCGATTCGTCAGGGAAGGGCCCGAAAAACTCAATTTTCATTTAGAAGTGACGTCCCTTTCTGAACATGCCCCGACTCCAATTCTATTTTTGACGGCAAGGGTCAGATCGGATCAAGGGTCAAGTTTCTGTCAACATACAAAACTGCAGAATTACATGAGAAGCCTGGCGAATCCCTGAGGCGACTTCTAGAAAGGACACGGGCAGTCTGAGGCTCACAGTACAACTGCTTCAGAAGAGAAGGAGTGGATGGGGGCGGGGAAATGAAGTCCACGACTTCTCAGTTTGTTGAGGACAAAGCGAGACTGGCCTGACACTCTCTTTTCCTGTCTGCGTCTCTTTCCTCCGGTCCTCAAAGGGTCCCTGTGTGAGTAGCTCCCCAGCCTAGCCTGACCCTAAGGCTTGTCCCAATTACCCACTTCCAAACCTCAGACAGGTGTGCAGAGACCAGAACCACCAGACAGCCAACCACCAGGCCCTAACCAGCAAGTGCCCCTTTCGCTCTCCCAAGAGTGAATTTTCAAAGGAGGAAGTCTGCCAGTGGTCCCCACCCTCCCTCTCCAAAGGACCCGAGGGGGTAAAAATCTCAGCTCTCTGTGTATCTTGGCCAGGAGGGCAAGTGTGTGGAGCTGACCTTCCTTTGGAAACCTTTCTTTACATTCCCTTAGCAAACTCTTTGAGCGCTCCCAGGGAGGAGGAGAACTCCGGCCAGTACTCTGCAATGGCCTGGCCAGAGAGAGACCCGGGAGCCGCCACCTACCAAGTCAGAGGCCGGCCCTGAATGCTGGCACCTACCTGGAAGGGCGTCCAGTTTCCACACCACCCAAGTCTCTGCACCCACCTCCGTCTTCTACTGCCGATTTGAAAAGAGTCCCACGGAATAGTTCCAAAGCTTTGCCTCTCATAAATTATGTTTGCGGGTTATACCGTGTTTTGTAAAAGGGGAGAGAGATGAATTATTTCGCTGCAGATGGAATATAATGCTCCAGAGAGCAAACAATCCGCCCTCCTCCTCCTCCTCCTCTGCGAACAGGCCACCCAATTTTTTCTTTTCTGCCTCCACCCATCTGCTCCACCCCATGGAGAGTTGCCAGGGCGAGTCCAACTTGTCCAAACAGGACATGGCTTCAGATAAGATTCTGCCCACACCCTGTACTTCGGAAAGACCGAGTGAAGCAATTGACTTTCCATGTAAGCGAGGACAGGTGCAAAGGTGACAGGCAGGAGGGTCCCCCTCCACATTTCCACACCAGCCCCTTCCGACCGGGGGAGGGGCGGGGAGACCCAAGCCTACCCCACCCCACAGGTCAACTCTCAAGTTCATGGGCACCTGCTCGCTTGGCTCCACTTGTGTTGTGTTTTTTTTTTTTTTTTTTTTTTCCTCCTTCCTTTATGCTCCCTGGCGATTCTGTGTTGTCGTTTTAAGGGCAGGCAACCTAAGATAAATTGAAAAATACCCACAACGTCTAATCCTGCTGTGTACACAGCTCCAAAGACCTCGCCTAAGCCCTCCCAGCTCTCCTCTGTGAGGCGTTATATAATCAAACCCAGAAGGGCTGCGTGAGGCCAACAGAGCCTCTCATCTGCCTGGCTCACTAGGAGGTGCCCTCCCTATCGCTGGAGACCCACCTCACTCCACCCCTGCTGGGCCTCCACCCGTGGAGCCCCACCCTGCAGGGAGTGGGGAGGCTGGAAGGGACCTGACTGGCTCCAGGCTGCAGCCGGTTCCTGGAAATTCCACCCTGAGCAAGGATGGCTAGGATCTTAAAAATAACCAGAAAGAACTGCTGGGGTGGTGTATGTAGTTCCTGGTCCAGGAGTGGGTGTCCACCATGGGGTGACTGCACCTTCAGACACAAAACTGTGTGGGGGGGTGGGGGTGGGGTGGGGGGTGAGCTGCCCTCCCCATCCACAGGAAACACAAACCAGGAATCGCTTGTAACCACTGCTGGGCAACACTGTTGGGCTCCAGCCCAACCCCCCCCTCTCCTCTTCCTCCCCCCAGTCTCCTCTCTAAGAGGTTGCCCCTCCCTCCCTCCCTCCCTCCCTCCCTCCCTCCCTCCCTCCCTCCCTCCCATTTGCCTTATTTTCTGGTCTTTCGCCATGGAAACCTAAGGTCATCTGTGAAGCCTGCCCCACCCCTTTCCCCCTCCACTTCCATCACTGCCATGGAGGCCAGGTCCTCCGGCCTCCTGTGGAGTCCATGACCCAGTAAGGCAGCCCGGCGGCTCCCTAACCACCCGGCTCCCTACCTCTTCTGCTCCCTCCTCCAGGGGAGCCTGGGGCTGCCCGGGCGGGCGGGGCCCTACTGCCCGTGCTTGTCACCAGCTCCCTAACCAGCCCGGGGCTCTCCAAGTGGCCCTGCCTCCCCCTCTCCAAACCCCAGGCTTTTGTTCATTTTTGGCCCTGATGCTGGGCAACAGTGTGGAATGCCCCCTCCTCTTCCGGCTTATCTAAATCCTCCTAATTCTTCAAAGACCTGCTCAAGGCCCTCCCTATGTGGCCAGCTGACTGCTCCCTAGTACATCCAGGTTGGCCACCTCTTACCTAGACAGGCTGGGTGTGTCCTCCAGCACAGCCCAAAGGGTCCAGGCAGGTGCCTCCCCGACACCTTAGGAGGCTCCCTCCCCAGAGAGAGTGGAAAAAAAAAAACAAGATGTCTCTTCCTATGCTAGGCCCAAGGAGCTAACAAAACAAGCAACCCCTCCCCCCCAATAATAATAATTAATTACAAGGGACCAAGCCCCGAGTAGGACTTCCGCAGTCATCTCCTTGGGAGCACACTCGAAATGTTCCAAGGGTGAGGGAGGGAGGGCCCGGCCCTACAGGAAATAAACGATCAAAACTTCCTGAAGAAGTCACTGCCCCTCACCTTGGCCTTGCTTCACCAGTCTCCGGGAGAGACCTTACCACCACTACTACCATCTTCCAGCGGTCTTTCCTATCCACCCATGGAGGCCTTTTGAATAAGCCCAGTGTCAAGGGCTCTGAAAAATCTAAAACAGAACAGTAAGGGAGAAAAAGGAAGGAGGAGGCAGCTGGAGGGGAAAGGTTTTGTGTGGGCCAGTCTTTATTTAAGCCATACTTCTGCTCATATTCCCAGTTCTCAGGAGAAATCGCGGGCCTGGGCTACACAGAGAGTACCCGTCCCAAAAACAGAGAGGGCTATTTTTGTTGACCAATGAAAACAAAGGCTGCCACGGGATGTGTCCGCCCCTGCTGGTCACCACCACCTTCATGACGAAGGTCCGGCTCTTTACTCATCATCCGTGTCATTTCGTGACTTGAGTGGGAACGGCCTCCTCACTTCACAGGTGAGAAGACTTCAAGGGCGAGGTCTAAAAACCTGCCCAGTTCCCACAGCTGGGGCCAGGATTCGAACTCACGTTCGCGGACATCAAGGCTGGCTGTTGGGCACAAGCTAACAGTGGGACAGTGACTTCTAAGAGGCTGGTCCCTGGGGGAAATGGGACTCAGTGACAATCTTGCAGTAGCCAACAGGAATGATTTTAACCCCTTCCAACTGGCGCTGGCTGCCTGCCCCCCCCCCCTTCCTCTTTCCAAGCATATCTGGACACAAGATCAAAAGACATATTCTGAAGGTCCCGAGGTAGGGTATTATTCTTGCCAGCCTATGCACCTGCGATTGGTCCATAAAACTGCTGAGAAAAAGTTGGCAGCTTTACCCAAGTAAATACGGAAATCCTCCCAGTAACTGTACAGAGGTGGAGGGGGGTCAGGTCTCCATCCCCATTTTAGAAATGAGGAACTAGAGGAAGAGGCGAACGCTCCTGGAGCTGCAGCCAGGAGGAACCAAAGCGTGACTGTTTTCAGACCTGGGCGGAGGGAGCCACTTTTGGGTGGGATCGTCTCACCCTGGGATCACTCCCCAAGACAGAGGGTGTGGTGTGCACACTGGTCCATGGCAAGCAGTGCCACGGGGCGGTTCCAACAGCAATTAAGATTTCAAAATGCCTTTTCAGGTTAGATCACTCCAGGCAGCTCCCCTCCATCCCGTGGCATAACTCAGAACCATGATTGCACGCGGTGGGAGATTAGCACTAATGACTAGGTGTTCAATAAATACCTGGGAGATGAACCAATGTATGGATGTCAAACTACGCCGCTCATGGAGGATCTACATGAAGGGCAAGAGCCCGGGATGAGCCCGGGATGGAGGCCAGGGAAACATCTCCCACAACACAGAATGTGACCCCTTTAAGGAGTCGGGGGAGACAGAAGCACCGTGTTTGAAGAGGTTAACGCGGAACAGGAAATCGATCTCCCTAATCAAAGCATTTGGGAGTGCAAAGCTTTGAAGGTACCAGGGTATGAAGTTCAAGCACAGATAAAATGAGTGGACGGCAGTGATTAGAGCCAACAGTGCGCAGTTCTTGGAAAGAATGGCAGAGGCCACAGGAGACAAACCCAGGCCGCTCTCCAGGGTAGTGTGCCGGACTTCAACAATCTCCATTCCCCTCTTTTCCTGTCCAGATTGGGCTGCGCTCCATGGATGGGGGCTGATTCCAGCTCCGAATCAACCCTTGCCTCATCCCCAACCCTTCCCAAGACTGGTAACTGGAGTATGTCCCCGGCTAGGCTGGACTCAAGATGCCACTCCTGGGAGGGTTTCCCTCTGGGATACCCCCTTTCGGGAAACCAGGGGGAAATCTAGACTAGACCAAGGAGCTTGTTGCTTGTCACCTGCTCCAACGGCACCCCAACCCCCCTTGATAGTGCTGGGGAAATGATAATGTATTCAGCCTGCCAACACAGTGGGAAGGAGTCTCAAAGACCTCCAGCAAGCATTCTGCCAAAGAACTTTACTAGAAACATGCAGGCCGAGGCCCAGAGGGCAGTTTCTTTCATGGGGCACTGCAGAGTCACGGTCCACAATGGGGGGTGGGGGTGGAGACAGTTGGGGTGTATATACTTTTTCTCTTTGGCTTTGCGAGAAAAACGCCTCTCGTCCTCCTGATCTGCAGAAGTGTCTACAGAGCACGGCTTCTTTTTCCGTACTAACTTTCAAGGAAGGAGTCTTTGGGGTGGGTGGGGTGGGGGTGCAGCTACCTCCTTTAGACAATACTCTCCCTTATCAGGGCAGACTCTGTCTGGTTTCCTGTCTCCGAGCTCTGGCATGACTGCCTAAGATGAGAAGCAGGGAGGCCTGGACAGAAAGGGGCCTGAAATGGGAAGCCTGCAGACCATCCCCTCCTCTCCCCCTCAGAGGCCCGGCTGAGAAAATAATCACTTGGCAAACCAGGTGTTAATTGCTCTAAGATTCAAGGGATTTCTCTCCCCATAAAAGCTAGGCTCAATGATAACCAGTAACTTCAAGAAAGAAGTCCACTTTCCAGAATAATGTAATTCCTACTACTTAAAGGACAAAGTTGCCTGTATTTTTTTTTAATGCAAATGGGTGTAAAAGTAGCAAGAAACACTGAGGAGGAAGGCCACCATTTAATAGCAAAAGTGTAGATTTGGAAATAGAAGAAAAGGCAAGACCCTGGAGACAATGAAGTTAAATTAGGCATGATGAGTTATCTGGTGAGGAGATGAAAACTATTGTTCCCATGTCTTATAATTATAGCAACTACCAAAAATAAAAAATACGATTTCCCCAACAATTTAATACCGCATTTAAAAGTTTGCAGCACTTCTGACGGTAGATTAGACCCTAATCAATCCTATGCGCCACCTCCCCGGCCCCTCCCCACCCCCAAGCAGAAAGGACGATCTGGAGAACACCTCATCAAGACTGTCTACCCAATCTAGTTGTGCTGTTTACAACTTTGGAACTAAAAAACAAAACCAAAAAAAAAAAAAAAACCTGCTTCAATCTGGAAGACTTATGAACTTCAGCTTAAAGGTCTCTTGTGCTACTGATCAACTTAATATTTCAAGTTGCCTTGTTCCAAGAGAGAAAGAAAAAAAAAAAAAAAAGGAACCAAAGCGACACTGGGAATTTCTACATCGCCCAAGATTTTTCAAGGAAGGTATCACTAGTCAACTGTTGGGCTCTGGTCACTTTTGTACCAGAGGCAGCTGGAACATTGCATTTTGTATCACTCTATATTCTCCTGTTATAACTACCACTAGCAGGATGGGCAAATTAAACGCAACTACCTATTCTCAGGACTGGCAGGTCAGGCCCGATTTGTATGGTAGCATCTCTTGAATTAATTCCACTAGGCACCACTGTAGATCATCCCTTTAAGTTTTAAAGAAAATCCCCAAGTTTTGAAAAAAAAAAAAAAAAAAAAACCAAAAAACAAAAAACCCACATAAAAGTCCCCGCCCCCAATCCTTTAAAAAAAAAGTTTCTCAAGAGCTGGGGGGCGGGGGAGAACAGGACGACAAAAACTTGTTTTTAAACAGTTTATCCAGACTAATGAAGCCACAAGCAAAAAGAATAAAAAACTGATATTATGAAAGATAATCATCCTTCTGTTTTCAAAACAGAAGATTACAAGTTTCCAAACTATCATTAAAGAAAATCAACCAGTCAGTACCTAGCTTTTCCTTAAGATTCTTATTATTCTTAAATTGGGCTAGAAATCAACTCTGGGATAGAGGAAACTCTTTGTCCTTAAAAAAAAGAAAGAAGGAAGGAAGGAAAGAAAGAAAGACTCAGCTGGTTTAATCTTTATCCTTAAAAGAAATAACCCTGGGATTTTTTCCCCCCTTCAATACATGCCATGCTTTGCTTGAATAATTTTTCTAGAGTTTTCTCCTTCAAAACAAGCAAGACTTTTTCCAACTCAGTCCAGGTGGCCAAGATATTTAAATGCTCCATCCCCAGGGCCTACCGTGGGCAGCCCAAGTGAACATGAACAAGGTTGGGCCACAGCTTTCTCATAATGCTAGATCTTCAACTCTTGAGGAGTCAATCCTGACCTAATTTGACAGCTTCGGGGCAATGTGCCTATCTTAAAACTGAGGCTCTACCCATCTTCCCAGGAAAAACTGCAAAAACAACTTCCTTTGGATGTGTCCATATGCCCATGAATGCCCTCACATCATAATCCAACGATGGAATATGTTTTAAAAGGTAAAAGTATTGATTTGCCCCTATAAACAGTGCAGCGGAGGGGCGTGTGTGAAAAGGTTAACCGACTTCTCATTATGACATAACACAGGCATCTTAAGCAATCGAAGTGCAGAGACATGATAACTCCTGGGTGGAGATACAGAGTTTAGGGGCAGGGACCATGGCCTGGTTTAGGCTACTGATCGACCAGAAAACAGCCTGAAACAGGAAAGAGCACACATATGCCACTTGGAATGTATGACGCAAACCCCAGCCTTGAAACAAAGAACAGGAAACAGCCCGGCCGGCAGTGCTGGAGAGAGAGCAGAGAAACATTTAGCCGGCCCTCCCTGACCCTATATTCATGAGCAGCTGGAGTTTTTTGAGACAACAACGGGGGGTGGAGGTGTTTGTTCTATGGGTGTGAATAATAACACCAGCTTTATACAGGGGACCTGCCCTATTTACAAATAGGAGCTGCCACACAGTCAACATCCCGAGTGCACAAGTCATTTTATCATCTTCAAGCTGCAGAGACCTTCCAAATTACCTAGTGCCAGCCTCGCTCCTGATTTCCTTTGTCCCTTTCATCCAGGTCCCAAGGGCTAGCAGCCCCCAGCCCTGACCAAATTCTACGTTGGGACAATAATTTGAGCCAAACACCATGCATGTTGGGGAAAAACGCAGAGCACGGCTTTAAGAATCCAGGTTACAACTGGGTTAACCCCACAGAACCGAAGCTGGACCACGTTAAAGCCTCCCTTAGTCACAGCTAAATTGGAAGCACAGACTTGGACTATGCAGCCACTTGAAAAATCTCATTCTTTCTCAAATGTAGAGGACACCGCTACTCACAGGTTCTCCACATAAATCTACTGAAATTCACTTTTTGGGAATGTGATTTTCCCCCTCTCCCAGCAGCTCCCTTACTCCAAAACTGACACGCAATCCCTAAACCACAGCACCAGTTTTTACCCAGATATTCTCTCTCTTTTTCCCTTAGGTATTCTTAAGGCAGCAAAGTCCATTTAAAGTCCCATCCACAGTATTTTTCTTTATACTTTCTCAGCCAAGATGGTTTAACTCAACTCAGGTTTCCATTATCAGAGATTTAAGGATTGGTATGTAGACATAACTACAGGTTAAAAAGAAAAATCGGGGGGGGGGGGGATGGGGGCGGGGGAGGGCATCGCTGTACCCATAGCAACAAGATTGGATTTTAATATAGAAACTTGGCAGCAGACAGACAATAGCTTTCTCCACAGCCAAGTAGTTTTCTATCGCACAAGGCTTCGCGACCCAAGCAGCTACTTTTCTTTGTGATTCTCACATCTCCATTCTTAACAACTGGGCTCTCCATGTCAGCCAACCGATCTCTACCGAGCACCTTCACAGGACTTAACCAACAGTGCCGGTCTGCAGCAAAGCCCACGGCCGAGAAAGCCGCTTTCCTTCAGGGAACTTAGAATTATCAAACGTCTTCTTTCAGGTTTCTATTAACAGCCTAAGGTTAGCACACACGTTTAAGCCAAGGAATGACTCGGAGGGATCGTTTCTTCAAAACACATAGCTAACTTGCAAAATTAGAATGTTTATATTACATAGTCCGTCCCCCCCCCCCCGCTGAAGACTTCCCTGGGGTGAGGGACATTATCATGCAAGCAGAATTCTCTTATTAAAAAATGCACCTCAAATTTATGCATAAAACACTCCTATCAACTACCGGCCCATGCCCCCCTAATTTTGCTTAGTAACAAGATACTAATCTAAATGAGTTCGGAATGCCAATTCATACTTTTCCCCATGCACCAGACTCTCTTGAGACTATTAGAGGAAAAAAAAATAAATTCTTCGAATAAAATCTCAACGATTCCATGTAAAGTGTTTATTTTGAAGAAATACAAGGTGGACAACTTCCAGTGTCCATTTCACCTGAATTATTCAAAGTCTCATTCACATTCAACCACTACTATTGTGTCCTGCAGGAAAATTTACACAAGTGTTTCTGTTATCTGCCGAAGACATGGATGTGACAATTCCAACTCTTATCTGCCACCTCCAAGCCAGCCACTCTGAAATGTTAGACAGGTCCCAAGGGTCCTGGTCCACACAACAGTCCTGTGGTCCCTAGGCGGCTCCGGTTCCCTAACCCCGAGGGCGCTCTCCATAGCCAGCCAAGCTGCAATCCTTTGCGTTCAGGCACTGCGGCAGGTTCTCTCCACGTCCCCAAAGGCAAACTCTCCAAACCTCAGTAATTCTCCCCCCCCCCCCCGCGCGCCCTCCCCGCCCCAAGCCAAATGACCCGGCAGCTCGCCCGCTCCGGGTACCAATCAGGGGATGCTCCTTAAGTCCCAATCGCCCCCAAGTTTCTTGCCAGGGGCGCCGGAGGCTGGGCTCCAAGTTTGCTGGGGCGGGCGGCAGCTGGGGGCGCGGGCGGGGGGCGGGAGCCCCGGAGTCGGGGTGGGAGGGGGAGGAGCAGGCGCGCGGCCTCGCAGCTACCTGGCTCTCTCCAACGCGGCCGCACGCGGGGTGCGCCGGGGGGCACCGAAGGGAACCCAGCGCGGGAGGCCCGGGGACCACACAGGTGAGCCCCGCCCGCGGGCTCCCGCTCCACTGGGTCCCCGTATCCCACGATCCAGCCCGCCATCCCCTCCCCCCCCAGCTCCGAGACACTTTCCCAAGCCCAGCTGCACCCTGAACCCGTTCTCCGCGCCCCGCTTTCTCCAAGAGAAAAAAAGAGAGAGAGAGAGAGAGAAAAGCAAGCAGATGCGACCCAAAGCGGGTCGCAGGAGGGCAAGGTGAGGGCGCAGGGACTTACTCTGCCAAGCGCGGTGCCAAGCGCAGCGGCCGGGAAACCCAGGCCCGGCTCCCCGGCGCCCGGAACCCCGCGGGCGGGCAGGTCAAGTGCTCCGGGCCGAACGGCGTCGGGGACAGGGACGGCGAGCGCACGGGCGCACAGGCGCGCGGGTGGGGTCGCTCGGCTCAGCAGGCGCTCGCACTGCGCTCGGGCCGCGGGCTCCGCGCGGCTCGGCTCCCGGCTCCCCTCTGGCTCCTTGGCACCAACTCCGGGCAGTCACATGACGCCGGCGCCGCTCGCTCTGCGAGCCTCCCCGGGGCTGGCGGGGTAAGTAGAGGCTGGGAGCCGGGGTGGGAGGGTCAGGGAGGGGCAGCGGGAGCCGCCGCAGCCACCCGGGCTGGGAGGGGTCCCCACCCACTTGGGTGGAGGCAGCCGCCGGAGGGGTCGGCGAGTCACTGGCAAACACGCACCCCGCCCTGCCCTTCCCCGCCCCCGCCTCCCGCGCCGCCCCCGCCCGCGCCCCGCCCAGTCACCCGGGGCCGGCCTGACAGACACTCATTATTCCCCGGAGCCGGGCGCCGCCCCGCCGGCTCGACCTGTCCCGCGAGGCGGCGGCGCGGCCTCGGGGCTGGGCGTGAGCAGCCCCCGCCCGGCTCTCCACCCTGGGCCTCCACCCGGCCCAGCGCTCCGCCCCGTGCCCTGCTCCCAGAGCCCGCGCCCCGCCCTGGGCCGTCCGGGCCGCCTCGCTGCCGCCCGAGCCCCGGGGGGAAGGAAGGGCGGCGCTGGCCGCTCGCGGCGTCACACGGCTCGCGGCGGCCCGTAGCATCGCTTCCAAAACACACACAGCCCCGGTTCGCGGGCGAGCCCAGGAGGCGGGGGTGGGGTGGGGTGGTGGAGGGGGAGCGGGGCCGTCAATCAGCGGCTCCCGCGGGAAGGGCGGCCCCTCCCCGGCGGAGCGCAGGAGGGCGGTCGAGCGGGTGTCGCGGCGGAGGACGCGAGTCCCGGCGCCCGAGAGCCGCGGTGGCTCCGAGCGCGATCGGGGACCGGTGCGCGGGGTCGCGCGCTGCGGCTGCCGGCGCGCCGCGGCTCGGTGTTCCGGGGCTCTGTGGCTGCCCTTGTCCTTTCGCCCGCCCTGCAGGGACAGCCCGGGGGCGCCTCCAGCCCGGAGGGACTTTTCTTGGAAAGGTAGAGACCCTCGGAGGCGTGCAACTCGCTCAGGCCCCGCCTGCCCTGGAGCGAAAAGGCGGCTGTGGTTCGACACTGCTGCCAGAAAACTTAGCAAACTTCGGGCAGATCCTCCCACCTGGGGCGAGAGCTCAGGCTGGCCCCGGGCTTAGCCCCGCGACCTTTTCCTTTCACAGTGTTTAGAAAGCAAGCAGCCTCCAGGCGCTTTTCTGTCGGACTCGTGCAAGGACGATTTCGCATAGCTTTGGTGCTGGAGTCTGATGCCTTTGAGTTTCTTTTTAAAACAGTATTAATGTAATAAGGGACGTAATAAAAAGAACAAAGGACAAATTGGTTCAATTGTTTTAGTTTTGTGTAGTGTTTTAAAACAACCCGGCTTCGGTCTATGGCTTGTTATTGCTTCAAGATGTTTTAAAGGCCCTTTAAGTTCCCTTTGATGCCTCATCCAGGCATGTTACTACTTAAAACGTAGTGATACATAGATTCCCCGTTCCTTAATATAACTACACAGTACAATAAAACTAGAACCCAGTAACCTCCAGCATTGAAATTGCCTGTCCTGAGAAGACCCAGCAGCCACTGGTTCAGATACCATCATAATGTCCTCTGTTAACTTTTAAAATATAAATGATGGGGGACTTGGGTGGCTTGTTTGAGTAAAATACATACACACAAAAAAAGGTAGTTGATTTTTGTGTCATTTGTTAATTGCTTTTCATTGGTCACCAACCCATTAGCAGTCTGCTTGAATGGCTTGGATCTGAACGAGCTGAAACACGAAGCAATGACTATGGAATTGCTTGCCTGGCTCATAGTAGGTGCTCAAAAAAAATTCCAACTCAAGGGGACATGGGATGTTGAAAACCCATAACCATAGCGCTCTTCCGTTGTTCACATGGGCATGGGACCAAAGAAAGGTAAAGTAGATATGTTGGGGAAAAGGTGGCCCAGCATGAGAAGGTATGGCTCTTTGATATGGGGGTGGGGGTATTAACAGGTTAGTGAGCACTCTGGATTGGGTGGTTCCTAGGAGGAAGGTCAACTCAAAACCTGTGTTCAGAGGCATCCATTCAGTGCTGAGCAGCTCAGCGAGAGACAAGGAAACCCTGCTAGGTGGGCAGGTCAGAACTGCCTGAAGTCATCGTGGACTCTTGCCCGTCCTAGCAGGTCACCGAACCCTCTTCCATCATTACCTACTCCTCGGTCACTACCGTGGGCCACCCTGATGTCAACAGTCTCTCCCATTTGTAATATGGCTACCCACGTGGAGGGAGAGTAGAGGCAACAGAGTAAGAATGCTCTTTCTACATAGAACGCACATCTAAATGTGTCAGTGTCTTGGGTGACTCAGTTTAGACCAACCGAAGCTCAACCTTTCTCTACTGATGGGTTCCTGTATTAGTTACTTTTCTATTTCCGCGATAAAACACAATGACCAAGCTTAGAGAAGGAAGGGTTCATTTGGGCTTTATGGCTTTATCACCATCACGGGTGAGTTGGGATCAGGATCAGCTGCGAACTCACATTTTGAACAGCGGAGAACTAACTGGGAATGGCGGAAGGCTTTGATACCTCAAGCCGGCTCCCCGGTGACCCATTTCCTCCAGCAAGGCAGCTCCCGAACCTCCCCAAACAGCGCCACCAACAGAGAGCTAAGTATTCAAATGCTTAAACTACCACATTCCACCCACTGGCATCTCCCATCTGCGGCCATGGGATAATGCAGAATGCATTTAGTTCAGCTTCAGAAGTCCCCATAGTCTTTCAGTTTCAACTCTGTTTTAGAGGTCTCAGAGTCTCTTCTGAGACTCAAGGCAATCTGTCGGTTGTAACCTCCTGTAAAATCCAAAAGCGAACGACTTACTTCTAATGCACAGAGTATATACACCATTTCAAAAGGGAGGGATGGCGGTATGGAGAGGAAACTGGAACAAAGTAGGAAGCCCAGCAGGGCAAACTCCAAAATTCTCTACCTCCTTGTCTGATGCCAGAAGGCTTAGATGTCACTGCCCTTGTTTTTTGCTTCTTTGGGGGGCCGGTCACCCAGCTCCCGGAGGCTTATTCTTAATTATAAACGTGCGGCTTTTTTTTTTTTTTTTTTTTTTTTTTTTTTTTTTTTTTTTTGCCAGCTTTCCTTAACTTACATTATCCTGTCTACCTTTTGCCTCTGGGCTTTTCCCATTCTCTTACTTCTGTAGATCTTACTCTTACTCTATGGCTTGCTGTGTAGCTGGGTGGCTGGCCCCTGGAGTCCTCCTCCTCCCCTGGCTGTTTCTTTTCTTCCACGTCTCTTTTCTCTTCCTATCTATTCTCTCTGGCTGCCAGCCCCGTCTATCCTTTCTCCTGCCTCGCTTGTGTCCGTTCAGTTCTTCCTTAGACCATCATGTATTTTAGACGGGCACAGTAACACAGCCTCACAGAGTTAAACAGGTGCAGCACAAACAAAAAGCAACACACCTTAAAATAATACTCTGCAGCCCTCCCAGCTCCGCTGCCTGTAATACAGTCTTCTCGCCTGGGTTCTTCTGCTCCCTGTGGGCCGCTGTCCTTGGCAGACTCTTCCCACAGCTCTGGCATCTCCAACATCTTGGGGTCTAAATCGCACCTGTGGCTTCCCTTCCTCCACATCGTCACACAGTGGCCTTTCAGGGCCCCCACAAAAGGACTCTTCTGCCATACGCCTGACCTCAGCGGCCCTCTGAAACCATGGAGTAAGATTCTATAATCCCTTTACGTGTATATCCTTCATGACTGAAGCCAGCATCTGCTGCAGAATGTTCCTTTACCCTGTGTGAAGATGTGCCACTGCCATTGGTTTAGTGAAGAAGAGCTGGATGGCCAAGAGATAGGCAGGAAGAGATTAGGCGGGACTTCCGGGGACAAGAGAGGCCTCCGGGAAGAAGAAAGGCGGAGTCACCGGTCAGATGTAGAAGGATCAAGATGTGCAGGATGAGAGGTAAAAGCCACAAGCCACGTGGCAGTGCGTAGATGAATAGAAATGGGTTGATTTAAGTTAGAAGAGCTAGTTAGGAACAAACCTGAGTTAAGGCCAAGCATTCATAATTAATAATGTCTCTGTGTCATGATTTGTGAGCTTTTGGTCCTGACAAGAAAGTTTGTCTACAAGCACCACCTGGACAACACTATCTAGTTCAGCTCCAGTTTGGGATGGACCCTCTTCCCCTTGAATGACATTGGCCACAGCTTTTGTTTGCTCTTCCTTTCCAGGGGCAGAGAAATCTTTATCTCCTTCAGCACAAGCTTTGGCTGCAACATGAAAGTTCCCAGTGCTCTCTTTTTCTCCAAACTGTACATTTCGTATTTCTTTGTGCCCTGCTTGCTCTTTTTTTTTAAAAAAATTGTAGATCTGTGTAACCATGCAACAGTCGATATTAGGCTGTCTTGAAATCTCCTCTACCCAAGAGATCAGACCAGTGGTTTTACACTTAATCTCAGGCAAATTCTCAGGGCAAGGGCAGAAGGCAGCCATAGCTTTTGCCGAAGTCTCACAAGAGCAGTTCCTAGCCTAGTTGCTCTTAAAGTCCTTTTTTCCTTCTGAAGCCTCTTGAGCTGGTCATCGATAGCGTCCAAAGCTTCCAGCACTACAGCCTTCCAAGCTCCTACTTGGCTATCCCATTAAGCCGTGCTTACAGAATTCAACTGCTGTCTAGTTCAGAGCCTTACAGTCTTCGACTTTATCCCAACCGCCCCCCCCCAAATCATTCTGTCACAGCAATACCCCCTCCATACACACAAAAAATCAGTCTGTCACAGCAATACCCCACTCCCTGGTACAAACTTCAGCCTTAGTTCATTTTCTGCTGCTGTGATAAAAGATCTTGACCAATGCAATCTAGAAAAGGAAGAGTTTATTTGGGTTACAGTTTCAGAGGGAGGAGAGTCTATCACCATCACAACAGGGAAGCGTGGTAGCAGGCAGGCATGGCTACAAGGGACAGCTGAGAGCTCACATCTTAAATGGCAGGCAGCAAGCAGAGAGAGCTAACTGAGGTGAGGCTTTGGTATCTCAAAGTCTGCCCCCTAGTAAGGCTTTCTCCAGAAAGGCCACACATCCTGTGCCTCACCAGACATCTACCAACATGGGACAGACCAAGTATTCAAAGGCCCAAGAATCTGAGGGACAGCTCGTTCAAACCAACTCAGTTCTCTACCTCCCACGTAGACTCCTTTCTCCTGTTCTCTCTTCTCACCCTTCTTCCCTGGCCGTTTCACATGCTTGGGTCTCTAGGACAGTGGTTTTCAACCTGTGGGTCACGACCCCCCTTTTGAGGTATTCACGGGGTGAAATATCAGATATCCTGCATATCAGATATTTACATTATGATTCATAACAGTAGTAAAATTGGTTATGAAGTAGCAATGGAATAATTTTATGGTTGGGGGTCACCACAACATGAGGGACTGTATTTATTAAAGGGTCACAGCATTGGGAAGACTGAGAACCACTGCTCTAGGTGGAGAAGCTTCCTTGCCTTTTATCCCAACATTTTTACCTCCACATTTATTTCCCCAAACTGTTGACTCTTTAGGTTGAGACTTAAATGATGGTGTCTCAGAGTTAGATCTCCTCCTACCCACCATCCTCCACCCTCCTTTGGACAAACTAAGATGCCCCTGCTAGGTGCTCTAATAGCTCCCAATTTCTCTTTTTGAGAGGAGGAAGATTGGAGATAACCTTGAACTCTGATCTTCCTGCCTTTACTTCCCAACTTCTGGCCTTATAGGTATACAATACCACACGGTTTAATAATGTGTGTATGGAGTGTGTGTGTGTGTGTGTGTGTGTGTGTGTGTGTATGGTGTGTGTGTGTGTGTGTGTGTGTGTGTGTGTTTAGAGGCCAGAGGTTGGCACCGAGTCCTATATCCCTCTCCACCTGATTTTTTGAGATGGGATGTCTCAGTGAATCTTCCATCCATTCATTGCTTAGACTGGCTGGTCAACAAGCCCCTCCCCCATTCTTCTCTTCTGCTTCTCAGTCCTGGGATTGCAGACAGGCTGCCACACTTGCATGAGTGCTAGGAATCCAAACCCAGATCCTCACTCTGTGCTGCAGGTTCTTTACCCTGGACATTCCCTCCCTCCCCGTTTGGTGTTGGAGATTGGACCTGGGGCTCCAGGCCAAGTTATACTCTAAGCCGATAATAATTATTTGATCCATGCGTTCCTTGAGGACTTTCAGCCATGCTGGATTTTTGAAGATTTTTTGTTTGTTTGTTTGCTTGTTGTTTTGTGGTTCTGAGGATTTAACACAGAGCCTCTGCGTGCTAGGCAAGGACTCCGCTACTGAGTTTTGCACACCCATTTCTCCTCTTGTAACACTTTCATTCTTTGTCTGCGCACCGTGACGATTCCTCAGTGGAACAGGAATGGAACCTCCGAGGACAGGGATTGCTTCTTGAGCAATATTCCATGTCCAGAGTCTGGCTGTTCGGTGACAGCATGTCTCGTGAGTAGATGTGCTTTATGAATCGGGAGGAAGGGAAGATCCGAACGGAAGAATTGAAGGCTGAGCTCTGTGGTACCGTGGTGGCCTAGAATGCACAGGAGAGGGAAAAAGGAAGGGAGCACTAAACCCAAGTACTTGGCAGTAGTGAGGAGGGAGGGGAGGAGGAGCAGGAGGGTGCGCCTCTTGCTGAATATTCTCAAGCACTGGCGTGGAAAGGTCATACCTGAGTGGGGTTTGTCGCTTGGCTTTGTGTTGTTTTTGCAATGCTGGGGCATCTAAAAAAGCTGTTGTCTGCTGGGCGAGCACTCTAGGGCTCTGTACTGAGCTGCTACTAGTCCCAGATCTAAGGTTTGGTTGGTTTTCTTTTTCTTCCTTTTCTCTTCATTAGTTTTTTGTGGTAAGGTTTTGCTGTGGGATGTCTTTCTGTATGCTGTGAATATGTGTGGCTCTCATTGGCTAATAGATAAAGCTGCATTGGCCTATGGCAGGGCAGGATAAGGTTAGGTGGTACCTTCAAACTGAAGCCGAGACAAAGAAGGGTGGAGTCGGGAGAGATGCCAGCCAACGCCAAAGGAGCAACAAGATGCCAGCAGACTGGTAACGTCATGGCCACGTGGTAACATATAGTTTAATAGGAATGGGTTAATTTACGATGAAAGAGCTAGCTAGCAAGAAGCTGGAGCCATAGGCCATACAGTTTGCAATTAATATAAGCCTCTGTGTGATTATTTTATAAGCGCCTGCCAGACCATGGGGCCAGGTGGGACTGGAGAAATTTTCATCTACAGGGTCTTTTGTTCTCCAAACTTGCAATGTAGCCATGAAGGTTGAACTGTAACATCCTAATTCTCTTGTGTTCACCTCCTCAGTGCTGGCATTACAGGTATGAATACTTTACTTAAGGTTTATTTCCTAAGCTTCTTATTTTATTATTATTATTTTTTAGAGAAATGAGATGTTTTATTTTTTATTTTTTATTTTTTTTCATTTGTTTGTTTGAGACAGAGTCTCATGTCTCCTAGCCAGGTTGTCCTTGAACGCACTATATAGCCAAAGATGACCCTGAACTTTGGATCCTCCTGCCTCTACCTCCTGAATGCTAGGATTACAAGCATGTGGCCCCCATACCTGAGAGACAAGGGCCTTACGCGGGGGTCCAAGCTAGCCTTGAACTTTTCACGATCCTCCAGCCCCAGTCTTCCTAGCGCTGAGATTACAGACATGAAAGACCGTGTGTGGTACATGGTTTTCTTTGTATCCTCAACGCTAGCACAGTGCCTGACCCAGGCTTACTTAGGTGCTCAATCACTCCAAGATAAATGCAGTCTCTCCAGCTGGCTTTTGGGGTGGCTGCTTTCCCCAGCCAGCCCTTGCTGACAGCGGGCTGGTCTGCTTCAGTTCTGGAGCTCGGGCTCAGCATGGGCTCAGCACAGGCCGCCCCTCCTTGACTTCCTGCAGAAGCACAATTGCTCCCAGCCATTCTGCAACTGCAACCCCACCTTTCTGGCTGGAGAGTAGGTGTGCGACCTAGTTCTGGCCATTGGGGTAGGCAGGCAAGTTACGCCAGGGCCTTGTGGGAAATGTTTTTCTTCCTCATAACAGGAAACCCCCAGACCTACTTTGGACATTGTGATGTGAGGATGTGATACTTAAGCATGCTGCAGCCATCTTATTTGCACGAGGAAGCTAGGGTTCCAAGCTTCCACATCCATGCTTCTCTTCTCCTCCCATTCAGTTGTTTTTAGTTCATCTGTTCCTTCTTCAGGGAGGACTTCCCGCCCAGCTTTGTGCATTGTTTTCTGTGACCGAAGCAGCTCAGGAAGGGAAGGTGTATTTGGCTCCTAGTTGGAGCGGACAGTTCCCTCATGGCAGGGACGGCACAGCATGGAGAGCAGCCGTGGCCATGGTGGCAGAAATGGGTGGCGGCTGGTCACAGCGCATCTGTGGTCCGGAAGCAGAGAGACAGCTCACTTTCTCATTTTTCACTTTTGTCCACCCTGGGGTCCCAGCCCTCGGGGCGGCGCTGCCCGTATTCTGAGGGGTCTTCCTCCCCCGGGTAAACCTGTCTGGAAACACCCTCACAGACACCCCCAGTGGTGTATCTCCTAGGCGACTCTAGAGTGAAGACAACCATTGCAGCTTTCTTCACTGACTGTCTGTCTCATTCCATTCCTCTCCCTTCTCCATTCACAGCCCTATGTAAACATGCCATTGACCAAAGTTAGCTTATCTTCGTGTGTGTGTGTGTGTGTGTGTGTGTGTGTGTGTGTGTGTGTTGCTGGAGGGCTTCTCTCCAGGTTCCACCAAGCCCCGCAGTCCCACAATCCACGTATAAAATAATCACTCAGACACTTATATTACTTACAAACTATATGGCCGTGGCAGGCTTCTTGCTAACTGTTCTTGTATCTTAAATTAACCCATTTTATAAATCTATACCTTGCCACATGGCTGGTGGCTTACCAGCGTCTTTACATGATGCTTGTCCTGGCGGTGACTGCAGTGTCTCTCCCCCCTTCTTCCTGTTTCCCCAATTCTCCTTTCTCCTTGTCCCGCCTATACTTCCTGTCTGGTCACTGGCCATCAGTGTTTTATTTATATAGAGCGATATCCACAGCATGTGTGTGTGTGTGTGTAGGTGTGAATGTGCACATGAGTGTGTGTGGAATCCGGGTTGATACGGGGAATCTTCTTCAATTCTCTTTCACCGTATTCCTTTGAGACAGGATCTCAATCAAACCTAGAGCTCACCTGTATGACTAGCCTTGCTAGCTAGCTTGCTATGGACACTCCTGTCTCTACCCTTCCAGGGCTAGAATTGTAGGCAAGCAGCCATACCTACCCAGTGTTTTTATGTGGGCTCTGGGAACCTGAGCTCTGGTCCTCTTGTTTGAGGGGCGAGTGCTCTAACCAGTGAGCCATCTCCCCAGCGCTATCCCACTCTTAAAAAAAATTGTATTTTTTGTTCCTTAGAAGGAGGGTGAGGACACTTTCCTCCATTCCTCTGTTGTAGACAGCAGAGTGAGAGGTATTCCCTGGGGATTTATGGATTAATGAGTGACAAGATGACCACAAGATAACCCAGACTGGACAGGATGACCACGAGATAAGCCAGGTTGAAAGCGACTCCGGGGCTGGTAGATCCGTGTCTGCAGAGCCCCGATTTCTCTTTTGTGCTTTCATCGAATGTAGTTCCATGTCAGGCAGCTGGTCTAGTGCAAGAAATAAATAGCCCCGGGATTTCCTCTTTTCTGTTAGGGTTTAGAAGCTTTCGGTTTCTTGATCAGGGAAGTTTCTCCTTGTCTGGGGACGGGAGAAGTGACAAGAGCAGAGACGTGCCATGTGACTGTGAAACTGTCATGTGACTGTGAAATTGTGGACGGCACAGGTCTGCATGACTTAGAGAACAAGGCCACTGTCTCTGAAGTGAAGTGGGAAGGACACGGAGGGCCGCCCGTCTCTAAAACACTGCCGTGCTGTGGAGAGTCTTTCAAACATCTCTACAAGTCCCTACTTACCCATCTGTTTAATCCATCCGTCTGTCCAGTTTAAAATTGCCAAGAAAACATGGAGTATCGGAAGTGTTGAGGTTGAATTAGATGGCTAAGAATTGGTTTTGTTTTAGGTAGAAAAACTCTTGCTACATAGTCCAGTCTGGCCTCAAATCCTCAATCCTCCTGCCTGTACTTCCTGAGTCCTGGGATTATGGGTGTGCAGTACTCCACATGGTCTGACGACCAAGAGTTCTGATGAAGTCCACACTGTGCGTATCATTCCCTGCCTGCTTCTCTAGGGAGTGCAAGCGTTCCTAATGCAGGTGCAGAGTGGCCCTGGATTCTGTTTTGGTTGGTCATGCGATTCAGAGACACTGGCACCAAAATAGCCAGGTGTGGTGCGACACAGCTGTATTCCCAGAGGTAGGGTGGGTTGAGGCAACAAAATTAAAAGTTTAAGATTAGCCCTGGCAAGACGCCGATGCTGGCGGCGGTGGTACACCCCTTTGCTCCCAGCAATTGGAGGCAGAACCAGGCAGATCTCTGAGTGTGAGACCAGCCTGGTCTGGTGAGGGCTACACAGACAAACCCTGTCTTGACCAACCAACTAAACAAACAAAAAGATTAACAATGGCTAGAGATTGAGTTCAAGACTTGCCTGGGCTACTCCAGATCCTGTCTCAAAACAAACAAAAAATTGACAGCAAAATTAGGGGTTGGGGGAAGTGTTCAACCAAGAACAATAGCACTAGTAGTTGAATCCTTGGATCTCGGAACCTAAGTAGGAGAGTTCGAACAAGAGGATGTGGGGAGATAGCTAAGGGATGAACATCTGGACATTCCAAATATCTAGAAAGTGAAAGTGCTGGGAATAACATCATGAGTGACCTGGAACTCTCAGGGGTGAGGGGTCAAAAGGGAGGCCTGTGAGTTTAACATCTACAGGTGAGCGGTCCCTGGGATGGCATGGTCCAGGGAATATGGGTGGAAGAGGAAGCTAGAGAGCAGAGACACTCCTGAAGAGTCGACAGAGAGGACATCAGTGGGCACTGTGCATGGCTCCATGGGGATCCTGAAGTTACTCAGAACCGTGGCCATGGGATCTGGTGAAGACCCAGCCTCCTGCCATGGGATCCTGTGAAGACCCAGCCTCCTTCTGCCAGGGGATCCAGTGAAGACCCAGCCTCCTGCCATGGGATCCTGTGAAGACTCAGCCTCCTCCTGCCACGGGATCCTGTGAAGACCCAGCCTCCTTCTGCTATATCTTCAGTCTATAGGAAAAAACCTGCCAAGAAACTGCTGGTGTCAGTTTTGCTGTCCTTAAAGCAGCTTACCTGAGTCGTGGGTAGCTCGAGGTAAACGTTATCATTCATGTTTGGCTACCTATTGGTTATTTTTTCTTGTAAAATACATCAGTAGCTTAATTATTTCTATAGCATTGAGATTTTAAGTTAGCTCTAATGGACCAGTCAGAGATACTAAAGAATTATCATATTTCTTCATAATTCTGAAGTCAGTGAATTATACATGCAAAGATTTATATAGTAATTTTACTGCTGATTGGGAACCGAGTTTGTTCATTGTTATTTTACTTATCTATTTTTTTTTTTTTGAGACAGGGTTTCTCTGTGTAGCCCTAACTGTCCTGGAACTCGCTCTGTAGACCAAGTTGGCCCCCAACTCAGAGATATGCTTACCTCTGCCTCCCAAATGCTGGGATTAAAGGCCTACACCACCAGGCTCAGCATTGTTATTGTTATAATAATAACATCACACACTGAGCAAGGTGGGTTCGATGTAGTATGTCCCCCAAGAAGCTAGATCTGCAGTATGGAGGTGATAAGTAGGACCTTTAAGAGATGGGACCTTAGCAGGCTCATGGTGGTTCCTGCCTGCAATCCCAGTATTAGGGAGACAAAAGTGGATCTCATATTCTAAGTCTGCTTGGATACATGGGAAGACCCATGTTTTGTTTTTCTATTTTAAGTGTGTGTGTGTGGGGGGGGGTACAATAACTAAATCACATCAGGCCAGGACATCCCAAAATGATAATGGAGATGCTATAAGAAGTGATATTTGCCATATATTTGGAGAGAGGAGCCTTGAGTCCCATTTTGGGCTGTAAAGAATATAGGATAATATAGGATACAGGATACAGTGGGAAGGCAAGACAGGACAGATCAACTCAGGCCATGTCATAGAGAAACTGCAACTCAACACTAGGAAGCATGGATGGACTTTGAAAAGATAAATACCACGGTAGCATATAAAGCGGTATTAAAGGATTTGGGGAGATGGCACCTGGCACGAACACGTAAGGACAGAAGTTCAAATCCCCAACGTCCACACACATGCTGGGCAGGTGTGATGGCTGCGTGTAGTCTCAGTGCTCAGAAGGGGGAGAGAGGGTCCCTGGAGCAAGCTGGCTAGTGAGACTAACCAAATTGGCATGTTCTGGGTTTAAAAGAGAGACCCCGCCTAAAGACATAAAGTGGAGGGCAACCGAGGAAGAAACTGACATCAGCCTCTGGCATTTCCTGACTTCCTGTGAGGCTCCTACTCAATACCCCGCCCCCTTTTTTTGAGGGTTTCTCTGTGTAGCCCTGGCTGTCCTAGAATGTACTATGTAGACCAGGCTGGCCTTGAATTCAGAGATCCACCTGCCTGCTGAGTGCTTGGATTAAAGGTGTGCACCACCTCCGCCCAGCTTTCAATAAACCCATCTTAAACTGATCTTAATAAGTTGAAGGTGTAGATGCAGTTTAGCACCACAGTCCTCCATGGAGAACTGTCACTGCATAGCAGGCCAGAGCAGATCCCATGGCCTGTCACCAGCTCCAGGGGAGATGAAAATCTGAAATTTAGTGGTTCCTTTTTACACCATTGTAGAGAGTATTAGTCATGGTTCTCCAGAGTCATAGACAGCATGAATTTCTCTCTCTCTCTCTCTCTCTCTCTCTCTCTCTCTCTCTCTCTCTCTCTCCACACACACACACACACACACACACACACACACACACACACACACACACACAGTAGATTTCTTAGAATGACTTCTGGGCTTTGGAAAGTCTTAGAATGTGGTAGTTGCTCAGTCCATGAGGTTGGATGTCTCAGCTGGTCTCCGGTATACACTGGAATCCCAAAGAAATAGGTTCTAATGCTAGTGAAGGAGTGGACTTGCTAGCAAGGTGAGGGCAAACAGGCAATAGAGCAAACAAAAGCTTCTTTCTTCAATGTCCTTACATAGGCTTCCATCAGAAGGTGGATTATGATATGAATTACAGATACGAAATAAGGTGTGTCTTCCTACCTCAAAGATTCAGATTAGACCTTCCTACTTCAAATTAAGCAACAAAACAAAACAAAACAAACAAACAAACAAAAAAAAAACCCAAAAAAACCTCTCCATTTTTATATTTAGTTCTAGATGTAGTCAAACTGACAACCATCACTGCTGCTGTGGGATGTCATTCTGTATGCTGTGAATATGTGTTGCTCTGATTGTTTGATAAATAAAATGCTGATTGTCCAGCAGCTAGGCAGGAAGTATAGGTGGGAGAAGCAGATAAGGAGAATTCTGGGAAGAGGAAGAGCAGAGTCAGGAGTCACCAGACAGACAGAGGAAACAAGATGACAAGGAAGAACTGAGAAAAGGTACCAAGCCACGTGGCTAAACACAATAAGAATTATGGGTTAATTTAAGTGTAAGAGCTAGTCAGTAATAAGCCTGAGCTCATGGCTGAGCAGTTATAATTAATATGTGCTTCTGAGTGATTATTCTATACACGGGCCTTGGGACTGCGGGGGCTTGGTGGGACCAGAGAAAACTTCCAACTACACATCTCAAGTCCACTCCTTGTCAACTTAACACATAATCATATCTCATCATGCCTAGGATGGTGGGAAATACGTTAAGGCCAGTGGATTCCAGGTCACTGGCTGGGAATGGTGCCATATTGGGGGCTCAGTGCTGGGCTCTGCTGTTGGCAGATCTGGTACTCAGCAGCAAGGTCAGCCTTGGTGAGTAGAAGTCAGTGTTGTCAAGCATAACCCCAGCTCTGCCACCATGGCTACTTTGTTCTTGGGCCTACTGGGCAATGACAGGAATGCCGGAGGAAAGAGGTTGACTGTCCACAGAACAGGTCATCCTATCTACTTGATTACTGAACTCCTCCTCAGCTGAAGTCACCTGTTGATGAGCATTTGCACAGGACACAAGTATCTTCACACCCTTCAACCATTTGGAGAGATCCATCCATGTACTTCTTCCCCAGATATCCTTCTCTCCAATTTTCCAATCAAGCTGTTTCCAAATCCCTGGCCATCCAGCCAATCCATTGGCGAGAGCCCATGAATCAGTAAACAATCGCACATCTGGCCATTTCTCCTTCCCAACAAACTGTAATACCATGTGTGCTGCCTGAAGCTCTGCCCACCAGGAAGATTTCCCTTCACCAGTCTCTTTCAGAGTTGTCCCTGAAAGGCGCTGTAGTGCTTCAGCTGCCCGCTTCTGGATGGTGCCTGCATACCATGCGGAATCATCAGTAAACCAGACCCTAGTCTTCTCTTCCTCAGTCAACTGATCGTAGCGAACACCCCACAAGACTCTAGGTGCATGCTTGGCAACAGATGGCATTGTAATGGGAGTACAAACCGTAGGCATTTGGGCAACTTCTTCATGTAACTTGCTTGTGCCTTCAGGACCTGTATGTATGGGCCCAATCACGTATATACCACTTCCATTTGATAACCGATTGCTGCTGTGCATGTCCTACTTCATGAATTGTTGGGTCAGGTAACACCCAGCTCATGATGGGCAGCTCAGGTCACATGGTAACTTGGTAGCCCATTGTCAAACGTTCCGTTTCCACTACGGCCCAATAACAGGCCAAGAGCTGTCTGTCACAGGGAGAATAGTTGCCTGCAGATGAGGGTAGAGAATTGCTCCAAAATCCCAAGGGTCTCTGCTATGATTCACCCATAGGGGCCTGCCAGAGACTCTGAATAGCATCCCTGTCTGCCTCTGGCCTCCTGGAGCACATGGTCCAAGTGTAGAGTAGCCCGCACAGCAGCCTGGACCTATTGAAGAACCTTCTGTTGTTCCAGGCCCTACACAAAGATAGCAGCTTTCCGAGTCACTTGGTATATGGGCTGGAGTAACACATGCAAGTGAGGAATGTGCTGCCTCCAGAATCCAAGTGAGCCCACCAAACGTTATTCTTCTTTCTTGGTGTGAGGGGCAGGTGCAATCACTTATCCTTCACCTTAGAAGGAATGTCTCTGCATGCCCCACACCACTGGACTCCTAAGAATTTCACTGAGGCAGAAGACCCTTGAATTTTGGTTGGATTTATTTCCCATCCTCTGATGTGCATATGGGTTACCAGTGAGTTCAAAGTGATTGCTACTTCTGCTTACTTGGTCCAGTCAGCATAATGTCATTAATATGGTGAGCCAGTATGATGTTTCTGGAAGAGACAGACAATCAAGATCTCGTCTAACTAAGTTATGGCACAGAGCTAGAGAGTTAATATATCCTTGAGGTAAAACTGTAAAGGTGTACTTGCTGGCCTTGACAACTGAAAACAAATTCCTCTCCTTCGGTCCTTACGAACAGGTACTGAGAATAAAGCATTGCTAGCTCAGTGGCTGCACACGGTGTACCAGATGTGTTAATTTGCTCAAGTGAGGGTACAATGCCTGGTACCTCAGTGGCCATCAGAGCCACTACCTGACTGAGAAGGTCCATATCAACAGTCTCAGCCTGATCCAGTTTTACGTTCCTTCCACTGTTATCCCACACCCTCAAAATCCATTCCCACACACATTCTCTAGACTTCTGCTTGAATGAATGAGCAAACTCATTAAGCTCTTTAGTAGTGTAGCTTACCTCCTCATGGACTATATTTTCTACCTCCCCTCTAGGAGCCAGCTTTGTCTAAAGCCTGGGTATAGGTCTCGAGACAACTCCTGGTGGACCCTGCCGGACATCAGTATTGTCTGGCCTGGCATGTCCTTCAGAGAAGGTCACTGCTGGTGTAGCAGACAATGAAGGATTCATTTCTTCAGTTAGGGTGAAAAAGGCAATATTTCAAGGGGTGGGGCTGAGGGCAGAGTGTTGACTTCCTTAGGTGAGATTAAACCCATGAGAATCTGAGGGTTCAAAGTTCTCAGCTTCACTAGGGTCCTACCACACAGCCCCACCCCAAGTTACATGATCCCATTCTTTATCAATTAATGCCCTTGCTTTAACTGCCAAAAGCCTCCAAAGCTGGGACTTGAATTTTTGCTGTAATTCAACCAGCTTGATTTTCCACAGCTTGAGCTCTGTGGCTGCTAGAAAGAAGGTCTATTCCAGTGCATACTTAGAAACTTTTAGACCAGTGATTCTCAACCTTCCTAATGCTGCGGCCCTTTAATACAGTTCCTCCTGTTGTGGTGACCCCCAACCATAAAGTTATCTCACTGATACTTTATAACTGTAATTTTGCTACTCTTATGAATTGTAATGTAAATATCTGATATGCAGAATGTCTGATATGCAGCCCCTGTGAAAGGGTCCTCATGACCCACAGCTTGAGGACCACTGCTTTAGACTCTTTATGCTCATCTGGAGCGGGCCAGTTTTATCACTGAGTTCATTGCTGTCCTTCACCCGAGTCTGAGATGCTAGAAGTTGGTTAGTTTTATCATGGAGCTCATCTGTATCCTTTGTCAATTTATCTGGAGAAGTCAGGAGATACCTGACCAGTATCATCATTTTCCTTATTCTTCCTCAAATTGTCAGAAGCCTTTTATACAAGGTCATTAAATCCATTGTCACTCACAGTTGTTGAATCAGGATAATCAAATGCATTTGTCTCTTTAAGTCTGTAATGTAGTTCACACCATAGGCTTCCAGTCCTCTCTGAGCTGCCTACGGGGAGAGGCTTCAGTAACCTGGGAGGCTTCAACAATTGTAGGTGTTGGCAAATTGAAAAGCTTATTCCAGATACTTAAGAGATCCGTCTTTATACTTCTCTTTTCTAGAAGTACTTCTAGTCCAACTTCTGTATTAGTCAGGGTTCTCTAGAGCAACAGCACTTATAGAATGAATCTCTCTCCATATATATAGAAAGGGAGTTTATTAGAATGACTTACAGAATGTCATCCAGCTGGTTGTGAACAGAAAGTCCAGAAATCTAGTAGTTTAAATAAATAAAGTCATTAGGTTAAACCATTCAACCATGGACTGTCCATATGTGGATGCATGTATACACGTTGCGTCTTTTTGCTTTTGAGGGTTCGCACACGCATTTTTTTCTCCCTCAGTGATTCAGCCAGCAGAATGTGAAATACACTTGATGTGCTGACACATTCATGTCGTCTTCCCTTTTCTCCTTCTTCCCAAAGGACTGCCTGCCCGGCCCCCCCAGATCTTCGCATCTAAAGCGAGTGACATTGTACAGGCGTCCAGGTGCATGGCAGGACTTAGCCCTGTAGGCCTGGCTCTCCCAACGTGGCGCATCCACAAGGGCTTCGGAAGTTTGACTGGTTTGTTCATGGAAAGACTCAGCATGTGGTCATCCTTCGGAATGGGGCAGAGGTCTTTATCAACTTTGGGAAGAAAAATTTGCTGGAAAAAAAAAACAAAAAACCATGAACATGATTGGAGTGATTGTCCCAATGGTTGGCAGGAGGGTGACTTTTTTTCTTTCCATTTCTATACTCTGATGTAGTTTTTCTTTAATAAACACACTTTTAAGAAACGAGGAAAAGTGTGTGTCTTTAAAAATAAAATTTAGCCAGAAAGAAGTGTATAAATTTTGTCTAATGAAATGCAAAATCAGCCCTTTGGAAGCCCCCCCAGACTCAGGCACCTGGAAAGGGGGCAGGAGAGCGGAGAGGAGGCGGAAGGTGAGAAGCCTGGGAGAAGGCAGAATTTTTAAGTTTTCAGTGGCTGCTCTGAGTGGTTGGGCCTGCTCAGTTTCTTGAAACTAGAATTCTTCCTCAAAATATCGTTCTACTTGAAAAATCTCTCCAAGCAGAAAAAGCTGAAAACCAGAGGAGCCAGCAAATTAGGCTGAACAGAGCCCAAGTTCCTATTTTTAAAGGCATGTACTTCCTGGGGCCCAGGGTCCACTCTTCCTCTCTACCATCCTTTGCCAGGATCTATTGGATCCAAGGCGACAAAAGAGGAGCCCGTGGTTGGGGCTATGAATGGGAGAGAGCTCCCCAACACCAGAAGACCTGCCTTGGCTCTCCTCAGCTTGAGGGAGGGCGTCTAGCTCCCAGGGTCTTCCTTCGGGCTTGTTTGTTATTGTTCTGAAGGTTTTCAGGGTAACTATAAGCAACAGATCTTGTTAGTTCCTCTTAAGACTGCCCACTCCTCCCCCACCCTTATTTCTCACCTCCCAGCATCCTGTTTGTCTCCCTGACTTGGTTCCCCTGCCCCACCCCTGACCCCCACCCAGCTGCCAGTCCCCTGAGCCATGCTTTCCTTCCCTCAGTGAACTTTTTTCATTTTATTGTGTGTACTGAGACCAAACACACCCTGCGTGCGTCTAGTCCGTTCTTGTGAATTTATTCAGTTTTTAATTCACTAAGACATTGGTTTTTCTCTCATGAAGACACTGAAAGCATAGTCAGATCTGATGGTTGTCTCTTCCTTCCCTTCCCTTGAGGCAATGTATTTATAGACTGAAGGGGAATAAGAGGAAAATGTGGAAATAAGGAAATGTGGGCAGTTATGGTCTAGATATGCAGTCTCCCTAACAGGCTTCTGTGAAGGCTTAGTGTCCAGTCATTGAGAGGTAGGTGGTCAGTCCAGTCATTGAGAGGGGAGTGGTCAGTCCAGTCATTGAAAGGTGAGTGGTCAGTCAGTCATTAAAAGGGGAGTGGTCATTCCAGCCATTGAGAGGGGAGTGGTCAGTAGTCAGTCATTAAAAGGGGAGTGGTCAGTCCAGTCATTGAGAGGGGAGTGGTCAATCCAGTCATTGAGAGGGGAGTGGATCATCAATGCACTGACCTACTCAATGGATGTTCTTACCCACAGGCTGAATGCATAATCTGATGGCATTGTTTGGAGGTGAAGGGAACTTTCAGAGGAGGGGCCTAGGTGGAGGAAGTGGGTCATTGGAGGTGTGTCACTGGGGGGCTTTCTCTGGTTGTTCTCCATCCTCTGCTGTCTATGAGGCATACAGCTAGGTTCTGTCATACCTTCACCCTTGACTCAGCCTTGACCCAGATGCAAAGTGAACAATGGGACAAGTGTCTGGATTGAAACTTACAAAGCTGGGGCCAGAATAAATCTGTCCTTGTATATTGTTTTTCTCAGGAATTTGTCACAGTTACAAGAAACTGACTAACATGGATAAATTTGAACCAAGCACAGGACATTTTTAGTGGTCTTTGCCTGTTTAAACTTGTCTGGTTATGACTGGGTTAGAACTATGTAATGCACTGTACAGATGTTCACATCAGTATGATATTTAGTTTATTAGATGTTTAAAAAATGTGTGTGTGTGTGTGTGTGTGTGTGTGTGTGTGTGTGTGTGTGCCATGTTGGCCATGTAGAGGTCAACTTTACCACTTTGTGGGGTTGTTTCTCCCTCCCATCATGTGTGTGAGTTCAAGGAATCAAACAGATCATAAGAGTTGGCAGCAGTGTCCGTATCTACTGAGCCTTTCCACAGGCCCAGTTTATTACACAGTAAAGAATGTTTCAGCAGGTAATATACAGTGGTACACACCTGTAACCTCAGCACCGAGAGGCTAATGCAGGAGAATGGCCATGAGTTCATCTGGCTCAGCCAGTGAGTACAAAGCAATCCCATGCTACATTGTGAGACTTTGCTTCCAAAAATAACCAAACAAAATACCCACCCAGTATTTTAGCCGGCCAGTAATCTTACACAGGCTATGTTTAGTTAGTTGTCTTCACTGTCATGAAATACCTGAAATAATCACCTTATAGTGAAAAAAAGGTTTATTTCTGCTCAGTTTGAAGATTCCAACCTGATGCCAGTTGGGCCCTTCCTTAAGGTGGCACACCAGGGTTGTTTACCCAGGATTAGGAAGCCAAAGAGCTAGGAGGGGCTGAGTGACCTATAGTCCTCCTTAAAGGTATAATTCAGTAATTTGAAAAAAAAAAAAAACTCCCACTAGGCCCCGCCTTTTAAAGGTGCAAGCACCTCTTTATACTGTTGCCTAGACACCAAACCTTTGACACATGGGTCTGAGGGTGGGAGGGGGTGGGGTGGGACGAAATTTAAGATCCAAACTATAGTATGAACTGTCTGGACTTTGGCTCAATTATTTATTTATTTATTTTTACATTGTTGTGGCAAATGGGTCTGCTAGCTCTCTGGAACCTAGCTCTTCAAATTTTTCAGGTTTATAAAAAATATTGTGGTGGTTTTGAATGAAAATGGCCCCCTACAGGGGGAAGTCATAGGGAGTGACACTGTTAGGAGGTGTGGCCTAGTTGGAGTGGGTGTGGCCTTGTTGGAGGAAGTGTGTAACTGGGGGTGGGCTTTGAGGTTTCAAATGCTCAAGTCAGGTCCAGCGTCTCAGTTTCTTCCTGCTGCCAGCTGGTCCAAGTGTAGAACTCACAGCTCCTTCTCTGGCACCATGTGTGTCTGCCTGCATGCTGCCATGCTTCCCACCATGACGATGATGGACTAAACCTCTGAGCCTGTAAGCCAGCCCCAGTGAAATGTTTTCCTTTTTAAGAGTTGCCCTGGTCATGGTGTCTCTTCACAGTAACAGGACACTGACTAAGGCAAATATTTGTCTTTTAGGACAATATTCATTTTAGAAATACCAGAATAGAAAGAACAATTAGCTCTCCAGCACAAGTGAAAATATAACTCTGCACAGTTGCCACAACGTTATCACAGGAAAATATACTTGTAAAAAAGGAAAATTTTGTCTTTAAAAACACTTACATTTATTTATTTTTTATTTATTTGTGTGTGTGTGTGTGTGTGTGTGTGTGTGTGTGTGTGTGTGTAAGTCAGAGAACAATTTATGGGAGTTGGTTCTCTTTCTACTATATGAGTCCCAGGGATTGAACTCAGGTCATCAGGCTTGACATCAAGTCCTCTACCCCTGAGCCATCTAGACAGCCCTCCATTTCATTTTTTTGAGAAGGGATAAATACTTTGAGAACTCACTGAGCACAACCAAAAGTAGTTGGTCTAATTCCAGAAATGGAAGGTGGTGGTGACGGTGGAGTCCATCAAGATCATGCTTGAACCTTGGGTTTACTATGTCATGGATATTCATAAATTGAAGACTTCCCCCAGATTCACTCAATGTCTGTGTTTGCTTGTGTGCTTATTGGTGAAAATTTCCAACACAATTCATGTTCCTTCACTCGGTGCTGAGACAGCCAGGCATCATGAGGAAGGCTCCTTGCTAGAAAGGGACAGGACAAGCCTTGTTGAGGATTGTCACCTTTTCCCAGGACAGAAACTCTTGGCAGCACCCCCCCCCCCATTTCTTTCCTTCTCTGCTGGAAAGCATCTTTCCAAGGTCCAGCCTTTGGGACTTTTCCATTACTAAGTGGTAGTGCTCTCTGGTGAGTGGTGTGATGTGGATAAGGACATCATTAGCCACACTTGTTAAGGCAGCTCTTTTCCTCTGTACATGGAGGACAAGCATGCTCAGATGCTTAAAAACAGTCCTAGCAGGCTTAATCTAGTCCATTTGGTCCAGAAGACCTGACAAAGCCGCATTGTATAACTCGGACCCCGCGGAGGCAGCGTGTGACGCCTTCCCTGACAACATGGCTGATTATGTTATTTCAGTTCCAGATGACAATCTTTCTATTCCACTGTCTGTGGAAATAAGGGAAGGAAGGCAACGTTTACTTAGCTTATTTTAAAGGAAACCTTTCCTGTGTCATTGTTTTTCAAAAGTGTCTCAATTTTCTTTTCCAATCAAAAACTAAAAGCGTGCCCCCCTAATATTTTAAAATTTGTTTTTAGATTTTACATTATCCTCCCGCATCTTGAGTTTTCCAACTAACTGGACCGCTAACCATCGTTTATATTCTTATGAGGGCAAGGGCTTCAGCTTCTCTTACAGCTTTTATATTTAACAGGCAGTTCTATATTATTTCCTTTACCATGGATTTTTTTTATTACTCTTGTTGACACAGGCCTCAAGGTCGTTCTTTCCATGAAAATCTTTAGTAAAATATAAAAAATTAATATGATCTGAAGAGAAACTGGAGGATGTAAATTTCCTTTTAAATTTAAGGGTCAGCACCCACAGAAAGGATGTCTGTGTTACCACTGGGAGAGTGCTTGTTTCTATGTGTATATTGACACATTGTTACATATCACTTGCTTTGGTATTTTTGAATTACATTCCTGAAAATACAAACTTTATTGGCAATAGTATAGTTTAGATCCTTGCTTCCCAAAGAGATACTATGACAAAATATCCCATTTCAACTATAATCAAAATCTCATGCAAAATGTCCTATTACATCACACCAAAAGGAAGAGAAAGTTATTCCGGGATTAAATGAAGAAGTCAGACTATGACGTCAGTGCCTCCCAGGCAGGGAACCCCTCACAGGCCCCGATTACCTGGAATTTTAGTTGTTGCCTGGATGCCATTCAGTGCAAAGAAATGCACCAAGTCTTCTCAAGGTCATGCCAAGGCAAAATCAAGAGGTCTGGAAGCAAGTGGAAAAACATCACACTAATTTTTCCTAAATGCTCTGCCCTGAATCCAGAGAAGAGAATTCTCTTACGCTGGGCCAGTTTCATTCACACCAAGTGAAGCAGGAAAAGACTACCAGAAGCTAAACCAAATGAGAAAACTCCACAGGAATGCATTTCTCCCAGGATGCCCTCTACTTACAATCGCGTAAACATACTGCAGCTGATTGCCAGAGGTCAGAAAAGCAGAGAGCATACACATTTCTGCGTTCTGTGGCCCACCTGCTTATCTGAGGAAAGTGCCTCTCAATCAGAAAAGGAGAGGAAAGAAGGACAGGAAGTTTTAGGGAGGGAACTTCCTGTGTGGTGGCTCCAATGGGATGTTTATAATAGTGTCAAGCATTTGAATACTTTGTCCCTAGAGGGTGGTGCACTTTGGGGAGGTTAGGAGGTATGCCCTTGTTGGAAGAAGTACGTCACTGGAGGAAGGCTTTGGGTTATAAAGCCGTGCACCATTCCCTCTCTCTGCTTACTGACTGTCAGAGACCTGAGCCCTCAGATTCTTCTCTCAGCAGCCAGCCACCATGCCTGTCTGCCACTACAGTTCCACGTGACTCTTCTCCCTCTGGAAACATAAACTCAAATCTTTCTGTGAGTTTCTTTGGTCAGGATGTTTTCTCACAGCAACGGAAAAGTAAGTAATACAGAAGCTGGTACCAAGGAGTACCAGTTGCTATGACAGACAGGACCATGGGTTTTTCTTGTTCTTTGAGGAATGTGGAAGACTTTGAGATGTTAGACTAGAATGTTAGACTAGACTAGGATGTTAGCCTAACATCTAGAAAAGGGGTTGAGTGCTGTAAGTGAAGCTTAATGGGCCGTCCTAGGAGTCTGGAAGACAGTCCTGCTGAGAGATGCGCAGACCATGGAAGCCCAGTTTAGGAGATTTTAGAGGGAACAATACTAGCAGCTGGGCTGGAGACCACTTTTTAATTTTTTTTAAAAATTAATTAATTAATTATTTTTTTTGTGATATGTTGGCAAAGAATGTGCCTGCTTTCTGCCCTTGTCCTAAGAACTTCTCTGAGGTCAAATGAAAAAGCAATGGCCTAATTTCTTTGCTGGGGGAGATTTCAAGACAGGCTAACGTTGGTTCTGCTGCGTGGTTATTAGTAACCACAACTCTTCAGCAGGTCTGTCGTGAAGCAGAGTAACTGGGGCAGAAGGAAATGCAAATGCACAGAGGAGAAAAGGCGCACCAAGAGCTCTAACGCCGCAGCCAAGGCTTGTGCTGAAAGGGAGAAGGAAATGAAGGACAGGCCGGATCTACATTGGAAGAAAGGGAGGGGCGCCTCTTAGGGCAAGATCCCACCCCACTAAGCTTCCAACTTGTAAAAGGAAAATGCTCAGGTCATTTTCTGCTCCTATAAAGCAACCACACACAGAAGCTGCTGAGAATGTGATTCAAGGGGAGGAGAGTCCATCCGGAGCTGGCAGCCGAAAATGGCGATGTCATCCATAGGCTGCTAGCTTCAGAGTCATAAAGAGTTATGGGATCTTCCTCCGTGGTTCCAGAGAGCTGCTCAGGCCAGGCATGCAGCAAAGCAGTTCCTGCAGGAAGGCCCTGAAAGACCATTGTGCGGAGCTGTCGATGTGAAGCATGGGTTATCTTGGAGACCATGGGATGTCGGAGATGCCAGAACCATGGGATATCTGCCAGAGAGAGCTGCAAACGGGGAATGGAAACCGCCCTAGAGAAAAAAGTACGCTTCAGGCATCAAAATTAGCAGGGCAGAGATATCTAAGCCCTTTGACATGGAACATGGAGCTGGTGTATTTGGTATTTGCTGTGCTGGGTTTGGGTCTTGCTTTGTTCCAGTATTCCATCACTGTGCCTCCATCCCTCCCTTTAGAATGGTTTTATATATATATATATATATATATATATATATATATATATATATATATATATATATATATATTCTGCACCATTATGTGCTGTAGGTATGCAATAACTTTTTGATTTTAGAGGGGTTACAATTGAGAGATTGCCTTGAATCTCAGAAAAGACTTTGGGCTTTGAAACTGAGGTTGTGAAAGACTATGGGGACTTACAGAATTGGACACGTGCATTTTGCATTGTGATATGGCCACGAGACTATGGGGGTCAGGGAGCAGGACATGGTGATTTGGATGAAGATGTCTCCCAGAGTCCCCGGCATGTGAGTACTTTGCCTGTAACTGGTGGTGCTCCTTTGGGAGATTAGGAGGCGTGGCCTTACTGGAAGAAGAGGTGTGTCACTAGAGGAAGGCTCTGAGGTTATGAAGCCCATGTGCAAGTTTGCTCTCTCCGCTCCGGCTTGTGTGCAGCGATGTGAGCCCCCAGTTTCTGTTGTCAGCACCCAGGTGTTGTGCCTGCCTGCTGTCATGTTTCCCTGACGTGAAAGTGATGGACTCTTGCCCCTCTGCAAAAGCCCAAATAAGCCCTTCCTTGTACCAGGCTATTTCTTTCAGGCCACCAACCAGCTCCCAAATCACGACACAGAGACTTCTTATTAGTTATGAAGGCTCAGCTTAGCTTAGGCTCGTTTCTGGCTAGCTCTTTTAACTTCAATTAACCTGTTTCTCTTTATTTCTCATTTGCCTCAGAGCTTCTTTTTTTCCTTTCTTTCTTTTTTTCCCTTCCTTCCTTCCTTCCTTCCTTCCTTCCTTCCTCCCTCCCTCCCTCCCTCCCTCCCTCCTTCCTTCCTTCCTTCCTTCCTTTCTATATATCTTACTGTCACTAGTTATCCTGTCTGTCTGTCTGTCTGTCTGTCTGTCTGTCAGATACCTGGCTTCTGACCCCAGGCATGCCACTCTCCTCCTCATTCCCTTCTCCCTTCTCTTGTTCCTCCTATTTTTTCTCTCGGCCGCCAGCCCTGCCCATCCTTTCTCTGCCTAGCTCTTGGCTGTTCACCTCTTTATTAGACCAATCAGGTGCCTTTGGTAGGCAAGGTGAAACAAATGCAACACATCTTTACAGAATTAAACACCCATCCTTACACTTCTAAACAAATGCAGCATAAACAAATGTAACACACCTTTACACCGTTAAAGTAATATTCCACAACATAAACAAATGTTAACACATCTTTCAAACCACCACAGCTTCTAAGCACAAGTTGATTGGAGGGAAATTTTATTTGCATTTAAATTACTTATAATTTCCCTCACTACAAAACCCACCACTGCTATGTCCTCTTTCTCCATTAGAATATTGTTCCTACCCAAGTACTGGAGACTGAATCCAGGGCCTCTGTAGATGTAACGGTCTTATTAAATAAGAAACACAGAGCCAAATGCAGAGTTAAAAGCCCAAGGGGTCAGAGCAGTAGCTAAGAGCTGATACTAAAAACCCTTTCTTACCCTTCGCTGCCACTGCTGTCCTTCCCCTCAGAAAGAGGCCTACTTCCTGTGTGTCTGTCTTTTTATTGACTTTCTGTTCTGCCTTCTCATTGGTTGTTAACCCCACCACATGACCTCCTCGCCACTGCCTGTCTATATAGACCTCCAGGTCTCTATGGTTGATATTGAGATTAAAGGTGTATGACTCCAAGCTGGCTGTATCCTTGAACACACAGAGATTCTGCCAGTCATGTGATCGGGATTAAGGGCTTGTGCTACCACTGCCAGACTTCTGCTATGGCTTGCTATTAGCTCTGACCCCCAGGTAACTTTATTTACTAACATACAAATAAAATCACATTTCAGCACAAATAAAATATCACCATAAGCCTCCCCAAAGCTGGCCTTGAACTGGTCATCTTCCTGCCTTAGCATCCCAAGTAGCCTGTTGTTGTATGGTATTTTGTTTGTGTTCTGACAAATAAAGCTTGCCTGGAGATCAGAGAAGCAGAGCAGTCAGCCACCAGAGACCTCCACAAAATCTCAGACCAAATGGGGGGGGCTCCTGTCTCTGAGAATCCTCAGACTGAATGGGGGCCCAGGATCCTATCACCAAACGCTTTATATTCCTGTCTCCACTTCTTGATTAAAGGTGTGTGCCTCCACTGCCCAGCTCTATTCCTCTTTTAGACTGGTTTAATCTTGTGTAGCCCAGGATGGCTTTGAACTCCTAATCTTCCTACATGTGTGTGCCTGGTGCCTGTAGAGGTCAGAAGAAGGTGTCAGATCCCCTGGAATTGGAGTTACAGACAGTTGTGAGTCACCATGTGGGTGCTGAGAACTGAACCCAGGTCCCCTGGAAGAGCAGCCAATGGCTCTGAACCATGCAGCCAGCCCTTCTGTTTTCGTCATACTTCCTTTTCTTTAAAAAAAAAAAAAAAAATTATGTGTGTTGGTATTTTGCCTGCATGTGTGAGAATGTCAGATCCCTGGAGGTGGAGTTATAAGCAATTGTAAGTTGCCATGTAGGTGCTGGGAATTGAACCCAGGTCCTCTGGAAGAACAGCCAGTGCTCTTAACTGCTGAGCCACCTCTCTAGCCCCTTGCTCATACTTTCAGTATTATCCCTTTACCAGATTTCTCCTTCTTCACCCTTTCCTTTACCCTAACCATCATTTCTCTTCTTTTTAGTATATGGATACATGGCTTTTTAATGAAATATTATTCCAATGAGGGAAAAGAAAACTTAAGGTTTTCCTTGTTGATATTAATTGATCAGAGGGTCTTTCTCTTTATAAAGAAATGCCACACAAAAAAGTTGGAGGCTTGCTCTCTCCCCTACATTTTAGATCAATTTTTTTTATAAATTATAAATTACAATTCTTTTTGTTTAATTTAATATAGCATCTCATAGTAGTGGGAATTCAGACCAGTGATTCTCAACCTGTGGGTCATGACCCCTTTGTGGGGGGTTGAATGACCCTTTCACAGCGGTTTCCTAAGACCATCAGAAAACACGGATATTTACATTATGATCCATAACAGTTACAAAATTACGGTTATGAGGTCGCAAAATTTTGTGGTTGGGGGAGGGGTCACCACAACATGAGGAACTGTATTATGGGGTCCCAGCATTAGGAAGGCTGAGAAGCACTGTTCTAGACTTTTCATGCGCCTCTAGAAAAAGGACATCCTGCCAATGTGATGATGGCTTGTGCCTGTAACCCCAGCACCCAGAAGGCTCAGGCAGGAGGCCTCTTGTGAGATCAAGCCCAGCCCAGCCTGGGCTACCTAAGTCCTAGGCCAATCTGGGCTACAGTAGGAGACCCCAGCTCAAAAAACAAAAATGTGACACACACAATCAGAGAGGGCGGGGCGGAGCTGGTAGAGATGAATACATGCGTTCAGACATGCGTCCTCTGCAGTTAACTTCCTTTCATCTTTCCCTATAAAGTCCTCTCTGTCCCTTTGTCATACCTTCCTGGACACTAGAAATTCATATCATGCCATCAAATTTACTTAGCTAAACCCCTAAGGAAGGGCTCTGCATCTACCTCTGTAGCTCCATATAAGTCAGTCTAATGGCAAGTCTCCTTTGGAAAGGCTGAAGACTGTGTGCATCTCAGAAAATTCTACCTATCAGAAGATAAATAGAGAGATAAATAGAGAGAGAAAAACAAAGACCAGGCCTTAACAGTGTACTATAAAAGTGTTAGAAAAGAGGAGAAAGTATGAAACCATTGTGTTCGGACATCAGACAGCAGTCTACACAGAACCCTGACCCCTAAGAGAAAAAGACGCAACATAAGCTTCATTTGGCTTTCTGCCTGGAGCTGTTTCTGGATTTCAAACTAGGAAGGAGCAACCAAGGAAGATACTGGTAGCCTTGCTGATAGATATGATGGAGACCAGAGTCTGAGGAAGCTGAGGTGACCAGAAGTCATTGAGTAAAGTTCTGAGAAGAAAAGGCTATCCAATAGTGAGGAAAGCTAATAAATGTGAACTGTGCATAGGAGTCTTTGCAGAGCGCTAGACCCAGGTTCATAAAATGACACAGTGCACTTAGGGCAAAAAGACTAGTAAACTGTGAGATACATAAATCTCCGAGCACACAGGAAGTGGGACTGTGTTGAGATCTGCCTAGCCACAGGAGAGCCCTTGGAACGTTCAGAGGAGATTCCTGAATCATGTGCTGGTAAGTCAGTCAGAACTATCTTTGGAGTAAAGTATACTGTAGACCTGGGGGTGGAATGTTTTTCCAAGATGTATAGAGAAGAAATACTTTATACTTGGGGGCGTCTCACGGTCTCTGCCATGCTCTTCAGAGTGAAGGCAGCCATAGACATTACAGGAGTGCTTGTTTGGGCTGAGCTCCTGTGATGTTTAATCTTGATTGTCAACTTGATTAGATTGAGAGACACCTAGAGTAATAAACCACACCACTGGGTGTGTCTGAGAGGCCGTTCCGAGGAGATTAGCTGAGGGGGAAAGACCTACCCTGAATGTAGCTATGATTCCGGTACTTTGGAAGTAGAGGCAGAGTAGAGGCAGGATTCGAGTTCAAGCTCACCATTAGCTAAATAGGGACTACAGGGGAAGTGATTTCAAAAAACGGAAATTATTCAGTCAAGATCAAAATGATAACCAGATGGAACTATGAAACACAATATACCAGAAGAAGTAAACATGTGGGCAGGGAGAAAAGATTTTGTTGTGTCAGTTTTAAATTTCTTGAAAAGTTAATTGGTTATGTAAAGTAAAATTAATAACGTGCTTTTTTTTGAGACCTATCAAATATGTAGAGGTAAAATGATTGGTGATATGGCAAAAGACAGGATGAAGAAAAACAATTCTTGCAGCTGTAAGAGTTTGGCATTATACATGTACAATATTATTTGACTATTGTGAGTTAAAGTGGGTAGTATAAAGTACAGAGTAGTCACCCAAATCATCCTCACTTGGAGGGGTTACATCCCATAATATCACCAAGTTGAAAATTCTTAGCAACACAGTACCCCGCGGAGTATGAGTTGTTTCTCTTCATGATTGCATGGCTGTGTAGAGCTGTGTCTTGCAGCTGGCAAGCATCATGAGAGTATGATACCACACCATGGAGGAAAAGATCAAAATCCCAAATGTAGTTGCTATTGAATGTATATTGCTTTGTTACCATTGTTAACTAAAAATGAGTTGAACCATTGTAATTTTTGGACTGCCTATACACACTTGTGTATGTACTGTGTATAACTACTATGGAGTAAAATTGAACACTAAAAGGAACCAGTTAATTTAAAATAAGCATAATAAAGGAAAAATGAAATAATTACAAGTAAGTCAAATAAAAAGCCATTAGCAAATAATTGATTTAAACTCAACCATAGTGATAATTATATTAAATATAAATGGTCTAAACATTCCAATTAAGAGTCAGAGGTTCTCAGATCGTCAAACAACAAGTAACATACAAAGTATACAAGAAAATCACTTTAAGTGTACAAGGCAGATGGAACTGAAAGAAACGCAAAATATGTGTTATACAGATATAAATTACAAAAAAACTGGACTGGCTAGATTAGTATCAGAGAGGGCAGATAATAGAAAAACAAGAACGTTACTATGAGTCACAACAGAATTTTCATAATGGTTAAAATGTAAATTCCACCCCAAAGCTATGGCACACATACCTTTTTGTGCATTCTAAACACAAGGCAGCTTCAAAACATATGTAGCAAATGCTAACAGTACTGAACAATTTTTTTCTTTCAGGGCTGGGGATCGAATCCAGAACCTTGCAAATGCAAGCAAACATTCTATCACTGAACTACAAGCACAGCCCCTCATGAAAGGAAGCTTTAACAATCTACAGTTACAGTTGCAGATTTCAACACTTTTCACTTAATAATCAACAAAGAAAAGACAAAATCAACAATAATATGGAAGATTTGAACATCATCATCAACCAACTGGATCTGATTGGTCTCAGCCCAAGGACATCAAAATACACATTCTTTTTAAGTTTACATGGGACATTAGCCAAAGGAGACCATATGTTAATCATGAAACAAGTCTAAAAAAGTTTGAAAGTATTGCAATCATGGAGTATGTCTTTTAACCATAATTAATTAAATTAGAAATCAATAGCTGCTATTTGGAAAACCTCTAAATATTTGGGAACAAAACAGCACCCTTCCAGACAACACACAGATAAAAGAAATAAATCACAAGGACACAGAGAATATTTAGAATTAAGAGGAAATGAAAACACATGTACAAAAACTTGTGGGATGCAGCTCAGGCAGTGTGTCCAGGGAATATAATGTGAAATGTTCATACTGGAATAGAAGAATAAAGTCAGTATTCTGAGATTTCACCTTGAAAAAAGCAAGAAATGAACAAATTAAATCGAGAGAAATTAGAAGAGACAAGATCACAAATATAAAAAGCAAATACCAGTAAAATATAAAAAGCAGAAACAAAAGGAACAATGAAAACTAATGCCGGTAGTTGGAAGTGTTCAGCTACATTCTTATCCTCCAGCTGGACTCAAAGGAGAGGGCGCAGGTTAGTAACACTAGTAGAGAATGTGCTATCGGCGCACAGGTAGGAAGAGAATGAAGACTACTGTAGAGCCTATCACGTCAACAAGTCCAACAGTTCAGATGAATCTGTGTATTAGTCCTTTTTTCTGTGGCCGTGAGAAAACACCATGACCAAGGCAATTTATAGAAGAGAGATTATTTGGGCTTATAATTTGACAGGGGTAAGAGTCTGTCATGGCAGGGAGACATGGCAGCAGGAAGCCGAGGTTCTGATCTTGAACCAAGAGCATGAAACACAGACAGCACACTAGAAACAATCTGGATTTCTGTTACCGCTGCAGCTATTGTTGTTCATTAAGCAGTGCTGTTTACCGTTCGAGAGAAGCCACGAGGTACAACAAAACCCACTCTAAGAGTTTATTAAGGGAAGGGTGCTGTGGGATGGTCTGTATGTCAAATTACTCTGATTGGTCAATAAATAAAACACTGATTGGCCAGTGGCCAGGCAGGAAGTAGGTGGGACAAGGAGAGAGGAGAATTCTGGGAAGCGAAAGCCTGAGGCAGGGAGACACTGCCAGCCACTGCCGCCATGACCAGCAGCATGTGAAGTCGCCGGTAAGCCACCAGCCACGTGGCAAGGTATAGATTTATGGAAATGGATTAATTTAAGCTATAAGAACAGTTAGCAAGAAGCCTGCCACGGCCATACAGTTTGTAAGCAATATAAGTCTCTGTGTTTACTTGGTTGGGTCTGAGCGGCTGTGGGACTGGCGGGTGACAAAGATTTGTCCTGACTGTGGGCAAGGCTGGAAAACTCTAGCAACAGAAGGGAATGGGAAAGACGTGCCTAGGCCTATGGAATGACTGTACAGGAAGAGAAGGGGGGGGGGGGAGGAATATGTGGAACCTGCTTTTATAGGTTAATCCCGCACATGCACATATGGTCTTACATAGCTACGCCACACATGCACATAGATAACGTGATCACGCAGCGCACGGATTATGTAGGACGTAAGGCCCTGGGATGAGTAAGCATCTTGCCAGCGCTTGCTTGATCATGTCGCTGGGGAAGTGACTAGAAATTCTAACAGTTATATTATACATTACGGGTCATTTATATATTATGGTGCATTTGCTGCAATCCAGGAATCTTGAGGAGTTTTTTTTTTTTTTAAAGATTTATTTATTTTATTTTATGTGCATTGATGTTTTGCCTGCATGTCTATCTGTGTGTGATGCCCTGGGACTGGGGTTACAGACAGTTGGGAGCTGCCATGCGGGTTCTGGGGACTGAAAAGCAGCCATCTCCTCAGCACCCTGAGGAGTCTTTTAGAAGAACACTGTGAGGTAAGGGATATTCTTACAGGACACAATGGCTGAATAAGCTTAGGCACGGAGACATGAGGAACCTCTCCACAGTTCTGTAGCTACTACAATTTGAACATTCGTCTAACGCCAGAAGCGACCCTCTGCCGATACAAGTGTTTATTGGAGGTGCTCAAACTTCATGTCCAGGCCTAGCAGGGCTTAGTGTATCAGCCCCGAATGGCCTTCCAGTTTTTCTGTTCATGATTTAGAGCTGCCATCTCAGTCAGAATATTTAGTTTCCAGTGCAAAATACTTGCAAACTAAAATTCTGTGCATTAAATTGTGAAATCAGCTCTACTAGAATGGGAGGGGTGCTCCATGACACCCTGAGCTTTTAGTTAAATTGTTGTCTGGCTACAAGTATCATGGCCTCCAAGTAGAAAACAGAGATTTCCTTTTTTTTTTGGATGGAATACAATGCCCCTTCCCTCCCAGTGTAGACCTGGATTTCAGTGCCATGGCCCGACTTGATGCACAAAGACGCCCACAAGTCTTTATACCCTGAGAGCTCTGTGTCCCCAATTTGCAAGATGGGAGGTTTTGCTTTCCATGTGGGTCTCTGAGGGTTAGGAGGCTCCCTCTGGAGTTCTCCTTCCTCGGCTTCCTCCGTTTCTTGTCTTCTGTGTTTCCAGAGCTTCCCAACTTGGAATCTCAAAGAGTAGTGTTTCTCCAACTTCTTGATCATCGTCCCACTGTAAGAAATGTGCTTGATGGCCGGGCGGCGGCGGCGGCGGCGACGGCGCACGCCTTTAATCCCAGCACTTGGGAGGTAGAGCCAGGCAGATCTCTGTGAGTTCGAGGCCAGTCTGGTTTACAGCGGGAGATCTAGGGCAGGCACCAAAACTACACGGAGAAACCCTGTCTTGAAAAACCAAAAAAAAAAAAAAAAAAAAAAAAGGAAATGGCGCTTGACTGGACTGAGAATGTAGCTCAATTAATGACTGCTTGTGCAGTGTACACAAAGTCCTGGGGTTGATCCCCAGCACCCCATAAACCAAGTGTGGTGGCACACACCTGTAATCTCAGCACTTGTGGGTGGAGGCGGAAGATCAGAAATTCAGAGTCATCCTCAGCTGCATAGTGAGTTCAAGGCCAGCCTGGGCTACATGAGACAGCCTCAAAAAATAAAAATAAAAAAGATAAAGTACCCTCATATGATCAACTTCGCAAACCGAGATACACATTATTTTAAAATATATGTGTAATGTAGACGATCCCTTTATTGTACAAACTGGGAAAATGATCGCTGAAGATATAAGTAGACTGGAGCAATGGGGAGAAATGGGCTCTTCTGGGAAAATTGGAGCATATGTCTCCAAACCACTTAACCACGTTTATTTTGATACATTCTGTTATCTTATCAAGTATACTAGATAATTAAAAAAAATGCTTTCGGGGACCTGTTAAACTGTTTTCCGTAGCTCACTAATGATTCTCCGCCAAAGCACTTCGATTCCCTCTAGAGACTAATTAGTTTGTTTCAATATTCCTGGGTCCAGGAGCGCTAAATGTTACTAACATAATTATTTGCATATACAGATATGGAGAACTCAGGCCCCAGGCCAGGAGGACTCCTAATCGCCAAAGCTACTCTTGATCTAACTGTCTCTGTTCGTTCAACTACTAAGTCTTGGAACCTCTTCTTGCTGCCCAGTGCTGGCAATGGCCAGGGACTGGCTGCTGGGATTTGGTGGTTGTGTTGTAGTGGGGTTCACGCTCACGAAAGTCTGTCTTCACAGAACGTGGGCCTGAGGGAACGCTGTAGGGCGTGGACTCAGAGGCCGTGGAAACAGTGGGAAAGGAAGGCCAGGAAGGTGGAGGAGCTCAGAAGAGGAGCAGCAATTCCATTCGTCCCATTCTCCAGGAGGATGCTGATGGGTTCGGGGAGCGAGAGGGACCACCACAGCAATGCTATGCTGCTGGTACCTTCTTCTCACAGGCTAGTATAATGCGGTCCTGGGTCTGTGCCAGCCGCTCTTCCTGAACTTATTTTAAACTTCCTGAACACACTGACAATAGCTGTGGTCTTTTTGCAGGGGATTGGTAGTCTTTTTTCTTTCTTTCTTTTCTTCCTTCCTTCCTTCCTTCCTTCCTTCCTTCCTTCCTTCCTTCCTTCCTTCCTTCCTTCCTCCCTCCCTCCCTCCCTCCTTTCCTTCCTTCCTTTTTCTTTCTTTCTTTCTTTCTTTCTTTCTTTCTTTCTTTCTTTCTTTCTTTCTTTCTTTCTTTCTTTCTTTCTCTCTCTCTCTCTCTCTCTCTCTCTCTCTCTCTCTCTCTCTCTCTCTCTTTCCTTCCTTCCTTCCTTCCTTTCTTTTTTTTTAAGAAAGGGTCTCAGAACCCTGGGTCATCTCGTCTTCCAACTTGCTATGTGTCATTGGTTGACCTTGATCTTCCTGTTTCTGCCTCCCAAGTACTGGTATCATAGGCACACACTACCTCTACTACTGCTGGACCTGCCGGGTTTTTGACATACAGTGGACATGGACCAACTCTCTCATCTCCTTTCTTCTTCCCGCCCTGCTCACTCTGAGTCACCTTTCCCACAGCACTTTCACCTTCTATAAACGTCCTACATGGTTGACTTATCTGTGAAGTTTAGTATCTGTTTCCTCCTGCAAGAGAGCAAGCTCAGATGGAGAAGGCCTGCTCTAGCCACCGAGGTGTCTCCTCGCTCCTAAAGATGTAGCTAGTGCACACGTAGTAGAGTCCTGATGACGTTGCTTTGGAATGACTCCAACAGTTTGTGTATGTCTGTGTGTAGGAATGTCCATGTGTGAGTGCAGGTGCCTGCAGAGGCCAGACGAGGGTGTCGGGTCCCCTGGACTTGGTGTTATAGGCAGTTGTAAGCTGCCCTATACAGATGTTAGGAACTGAACTCTGAAACAGCAGTATGCACCCTGAAATGCAGAGCCATCCCTCCAGCCCCCAAGGAGCACATTTCTGCGTATAGAACATAGTACAATTATTATCCTCTCAGACTTGAAGGAAAGCAAAGGCAGAAACCTGCAAGAGATCATTGTGATGGCATCTGCTTCCTCCCTCAATTCAACAGCCCTCGATCGCTAGCTGTGGACCACTAGCTCTTTTGTTAAAGAAAACTGAAACTGAAAAGTTAGAGAAAACTCTCACATTAGTTAGAGAAAACTGATAGTTATCCCTGTCTTTCTGGAGCTGCCCTGCTAAGAGTGGAAGCAATATTTGCTGAGCTGTCTTACTGCAAACTGGGATGATCCTTATGTGTGTGTGTGTGTGGGGGGGGGGGGGGTAACAAGCATTGCTCCAGGAAGGTGAGAATTAACGTGTGGCTTGGTCAGGGAACTCAGGGACCTTATCTTTGGGTAGAAGTTAGCTTGGTGAGAGGAGAGCCAGCAGAAGCATTCAGGCCAAGAAAACAAAACTGTACCAGTCAGGAGTAGGGGAAAGCCTGGTGTTCTGTGTGTGAGTGTGGGGCAGCCAGACGAAGCGGGGAGGTGGCCCGGTAGGGGAGGGAGGGTGGGAAGACATGCCAAAGAGGGTGACTCCTCAACCCAGGAGCGAAGGGGAGCTACAGGAGCTGGCTGTGCAGAGGTGGCAAAAAAGGTCCGGCTGGAGGAGAGACAGTGGGCTGGGGAGGGCAAGGAGGTTGCAGGGAGGCAGGTTAGGAGGTCTGTCTTAGGGTTTCCATCGCTGTGAAGAGACGCCACGACCATGGCAACTCTAATAAAGGAAACTACTTCACTGGGGCTGACTTACAGGTCAGAAGTTTAGTCCACTGTCATCATGGCAGAAAGCACAGCAACATGCGGGCAGACACGGTGCTGGAGAGGCAACTGAGAGTTCTACATCTGGATCCACGGGCAGCAGGAAGAGTGTGCGACCCTGGGCCTGGCTTGCGCTTCTGAAACCTCAAAGCTCACTCCCAGCAACACACTTTTTCCAACAAAGCCACACTTCCTAATAGTACCACTCGCTATGGGCTGATGGGGGCCATTTTCATCCAAACCACCACAGTGTGCTTTAGTGGACAAGGCGAGATGCAATGGAGTGAGGATGAGGGGCTGGGCAGATTGGAAAATGGGACAGAATTCAGAGTGGTGGCGGGAACTCCAACAAATAGACGGTGGCATATAGACAGACAGACAGACAGACAGACAGACACACACACACACACACACACACACACACACAGGATTTTTAATATTTCTATGTAGAGAGCAGAGGAAGCCCCCAGTGAATGAAGTCCTGGGTGAGTGCATATCGTTGACATGAGCGGTGCCATGGTGAGGACCCCGAGGCCTCCAACCTGAGGGAACCTGGCAAAGCTGTTTCCCATATGGGTTAGGATCAAAGCCTTTCTCTGTCCAAACACAAGTGGTTACGGTTATTGATCAGTGTGTACAGAACTAGTAACTGCAGCTTCCTCCTCCTGAATATTTACATCCTGCAACTTCTCACCTCAGAGACCTCCTACTCACACTAGCCACCCCTACCCTGGAGTTATACCCAATAAACACAGGAGGCTCTGGGTTGGTGGTAGGTAGAGCTCCGTCAGAGCGCACACCCCACCCTGTGTGTCTGTCATCTCTTCATTCCTTCACTGCCTCAGTCAGGTTTCCAAACCCAAGCAGCGCTGGTTAAAGCAACTTTTGTTTGTGTCCTTTCTAGGAGCCGCTCATTTCTTGGGTGTTCCTAGTTTAGCTGGGTGGGATCCTGCCTTAGGGCCACCCTTCCCTTTATTCCAAAGCAGATCTGGCCATTTCTTAATCTCCTGTGGTGATATTGTGTTCCCCAAAATATTGTTCACCCTAATAAACTTATCTGGGGTCAGAGGACAGAACAGCCACTAGATATAGAGTCCAGAAAATGGTGGCACACACACCTTTAATCCTAGCATTCCAGAGGCAGAGATCCATCTGGATCTCTGTGAGTTCAAAGCCACATTGGAAACAGCCAGGCATGGTAATAAGAGCCTTTAATCCCAGGAAGTGATGGCAGAAAGCAGAAAGGTATTTAAGGCATGAGACCAGGAACTAGAGCTGGTTAAGCTTTTAGGCTTTGAGCAGCACAGTTCAGCTGAGATTCATTCTGATGAGGACACAGAGGCTTCCAGCCTGAGGAAACAGGATCAGCTGAGGAACTGGCGAGGTGAGGTGGCTGTGGATTGTTCTGCTTCTCTGATCTTCCAGTGTTCACCCCAATACCTGGCTTAGGTTTGATTTTATTAATAAGACTTTTAAGATCCTTGCTACAATCTCCATATCTCTTTCAGCAACATTTAGTTTCCTGGTGCCCCTTTCTCTTCAGACTGGACATTATGTATTTCTTTCTGCCCCACTTGCTCCTTTTCATTGCAACCTGTAAAAGCGTGATTACTAATAACCATTCAACAGAGTCAATTAGCCTGCCTTGAATTCCCCTCCACCACAGAAATTAGACCATTATTTTTAACTTTAGTCAAGTTTTTAGAACAAGGGCAGGAAGCAGCTACTTTTTTTCCCCCCCAAAATTTTACAAGAACGGTCTCTAGTCTACTTGCTAATATTGTTCCCTCTGAAACCTCTTGAGCTGGCCTCCATAGCACACACTGCTCTTGGCTCTACTGTCCTTCCTGCTCCTACTAGAATGGCCCACTAAGCTCTACTTACCATGTTCAACTTCTTTCCTAGTCCATAGCTCCAAATCTTTCCACAGTCCTGCAAAAACAAACAAGCAAAAAATCATAAGGTCAGGTCTGTCACAGCAATAGCCCACTCCCTCGTAACAACTTCTGACTCAGTTACTTTTCCGTTGCTGTGACAAAACACCGTGACCATGGCAACTTATAGAAGAAGGAAGGGTTGGTTTGGCTTGTGGTTCCAGAAGGATAAGAATCCATCATGATTGGGAACCGTGGTGTCAAGCTGCAAGCATGCAGCTGGAGCAGAAGCGGAGAACTCACATCTGGAACCACATCTGGAACCACAGCAGGGAGCGAGAGAGTGGAGTGGGAATGGACATGGCTTTTGGATTTTTTATGTATTTCCTTCAGCAAAGCCACACTTCCTAAACCTGCCCAATCGGTGCCACCATCTGGAGACCCAATATTCAATTGTTCGAGACCGTGGGGGACCTCTCATTCAGACTACCGCAATAGATGAGGATCCTAAGAAACTATCCTTTTTTAAAGAAAAGTATACATCAAAGACATTCATTGCAACCATGACAAGAAAGCCAGGAGCTGCTTCAATAATCACTGAAATAATGACTAAAGAAGGGTATGGTTTAAAAGTTTTAGAAACATGTAGCAAAATACCACATAGTTAAAAAAAAAAAGACATTGATCTCTGCTCACAGTATATGAGATAAAACATGTAAGTTACATACTAGTACATATAGCACAGCATGCTTTCTATTAAAGGTCTTACCAAAAAAAAATGTCTTCTCCATAAATGGGCTAAAATATGCTTAGAAAATGAATACGCAGATTTTATGAAACTTGGAATAATGATTATCTCTATAGAATAAAGCTTTGCTTGTCTTGACAATAAATCTTTCATATTTAGCATCCTGTTGCCCTTTGGGCGCCTGGGCTGTACTTCAGGTCTCTGCATCCTCATCACCTGCCCTCAGAAGGCCTCATTCACTGTTTGTTGGATGGTCAAAGCGCCTACCCCCCTTTTATAAGATCTATCTATACACAGCAGTCTTGAAGTACAAGAGACCACTTTTTCCTCCTTTAAGAAAATTAACATACATTAATTATACTTCATAATGGGTTTTCATTCTGACATTTTCAAACGTATCTGTCACGTTTTTGACCATGTTCACTCCGTTATCCTCTCATGCCTCCGTCTTACTTCTGCTGACCCTCTTTCTGTTCCCGAATCCCTCCCCTTCTACTCTCGTGTTTATGTCTATAAGCCAGTGGTTTTAATTAGGGAGACACACAGGGCCATGAGCAATTTACCAGTGGCCACATCATTGAAGAAACAAAGGGACTGAATTTTAAAAGTCTCTACAAGTTGGTTTTGTTTTTGAACATAGAGCCTAAAATAAAATTTAGGAACAGAAAATTCCAGCACTTAGGAAGGGAAGGATTTAGGAGATATATGGAGGACTTGCTTTCAATCAAGGATCAGTAGAACATCCCCAGGCATGGGAGCACACGCTTCTCGTCCCAGACCTGGGATGCTGAGCAGGAAGACGGCGAATTCTAAGCCCTCCCTGGTTATGTAGTGAGACCTTGTTTTAGCAAACAAATAAAAACAAAAATAAAGACTGAGTGCCAGTCTGGCAGCATTCACACTACAGCCAAATCTGAGAAGCAGGAGCAGCGAGCAGCTGGTTTACAGATGCAAGGTCAAAGACAACGCGCTGGTTCTCATCCATCACCTCTCCCTCTCATCTCAAGGTCACTTGTGAATGATGTGCAAATGGGTGGTGGTGTGTATTTTTCTTTTCTTTTCTTGGTAGCCCATGTTAGTGTTTGGTCCCTTCTTGATTAGTTAATTGCCCTAGGAAGCCCCCAACGTCTGGAAGGTCAAAACAGAGAGAGAGAGAGAGAGAGAGAGAGAGAGAGAGAGAGAGAGAGAGAGAGAGAGAGAGAGAGAATTCTGCTCACAAAGGGAATGGATGCTTTAGCTCTGTTTGTCTTTATGCTTTTATGCTCCTGTCTGCTGTGTATTGCAGCTGTGGACATTGAAACACATCCTGTATATTTGATATGATTTGGCTTCTGTTCAGCAGCTTACATTCAGAAAACAAAAAAGCATTTAGTTACTTTTTTGTTTGTTTGGTTTTGGAGACAGGGTCTCTCTGTGTAGCCCTGGCTGCCCTGGAACTCACTCTGTAGACCAGGCTGACGTCAGACTCAGTGATCCCCCTGCCTCTGCCTCCCGAGGAGTTACTGCATTTGTGGTAGTCTATCTGGAAATAAGTTTGCTCACTGCAAAGTGTTTGTTACCACAAGCTACTACTTGCCAGAGCTCGGTGACATCAAAGTTCTGGAAGTGTTCATGTGCAATATTACTGCAGACTTTAGTGTGAAAATAAAGTCTGCTTGCCCTCTTCCCATTTTTGATTGATTACTGGGTATGAAGATGTTACAAACACTTGAAAATTGAATTTGGCTATTGCTTTCATTCTGGCTTTTAGACATCCAAATACTGCACAACTTGGAACTTCTATTTCTTAAATACTTAATTTGATTTGATTATTGCTTGGTGTGTGATTATGATGTGTGTGAGTGTGGAACACCACGTATGACGTGGTGCATGTGTGGAGGTCACGAAAACTCTTGGGCCTTAGTTGTCTTCTTCCTCAGGGGGGCCTGGGGATCGAACTCAGGTCTTCAGACCTATGAGGTAAGTACTTTTACCCTCTGAGCCGTCCAGGAGTTTCCCTTAAGAAAGTTCTGAGAGGTGTACACGGAGACAAGTGTGTCAAGACATTCATTAAAATGCTGGCGTTGCCCTGGGTTTGGTGGCATGGGCCTGGAATCTCAACCCTCAGGAGGCTGAGGTAGTCAGGAGGATTGTTCTGAGTTTGAGACTTCCTAGGCTACCTGGAGGGACTCGGTCTCAAGAAATCACCAGCAAAGAAGGAAATAACATAAATAGTGAATAGGATAAGTACAATTTGATCTAGCCTTCATTTATTTGTTTTTTTAATTTATTTTTGCATGAATGTGGGTGTGTTTTCATGAATTTATGTGTACCACATGCGTGCCTGGTGCCTACAGAGGTCAGAAAGGGGAGTTGGCTTCTCTGGAATTGGAGATAAAGATGGCTGTGAGCTACCATGTGGGTTCTGGGAATTGAGCCCAGGTCATCTATAAGAGCACTGAATGCTCTGAGTCTTCTGTCCAGCCCCATAGCCATTCCTTGAAAAATACCAGAGTCATAAAAATGACTATTCTTCTCCTTCTTCTCCTCCTCCTCCTCCTCCTTCGTGTGTATGTATGTATGTACTTTTACCTTGCTACCAGGGATGGTGCCTAGGACCTCCTGCATGCTGGTCACGTGCTCTACCACTGGACTAAATCCTCTTGCATTCATTTTATGATTTTCGTTTAGCACAGCATATTGTGTTAGTTTCCTTCCTCATGGCTGTGAGGGAAGGCTTTCACTTGGCTCACAGTTTAAGATGGTGCAGTCCATCCTGACAGGGAGCAACCTGCCGAGTTCATGATGGCGTGAGCATGGGGTCAGAAGTGCACGAAGCAGAGAGCAGCATGTGCTGGCGCTCTGTTCCTCCAGCCAATGGGATGCCGCTGTTGATGCTCAGGATAGGTATTCCCTCCTCAGTAAACCGCTCTAGAGATGCCCTCACAGCTATGCCCAGAGGTGTGCCTCCTCAGTGATTCCAGGTCCAATCAGGTTCTGGATGGTGCGTAACCATTACTGCTGTGGGATGGTCTGTATATCAAATCTGTTGCTCTGATTGGTCAATAAATAAAACACTGAATGGCCAGTGGCCAGACAGGAAGTAGATGGGACAAGGAGAGAGGAGAATTCTGGGAAGCAGAAGGTTGAGGCGGAGAGACACTGCCAGCCGCAGCCATGACCAGCAGCATGTGAAGACGCTGGTAAGCCACCAGCCACGTGGCAAGGTATAGATTTATAAAAATTGGTTAATTTAAGCTATAAGAACAGTTAGCAAGAAGCCTGCCACGGCCATACAGTTTGTAAGCAATATAAGTCTCTGTGTTTACTTGGTTGGGTCTGAGCGGCTGTGGGACTGGCGGGTGACAAAGATTTGTCCTGACTGTGGGCAAGGCAGAAAAACTCTAGCTACACATTACCGTAATTACTCGACTGGAAAAGTGCCAGTTTGGGCCTCACTCAATGCTTTGTCCAATAATAATACCCCTTGCTCCTTGGATGTTTTTATTTACCTGATTTGATCTTATTGGTTAGTATAACTTGGTAGCCCAAGTTCAGCCTTCCCCAGCTCTAAGTTTTAACTTTTGTTCTTAGCTTTTACGTCTTCTATTGTTGTGATTTCTTCTCAATTTCAGTTCCTGAGACTGAGCCGCGGTAAGTCACAGCTCTGGCGAGCTGTCAGGTTCATTTTCAACACCGCGTGCTTCTGCAAGCTCTCGCAGGAGGTCGGAAGTCTTTTTGTTGTGTTTTTGCTTTTGACATAGGGGCTCGTGTAGCTCAGGCTGGCCTCTAACTCCACACCTAATCAAGGCTTGACTTGATCCTCCTGCCTCTACCTCCTAGATGCTGGGATTACAGGAGTGTGCAGCCATACCTGTCTTGGGAAGTCAGGGACCCTCAGTCACTGCTCTCTTTCTATCCCGGAGGTGGCTGGAGTTACAGCTTACTGGTAGAATCCTTGTCTGGCATGCATGTGGACCTGGATTTGAGCTCCCATACTGCAGAACAGTGTGCAAAACAAACCCCAGGATGGTGCACAGATGCCCGTTACTTAGTAACTGTCGCTTTGGTGAGTGAATTCAGATACAATGTCTCTATCACTGTTGACTGTCATCATGTGTTTGATGTGCCCTTTGGCTGTCCGTCTACCTAGTTAAAACCTTGAAACACATGGCGTTTATGAGAGGGTGACATTGTTCATCCTCTCTTAATACTTACAGCCCCTACAGTCTGCTGCACTGTGCTTCCAAAGGAGATGTCCATTCTTCAGGATGCTCAGTTCCCCTTCAGCAGACACGAGACCACTAACACTGGTAGCCAGGAGCTAGTCCATGTGTTGCTGAAAAGTTTCCAAGTCTTCAAGTCAGCCAGATTTTACAGCTATAACCAAACAGCTTATTTTTTGGGAAACGCTACACTTTTAAAGCAATATTTTCCAGAAGTACACTGACTTCTGGCCATGTGCTCCCTAAGTCACAGAACAAATGGCGATAATGTATGCTAACCTTAAAAGTGTGCGCCTCCTTTTATACAGCAAGAACGATGTCACTTCTGAGTTCCCCGTCAGTTAGGAGCCTCGGAACCGTGGTCTGTGCTCACTTACACTGCTCATCCTTGGCTTTCCTTGTTCTTTGCTTGTCTTGCTCCTGTGTGGCTGGTGTATTGCCCACACTGGCCTCAGACTTGTAGCAATCCTCCTGCTTCTGCTACTCCTGCTGGGATGACGGGAACACACCACCACAGCTGCCTTTAATTTCACTTTCCTGAAGGAGCTACTCCCCCCCCTCGCCCCCCCTCCCGTTTCCTTTGCTGCCTTTCTCTTTCAGCGTCTTTAAAGTGGCATTCTGTTTTGTCGAAAGTGGCCTCAAATTCTTGTTGCTATGCATAAAATAATTATTGTTAATGAGACCAACTTGAAAAAAAAATCGCTGACCTTCTCAGGAGCTTCTCAGGAGCCCTCTCAGGAAGCCTCGTGTCTCATTTCAGAGAGCCTGGGAAATAGGCACGACTTGCCAGAGCCAGAGAAGGCCCAGAGAGTGCTGGGTTTGGGGTCTGCCAGGCCAGTCCTTGTTACATGTCAGCATGTCCCCGGAGGGACCCTTGGTCCAGTCACTGTACCTTAGTATCTATCCCCTTGGCTATAAAATTCTGAGCCATACTTATCTCTGGGCTTTTGTGAAGATTTGAGGATGGATGGCAGCATGTTCTACCCACGTTGCTGTTGCCTACATGTGTCTCTCACAGATGTGTAGTGAAATAACTGCGTCACAGATTAAAAATTTTTATTGTATTTTATGTCTTTTGTGTGTGTGTGTGTGTGTGTGTGTGTGTGTGTGTGTGTGTGTGTGTGTGTGTGCAGGCATGCACCACAGCACGAGTGTGGAGGTCAAAAGACAATTTATAGAAGGCAGCTCTCTCCTTCCAGCATGTGGGGTACAGGGATTGAACTCAGGTCCTAGGGGTTGGCGGCGAGACCTTACCGACCGACCGAACCATCTTGCTGCCCTGCATCCTTGTTTCCACAGAATCTGGCTTATTGACCTAAGCTGTCTGTTCTGGAGCTCACTCTGTAGACCAGGCTGGCCTTGAACTCACAGAGACCTGTGGGCCTCTCCCTCCCAAGTGCTGTTGGGAGTAAAGGCATGAACCACCACACCCAGCAGAGAGGGCACTAAAGATGGCTGAGTCCTGTCAGGTTTTTTTTTTTTTTTTTGATGTCTTGTCAGTTTTTCTCAGAAGAGTTCTGTTGGTGGTTGTTCATTAACAAACCAATTTATTGGTCAGCTAGCCTGAACTAAGACCCCCTGTGTGTATCTTCCAGCTTTGGGGTTATCTTAGTTAGGATTACTATTGTGACCAAAAGTTGGGGAGGAAAGGGTTTATTTGGCTTATACTCCACATCATTTGTTTATCTTAATTAAGGTTTCCTCCTCTCAGATGACTTTAGCTTGTGTCAAGTTCACATAAAACTACCTGGCACAATTGACTCCTTGTTAATTTGACACACAAACACATCACTCACAGTTGAGCCATAACCTTTCCTTTCCTGTTCATCCCCAAGATCACACATTAATCTCAATATCACAATATAAAACATTTTACAAACTTAAAAAGTCTCACAGTCTTTACAAATTCAAATACTGTAAATTCACTCTCTTCAAAAATCCATAGTCTCTTTTAAAAGCTAAAAATCTCTTTTAACATTCAGTCTTTCAACTGCGGGCTCCTGTGGAATAAAAAAAATAAGTTAAATACCTTCTTACTTCAAGAGGGAAGTTTCAGGGTACAGTCACAATGAGATCAAAGCAAAACCAAATTCCAATATTGTAAATCATTCCATGTCTCGTATCTGGGACTCACTCACAATCTTCTGGACTCCTTCAAGGGTCACTTCTCTGGCTCTGCCCTCTGCAACACACACAGCTTGTCTTCTAGGCTCTGGCTGGCTCCACTCCACAGCTGTTGCTGGTTTTGGTGGTCATCCCATGGTACTGGCATCTCCAAAATGCTGGGTCTTCTGCTACAATTGAGCTACCCATTTACCACCTGGGCTCTCTTCATGGTGCCAAGCCTCAACTTCTCTGCATGACCCTTTCAGTTCCGAGCCTTCAACTGCTACTCTGACTGCACTTGCACCAATGACCTCTCCTGGCCTCTCCCGGAGCCAAGCCTCAGCTGCTCTCCATGGCCCCTTCATGCCTTCAAAACCAGCACCACCTGGGTGACTCTTACACTACCACACAGCTTCTGTGTGCTAACTCACAGGAGACACTTCCAGAAGATTTCACCTCAGTAATGCTGGTCTCGTCTTCATCATCACTAATTTCTCAGTTCCTGCTAGCCAGCATCAGGTGTCCCAGTAAAGCAAAGGTTTCACTTTAATGGTGCTGGTCTCTTGTTAATCACAGCTGACTGCAGACATTTGATAGGAACCACAGACTCTTAATCCAAATAGCAAATATGCAATGGTCCTCGTAGTCTTTAAGAAACTCTCAAACTTCCCCCTGAAATGTCATAAGCCAGGCTTTCATCATCAATAGGTTTTGTTTTGTTTTAAAGTTCATCATCTGTAGGTTTTGTTGTTTTGTTTTAAAGTTTTTTTTTTTCAAGATAGAGCTTTTCTGTATAACAGCTCTGGCTGTTACAGAACTTGGTTTGTAGACCAGGCTGGCCTCGAACTCACAGAGATCTACCTGCCTTTGCCTTTCAAGTGCTGAGATTAAAGGCATGCGCCACCACACCCAGATCTCCATTTCTCTCAACACTCTTATCTTCCACGATCCCACAGAATCGCTCACCAGACCTTGAATACTCAATGGCTTTTCTTGCCCAAGTTTCCAAAGTCCTTCCTTAATCCTTCCCAAAACAACGTGGTCAGGTTTGGCACATCGATACCCCTCTTGTGGTACCCGCTTGTGGTACCAATTTCTGTCTTAACTAGGGTTTCTATTGCTGTGATGAAACACCATGACCAAAAGCAAGTTAGGGAGGAAAGGGTGTGTTTGGCTCACACTTCTACGTCACTTGTTCATCTTAATTGAGGTTCCTCTCAGCTATCTTCAGCTTGTGTCGGGTTGACATGAAACTCTCCGGCACAGACAGGGTTGTTCACCTGAGGAACAAACACAAGAACAGAAAATTAGCAATGCTGGCCTTGTAGATCCAGACATGCCAGAGCCACACAGTGGTGGTGACCGAAGGGCTCTATCTGCCTTTAGATGTGGCTTCCTTGGCTGTAACACACTAATATCCACAAGCTCCCTTGTGTGTGTGTGTGTGTGTGTGTGTGTGTGTGTGTGTGTGTGTGTGTGTGTGTGTGTGCAGGCCAGACGCCAGCCTTTCGTGTCATTTCTCAGAGACTTATCACTTAGGCGAGGACAGTTGGCCAAGGAGCACCAGGGACCTGTCTCAGCCTCCCTGAAAGGGGCTTGCAGATGCACACGACTGTGCCAGCTTTTGTCACGGACATGAAGGTGTGAGTGTCAAAATGTGCTTACATGGCAAACGCTTTCCAGGCCAAGTTATTTCCCCCAGCTCTGAACACTAGTGTTTTAAAATGGGAACCAAGTATTTAAAGTCTAGAGGTCAGGGGCTGGAGAGACGGGGTGAAAGGGACTTCTGGACTTGAAGAGGACTGAAGTTTGGATCCCAGCACCCACAACAGGCAGTTCACACTGCCTGTAATTCCAGTTCCAGGGGATCCAGTCTCTTCTTATGGCCTCTGAGGACTCTCTCTCTCTCTCCAAAATAAAGGAATATATTTTTTAAATCTAGAGATTAGGATGTTGCCTTTTGGAAACAGGAAGAACTCTTCATAGCAAGCTAGGCTCTTTCACAGGGACAACTGGCCGGTGCAGTATCTCTGCAACCATTGAGACATGCCTTCTCTCATTATCACAGAGAGAGCCCCATGTCCCCATGGTCTCCCAACCCCGAGGCAGATAGGAACCATCATCTAATGTCACATACAATAGGATGTATTGCTTGGACACTGTTCGAAACACCTTGGCGAACCATTCTTTTATCCACCCACCTAGCCATCTGTCCCTCAAATGTAACAAAAAGAAAGCACGCGAGGACCAGTCTTCAAGGTCTCTGCCTCAAAGCTCTCTGGGTTTTACTTCTGATCACTCAGTTGTATCACCTGGATGGTGCGGGAGGAGGTAAGATACCCCAAATCAAATCCTTAACCACGGTGAATGGTTGTTGGATCAGAGCCTCTTGTCCAGGACACTACGTTTTGTTTAATTAGAGAAGGAGTAACATCAAAAATGAAACAAAAAAAGGGTGATTTTTGTAGTTTAAAGATCAAGCCCCGAAGCCAGGTCAAACCCCTGCATGAGGCCATCTAAGGCCAGTGCAGATGGGGAGAGAGGAGGATGGTGTCGCTGGACCTGGGGCAGACCAGACAAGCAGGCTCACTGCTGCAGCTCGCTGGGGCTCCGGGCTTGCCTCTGATACCAGGGGGAGGGAGACTAACCAGGGTATTGGGGTCAGGGAGGTGGCCGTAAGGTGTCTTCTGACCAGTGTGGTGTGGGATGAAGGCATTTCTCCAGGAGTCCTGCTGGACTTCATTCATGGCTTTCACAATAGTAGAAAGTAGGTTTTGTAACCCCCGGTCTCCCTACGGTGCTGGCCTGACTGTTTACTTCTGCCTCAGAAACCCTGAGCCTGTGAGCCAATACTTCAGGCACTGGTAACGAGCAGAAACTTGAGACAGAGCTTATCTTGTAACGCTGGGGTTTGCATCACATGCAGGGCGGGGCGCTGTTTTTTAGAAGGCAAGTTAAATAATTACGTGTTTACAGATTGAGCAAGCAGCCTGTGCGGCCCAAGAGGGCTCAGGATCTGCTCCTTGAATGCCAAGTGAACTAACTTGTTCAGCTGGGTGTGGGGTGTGGGGCGGGGGGGGGGGGGGGGGGGGGGGGGGAGACTCAGAACTTGGAGGCATCAAATGGTTTCAATATGATATATATTGATATGATAATATATATATGTACATGTATGCTTAAATACATACAAACATTTAAAAATATATGTGTGGGCAGACATTGAACATCTATGTATCACCTTGTATTTAAGCGTACCTATTGATAAATTAAGTATCTACGAAATAGAGTAGGCAAGCTTAGAGATGTTCTGTGAGTCAACTAAGGTTAATGTAACAAGCCTGGGTTATTGACCCATCTGTGTACCATCTTTATATATATATTAGATATACTACTTTATGGTTTTGGTGTTTCCTACATGAACTGCAAATTGGCAGAAGTTCTGCTACCGTCATTAGGGCCATCATAAGCGTCACTGTTTTTAAATTTTTTAAATTTTAACTTATTCATTTGTGTATTGTGTGGTCTGTGTGAGTGTAGGGCGTATGTGTGCAGGTAGCCAAGGGAGCCAGAAGCAGGGGTTGGATCTGGAGTCACAGGGAGTTGTGGGCCTCCTGATGTGGGTGCTGGGGATGGAACCCGGGTCCTCTGTGGGTGCTCTTACCCCTGAGCCATCTTTCCAGCCTCTGAACTTCAGTCTTTAGGGGGAAAACCCAATCAACAAACAGTTATGTGTTTCATTCTCTTACTTTCATGTTCTTTTTCTGGGAGAAGGGATGGAACCATGTTTGATATTTGTGTTGTTGTGTTGTTGCTGTTGTTTCAAGAGACAGGGTTTGGCTGTGTTGCCAGTCTGGCCTAAGACACTCTCTCTCTCTCTCTCTCTCTCTCTCTCTCTCTCTCTCTCTCTCTCTCTCTCTCTCTCTCTCTTTTGTTTTCCTTTTTTGTTTTTTTTTTTGAGACAGGGTTTCTCTTTGTAGCCTTGGCTGTATCGGAACTCGCTCTGTAGCTCAGGCTGGCCTCGAACTCATAGAGATCTGCCTGCCTCTGCCTCCCGAGTGCTGGGATTAAAGGAGTGAGCCACCACCACCTGTCACGGCCTCAGACTCTGAAGGCTGATGCAGCCCTACTGTCTCGGGCCCCTGAGTAGCTGGGGCGACAAGTGCCCAGCTATGTGGTGCTTCTTGTTGTTGGTTGGTTGGTTGTTCTGGTGGTAGCGAGGATCAAACCCTGGTGCTCAGGCACGCTGACTCCATTTCTCAGGCTGTCGACTTTTGTCAGGAAGCAGTCCTAAGAAGCGTTAGTCAGGAGCCCTCGCCCGCTCCCCCACCGGCTCCCTTTCTTGGCTTTATTGCTCTTAGATGATTTCTCCCTCTTCCGTTTTTTTTTGCTTTTTTCAAGGACAAATGCAAGCCGTGAAAGTTTCCTTCTGGCTGTGCTGGCTGAGGACTTTTTAAGCCTTCTTGAAACAGGGCCGTCACTCATCCTCATAGCTTGATGAGAGACGAAAAGGTGGCGGCTCAGGTGCGGATCTCTCCTTCCCCTCCTCAGCTCAGCTTCTGTGAACTTCGTGGGAAGGGCTTTAGAATTATCTGCACAGTGGGGCCAGCACCCCTGGTGTTCTTAGAAGTGGCTCCAGGGCGCAGGTGTTGGTCCGGGGCCTCCTTGGCAGTGACTTTACACACCACGTTTCCTCTGTCATATTAGTTTTGTGAACCAGGCTTCCCTGTGGAGCGAGGAGATGATAATTCAGGTGACTCTGCTTCCCTGTCCCTGCCACATAGACTTTGAGCCAGGCCAGCATGCAGCTTCCTGAAGGACTGCTTCCCTCCTCCTCAGAACGGGGAAGGCCGCAGCTGCACCAGGATCCTATACCAGCCAGGTCTCATTTCCTTATTTATAAAGGGTGAGAATCAGACAGGATTGCCTCTAAGATCCCTTGAGCTAAAGAAGACTAAAAACACATGAGCAGGGCATGCTGGTCTATACCTAACTTCCCAGCACTTGGGAGCCAGAGGCAGGAGGATTGCTGCAAGTTCCAGGCCAGCCATGAACATGATGCGGTCCTGTCTCAAAACCGTAAGTGAGAAGATTTAAAACATGCCCACAGTGCGTTTAAAGTGCTGTGTGTGTGAGCCGCACAGAGCTGTCACTGTGGAAATGAGACGAGTCGCTGCGATGACAGATTTTAGGACTATGGCCGGGAGGTTTGCGATAGATTAGATTCCCAGGAAGATGGCATTTGCTCCCCTTCATGGGTGTGAAATCGCTGAAGTTGATGAAGGACTAAGACTGCCCGGGGCCACCGGAAGAAGTGATGGGCAGCGTGTGGTGCTGAGGGGAAAGGTTCCGGGGGGGCAAAGCCCTCCACTCATCAGACGTCCAGCACTTGACGCTGGCATATGTGTTTTTAATGGGGCTATCTCATTATCAGTGTAGTCTTGTGACTTGGCCAGCCTTATCAAAAGGGCACTGTCATACGCTGTACCCAAAGACAGTATATAGATGACATATTGTGACTCCTGTTTCCCATAATAGATACGGGTGTGTCTGATAAGAACCCAGGATGAGCAATTCTTTCTCTGTGACCCAGATAGGGAGACCGACTTTGGTCTGCAGTTATTGTACAGTTTCCCAGCACCTGCCATTTCTGTGGTTCCGTATACATCTGGATTCCTGGCAGTCCCACCTCAGTTTAGGACTTCTCAATCCGGCCTCTCTAGGTATTTGTGAAGTCCTTGCAGTTCCTTACGGAACCGCACACATATGGGTGTATTTCCATCTGAGCAATCCCAGCCAGAGCAAAAAGAGTAAAAGAAATGCAGCTGGGAACGGTAACGTACGTGTATAATCACCGCACTGAGATAGGGGGATTGCTCTGAGTTTGAGATCAGCCCTGAGTTACCAACTGCTCCAGGGCAACTTGGGCCACAGAGTAAGACCTTGTCTCAAAATGAAATAACAAAGCAAAGAATAACAAAGAATAATAACAACAAAATGAATAAAAACCAAAAACAAAAGGGCATTGGGTGCTGATGAAGGTGTTCCAACTAGGGAGGAATTAACATGACTTTCCTGAGATTAAAAAATAAAGGTCTAACCCCAATCCAGTGATCCCCAATGCTTCTTTGCTCCCCATCCACAGCCCTTCCTGCTCCACACACCCCGTCCCTCCGTCCCTCCGTTCACAACTGATGCCATAGTGTTCATGGCTTCAGCCAGCTGTCTAGGACAGAGCCCAGGGTGGCTGAGCGGTCTAAGCCTCTCCCATGAGGAAGTGTGAAGAGTTGGCACTTTCTTTGTCCTTAGAAAGGAAGACTGTCCACCCCCCTAGCCCCCCCCCCCCCCCCCCCGACTTAAATGTCATAGGATAGTTTCCAGGGAAAGAAAAGAAAAACTGACTTTAACATTAGCAGTTTAAGAGTGTAAAATAAACGTTGCAGGGTGAGACTTCAAAATGTTTAATTAATTTGTTTTAAAGGAAAAAGGGCTGCTTTCCAGCTTCTGTTTGTAAAGAGTGACCCCTGGATGCCTGGTTTTGCCCCTAGGCTCAAAGGGAGCACAGGGCCACACCCTAAGGCTGGTTTTGGCTCATCTGTCACTCTTCCTCCTCTCTCTGCTTTTCTTCCTGCTCATCCATTCCGCCCCTCAAAACACCTCAGCCCCCCTTCTCTCTCTCATTCACACACACACACTCACACACACACACTCACACACACACACACACACACTTTAAAAAGGTACGATCTTCATTCATCACTAATGTCAGGGACATTATTCATGTTAGGGACATCTTAAAGAGATACTGGCCACCATGGATCTATTTGGGGAAAGGAAGTGGATTTTAGTCAAACCTGACTTTGAATACACAAAACGTCTCTTTTTGACAGCGGAGACTGGCCTGGGGGACGGCTCTGGAGGTAAAATGCCTTATCACATATTCGAGAGGATCTGAGTTGGATGCCCAGCAGCCACATAAACAGTCGCTGCATGGTGTCAACGTCTGTAATCCCAGTGCTAGCGAGGAAGAGACAGGTGGATCTCTGGGGCTCACCGGCCAGAAAGCCTAGCTGAATCTGTGAGCTCTAGGTTCGGTGAGAGATGGCGTCTCAAAGCGACAACCAACAACAGTCTTTGTCCCACACATGCATGTACACACACTTGCACATGCACCTGCACACGCATGAACACATATACACAGAAGGCTTATAGATATCTATCCAGAAGAATTCATTGTGAAGCCTCTGCTGCTACTTAGATGAGGGAGTCCATTCGTTCAAGAGATAATGTGTGTAAGATGCTGGCATGCAGTTCTAGAAACTTTCCTTTTGGTATGTGCTGTGTATAAAACAACAACAATAATGTTTGGTCAGACTTCTGAAATACAAAAGCTGAAGTGATTGGAGGAATGTACCAGGTCACCCACAGACGGATATTTAGTGTCACTCAAAATACAAGTGGTGGAGCCTGGCGGCGGCGGCGCACGTCTTTAATCTCAGCAGTCAGGAGGCAGAGCCAGGTGGATCTCTGTGAGTTCGAGGCCAGCCTGGTCTACAGAGTGAGACCCAGGATGGGCACCAAAACTACACAGAGAAACCCTGTCTCAAAAAACCATTTTAAATAAAAAATACAAGTGGTGGGTCCGAGGGATGGGATACTTGTTATGTATGATACAGCATGTGGGAGGCATTAGTGGTTTTGGACCAAGGTGCCCTGCAGCGGCAGATGCTGTCACCGTGATGGCGGCAGTGGCTAGTGGCATGGCAAGGTGGAAAGCTAATCACACTCCAGGCACATGTCCACGGGGGAAAGAGTTTATCTGGGGATTTGAGGGGAGGGGAGGAGAAAGGAGAGAAAGAAAGAGATAGGAGACAGAGAGAGACAGAGACACAGAGAGAGATGCGCGGGCTACCTCTAGCGAGAGGGGGAGAGAGGAAGGACGTAGGGTTTTTCCTCTTAAGGGGGCTTTAACTTAAGATGCTGTCAGGACACTGGGTGGGTCTCCAAGGGGAGGGTCAGAAAACTAACAATACTGTTGAGCAGTCAAGTGTATCAGCAAACTGCCTCCATTGGACCTTCAAAGATGAATCTCAACATTAGTGTTGAACAGAGAAAACAAGTTGTAAGGATGCACAAGATGCACTCTGTGTGTGGTGGTGGAGGAGGGCGTGTGCCTAGCCCGTTATTTTTAAGTGTGTGTATTTGTTTTTAATGATCTGGAGAGAAATACATTGAACTTACGGTCATGGACAGGGTGACCATGCCAGGGACAACTTAAGTTTCGACTATTTGTGACTGGCTCTGTTGGTGACCTCTGGAGGCGTGGCTTTTTTCTACAGAAAGCATGTGGGGTTTTGTGACTATCCTGACGCCTTCTAATGGGCCATGGGATTTCCTGGTAACTACAGCCTCACCCAGGTCCAGAGAGCCAAGTCTCTTCCATTTGTGTGTGTGTGTGTGTGTGTGTGTGTGTGTGTGTGTGTGTGTGTGTGTGGCTTTCGTCATAGCTATAAATAAATAAATACATAACCAAAAAATGCAGAAATGGGAAAAGAACGGTACAGCCAGCCCGATATATTTTCAGTATTTGTAGTTTATCCTTCCCAGTGTCTGGTGAATTCTTCTACCTCTGATCCCATCCAGAGCCTACAGTTTAAGCCCTGTGCCAATAGCCTGCCAGCTACGCCTCGGCATGGCCCCATGGCTGGGCCCCAGTCACGGGCAGAAGGCCATGCTCCAAGCAGGCTGGCAGCCTGACTCTGAGAGGATCTGAGAAGACAAGTGCTCCTGACTGCTGTCCTTCCTCCCAGGAGGGTCCTCCTCCCAGGCAGGGGGATCTGTGGATTCTCTTCGGCGACATAAGGCAGGCTTCAGACCATGTATGTGCCCTACAACACAGAATAAAGACATTTTTTACCTTCCCAGCCATCCTCCCTGTCCTCCAAGCAGGGCATTTGAGGTCAAACAGACTTGGAGTGCACACCCTGTGCCAGCCAGGCCCCACCCAAGGAGAGGACTGGGACTAGATATATGGCCACAGTTTAATAGCTCTGTAAAATGTCCAGCCACCTTACTATTTTTTTTTTTAAAGCAGAAAATGTTCATCCCTAAGAAAAAGTTGCAAAGAGGCATAAACTATTTATAATGGAAATCTATTTTACTTTATCGGAGGGAAATGGATGTTGTGTTAAAGTTGTTACTTGGGGCTTGGGGAAATTCCTGCGTAAATGGCTACCGAAGTTAATAGCTTCAGCCAATTAGGAGAACACTCTGGGAACCTTTTGAAGTCTGGTCCCTCCCGCCCCCCTCGTTTTAATATTCTATTAAGTTTTGTATACTCTAAAGCGTTCTCATTGTGAACCACTGGACGCTGTCACGAAAGAACACATTTATTTCGACAAATATACCCCAATGTGACCACAGGCTAATGCACATTTTACAGGATCAAAAGGCAAACAATAGAATTAGGCATCAATTTCAGGGACTCAGGAGCCATAAATCCAGGCTTGCACCAGAGCCCTGGGCAAGGTTGGTAGGTTAGCTGGTTAGGAATCCAATTTTCTAAGCTTGCTGAGAAGAGCTGAGGGCAACTTCCCCAGACAAATGAACAAGAAGGAAAGTGTCTGTTGGCTTTCTTTTGCTCTTTCCAGATCCCTGGCTAAGGGCACACTGAGCCACCAGGTTTACCAGGTGGCTGTTGAGCATACGTGGAAGCATTTTCTGCAGGATGCATTCATTTCTTCTGGACTGTTGCCAAGGGTTTTCCATTCTTCTGTGGTAGGCATTTCTTGAATGTTGTTGTGTAACCAAACAAAGAACATTGGCTTAAAGGGTAGAAAATGGTGAACATTCATGTTTTTGTAAAAGCAGGTTAAGCTGCGCAGTAGTGGTGGTGGCACACACCTTTAATCCCAGCACTCAGGGGACAGAGGCAAGCAGATCTCTGTGAGTTCGAGACCAACCTGGTCTACTGAGTTCCAGGACAACCAGGGCTACACAGAGTAACCCTGTCTCCAAGAAACAAACAAACAAACAAAAAACCACAAAACAAAACAAAAAATGGCTGAACAGCAATCCAAGCAAAGACAAGACCAAGAGAGACCACACTATTCCTCCAAGTGTGTTTCAGTTAAATTATTGTGATTTTATTTTCCCTTGTAACAGAGTCATAACTTTTCTGAGGTTTTGATATGCTAGTAATACTGTTTTCTAGAAAGTGTTTCCCAAGGTTTGCTTTCCTATGATGTCATTAGATGGTTTTCAAAACTGAATTTTCACTTTAGACATTTCTCATGCTTTTTAAAACAGTATGGGAGCCCCTGGCAAGTGTAAAGGAAACCTGGGACTATAGAGAAATTTCTGAGACAGAATTTCTTTGTCACTTCTAATTCCCAAATTCTGCTTACAAGAGAAAAAAAAATCTGAAAAATGTTTTTGTTTAGAGCAGACAATACTTTTTTTTTTTTTTTTTCCAAGACAGGGTTTCTCTGTGTCGCTTTGGTGTCTTTCCTGAAACTCACTCGGTAGCCCATGCTGGTCTCCAATTCACAGAGATCCACCTGCCTCTGCCTCCCGAGTGCTGAGATCAAAGGCGCACACCCACTAGAGCAGACAATACTTGAAGACTACTGCTAATTCATGGGGATGGGGAGACGGCTCAGTGGTTCAGAGCACTTGCTCTGGCAGAGGACTCAAATTCTGTCCCCACAGAGGATGGCTCACAACCACCTGTGACTCCAGGTCCAGGGCATCCAATGCCATCTTCTGATCTCTGAGGGCACTTTTACCCACCTGTACATATCCACACACAGACACACACAGACACAGACACACAGACACACAGACACACACACACACAGACAGACACACACACGTTAAAAATGGGATGTCTTTCTGTATGCTGTGAATACTGTTGCTTTGACTGGTTGATAGATAAAGCTGCACTGGCCTGTGGCAGGGCAGGATAGGTTAGGTGGTACCTTCAAACTGAAGACAAGATGAAGAAAGGTGGAGTCGGAGGAGACTCGAGCCTGAGGCCCAAGGAGCAACAAGATGCCAGCAGACCGGTAACGCCATGGCAACATATAAGTTAATAGAAATGGGTTAAGTTATAAGAGCTAGCTAGCAAGAAGCCTGACCCATAGGCCTTATAATTTTGTAGGGCCCTGCCCCCCCACCCCCTTTGGGGTTAGCTGTTGCCTTGCTTGCTGACCTTAACCTTGATGTCCTTCCTATGCTAATCCCCTGCTGGTTTCCTCCCTCCTGAAGGCTTACAGGAGGTTCTTTGTCTGTGTATCCCGCATCTGGCGTAAACAGCTTAGATGCAAGAATGTAAAACATCGGTAGGGGTTCTCCCATTGTGCTTTAAGCCTGTATTTAAGGTCTCCTCCCTTCTTCAATAAATGGCATTGGGCACAGCATTTGGCATTCTGCTGAGGGGAATGACCCACTGTCTCTTGTCTCTGTTTTTTGATCCACAACCCCTCGCTGGGACATGGTGAATGGGTGGTGGTAGTGTGGGTGTTACTGCTACATAATTTACAATTAATATTAAGCCTCTGAGTGATTATTTTATAAGCAGCTTAGGGACCTCGGGGCTGGGTAGGACTGGAGAAACTTATGGCTACAATACATCATTAAAAACTATTGCTAATTCAATGTTAAAGTCTAAGTTTAAATTTTGACACACTAAAAAATACATAAATATTGCTCCACCAGTTATCTTCCTTCCTTCCTTCCTTCCTTCCTTCCTTCCTTCCTTCCTTCCTTCCTTCCTTCCTTCCTTCCTTCCTTTTTTTCTTTTGAGACAGGGTTTCTCTGTGTAGCCTTGGTTGTCCTGGAACTCATGCCGTAGACCAGGCTAGCCTCAAACTCACAGAGATCCCCCTGCCTCTGCCTGCTGAATGTTGGGATTAAAGGCGTGTGCCACCACAGCCTGACCTAGCAATTTTTAGAAAATTTACTATTTTCTAATAGTAAGTACCCAAATCTTCCCACAAACCATATTGTCGTTTTGTTCGCTTGTTCATGTTTTTGTTTTCGGCACTGGGCATTGAGACGACAGCCTTGCAAGTGGCAGCCACACTCCCCCCTCCCCCCAACTACTTCCTCTTCCTTTGTCTCTTTTGTTTTTCTTTTCTTTTTTAATCTGAGACAGGGTCTTGGCAAGTGACTTTTCTATTATTGTGATAAAACACCATGACCAAGGCAACCTATGGGACAGTCAGTGGTCCTCAACCTTCCCAATGCTTCGACCCTTTAATACAGTTCCTCATGTTGTGGTGACCCCCAACCATAAAGTTACTTTGTTGCTACTTCACAACTGTAACTTTGCTACGGTTATGAATCATAATGTAATATCTGATATGGGATCCCTGTGAAAGTGTCATTTAAGCCCCTGTAAGGGTGACAGCTCACAGGCTGAGAATTACTGCTAAAGAAGGCGTTCACTTGGGCTTATAGTTCTAGAGTGTCAGAGACCGTAATGGCTGAGTAAAGGCAGGGCAAGAAGCTGAGGACACACCTTTTACCACGAGATAAAGCAGAGAAAATGAACTCAAGATATCATGAGTCTTCGAACTCTCAAAGCCCAGTTCCAGTGACATCCTTTCTCCCCTAAAACTCCCAAACAATGTCTGTTGGCATTTAGACCCACCCCTTGGGGACCCGCCCAGCATCCTGACGCGGGTCCCCTTTAAGAAAAAACTCCTCCCTCTCTTCTTCTTTCCCCTCTCTCTGGCTCTGAGGCAGTGTGCATTTCTTTTCCTTTCTTTCCTTTTCTCTTTCTTTCCTTTCCTATCCTCCTTTCTCCTTGCCCCCTAATGAAACTTTCCACGTGGATGCTGTGTCTGCATGGTGTGAGTAACTCTCCACCGCGTCGCGCCGCCGCCAGCCTCGCCTGCATGGTGTGTCTCCTTCACCCGCTGTGCCCCTTGGCTCCACCCACCAAGGCCTCTGGTGTGCTATTTTACAACAATGTCATCAATTAGGGACCAAGTATTCAAATGCTGAGACTACAGGGAAGATTGCTCATTCTGAACATCACATCCACTCCCTGGCCCTCATAGTCTTGTGGACGTGTGATAATGCAAAAATAGATTCAGTCCAACTTTAAAACTCCTCATCGTCTCCTACAGTTGCAACGCTGTTTTAAAATCCAAGGTTCAGAGTCTCTTTCAAGACTCAAGGCAGTCTCTTATCTCTAAGCCCCTGTAAAATCAAAACACAAATTACACATTTCCCACATGCAATGGCACAGAATATAAACAAACATTCCAAAAAGAAGTAAGGGAGGCACAGTGAGGACATAGTGGACCAAAGGAAGACTGAAGCCCGGCAGGGCACGCTCCAAGCCTTGTGGCTCCATGTCTGGCGTCAAAAGGCTCAGATGTCTCCGCCCTTCAGGTGCTGCTAGCTCTAACCTGCTTCTCTCCCTTGGTCCGGTTCCACTCCACCTGTAGAGCGTTCCTTAGCAGACATCCCAAAGCTGTGCCATCTCCAACATCTTGGAGGCTCCACTGCAAACCAGACTTCCTTTCTGCAAAGCACTTCACAGAATGACCTCTCGGGGTCTTTCTCCATGCAGGATATCTCTCACACATTACTTGGCCTCAAGAGCTGTCAGAAACCATGGAGGAAGATTTCACTACCCATTACTCTTGCATCCTTGCCACGAAGAGGATGCTGCCAAGTTCAGCTGCCAGCTTGGGCTGGACCCTGTTCACTTGAATCACGTTCGCAGCAGCTTTTGTTGGTTGTTCCTTTCTAGGAGAAGACAATTTTTCTTCCACAAGTGGGAAGCTTAGGTGAGTGGGATTTTAATGAGGGCAACCTTTTTTTTTTTTTTTTTTTTTTTTTTTTTTTTTTTTTATTCCAGTGCAGGCTAGGCATTTACCTAAAACAATAATCTTACTTTAGAGTGATTACTAATAACCACACAACGATGCCAGTACTAGGCTGTCTTGAAAGCTCCTCCACCAAACAAGCTAGACTACTTTTAAATTTAGGCCCAGACATTGTTGGGACATGGACTGAAGGAGGCCTCATTCTTTGCCAAAAATTCACAAGAATGATCTCTGTCCCAGTATCCAATATGGTTTTCCTCTGAAACCTTCAGCTGGGCCTCTACAGTCTGTGTAGTTCCAAGCACCACTGTCTTCCAAGCTCCTGCTATGATGGTTTTATTAAACTTTGCTTTGAGTGTTTAACTGGTTTTTCCAGTTCAAAGTTCAAAATGTCTTGTTTATGGTTTCTAGTGCCGTACTATGACACCATAACTGGACATCAGATTGGGGAGGGAAGGGTTAATTCGCTTAGACTTCCAGGTCATCCTCCATCACCAAGGAAACTCAGGGCAGGAACCTGGAGGCAGGAGCTACTGCAGAGGCCATGGAGGGTTGCTGCTTCCTGGCTTGCTTTCCCTGGCTTGCTCAGCCTGCTTTCTTATAGCACCCGGGACCACCAGCCCAGGTTGGCACTGCCCACAGTGAGCTGGGCCCTCCCACTTCAATTGTCAGTCCAGTGGACATTCAGCTAGCCAGCACACAAAGCCTTCCTCATCCCCCATAAATACTACATGGCTGGGTCCATCGCATCGATAGCCCGCTCTCGGTTACCAATTTCTGTATTAGTTACTTGCTACTGCTGTGATCATCAAAGCAACTTGTAGATGAAGCAGGCTGTTTGGTGTATACTTCCAGGGGTTTAGAGTCCAGGATGGCTGAGCGAAGGCCATGGTGTCAAGGGCAGGAAGCTGAGGGCTCACATCTTGAACAGCAAATATGAAGCTGAGAGAACAAATATGAAGAAAGCCTGCCTTCTCAAAGCCTGCCTTCGATGACGTACCTCCACCAACAGGGCCACACCTCCTAAGCCTCTCAAGTGATGCCGTCGATTGGAAACCAAGAATTCAAATGTCCGAGACTATGGGGACAGCTCTCACTGAAATCATTATGGTTACCCTTGATCTCACTGTAGCCCAGGCAGTCCTGGAACCTCTGATTGAATCCTGCCTTCTGAACAGTTGGGATTACAGGTCTGTACCTCCAGGCCTGGCGCCACCTCACTTTAACAAGGTTTCAGTCAACACCCAGTCTCACCCAGTGATAATACAATTTGTGGCTGGGCAGTGGTGGTGCACACCTTTAATCCCAGCACTTGGGAGGCAGAGGCAGGTGGATCTCTGTGAGTTCAAGGCCAGCCTGGTCTACAGAGTGAGATCCAGGACAGCCAAGGCTACACAGAAAAACCCTGTCTAGAAAAACTTTAAAAAAAAGCTTCTCTGATCTTGGGTCTTCCACTGTGCGGTAGGAATGCTAACACTGAATACCGTATTCACCGTGATGCTGTGAGGATTATCGATGTCTGTAAGGGATCCCAGCAGGGCCTAAAAGGCTTGTAAAGGCTTAAAAGTTTATTAATTCATTTTTCATCTTCCTTCATGTATTCCACCAGTACAAATCAATCTGGAGATTAAAATAGAAGTAACTGATGTGGTTTCAGATGGTGTTGTTTTTTTAGTGTTAGAGCGTTTCTGGGCCCTCCATGTGTTATGTGTCCTTTGCACATACAACTTTCTGAAAGTATTCTTCAACCCAAATAAACCTGTTTTTATTTTGATGACCGTGTGACTGACTCAGATATATTTGGAGAACTGAATCACATGCGGAAGAAAGTCGGTTCTGAAAGGCCAGCTCTACCTTGAAGGTGTTCTCCGTAGGAAGACAGTAAGATGGCATTTTCCTGAGTTCAGCGTTTTACTTAACTCCCGAGGCAAACAATGGCGATTCTCTTTTTCTGCCTGAAGCCTCCCTCTTGCCCTCAGGTTTGGGCTTCAGTCTTAAGCCTGGCTTCCTTCAGTTGAGTTTTGTTGTGTCCTGGGCTCCCACTGGTGAGCATCACTTCCAGGACGCTCAGGTGCCCGCAAGCACCGCAGAGTGTGGGCTGAGATGCGGGAGGCGGCCCTTGGGTGCTGTGCGTCCTGAAGTTTCTGCTTTCGTTCTCCAACAACAGGGCCCAGGGCCGTCCCCCTTCCTCCACAGCCTTTTGTGAGATGGGAAGCACGGGGCCTGTCGTTTGCATTCCAGATTGAAAGGAACAGAATTCAGAGTTTTCCTCCTTCTTTGGTGCCATGACAAACCAAATGATAGGAGGCGGATTTATTCTTTGGAAAAGTACGCAAGTACCAGTTCCGGGGAAAAGTCTCCCTCGTTTTGACTTGTAGTCATTTTTGGGCACTGCGACCCCCACTTCAACATAGAATTTTTTTTTTAATCAGATGGAGGCTGGTAGGTTGTGTGTGGAATGGGAAATACATTTTTTCCCTCCCTCTTGGCTTTCCTCAGGCAGTAAATTCCCGGATGGAACCTGTACAACAGCAAGTAAAATTGCCTGGTTGGCCAAGAGAACGATGGCTCGTGGGAAAAGGAACTTGTCGCCGGAGTTTCAGGACCAAACTTCAATCCAGGGACCCACATAATAGAAGGAGAGAACCAACTCCTTCAAGTTGTTCTTCGATCACACCCCTCCCCCAACACACACACACACACACACACACACACACACACACACACACACACACGCACACACGCACACACGCACGCACACATGCACACGTACACTCGTGCATGTGCAAACAAAAACTAAAATGCAATAAAAACTTAAAAAAAGAAAATTCTTGGGACTGGAGAGATGATCGTTCAGCTGTTAAGAGCACTGGCTGTTCTTCCAGAGGACCTGGGTTCAATTCCCAGCACCCACATGGCAGCTCACAACTGTCTGTAACTCTACCTCCAGAGGATCCGACACCCTCACACAGACATCCACGCAGGCAAAATACCAATGCACATAAAAGAAAAAAGAAAAGGAAAATTCCTGGTGTTTGAGGCCAAGACCTTGTGCTAGGGCATGTGTGATGCACGCCTATGGTAGGCAGCCCCCTTAATCTTGGCAGAACCCCGGGGGTTCTGCCTTCTGCATAGTATACACATCCCGGGCAATTGTGGCTTCCTGAAGGGTCAAGATCATTGGATACAGAGTTATTGGAGGCAGACATGGTGACATATACCTGTAATTCTAGGATTCTGGGGGGCAGAGGAAGGAAAACCATTGCAAGTTTGAGGCTAGCCTGGTCCACATAGCAACACTCTGTCTGAAGAGGACAAAAAGTAAGAATAAAGGCTCAGCTGTTACGAGCACTAGCTGCTCTTCCAGAGGACCAGGACTCAGTTCCCAGCACCCACGCCGCGACTCGCAACTGTTTATAATTCCAGTGGCAGGGACCCAGTGCCCTTTCCTTGACAGAGCTCTGCGGAAAGTTGCATTGAGAAGGGCAAGTCTCAGGTGGGCAGCGTGAACTATCAGCGGCGTGTGGTGCCAGAGGCCCACGTTTTTTTCCATGTCATATTTGTTCCCTGACTCTGACCCAGGAGAACAGGAGCCTCCCAGGCCAGGATCCCGCACAGTCTGAAGAAAGGCCTCACCAGTGAGATGTCAGCAAGTGTAGTGCTGTGACCCCAGGCAGACCTGGGCCCTGGGGGAAAGATTGTTATGTCCCAGGCTGTAAGAGCGGGAGCCAGGAGTGGCCGGAAGGAGAAAGGTGATTCCCATGGTCTGGGCCAACGAAGGGTTTTGGACAGGAAAGGGAACTCATAACACAGCACACGTGACAGGAATTGTTTAAGGCTTTAAACCCTTGCCAAGTAACACGAGACAGGCCCTATAAGTATTTTAGCTATATATAGGGTGTAACCTGAAAATGCCTCCCTCTGCGGCACTCATGCTTTTGAACTGACAGTGCCTCCCTCCAGGGAGGATAGAGTGGGGGGGGGATGGGGTCTGCTAGAGACAGACAAAAGTAGGGGGGCACTGCCTTTGAAGAATTTCCTCCCTTTTCATGCCTGGGGTGTAACCAGAGACCAGTGTCAACAAAAGATCCCGCTTGGGAAAGCTTTTGTGTGCGGCTCTCTTTCGGGGGGCGTGACTCGCTTTCTCAGAGGTCAAGGAATTGTAAATTGTATAAGTTTATGTTCTCCTGAGCTCCAGGCGAGGGGGTGCTTCTGAGAGGGTGTGGGTGGGAGAGGGGTGGGTGGCGTCCCTCAAAGACATCCTGGAAACTTGTCTGTTAAGACCAGACCTGGCCACAAGAAATCCTCCCACTTGGAAGAGAGCAGGAAATGTATGTGGGTTTGGAGGTTCACATCTGAATTGGCTCTAGCAAATCAATCCGTATTAAATTTCGAAAATAAGGTACCACGGCAAGTTCAGAGGCGGCAAAGATGGTAAAGTCAGTTATTGGGTCGGACTGATTGCACTCCTGCAGTAGTTAGAACTGCTTATGTGCCTCCCTCAAGCACCTACTTTAGCTAGTTCTTAATCACCGCGTGCGTGCGTGCGTGCGTGCGTGTGTGCGTGCGTGCGTGCGTGCGTGCGTGCGTGTGTGTGTGTGTGTGTGTGTGTGTGTGTGTGTTGGGGGAGGGGCGTGGTCAAAGATGAGACTGACATCTCCATTGTTCTCTTTATTCACTGAGGGAGGGTCTCTCAGTTGAACCCAGAGCTCACCGATTCTGCTGGTCTAGCTAGCTTGAGATCCTTTTCTCCCCTTTCCACATGCCAAGATTACAGGCAGACCCCCCATGATCACCTGGCATTGACCTGGGTTCTGGGGATCTGAACTCGGGGTTTCACGCTTGCACAGCAAATGCTTTGTTCACTAAGTTGTGTCCCTGCCCTCCCCCCTTGCCCCCCCCCCCCCCCCGATCATTTTTTATCTATATTCCTCACCCTCCCAAGTCCTACATCCTCTGGCTTGGCAAAGGATGTGACACTCGTGCTTGATGGGCGTTTGTCCCATCCCAGGCACTGTACTGGATACTCAAGATACAGAGGAGGACAGAGGTCTGGTTTTCCCCCTCTCAGAACGTATGATCTGGGTTGGAGGAAGGCAGAAGGCAAAGCAAGCCAGTGACGTCATTGATCGGTAGTTGATACACACGACCAAGAAACGGAAGGGAAATCCAGGAGGTAGAAGGTGGCATCTTTCAGGAAATGGGGCTGCAGCCTAGTGAGGGAGCACGTCCTGCTTCCAACTGAAGGTTGCTCTAGACGAGGGGGTGGGGTGGAGGGAGAGTGGGGGGGAAGTACAGTTGACGGGAACCTGTTGCTGCTGACCTGGGGCCCCCGTGGGTCACTGCAAAGACTGAATTTCCTTGTGGGTGAGATGGGAGGGGTCACTGCAAAGACTGAATTTCCTTGTGGGTGAGATGGGAAGCCTCTAGAATGTCTTCAGAAGTGAGATAAATGTTTTGGCTGCTGTTTTAAAAATAAATCCAAGGGGGCAAAGATGGGAGCCGAGAAACAGGATACAGTCATCTACGCAAGAGGTGATGGTGGCTGGCTGGGTTTGTCTAGAGATTTTCCAGATCTGAAGTGCTGGGGAATGACAGCTGGCAAGATTTCCAGCTGAGTGGAATTCTAGGCAGGAAAGAAACAAAGGTGAGTCAGCACCTACCCCTGAGCAGGGAGAGGGGCGGAGACTGACCCCCACACGTTGGCCTAGGGTGCTGTCCTTATCTCAAGGTCACTGTCAGCAACGCAGTTTCACCCAGATCTGGAGAAGAAACAAGAACAACATTCCAGCTAACGTGGTTAACTCATGGGCTCTTCTGGGTGAACAGAAGCCGAGGAGTGGGCCCTAGGCTCTGGGCTCCTTCAGGCAGGGCTCAGCAGGAATTTGGAGGAGGCAAAGGGAGATCAGGCCAGAGAGAACTGTGGGAAGAAGCTGGGTCCTGGTTCGACGGGTGTGTGTTTCCAGAGCTGTGGCTTCCGCAGGCAGAACGATATCATTTACCCTTCCATCTGCTGAGTGTTTATGCTACTCCACTGTGCTAGCTGCTTTCTTCTAAGATGAATAAAATCCTGCCTGGGAGAAATTCTTATCGTGTGCTCGAATGATGGGTATACAAGATGCTTTGGTAGTCCAGATCGAAAACCCTCTTCCGTGTGTGTGTGTGTGTGTGTGTGTGTGTGTGTGTGTGTGTGTGTGTGCGCGCAAAGGAGAAGTCACTTGATGGCTTGTCTGGTTCACCTCAATTCCTCATTTCTGGAGCCATGTGACCATAATCTCTGGTCAGAGACCATGTGAAGAGTCCTAATATGTTAGAGAGAGTCCCCAGGTTAATCTCGTTGTCCCTAGCAGTGATAACTCTCTTAACCATTTTGTAAACCGTCTCTTGCACTCTGGTTCCAGCTGCTAAGGAACTTTTCTAGTTTCAAAGCTGTTGACTTTCAGAGGTTCTTTGTGTTTTTCTCATCTAAAGCCCGGACTTGGGAGACAATCCCACTTCCCCTTCTCTGTACCAGTCTTAACAACATTCTACAAACGAGGCTGAGGGAAGTTAAGTAATTCGTCTAAATTCACATAGCTAGAGAAGGACAAGGCAGGGCACCGAATTTTCACCCAATATTCAAAGCTCTGGCTGGTTTGGTCTCACTGAATGTATCCCTTCAAAACTCACGTGTGGAAATCCTAGGTGAAGAATGAGGATGTAGAGCCTTGAGGAGGTAGGTGATTAGGCCATGAGGCTGGAACGCTTAGGATTGGGATTGGTGCCCTTTCTAACAAAAGAAACCAGAGAGAGTGGTCCACTTCACCATGTGAGAGGACAGTGAAGTCCACCATTTATGACAGAGCCGGCAATTATCAGTACTGCCGGGATCTTGATCTTTGACCTCCTGTCCTTCAGAACTATAGAAAATACTTTTCTGTTGTTTATTTATCCTCAGGTATCTTATTGTAGTAGCTTTCAGATGGCCATGTCTAAAACAATCATAACTTCCTAAATTCAGAGTTTTCTAGGAGGAAACACAAAATACTTGCTTTGTCATTTTAGAAGCTTTTGTTTTTTAACTAAGAGTCCTGTTTGTCCTTTAGTCTGTGCTCATTTCTGCTTCTAAGGTGTGTGTGGTATTTTAAAAGTGAATATAGTTTGTTTTTTCAAGTCTAGAATCTCATATATGAGCTTTTGTGATCTATGTCTGTATTTTAATTAATCAACTAATTAATTAAAGTGTGTGTGTGTGTGTGTGTGTGTGTGTGTGTGTGTGTGTAGACCTGTATGTGCCATGGCATGCATATGGAGATCAAAGGACAATCTTTGGGAATCCGTTATCTCCTTCCACTCAGTTAAGGCCGGATCTTTCTTGTTTCTGTTACTGAGCTGATTGTCTTAGTCAGTGTTCTATTGCTGTGAAGAGACACCATGACCACAGCAACTCTTATAAAGGAAAACATTTAACTGGGTGGCTTACAGTTTCAGAGGTTTAGTCCATTATCATCACGGTGGGATATGTAGGCATGTAGGCAGACATGGTGCTGGAGAAGGAGCTAAGATTTCTACATCTGGATCTGCAGGAAGAGACTGAGACACACCAGGTCTGGCTTAAGCTTCTGAGACCTCTAAGTCCACCCCCAGTGACACACTTCCTCCAACACTGCCACACCTCCTCTAACAAGGCCACACCCACTAGTGTTAGTCCCTACGAGCCTAGGGGGCCATTTTAATTTAAACTACTACATTCTACTCCCTGGCCCCCACAGGCTTATAGCTAAAACATAATGCAAATTGCATTTACTCCAACTTCAAAAGTCCCCATAGCCTATTAACTCAAGACTGTTAAAAATTCAAAGTCTCTTCTGACATTCATACAGTCTTTTAACTGTAATCCCCTGTAAAATGGTAATAAAAAAAGCAGATCACATACTTCAACATACAATTCCAGTCCAAAACACAGGGAAGGGAGCATAGTGAGGAAATAGTGGACAAAACAAGACCAAAAACCAGCTGGGCAAACTCCAAAGTCTGTATCTCCATATCTGATGTCAAAATGTTCTTTAGATCTCCAACTCATTTCAGCTTTGTTGACTGCAACACACTTCTTTCTCTTGGGCTGATTCTACTCCCTGTGAGCAGCTCTCCTTGGCATCTCCAACATTTTGGGGTCTCCAAGGGAATCCAGGCTTCACCTTTGCGGCTTCACACAACGATCTCTCTAGACCTCCATTCAGGGACACTGTTGCCACATGCCTGGCCTCAGCAGCTTTCCTTAGTCACAGAGGGAGATGCCACAACTCCTTTCTTCTGTCCCTGACTCTAAAGCCAGAACCACATGACCAAAGCTGTCAAGTTCTGCTGCTGGCTGGGACTGACTTTCGAGCCCTCCTTTTATTCACAAAGAACTAAACAGTAGTGCGGCGTATTCCATTACTTAGCTCCCATGACATTAATAAGCATTTCAAGAGAGAGCAAAGTGGATTTTTGTATCATCAATCCCTATAAAGTACATTATATTTTAACTTTTTCAATCTTTTATATGTTATATTTCAATTTTTTTCTGTGTATTGTCTATCATGTTTCTCTGTGTTAAGTATATAATGTCTGCATACTGTATGCATAGCTGTAGCTATAAGACACATAAAACCCAGAACTGATTAAAAATGCATATTTTATAAATAACTTTTAAAACCTTTTTATTGATTAGTTCAAAAAGTTTCAGAGACTATTATTTAGGATCAGATCTTGAAGCCAGGTGTGTTGGTCACATCTGTAATCCCAGGACTCCGGGAGTAAAAATAGGAGGACGGGACAAAGAAGACATCCTCAGCCGCATTGGGAGTTTGAGGCCAGCCTAGGCTAATGAGAAAACAAACAAAACGAGGTTAGGACTTGAAATTGCCTTCTAGGCTTTGCCGCTTTGGGTGAGTTGGTCTTTTGTCTACAGCACTACCACATTACTTTTATAATATCATCTGTCTATTGAGTTCATAATATTTATCCCAAATTATAACCATACATTAACTTCTCTTGTTTACTTGTTGTCTTAGGGTTTCTATTGCTGTGGAGAAATTCCATGATCAAAAAGCATGTTGGGGAGGAGAGGGTTTTTCTTCTGCTTACACTTCCACAGCACTGTTCATCATCGAAGGAAGTCAGGACAGGAACCTGGGGACAGAAGCCGATGCTGAGGCCATGGAGGGGAGCTGCTTACTGGCTTGTTCACCATGGCTTGCTCAGACTGCTTTCTTATAGAACCCAGGACCCCCATCCCAGGGATAGCCCCACCCACAATGGGCTGGGCCCTTCCACATCAATCATGATTTAAAAAATGCCTTACAGCTGGATCTTATGGAGGCATTTTCTCAATGGAGGTTCCCTCCTTTCAGATAACTCCAGCTTGTATCAAGTTGACATAAGACCAGCCAGCCCACTTGCTTACTAGATTATAAACTCCAGGAGCATAAAATGTATGCTTATCTTCTTTACCAGTAACATATAGAGTCTAGGACAGCATGTAGCAATCATTATTCTCTTAATGTTTATTAAAGAGATAGATCCTATGTTTCAAAGTGAGACGGACCTAGAGTAGCAGCACTCCTCCATGTCAGTCTCCAACAAACCCACATCCTGGTACTCATTCTTCCGTGTAGTTCCCTGGATCCCTCTCTCTCAGCAGCTGCATTTTGTAACAACGTCTGTTTGCTCTTTTAAGCTGCTTAGTTTAGGGTCATTTGTTACTCAGGGATAGCTAACTAATACACTTTGGTTTCAATGCCAGCGTTAACTGTTATTTACAATGTATATATATAATTTAATCTCTAGGGGCTTGTTTCCCTTCTTTCAAAATGGTTTAAATATATATATTTACAGTGCTGCTGAAGCATAATCCCAAGTGTAATTTCTTAATGCCCTTTTACTTTTAAAATGGCTATGACTAGGTGAAGTGGATTTTATGATACTCCGCCTCACTTCAGGCGCAGAGCAAAGAAGTCCAAAGGCTGTGGATCAAAACTTTTGTAAACCATGAGCCAAAACAAATCTTTCTTCCTTTTGTCTGGGTTACCTCAGGTATTTTGTTGCAGTGATAAAAAGGTCACTAATACAATGTCTGGCGATGCTGGTCTAGGTCCATGAGCCACAGTTCCCGGTCATCGTGTGATCCCGAGGGGAAGCCACCAGGACTCGACAGCATACAGTGTTGCTAACTCAGGGTGTTTGGTGAGTTGAGTATATTTAGTGTCTTTCAACTTCTGTGGGTTTATTGTGATGTAACCCACTGTCAGGCAAAGAGAATATGTATTCACTTTGGCTCTCTTTATGTTTTTCAGAATAACTTTATACAATGTACCCCATCACACTCACTTCCCATTCCTCCCAGGTCCACTGTTCCACCTTTTCATCCTCTCCCACCCCCCCAAAAAAAACCCCAAAAAAACAAAACAAAAAAAAAACAACCAAACAAAACAAAACAAAAAAAGCAAAAAAAAAAAAAAAAAAAAAAAAAAAACCAAAAAACCCAAAACATCGAGTCTAATTGTGTTGCTTATGGTCCAACTCCCAGTGACCAGCTCCTTAAAGAAAACCCAGTCCTTTCCCACCCTACCTCCAGAAGCCATCATCTGTGAAGAGCTACACGTCAGCCTTTTTATCCTAATTTTTGTTTGTTTGTTTGTTTGTTTTCGAGACAAGGTTTCTCTGTGTTGCTTTGCTCTGTCCACCTCTCACTCTGTAGACCAGGCTGGCCTCGAACTCACAAAGATCCGCCTGCCTCTGCCTCCCAAGTGCTGGGATTAAAGGCTTGCGCCACCACCGCCCGGCTTAGCCTAATTTTTAAGGACTCTTTTCAGTAGCTTCCTATCTGGACTGTTTCTTTGTTTTTTTTTGTTTTGTTTTGTTTTGTTTTGTTTTTGCGGGGGGAGGGGTCTCACAGAAGCCATACAGTGTCTCTCATTCACAGTTATAAGTCTACAGTCATCGATAATGCTTTAAAAGAGGCTTCCTTGCCCGTAATAGCCAGGGGCAGCACCGATCACAGACATCAACATTGTTTCCAGAGGTAGCTCGGATCTCAGACATCAACATGCCCTCCAGCAGCAGCATGGACCAGGAAATCAGTAGGCAGCACGGATTATGGCTTACGGTGGTGGGCAGCATGCACCACGGAAGTCTTCCGAGGAGACTTAATCAAGAAAATGAATCACTCTTCATCTCAGGGGGATGGTGTGGTTGGGCAGCCTGTCTGGGGGCAGGACCTGTGCAAGCTCAGGATGCCTTAGACCACCCTTGCCCTCAGCACCGGCCACCCTGCCACTACCTGGGGCACGACCACTGCATTTGAAGCCTACGGGTAGCGCCAGGGTCCATGCTCTCTTGCCCGCAGCAGGCAGGCGAACATCAGGAGTTGCAGCAGCAGTGGTTTCTCCAAGCCTTGGGCTGGGCCTGCGGGTAGAGTGGTAGCATCCCGCATTAGCCACAACAGGGCGAGGCTGGTTGGTGGTGGCCCAGCCTCCCAGAGGCCCAAGGACCAGCTCTCCTCAGCCACAGCATGCTCCTTTGTCCACAGGGTCGTGTCCCCCACCCCCCCTCATACCGGTCCCCATTGGCTGCGTTTCTAGTTTCGCTTCTCTCCTCTGTGCGCGCGCACATCACTCTGTTCTGCCATCATTTTCCCGACGTCGTGAAATGAAACGACTTTTTAAAAGCACCTCCCCATCTTTTATTTATTTATTTAGGTTGTTCCAGAGATGCTGTATACTGTGTGTTCTGCAGGCTTAGTCTCCGCCGCTGCATCTTCCCAGGAGAAGCCTCCGTGGATCTCTCTGGCTCCTCAGCGCCACCCCCGAGGCCTCGAGGTTGCTGGTGGCCGCCACCATCTTGAATCTATCCAAATTGTCACCTTTTTAGGGAGCTCTTTTCTAACCGATCAAGCTGCGTGCTATTACACTTCCCACTCGTCTCATTTATTCTCTTTACGTTCCTCAGTATGTCCTAGATTGCCTTTTTGCCGTGTGGGAAATTCCGGTAATAACATACCTCGTGTCTTTGCTCTCTCCGCTGTCTGGAAGGGCTCCCGGTATGTGGAAGGTGCTCACTAGACTTTGCTGGGCGGGTGCGTGGACGTCTGGCTTGGGAGTCTTACCTTAAGACTTAGTCTTGATGGGGGAATGAAGAATGGCAGGAAGGAGCATGGTAGCCTGGAGAAGACAGGCCCCCCCAACCCCGGATGCTCTCCCGGCCTGTCGTAGCTGCTGGGAGTCTGCCTGCCTTGCAGTGTGACAGGGAGGGTTTGGATTCTCCTCGGCTCCCTATGGTGCCTTTACACCCTCGGTTGCCTCCCAAGGAGACAACATGGTGACGTGGGCGAGACCTTCCACTCAGGATTCCAGAGAGTTGCTCCATGGGTCGCTTTTTCATGCATCTGGAACATTCTGGACTTGTATAAGTGATTCTCTTGCCCTCGCTAGCTTCTCCCACGTTGCCCCCGGTTACAGAGAGGGATGGAAGCTGCTTCTCTATTTGCCTCGGGTGTCGGGTGGGCTTTGTCGGTGGCCATGTCCCCAGTGTGCCCTGCTGTTTGAGATCAAAGGTCAGCAGAGGGCATGTGAGACCATGTCTAAGGACACTAACATGAACAAGAAGCAAACTCAGATCTTCACAGTCGTGTTTGTTTTCTCCGGTGAGAGTCGAGGATGCCCGCCAGCCTGGGCTGTAGTCATGGCTTCTCAGCACACAGTTGCTGGGCATCCTGGACCAGTCCTGCTCATGCCTCACCTCCCACCACTCAGCCTTGGCACCTGGACTTGGGAAGCTGGAACCCTTATATAGTCTGGGCTGCTACCGTGAGCCACGGGCAAAACCCAACAGGGTCTTCTATAGGAAATTCGGGAGCGAGCCTCACAGTGCAGCCTCTGGCTTTGACTGCCACACGCATGCCGCTGGTGGAGGATGTTTTCCAAAGGACACCCGAGAGTCCTCCTGAACGGGATGCTCCGGTGTCTGCAGCACAAGAATTGGGAATGTTTGCAGATCCATCTCAGGCTTATCTGTCCTTCAGGCGGGACATTCTGACTGTACCGACTGCCTTCGTGTCTGCCCTTTATCTGTGTTAGAGTCGGGTAGAGACATCGAGACTTGCTGATGACCTTGGTATTACCTACACACCTTGTCATGCCAGGAACAAACTGAAGATGATTTTGACAAGAAGCAAAGGCTGTGTGGGTGGGAGACTCAGCAGCTCCCAAGGGAGCCACCTGGAGGGTTTTGTTAGGACTGCCCACCCTCCTCTAGAACGTTCCTTAGTTTGTGTGGGAGCTCAGGTCAACAAATACCAGGCCCTATTCCCAATTAGGTGCCGAGAATACCTAGACCAATGATTCTCAACCTGTGGGTCATGACCTCATTGAGGGAGTCGAAAGACCCTTTCACAGGGGTCCCCTAAGACACATTGGAAAACACGGATATTTCCATTACAGTTCATAACAGTAGCAAAATGACAGTTATAAAGTAGCAATGAAATGATTTTATGGCTGGGGGGGGGGTCACCACAACACGAGGAACTGCATCAAAGGGTCGCAGCATCAGGAAGGTTGAGAACCATTGACCCAGATGAACAGAATCCTGCCCTTGCTGTCAAGAAACTCAGAGCTTTGTGGGGACAGGGACCCGTGAGCTGGCTTCAAGGTGGCTACTAATGCTTCCTACTTCTTCTTCTTCTGAAACTGGGTCTCGTCACTAGTTCTGACAAAGATGGGGGGTGCCATGCTGTACAACCTCTTTTTTTTCTTCATTCTTAAAATGCTTCTTGTGGGGGCATTGTCACCTTGGAAGGAGTATGACTTGTAAGGAGGCCACTGTGCTGTGAGGAAGCCTAAGCGAGACACATGAAGTGAGCCTGGAAGAACAGGAAGGCCGCGTACCAGCAAGCAGGCCGTCTGCAGGCCTAGTCTTCACCCCAGCAGAGCGCAATTAAGCAAGCGACCTCCTCTGATGCCACACAGAGCAGAAATGCCCGGGCAAGCCTGGCCGACACTCTTGACCCATCAAATCGGCAACAGCTAAAGTGGCTTCTTTTAATCCACAAATGGTGTGCGGTTGCGCAGCACCAGAGAGCGCAATGGGCAAGTATCTTAGATGATGACAGGAGAGGTAGGTAGAGGATGCTGCAGGGTCACAGAGGAAGGCTGGTAACCAAGTCAGCCGCCGGAGAGGACAGCAGAGCATGGGATGATTCCAAAGGTTTGCTGGAGTCCAATATCCTCTTGAAAGACCTGGGTGTGAGCCAGACTCTTGGGAGCGAGAAGGCTCTCCAGGCAGAGTGGAATCAGATTAAAAAAAAAAAATGTAAAGGTGACTCAGGCATGCAGCGTGGCTGAGGGTCCTTAAGGATGTGTGCAGCACAGAGTTGTGTGTAAGTGTGCAGAGATAGATGTTCATGGTGATAGCGGGTGTAGATGACACTTATTGTCTACTTACTACATGATACATGTTGATCTAAGGTTTTCTCTGTGTGGACACATTTCGTTCTCCCATTTTCTGTTCACACTACAAGGAAACGAGGCCAACAGAGAGTCAGTGAATTGCTCAAGGGCATCTAGCCGGCAAGTGCAGGGCCCAGATTCAAGTTCAGGGAGCACTTGAGGACCTGGATTGGACTCCTTAAATGGCCTGGGGCTTGTCCAATAGGCGATGGGAATCGGCTAGAGGTTTAAAACAAGTGATGTGTCTCATCCGAAGATTCTTCTGCGTTTGCTAGGCATGGCGGCACACGCATCTAATCCCATCGCCCTGAGGCTGAAGGAGGACACTGCCGTTGAGGATAGCCTGAGCTACATAGCAAGGACCCTGTGATTGAAGCGAAACAAATAACAGACACCCTCCTCCCAACTTCCCTGTGTTACTGCCGTAAAAGCTCCGTGTTCTCCACTTCGGTTGGGTTTTTATTTGCCCGTTGACTATTTCTCTCTAAGGCTAGCAACAGACTCCTTGTAAGATAAGCAGAGGGACAGGACGCTTATCTTTGAGGGATACAAGGACAAGGTTCAGGGGACATTTTCCACTTCACAGAGGGTCATGGAAGAAGGGAGGACAGAGCACTGAGGGAGTTATGGGTGTGGCAGCCACGAACTGAGGAAAACGTCGACATACTTCAATAGAGGGTGGCAGTGGGCACCAACTAGCCTGTCCCCATATCCCGTGAGCTCTCTGGCTTTGCAGACAGTCCGCATTTCTCTCCTTCCTCTGGCCTGGGGCCTTTCAGATCATTAGTGTCAAATTTTAAAACAGCTGTTGGGGTCCAAACAGCAATTTAGTAAAGAAGACACGTTCTTCTCATCTCAGTGGTCCGAGCTGAAGGGGTGCTCATGGACAGATCAGGGAATTGGGGCTCCTGTACTACATCCACCCATGTTCTCTCTTCCCTCTGTCCTGTCTGAGTTGTTCAGGGGGATCTGAGCAGACTCGGTAGAGTCTGAAGTTGTGTGCAGACTCGTTGTACCCATGCTTCAGCAGCCGTCTATGCAAAGAGGGAAGTCTGCCTTAGGAGAGAAGCTAGATTTGGCCTTGAGACTTAGTGCAGCTGACAGCTTGCTTTGTGGTGATGTGGGCAAATGTCTGGACTTTTCTAGTATTCTTGTCTGCCCTACAAGGCTGTTGGTTGGAGATTAACTTCACCACAAACACTAAGAAGAACTGTGGCCTGGATTTTCTGAACGAGAGCCAGAAGCTTGACCTCGTGCTAAGCATTTTGCATGCTTTAAAATCAATTAATTTTTATCTGAGACAGGATCTCATGTGTCCCAGACTGGCCTTGAACTTGTTCTATAGCAGAAGATGACCTCAAACTCCTGATCTTCCAGACTCCCCTCCCTAAGTGCTGTCATTACAGATGTGTCGATGCCTGGCTTTAGATATTCTTCTTTAAAGTATATATGAAGCTCACCGATGCCATCTCTTATCCTGTCAGCAGCTCTCTGTATCAGTAAGCTATTGCTGTGTAACAAACCTCAGTACACAACAATAAATGTACAGTGTAGTCTGGCTGTAGTTCAGTGTAGAGTGTGTGCCTGACATACACAGGCAATGAGTTTGAGCTCCGGCATCTCAAAAATAAACAAATAAAACCAGTAAGTTTCCAATACACAAATAAATCTCACAGTTTTTGTGTGTCAGGAGTGTCTTGACTGGGTGGTTCCAGCTCGGAGTCTTCTCTAAGTTTTCTGGGGCTACAGTCATCTCAAGTCTGGACTGGAGTTCATAGGTCACGCTCAACATGGCAGGTCAGCTTTGGCTCTGGCCAGAGGGTTTATTCATCACTCCTTCACTGTAGGATTGTTCACAAGACCACTGGAATGTCCTAGAGCATGTCAGCTGGCTTCCACTAGAGTGAGTGATCCAAGACACAGTAGCAGCTGCATCTTTTATGACCTTGGAAGGCATGGCCTACCATTTCCCCAACACTCTATGGTCACATTGCTCAGCCTGTTCCATGTAGAGAGAATCACATAGGGACGGGGACACACACACACACACACACACACACACACACACACACACACACACACACACACACACGACTGTGACCCAGGCATCACTGATGGTATCTTTGAGGCTGCATGCCACATCTTCCCCATATATTTCTATCATGTTAACTATGTTCTGCTTTAATAACACTTACCTGCAAATATGGGGTTTGGTTGTTTGGTATTTACTTCCTTCCTAGTAGACCATGAGCTTTCCAAGAGTAGGAAGTTTTTCTTGCTGTATCCTCAGTGTCTAGAATAGTCCCAGGCACAGAGTTGATACTCAGTATTGAGCGTGAGATGGACACTGTTTTTAGCCCTGGACAATTGATTTGACACAGACAAGGGACTGCACTTTGATTTTTACTCTTATTGGCCTCTGCATTCTTTGCAAAAATTGTCTGTAAAGAATAACCTTATTAAAGTGACTGAGCACATTTTCCTTTAAAAGTCCCACATGCAATTAAAGTCATTATTTGACTAGTGAGCATCTTGCTAAATTACACATGGATTGCTAACTTGATTATGTTTGTGGGAATTATCCATTTTCTGGATTATTTGCTAGAAAAAGAAAAGTACTTTGCTGGCCACCCACTCTTCATTTTCCTTCCCAGCCTCCTGAGGGAGGGGCCCTGGTATTCATCAGGCACACAATGGGGTACCCCTAGAACAATGCCTCACCCACCCACTCTCCTGGCTAGGGAGGAGAAATTTGGAGCAGGCATGGGGAGAAGAGATGAAAGTGTTCCTATTATTCTTCTTTCCCAAGGGTATTCTGGGTGCAGAGTTTTTGGAGCAAGGGATGCTGCCTGTAGGGGAGAGAGTTTTGGAGTTTGAGAAAGACCAGGCTGCGTGAGAGCCAGAAGAACGGCCACCAAAGTTGGCTGCTATGATCTTGTCTCTAATGAAAGGTGATGATGGCTCCTGAGGTTCTTCAAAGCTCAGTCCAGTCCCCTCCACCCCTCCACCCCCATCCTCCACCCCCTCACCCCCCACCCCGCCCAGTAGGAAAGCAGAGGGATTCTAAGCCAAAGACCACCTCAGCGAAAACAAAAGAGGTTGCCTTGAGTTGCAATCATCCATAGGAACCTGTGCATGACTGTGGACAACTGGACCAAGACCAGACCTGGCCAGCCCATGGACAGGTAAGCATCTTCAGACCGTGAGCCTGACTTCACTAACTGTCTAGATGTTTCTGTGCGAAGGAGGATTGTACTTAACATTTACCCAGAATTCATTCAGGGTGGATTCTCCTAAGGCCTGCCTTTCCTTTTCTGTGACTCCCTCAAGAGGGGCTGTGTACAGTAGTGAGGAGCACAGGCTTTAATAGTTTGCCTGCCTCAGTCTACACTTTTGATCCAGTACTCAAAGGAGGTGACCTTATGTGAGTTATTTTACTTCTCTGTGCCTCCATTTCCTCCCATAGAAAGGGGGGATAAGGACTGCGCTTTGTTCATGAGTGGAACAACCAATTGGGAGAAGTCGTGGAATGCTTTTTGATCATCATGTTCCATTAAAGAATTCATGTCATAGACATCTACGAAGCAGTGCATATTGCCATGTGCTGGAGTAAAGAAACAGTGAAAAGTTCCTAGATGAGACTCTCAAGACGCTTATACTTGTGTATGTGGGCTCTGCATGTGTGTGTGTGTGTGTGTGTGTGTGTGTGTGTGTGTGTGTGCACGTGCATGCACGTGGCGAGAGTAGTTAAGAATTGCCCAGCCCAAATGTCCATATTTTAACCCCAGAAACCTGTGACTATGCTAAATTACAAAGCAAGGGGGAATTAAGATTGTAGATGGAAGTAAGATTGCAAGTCCCCTGGCTTTAAAATAGATGTATAACCCTGGGCCATCCAGGTGGGTCTAACGTCATCATATCCGTAAATGGCGGAAGGGACGCAGGAGAGTGTGTGTAGACTTGATCCGCTGTTGCTAACTCTGAAGATGGAAGGAGGATGCTCTCCAAGGCACCCAGAATCCTTCCCACAGTGGAAAGGCAAGGGGATGAGCTGTATCCTTAAGCCTCTGGAAGACAAACCGACTGAAATCTTGATTTGTATCTCAGTGGGAGCCATTTCAGACACCCAGCCTCTAGAACTGTAAGACCATAAATCGGTTCAAGGCCCCGGGTTTGTGGTAATTTGCTTCAACAGCAGTAGGAAGGAAGAGAAAGAAGAAGAAGTTAGTGAGTGTCCTGGGCAGCAGTACTATTGCTGTGATAAAACACCGTGACCGAGAGCAACTTGAGAAGGAAAGGGTGTCTTTGGCTTACACTTCTGCAGCACTGTTCATCATTATCAGAAGTCAGGCAAGGCACTCAGACAGGGCAGGGACCTGGGGCAGGAGCTGAGGCAGAGGCCATGGATGGATGCTGCTTAATGTCTTGCTCACTATGGCTCGCTCAGCCTGCTTTCTTGTAGAACCCAGGACCACCAGCCTAGGGATGGCAACCCCGCAGTGGGTTGGGTCCTCCCCCATCAATCACTAATTAAGAAAATGCTCTATAAGCCTGCCTACAGCGCACTCCTAAAGAGACATTTTCTCGAGTGTAGCTCCTCCTCTCAGATGACTCCAGCCCGTGTCACCTTGATGTAAAATTATCCGTCACAGTGCGTGAGTGCATACTGTCACTACTCAGGTAGTGACAAGCACTGAGAAGAAAAATGAAGCATGGGAGGACAATGGGGAATGAGGGAGGTGGACGCCCTGTGAGAGGATGTCTCAGGGGGATGACGTTGGAGAAGACACTTCAGTTTGGTGAGATGAGAGAACAAGCCACAGATCTGCCTTCCAGGCAAGAGTAATAGAGTCCTGTGCTGGGTGCTTCTGTCTCCTTGACACGAAGTAGAGTCACCTGGGAAGAGGAAACCTCAGCGGAGGAATTGCTCGTCCTGTGGACTTTTCTGCAAGGGCGTTTTCTTGATTGATGACTGATGTGGGAAGGTTCGACCCACCATGAAAAGGCGGTCTCAGGTTGTATAAGAAAGCAGGCTGAGTGAGCCACGGAAAGCAAGCCAGTAGACAGTGTTCCTTCATGGTCTCTGCTTCAGTCCCCGCCTCAGGTCTCTGCCCTGAGTTCCTGCCCTGACTTCCCTTGGAGTTAGACTGTTCCTGGAATAAACGCTTTCCTCCCCGAGCTGCTTTGGGCTACGGTGTTTGTTTGTTGCAGCCGCGGAGGAGCTAACGAAGCCCACAACAACCTTCGAGATGGAAAGGGCATGGTGAGTTGATGGACATACCGTGGGGGCGGGGCTAAGGCGCCGTGGGCAAGTGAGCAAGGAGGAGAAGCAAGTGGACAATGCGGAGTGCAGACCCGATAAGCCCTCGGGATTTGGGCTGCATTTTCGTTTCGGCTGGAAAGCAGTGGGTATCTCCGTCCCATGGAGGCACATAGGAGCCGACTCGCAGTTTACAAGGCTCACTCGGGCTGCCGTGGCGGAGAAGAGACTGACTGGACTGGGACAGATTGGAAGCAGAAGGAAGCAGCAAGCCGAGGGACATAGAAGAACGTGGACCCAGCTCGGCTGGGGTAAAAGTCACGACAAAGAGTTGCCTTGTAGCCCTGGGGTTAGTGTCTAGGAGTTCGGGGTAGGCCCGAGGGAAGCAGCCGAGTAGATGGACAAGACAGTTCCTCGTGTGAAGAAGACAGGAGAGGAATAAGTTTGAAAAGTATTCAATGTTCGTATTATGTGGTGGTATTGTGTTCCCCAAAATATTGTGTGCTCTAATAAATTTATCTGGGGTCAGAGAACAGATCAGCCATTAGATACAAAGTCTAGAAAATGGTGGCACTCACACCTTTAATCCTAGCATTCCAGAGATAGAAATCCCTCTGGATCTCTGTGAGTTCAAGGCCACATTGGAAATAGCCAAGCATGGTGACACACGCCTTTAATCCCAGGGAGTGGCGGTAGAAAGCAGAAAGATATATAAGGCGTGAAGACCAGGGACTAGAAGCTTTTGGCTGGTTAAGATTTTGGCTGGTTAAGCATTCAGGCTTTTGAGCAGTAATTCAGCTGAGACCCATTCCGGATGAGTACTCAGAGGCCTCCAGTCTGAGGAGAAAAGACCAGCTGAGGATCCGTCGAGGTGAGATAGATGTGGCTTGTTCTGTCTCTCTGATCTACCAGCATGGACCCCAATAACTCGCCTCAGGTTTGATTTTATTAATAAGAACTTTTAAGATTCATGCTATAGTATTATCGATACCTAAAGACACTGGTCTGCCGTTTTCCTATGTGGATGAGCTATGGCTTCAGTGTGGAATGTCCCCCACAAGCCCCTGTATTTGAACGGAGTCCCCAGATGACAGTGCTGTTGTTGGCTGTGCAGCTTTTGGGCACGTGCGTTTTCATGTGGGTGCAGGCGCACATACGTGTGCGGATGTATGTAGACGCCAGAGTCCAGCCTTTGCTATCGTCCCTTGGGTGTTGACCACCTTGCTTTCTTAAAAAAGATCTTTGATTGGTCTGAAACCTGCCAAGCAGCCATGCTGGCTGCCCAGAGAGTCCACGAATCCTCCTCAGTGCTGGGATTACAGGTGTGCCTCATGCCAGCTTTTTTTTTTTCTTTTTAAGATTTATTTATTGTATGTGTGCTTGCATGTCTCTGTATACATATATCCACATGAGTACTGGTATCCATAGATGCCAGAAGAGTGTATCAGATCCTCCTGGACCTTTTGGTGGTTGTAAGTCACGTGATATGGATGCTGGGAACTGAACTACTGTCTTTTGCAAGAACAGTATGTATTCTTAACCACTGAACCATCTCTCCAGAGCTCTAGTGGTGGTGGCTGACTCCTCCCCCTCCTTATACTCCTCCTTCTTCTTCTTTCCAAATGTGGGTTCTAGAATCCCAAACTCAGTCCCCATGCTTGCCAGACAAACCCTTTATCGACTGAAGTATCACCATAGCCTGAGCTGTGGAAGTTTTGTTTTGTTTGTAATTGAAAGCAGACCCAAGTTGTGGGCCTTTTCGGAAGCAAGGCCGGGTCACTGGGAGTCAGCCTTGGGTCCCAGCTGTCCATCATCTGACTGCCAAGCCTGTGTAGTCGTGTGCCCTGGGAGCCCCTGCCACCCTCCCCACTAAACACGAGCCAGAACAAACCTCTCATCCTTCAAGTCGCTTCTTGTCGGGTGTTTGATCCCCACAGTGAGAAAAGTAACAGACCCGATGGGTTCACGGTATTTCTCCACCTGGGACTTCCTCCTCCCACTGGACGATCAAAGGTTGAATTCATATTCACCCTCTCTCTTCTCTGCTTTTACTCTTGGAGCTGTCGCCCTTCCTGTGGACTCCACAGAGTGTGGCATTGAGTCTCTATACATAGGCACATCAGCTTCTTTATTAGATAGTAGTACCCAAAATGGAGGCACACACCTTTAATCCCAGCACTTGGGAGGCAGAGGCAGGCGGATCTCTGTGAGTTCGAGGCCAGCCTGGTCTACAAAGCGAGTTCCAGGAAAAGCGCAAAGCTACACAGAGAAATCTTGTCTCAATAGGATAGTAGTGCTCTTGAAGGCAGGGACGTCCATTACTTTTCTTGAGTTCCTTAATGCCAGGCTTGCACTTGAAAGTGGCCCCTAAATGAATATCGAAGAGATTTGGAAGTCACGGGGCCGAATTGAGTAGGAGAGCTAAAGTAGATGGTATTTAAGTTCCTGCTAAACTTTTGTGACTCATTTCTGTAGGTTGGTAGGCCCCATAAGAAAGTTTCTAAGTTGCCTGGTTCTTCACTTGCTTACATGACCATGGAGGATACAATCAATCTTCAAAACCAGTCCAAGAAAGGAAGGAAATATTAAGCTTCTGCAGACATGCAGACATGGTAGTTCTGGCCTGGGGAAACTTGGCTGATCTTGTCTGGGCTCACTGTGATCCACTGGCAGGGCAGTTGGGAAAACTGGGTTAATTTCCACAGGGTCTTCTCTGTGGTTTAGCCCGGTCATCTTCCTATGGTGGGAGAGCCAGATGAGTGAGAAAGGAATTACGCAACACCATTCGAAGCCCTTATTTTGAACTTTTCAGTGTTGCTTCTGTCTCAGTCTATTGCACAAGGCAAGTCACAAACATGGCCCAGATCTAAGAGATGGATAAACTGCTCCTCTCATTGAAAGAATGACAAGGAGCAAAGTTGACCCCAGAGATTCAGGGAGGGATGAAGAATGGTGACTGCCTTTACAATACATCAATATCAGTCAGGATACCTTTCCTGTCAGCCCCAGGAGCGCCAACAAGTTGTCTAAGTAATAAGGATACCTTATCTAACAAAATTAGAAAGAGAATCGTTCCATTGCAAAAAACAGAATTGGGGTTTACTAAAAGGCGTTTAATTTTGAGAGTTGGAAGAAGGAAAGAGACACTGTGGAATAAAGCTGAGAGCCTAGGTTGGTTTCTATTCAGTTTTGCACTGTTGTCCTCGGCCTGTTGGTTTTGGTCTTAACAAGATCTCTCTCTGTCAGTTACAGCTTCGCTCACAGGTGACAAACTTCAGAGGAGAAAGATGTGGTGCCTGTCTGTTAGAGATGAGGGAAGGCCATGGGGCGCATCCTTGCGTTGTTCCTTTTGAGTCTCGGTACACCCGACCCTCTGCCTGAGCACTGATGGGTAGGAAGTGCTGACAGCCAGCTTCTGAGCGCTAGTTATGTAGGGAGGAAGTGGCAGTGGAGATGGTGGGTGGGTGGCCCCCATGCATACATTTCCCCACCCAAAGTAGAGCAGGTTAGGGATGCTGGGAGTCGGGCAAGTAGCCTCACCCCCGGTGGCAGATGTGGTTTATGTATCTGTATGTTCCGAAGTTTACAGTGTTTTAAATAAAGACAACAACCACAGAAGCAAATGTAGCAGATGGAAAGCATGTGGACACGGAATTTCAAGATTGGCGAGTTACAACAAACCATTTTTCAACAATTGGGCCGGTGTGATGGTCCAGGGGTAGCATGCATTCTGCACAAAGCCCGGAGACCTGAGCTTGATATCTGGACCCCAAGTCGAGGTGGGGGGAGAGAATCAACTCTACGGAGTTTTCTTCTGGCTTCCGTATGTGCATCGTGAGTCTCGCACACTCACTATAAACTTTACAATTCTTAATGGTTTACTTATTTTTATTTTATGTCAATTGTTTTGCCTGAATGTATATCTGTGTGTGTGTGGTGGGGGGGTGAGATTCCCTGGAATGTAGGTGCTGGGAACCGAACCCGAGTCCTCTGGAAGAGCAGCTAATGCTCTTAACCTCTGAACCATCTCTCCAGCCACCTCAATAAACTTTCTTATCCACAGGATTCTTATGCTGACTCCCCACGTTTTCTCCGTGAGCTATATGACGGGAAACACATTTCTTTAAACACGAAAGAGCACTGTGGGCCGAGTCTCACAGCTTACATATGCCGTCCAGTAGCGCAACACAGTGAAAAGGCAACCAGAAGCCACAGAGCTCTAATTCACAGGGCCGATTGTTAAAGGTGAAAGACCCTGTTTCAACAGACAGTGACTTCTGGGCAAAAGGAAGAAGTTTGCCTGCAGGCCTGTGGAAAGTTGCATTAGTCTGTTACAATGTTACAATCTGTTTTCCCATTTTCTCTCCTTGTTAACGGCTTACACTTCAAAAGCCTTTCCTCTTTCTCGAAGCATCACCGTTACTGTGAGATCAGGGGCTGTGGGCAGGGAGTTCCACACTCGGACTTGATGTGAAATTTACATTGCTGCTGCTGATTGGACAGGATTTGCTTATTTGCATGAATGTGAGTATGGGTGTGTGTGGTGATGGTTGTCAATCATTTTGCCTATAATGTCTTAAGTCCCCTCTATATGTCTTTTAAAAGCAATCTCACAATACTTTATAGGGAAAAAAATTAACAGCATGTAGTTGGTCAATGTTCAAATGTTGGTGATAAAAGTATAAATTTATTTTGTAATTGACTTAAAATGGATCTTCTAAAGTTGCCTGTTGTAAAGGTGTTAAGGGGTATAATGCTAGCCAGAAGGAATTCGAGATAATTTTCACTTAAGAACTTTTGCCGGGTGGTGATAGTGCTCGCCTTTAAGGGGCAGGTGGATCTCTTTGAGTTCCAAGCCAGCCTGGTCTACAGAGCTAGTTCTAGGACAGAGAAACACTATCTTAAAAAAAAAAATCCAAAAAACAAAACCAAAAAATTTTAGCCTTGGGGTGGGCGTGTTAGCTCATGCCTTTGATCCCAGCACTCGGGAGGCAGAGAAAGGCTGATCTTTGTGAGTTCGAGGTTACAGAACAGCCAGGTTACATAGCCAGAAAAAAACAAAAAACAAAAAAACAAAAAACAAAAAACAAAAAACCAACCAAACAAACAAATTTGAGTCTTTTTCTAGGAACCAAAAAAAAAAAAAAAAAAAAAAAAAAAAAAAAAATCACAATCAGCCATACAGGGCCAATGTTGTGCCCATTCCCAGTATTACGCCTAGAAATAGGTGGACAGATTTGGAGGAGGCAGTGTTTTGTTTACTTTGGGCTCTGAAGCTGTGGTAGGACCATGAAACAATGTAGATGCTGTTAAAGGGTCGACAAATTAAACAGGGTGAGCGTATGCACTGGCCATTCCATACCACCGTATACTCAGAATAAGTGAAAGCAGCCACCTGGGTAGGTGTCTACACAGTAGCACTCAGAGCAATGTTGCTCAGGGAGGCAGCAGGCAAGAGCAAGCCCAGTGTCTCCTGACTGACGACAGGGAAACAAAATGTGATGACTATTAACAATTAGCTTTAAAAAGCAAACCGTCTTGCCTTGCGCTGCAGTGTGGATGACCACCAAAAGACCCAAACTGTGATTCATCCACCTTTGTCTACTTGCGGTGGGAGGTCGGATGTCAATTTAGATACATCTATTGGCTCTAATACATGTATATCTTAACAAATGTTAGATGTAACATTTTTTTACTAAACAATGTTCCCATATTTTTGTTCCTGGAGATGGCAGGACACCTGAAAACTCAGTTGTAAATCACAGCAGCCCTGGATGGAACAATTGTCTGTGGAATGGGTAGATGTCGGATAGGAAAAAAATAGTAAGTGTGTGGCTTTGGAGTCCCCCACCGTCACCACCATCACCGGACGTTCCCCGTGGCCTAGAATCCCCTTTGTGTACAGAGCCTGTATCGTGTTCTTTACGAAACCACTCTAAACAGTATAGCATGGACTCAAGTGACGGTCAGCAGCTCTACCATGCTTTTAGGGCAAGTCACGTCATCCCCGCTAATCCGTCCATCTTTGTGATGGGAACTCCATGAGGGCCGTGACTCGAGAAGCAAACTGTTCCAGGCCTCTCCCCTCTGTTTTGGGTGGTTACTCCAAATCCCTCGAGTGCCTTGGCTTGTGGACGAATCCTGCCATCTTCTTCTCCGAGCAGTTTTCTCGTGTCTGCCTTCTGCCTTTGTCTTCTAAGAACATTTGCCATTTGACTCGGGGCCACACTCAGCCAGGATGACCTCATCTCAAGATGAGACACTTCACGGTGTCTGTGAAGGTCCTTTGAGCAAACGGTCCCGTTCCCAGATTCTGGGTGTGCGTACTGCAGTAGTTCCACATTCAACCCCCTGCAGTCAGCCTATGTTTCTGCCTTCTTCCCCTTCCTCGTCTCTTCTGGGAGCGAGCCTGCCTACAGGAACAGGCCCAGAGTCTTGCTCTTCCAGGAAGGCCACGACTTCTAGGAATCTCCCTGAAGGCTGGATGAATCAGCCCAGTTCTGCCTGCAGGATTCGAACCCACACATCGGCAGCCTGAATTCTTCACTACCTGCTTTGTAGAGGAACAGTGACGGGCTGGTCTTCCATCTGCTGTGAGCTTTGATCTTTATTTCTCAATTGAACATTCGGGAATGAAATTAAGACGGCTATTTATTCTTTTCTCTCCAGGGTCCCTTGACAATTCAGGAAATTGTAGTTAATCTGCGGCTCAGTGTGGTCTGTGTTTGAAATCCCTGTTACCACTCGCCCACACAGAATCAACGTGTCTCCCAGGTCCTCACACGGCTTTCTTTGCCTGTCTTCTTCTGTTATGTTTTATATTGTGTTATGGTTGTCTAAAGCCCGGCCCCTTTTAATTCACTGAATAAAACTGCATTTCAACAACCTGCGTGTCCTGCTAAGGGCTCCTAGTGTGGGATGCGTGAGGCGAACCGAGCGTCTGCTACTCTGTTGTGTTTTTGCTATCTGTTTGTCTGTCTTCTTGGTTATTATATCCGTGAAGAAGAAAAGAAATCTTTACATGGGGCGGATCCAGAGCGCTGTGTTTTCTGTTAAGACGATGTATGGGTTTCACCTCCTAGCCAAGGATGGTCCTGTGCACTGCTTTGTGTGTCTTACAATTAGGAAGGCACCTTTGAGTTTGTCCTTTTGAAAGGTGAAGGCATAATTAAAAAAGGAAAATGCAAAGGATCTGTAAGAAAAGATGTGAGATTCAAACACCAACTCACAGTTCACGCTTCCTGTCAGCTTTTCTTTCCAGTTTTCTTGTCCTCAATTTTATGAGTGCATGAATTCCCTAGCAATATAAAAGTCCGAGTGTACATTTTATATGTGAGCTTATATGATAAATGTATTAACTATAACTTATGTGCATAGTAGAAACCTTACATTTATTTGTGTGTGTGTGTGTGTGTGTGTGTGTGTGTGTGTGTGTGTATGCATGTGTGCCACAGTTCACATGTGGAGGTCAGTGAACAAATTACAGGAGTCAGTTCTTTCCTCCCACATGGATTTGGGGTCTTGAACTCAGTCCTTCAGGGTTGTCCCCAAGTGCCCGTATCCACTGAGCCATCTCCCCAGCCCACAGACACGGATTTTACTTAACATTATATTGGTGAACACTGTCTTTTGTCACATTATTTTCCAAGTCATGATTTTTGGTAGAAGTTTGTATAATACGTCTTGTTAGAAACATTTTATAATTCAACTGGGTGTGGAGGTGCACGCCTGTCACTCCCGTAGTAAGAAAGCTGAGGCAGGAGGATCACTCTGATTTCAACACCAGTGTGAGTTCCAGGCCAACCTGTTTCATTCAAAGAATGAAACCTTGTCTGAAGACCCCACGAAAACCAAGGAACCAGAACAACAACAAAGATCACAATTCAAGGAGTTTCCTACCCTGTTGTTTTTAAACTGGCTTACTGAAATTAACTTTACATGGGCTTTTCCAAAACTTCTGACGGTGGTGCCATTTATAGCAAAACTGAAGGGCTGACACAGTCGAAGTCAAGATGGTGACTGACCCACTGTGGGCTGTGTCCCAACAAAGGCAGCAGTGGCGAGTGGTGGTCTCTGCCACACCCTCTCCCCAGCTGCTGTGCACGGCTCGCTAGGCCCAGAAGGACAGGACATCTGTACCAGGCCGCCGCTTCCTGGGCTACAATGGACTACAGTGACAACTGGCCCAGGCGACTGGGTGTGGTCCACCAAGTGGCCAGTGTGGCAGACCGACACCAGAGCCCCGCCCAGTGCGTCACTGGGTCCTCACGGCACCGGGCTGCCACACAAAGACTCTTTCACACAGTTTGAATTTGAGATCCTTTTAGGAGTCTCAGGCAAAATACTGCACGCTCTTGCCAGCGTGTGTGTGTGTGTGTGTGTGTGTGTGTGTGTGTGTGTAGTCGCGACAGGGCAGGAACCCCGCAAAAGAGAGAAAGCATGGGCCGGGAGGACCTTGCAGAGCGTGGCTGAGCTGGAAGAGGGGCGGCAGATGCCTGCTGCTGAAGCCATGTCAGAAGGGACAGGTGCTGGAGATATTCTGTGTCCTGAATGACATTCCCAGCTCAGCCAGGCCCTGCCAGGCAGCTGCCGAGGAGGCTGCTTCCTGCTCTTCCTACTTCCTCCTGTGGCCTCACAATGAACCACATTGACCCGAGTCACCAGAGCGTGTCTCTTTTCACGGTGACCCGAAAGGGCCTAAGCGGCACCATGGAATATTCATATCTCTATCATAGCATGTCTCAGGGGGCACGAGGGTGACTCCCTTTGTTATACTCCTCTCTGGCTAGACTCCTTGGGGACAAGGACCGTGTTTAGTGGCTTTACAGACATACCCTTAGCAACCAGACAGTGAAACCCCCCATACTAGGTGCTTCCTAAATGTCGAGCAAATGAGGACCAGGAACATTCCTGTGGCCAAAAGAGCAACCGGAGGACATTTCTCTAAAGGAGCTAAGGGTTTTGTTCATTTGTTCTTTTGTTTCTTGTTTTGTTTGCTGGTAGTCAAGTACATAAAAATGTCCATTAAAAAACTTTTTGGGGGATTTTACCTGTGTATTTCTGTGTGGTATGCGTGTGTGTGTGTGTGTGTGTGTGTGTGTGTGTGTGTGTGTGTGTGTGTATGTGTGTGTACACGTGTGTGTTGAGGCGCCAGATTGAAGTCACGTGTCTTCTTCCATCACTCTTCACCTTGTCTCTCCAGGTGGGGACTCTCACTGAGCCTGGCACACGCTGGGTTGGCCAGGCTGGCTAGTCAGATTGCTAGGGATCCCCTGTCTCCGCCTCGCATGTGTGGGGGTGAGAGGTGAGCTCCCACACTTACCTGGATTTTACTTGGATTCTGGGGATCTCAACTCCAGGCCTCATGGTTGTGGGGGGAGCCCCTTGCCTACTGAGCCATCTTCCCACCCTTAATAACTTTATTTGAAACGATACCTTGACAGTTCTTTAATTCTGCTATAAATAAAACACACTTAAGAACGTATCTATCCACCAAACATGAGCAAGCATGTCAAGCGTGAGCACTAGCATGTTATTCAAACCAACCTCGTCATGTATGTGACAGAAGCTCGGTGGGGAGAAAGACTAGAACACATTCTAGATCCAGTGGGACTTTTTTGTTTGTTTGTTTTTAGTTGTTTCCTCCACACTGAGAAGAATAAGGTCATGTGGAATGCCTGTCTGCTACAAAGCACTGTGGGAGCTCGCTGCTGAAATGTAACTTGAAATAAGACACAGCAAGTTGCACAGAAAAACAGTTGCTGTTAAGGCGAAACAAGAGTCTTTCACAGTGGCTGGGGTTTGGGGAGATGCTCAGTGAGTAAAAGCACTTGCTGCAGAAGCCTGACACCCCGAAATTCAGATCTCCAGAACCCACGGAGAAGGCCAGATATACTGTCGTACACATCTGTAATCTCAGACCTTGCCAGAAATGACCCGGACTCTGCCTCAGGTGGAAGATAGGAACTGACCTCTGTCTCTGTCTCTGTCTCTGTCTCTGTCTCTTACACACACACACACACACACACACACACACACACACACACACACACGCAGAATTAGTGCACCCTGTACATTGTCAGTTTAACTGAACACAATCTTCAAATTTTAGACTCCTTTAAGTTTTTTTGAAATGTCCTGGGGAGTGAATTCCGGAATTATTTTTTCGCTAGTAATATATACATATCACCAGTCTTAAGCCATGGTGACAAGAAATAACTAATTATTATTATTTTTTTCTAAAATAAGGCTTAGCAAATGACAGAGTTATATCAGCCTGCTAATGTTCTTTAATAAGCTGAATGAGTTCAGTTTGGCAGTGGGAAGTTGTACTATCACCTTGTCTACACTGAATATACGTGTCAGCAACTGAGTCAAAACTTAACTTCGTGACTCAAAAGTGTAAGACACTAATTTTGCTGTGTTCAAGCCTTGAGGGATGGTTCCTAAGAATGTCTGCATTAGAAAAAAAAATTATCAAAATTTTCATCGACATTGCAGATCAATTTAAAGGATATCTTTCCAGTGGATACTTACATTCTTGGAGGAGCCTGTATATTGTTTATATAATTAAAACTTGAAGTAGAATTTCCTATGACTCAAGCTTTTGCTCTGCTTTCAAATTTTGGCATGAGTTTAACTGAAGAAGATTCCAAGTAGACTTTAAACAGTTGTGCCCCCCCCCCCCCCCCCGGTTTGAGCCCCAGCACCGCAGAAGAAAATAAACACACGTGTTCACTACCAACAGTGCAGCTGCTCACCTCCGGGAGTAAGAATTTTCTCAGTGTTTTGCAAATAAAATATAACACAGAAACAAGTCAGATGCTGAAAGTGATGAAAATCACCAACAAGCCTGCAATGACCTCTTCCTCTCTGGGAGCCGTGCTCAACTACGGCAGCATGGTTAGGACGAGGCTGCTAGCGTGCCTGGAATGTCGGTTCTGGGGCTATCTATGCTGGGCTCTGTAGGAGAGACTCAAGTCTGTAAGGATGGGATGATCCCCAAGACCCCGGACTGTCCCGGGGAGTGCTTTATCTTGGCAATGTAGCAGCCATCCTAGAACATTTTTAGTAGGAGGATTTGTTTATTGTACGTATGTGTGTATGTGTATATGCACGCATGTGCCAAGCTGCGTGGGTGGAGGTCAGAGGTTAACTCGAGGGTGTCAGGGATCGAACTCAGAAAGTCAGACTTGGTGGCAAGCTGCCTTTACTCTCTGAGCCATCTTGTCAGCCCAAGGGGAAGCTTCATAGTACCTCTTCATGAGAAGCGTTCCTGAGTGTCTCTGAGTAGATGTGACCGCTCTTGGGCACACCATTGCACAGCCCGGTCGGAGTCATTATTGTCAGGACGTCCCCGCCCCGCCCCCTCCCTTCCTACACCTCACTCCTGTGTATGTCCCTTCTGCTTAAATATCTGCCCAGTAATGGGCATCTGAGGCAGACTTGTCACAGGAACTTTCCGCCCCATGCTTTGAGACTGCTTCTGATTTTGTTCACCATCCATGCCATCTCCCGACTCTTCTCATCTAGGATATAAGTGAAGATACAGTCACTGAAGCCATCTAACACTATCAATAAGCTATGTTCCACCCACTCCCAGAGCCCCGGTCCAAGGGTGAATTTTTATGAGCTCTGATTATTGGTCTAAACATAAACACCATGATTTTTAATGGGACCTTGCACCAAATATAGAACATCACAGATTGAAGAGGCTCCAAGGCTATTCCTCTTGGTGGGTGTTTTCATCCTTTATAAGTCTCAGTTTGGTACAGGGGTTTCAGACGTGTTTTTCCTATGGTAGTTTCTACTTATCACAATGAGAAATGCTCACCTAAGGAGTTTGCAAGTATTTCAAAACCTCCTCAGCTATCAGGAGGCTTGCTTTATAACCAGCCATACAGGCAGGGCAGGCCATCTTCTCTGAGCATCTCTCATGACTGTATCACCTTCAAGGCGCTGCTAATTGACTCGCATGCCTTGGGCCAGCTGATCTGCTATTGACATCCAATACTGCTCTCTTGAGTGGCTGATGACATGCATTCTACCTCCAAGCGTTAGCCGCTCCCAATTTCAGCTGGACTCGTTGGACAGCATTCAATGCTTTTAAACTGGCTTCTCCTTTCCAGGTGGACTTTCTGTTGATGAAGGCGCCCGTCCTGCTCTCTCCCTGTCAAAGAAGAACACCCCCCCCCCCCCGGGAGCCTTTACCCTGTGTCCCAGTCAAGCCATCCTCACACCTGGAGTAGGATGCTTGTCTTTGAGTTGGTGACAATGAGCAGAGAGATGTCCTAGTTTCTACTGACGGCTTAAAAAGGCCCCGCCCCCAACAATGGGGCGTGTGAACTCCAAGGCAAAGGTTAGTTGTTGGGTTGGCCTAGGTCCAGTCCAGAGGTACGAAGTCTGAACTCCTATCTCTGAGACTGAATTCAACTGGGTTGGTGGCAGGAGGGGATCAGGGTGTTGGCCAGAGAGGCGACAAGGTCCTACGCCCTTGGGTAGTCCTCCTTGTTGGACTATGCTCGCAAATTATAGGCTGGAGGACACTATGTGGGGCATGTGCTGACATGGTCAAAAGACAGGGCTACTCTGGTCTTCCAGTTTTCACCCCGCCCCCACCCCGGTTTCTCAAGTTTATCTTCCTTGCTCCCTCGGTCATCAGCTGTCGGCGCTTTGTTGGGGTCTCCAACTGCCGTCTCTCAGAAGCTGGGAAATAGCCCAGGAGTCAGAAAGTCAAAGGAGGAGCTCCCTTTTATTTTTTTGCTGTCTTCCTGCTAATATAGAAACCCCAACATATACATATTCACAAATGCGTGTGCGCGCACGCACACACACACACACACACACACACACACACCTTTTAGGATATAGGACAAAATAATAAATGATGGTTCTCTGGTTTCTGGAATCCTTGCAGGAACCATCTGTTGTTAAGGAAGAGGCATGAGCTTTGCAGTCTGTTGAGCCTGAGTTCGAATCCCATTGTTGCCTCCTTGGAAAGTGGATACTATGGTCATTAGTATGTCCAGAGACAGACTATGTATACAAGTACACCAATCCCATGTAGTTTATTGTGCAGTATGGACATTCTAAAAAGCAAAGCTAAGTGGAAATGCTAAGTACCTGTGTCGCATGTGTGAGCAAGCTATTTACTGTCCCCGGAGATCAGTTTGTTTGTTTGCTTGTTTGTTTGTTTTCACAAAGGTCTCCGTGGGTGACGTCTTGTCTGGTGCATACTTCCTCTTCTCGAAATTTGATCCTGAGATTTTGGATGTCTTCCTGTATCCTCAAAGGACTTAGGGTTTAGTGGACACTGGGAGTCACATCCACTGGTTCCTGCAGATATTTGAAACAAGGGGCTTATTGGCCATCTCTCTCAAAGGGCCCTGGACAGTGAGAAGGAGAAAGAGGAAGTCAAGAGATTTGGGACTTGGAAGGAGATGAGTGCTCTCTGTATCTGCACGGCAGAGTGGAAGCGCCCTGGCGCAGAGCACACAATGACCGCCTTTGTTTGCGGGAAGATTGTGTGTGCCTTGGTTTTCGAGTTTCATCAAGCAGAAAGCAAGGGACCCCGAGTTCCCTTCAGTCCAGCAATATGCAGCACCATAATATTTTTTCTAAAAAATGTTTAAGTTCATTGACATGAAAATTTAGGAGGGAAATGTGGCATTGTTGCATGAATGTCTGGTATTGTTAAGCCCAGTGAACCAAAGCCTTATAACTCTGTGAGGGAGCAAAAAAAAAAAAAAAAAAAAAAAAAAAAAGCCCAAAGTGTGAAACGTCTTGATGTCATTAACCTGGCAAACTCATCTTAATCGTTGAGTGTGTACTGAAAATATTTCAGACATGTATCTCCCCACCCCCACATTTGCATAGGGGAGGAAAGATTTTACCCCCTCTATACCATAAAATAATTCAGCAAGCTTCGTGTCCCTCACTATTGTACAGGGGATAGGTGTGTGCGATATGCCTCCTGGAATGCCAGGCCCATCTTTTAACAAACCCTTAACCTTTCCCTGTGGGCTTCTTGTCATGCAGGGTTACTATAGGACGGAATGAGGGAACAGAGATGATGCTCACAGCTCAGCAACATGGAAGTGTAAGAATTTTCCCTCTATCCACAACATCCCGTCGCCCTCCCAAACTTTGTGAAAAGGGCAAGGCAGAACTTAGTAATGTCCTTCTGGCTGATAGGAAGCTCACAGTGATGAGAATCCTTTTCTATGATCTACCACGTAGTATCCTACTAAGGTGAGATTCAGGGCCAGTGGGGCAGCTGAGTGAGCAAGGCGTTTGCTAAGGAGCCCAGCAACCTGAGTCCAAACTCTGGGCCCCGCATGGTAGAAGGGGAGAGCTGACTTCTGGAAGTCGTCCTTTGAGGTCCCTGGTGAGCTGAGACACAGCTCTAAACCCCCCCCCCCATAGTAAATGAGACATAAAAAAGTGGCCATCTCAGGCCTTTTGACTTTCTTCTGTATCTCTCCCTCTTAGTCTTCTCTTGAATATTTGAAGGGCGGAATGAACTAAGCATAATTGTTGATGTCTGGGCCTTTTGTTTGTTGTTCCGTTATTTGTTTGTTTGTTTGTTTGTTTGTTTGTTTGTTTGTTTTGAGACAGGATCTCACTGTGTGGCTTAGGTTGGCCTGGGACTCCTAATCCAGCTGAGAGAACTGGAATTACACATGTGTGCGTCAGCTCCTTGCCCTTGTTCCAAAATGTAGTTACTGACTAAGTAGAGTGACAGTGGGTTTCACATCCAGTAATATTTGGTTAATGTTGCCTGGTGTACCATCAAAGGCGTTCAAAGCCTTTTGTAGAGGAATTCACTCACTCTCCAGAGTCACCAAGTGCTTTATTATTTTTGAGGTTGGATTGGATGAAGGGAATTGGTGTCTGAACCATCATTACGCCAAGTTCAATAACTCAGTGGGAAAGGGAAGGCCCACACGCCCGAGGTTCTCACACCAAAGTCACGTTGTTACAAATGATGCAGTCACCGAAGAGGAAGCTTTTGCACAATCTGAAAGTGTGGGTAATCATAGGAGAGGTGTGTTTCTGGATCATGTGTCCACACGAGAGCTATCACTACTTTTTATCAAGACATGAAGAGCTGAATCACCCAGACAGTTCCTGAGCTATAACGACTGTGCCAGCAAACAAAAGTCAGGGCGAGATCCCTCCATCCTGTGTCTTTACTCAAGGGTCCTGGAGCAAATGAGAAGGTGGGGGGACAGGTTTGCGGCACGCGGGAGACAGACTGGTGGGGTACACTGGCTACACACCGTGGGAGTTTGAGTGTAGGTGGGCTACCAAAGCTGTCTGGAGAAGTGCTTGTTAGAAATTGGTTCAAGTTGCGGCGGCGGGAAAGTTTGTTTTGATTTCTTTTAACATTTTAGCAATAATTTCTAAGTCCCTTTCACAGAACTTTGTTACTGAGAAGTACCTTACAGTTTCTATGCCATAGCTTTGTCAGGCTTCTTTTTTCCCCTGTAAACAGCTGAGACTCAGAGATGCTCAAGAATTCTTCTGATGTCACTCAGCAAGCTAGGGGCGGCCAAGCAAAACTATGGCTTTGAATTCATTTTTCATTCATCTGAAAATACTTGATGAAGAAATGATGTCTCTCTTCATCTCCCACTCTGTGTGTGTGTATGTGTGTGTGTATGTCTGTGTGTGTGTGTATGTGTGTGTGTGTATGTGTGTGTGTATGTCTGTGTGTGTGTGTATGTGTGTGTGTGTATGTGTGTGTGTATGTGTGTGTGTGTATGTGTGTGTGTGTCTCTGTGTGTGTGTGTGTATGTGTGTGTGTGTCTCTGTGTGTGTATGTGTGTGTGTGTTTGTGTGTGTATGTGTGTGTGTATGTGTGTGTATGTGTGTGTGTATGTGTGTGTGTGTCTGTGTGTGTCTCTGTGTGTGTGTGTGTGGGTGGGTGGGTGGGTGGGTGTATGCCTGTGTGTGTGTGTGTGTCTCTCTGTGTGGTCTGTATGTGCAGACGTGAGCACCTCTTCATGTGGAGAGGCCAGAGAACGACATCAGGTGTCCTCTTCTTCTTCCTCTTTTTTTCCCAGGTGTCCTCTTCTATTGCTGTCTGCTTTATTCCCTAGAGACAGGGTCTCTCACTTGACCTGAAGCTGTGACTGTGGCTAGACCAGCAAGCCACACCCATCCTCCTCTCTCCTCCCCTCTCCAGTATTGGAGTTCCAGGCTGGTGTGAACACACCTGGCTTCTTACCTGGATGCTGAGGATCAGAAGCCGGGGCCTCACGCTTGGGCAGCAGGTGTTCTCACCCACGGACCCATCACCCTAACCTCCTCACCCTTTCTGTATCACTTTCACAGAGTTGGGGGTTAGGGGCGGGAAAAAGATAACCTTGGGCTTTGTAGCAGGCTTTCCAGCTCTGACTCACAGTTAGAGAAAAACGATTCCATTGATTTCTTATTGTCCTGTGTGCCAAAAGGAGAACGATTCAGTGGGGATGGATCTGATGAGAGGGCCAGATTCGAAGACTCAGCCTTGTGGTGGAAATCGCAGGAAAGCAAGCTGCCCTTTCCGGTCTCCGGGGAGCCTGCTGGATTGCGATCCTGCAATTCCCTGCCTCTTTGCAGCATGAGGCTGCCTTCTGGTGCCAGCGAAGCCAAGAGCTTGAATTTTGGAAGTACGAATAAAGACAATGTGTATCCTAAGCCAGAGATCGTCTACTGAGCGGCCTGTGGGCATGGAGGCTGGTAGCACAGCAGACTCATTCCTCAGCTTCGTTCCTGGAGTGTGCCCTGCCCCCAACCCATTGCTTCACACATGAGCCATATTTCCAGTCTTCAGATAAAGGCTTTTAATGATGAATATTCTTTCTTTCTTTCTTTCTTTCTTTCTTTCTTTCTTTCTTTCTTTCTTTCTTTCTTTCTTTCTTTCTTTCTTTCTTTCTTTCTTCTTTCTTTCTTTCTTTCTTTCTTTCTTTCTTTCTTTCTTTCTTTCTTTCTTTCTTTCTTTCTTTCTTTCGTTCACTTCTCCCAGCCACTCCCACTGAGCTTACAAATCTTAAATGTGTGTAACACTCAACTTCGTTGCCCTCCTTGGCCCGTGGGGAAGACTGAACAAAGGACTGATCAGAATTTTCTAGGACTAGTGAGATTGTTCAGTGGGTAAAGGCACTTCCGGCCAAGCCTGATGGCCAGAGTCCACGTGGTGGGAGAACCGATTCTTGGCAAACGCTCCTCTGAACGCTATACACCGATGTGGCTCGCATAATGCCCCCTAAATCCACTTTCTCCTTCTCACAATGAGTAAAAGTGCAAAACATACACTGTCATATCAATGTCCTGGAATCAATCTCTCTCTCTACTGAAGGCATTTATTTTCCTTTTTTTTTTTTTTTTTTTTTGTGGGGCTTCTTAGAGAAAGGCAAGGCGAGCTTGCCGAACTCTCGGGGCGGGTAAATTCCTTGGTGCTGTTCTGATTTTATTTGCTGAACCGTGGATGCTTAGAACAGAAGATGGAGAGAAGGATACTAGTGTGCTGTGAAAAGAAAACATAACCATACAGCTATTGCATTTTGAAAAATCCCAACTCAAGAGGAACTCGGCCTCCACCCTTCCTTCTGCCTCCTAAGAAACAAAACAAGACAGCAGCTAACTGAATAAATAAATCTGAGCAATCTTGGCTGGGACAAGCTTACCAATTAAAAATTGCTTCAGGTATTAACACCTCTAGAGCTACCAGCGTCCTGAGCAGGCTGCCTGCTCTTTCTGCCTCTCCGAGGCTCTTCCTTCCTCTTTCCTGCCCATCTTTCCACTCCCACGTCGCCATCCCTTCCCACTCACAAGTTGCAGCCTCATGGCGGACACAGACCACAGTCTCCCGGAGGTCTTTGTGGGGATTTATTACCCTGGCTCATCTTAATCTCCTCCTGTAGCATTAGGAGGAAGGCTTTGGACACAGACATTGGGTTGATTTCCTGGAGCAATACCTTGGGAATTTGCTTTTGGATCCAAGAGGATGGTATTTTAAGTAGTTATGTAGTTCCTGATCTTGTGGAGATTGCTGGGAGCATCTAGCAAGCACAGGAAGCTTGGGCTCTTGGCCTAACAGGCTCGGAGTCTAAATATTTGGAAGATGAATGCTTGGAAATGCATTTAAACATTTAAAGCATTTTATTTGTTTTTGCAGTGAGTCTTATTGTGAGTGTGATATGATTCCTCAGCAAGACTGTATCTGCCGAAAGTGCAAGCCCAGGCCCAAGCTCCAGCTCAGGTCTTGGCGGGAAGCCAAGGGTGCGTGGCTCTTGGCTAATGCCTCCACCCTAGGGTTATTACACCAACCCCATCACCTTCAACACCTGCATCTGAAAGTCATCCTGAGGGTCTGAACCAACCCGGCACTAAAACCAGGAGTGGACCACACACACACACACACACACACACACACACACACACACACACACACACACAGAGTTTTTCATGTCAGGGCTGAATATACCCTGTCAGCTCAGACATCCGGTTTCTCTCTAACCCATCAGGTGACATGCTTTTCAGCCAGCAGATGTTAGGAGGCTACACATGAGCATGAACGCATTAGGTTATGTAAAACATAATGAGGGAGAGAGATTGTAGAAGCAGCCCATGTGTTTACAGAACTCAAGCAATGGAATTTTCCATGTTCTTTCGATGTCTACATATACTGTAGGACTTAAACAACATGAACTGTTGACCTGGACCAATCACATTATCTAGATGGTTGCCAAATATCTCCTTTGCCTGCTTTGCTGTGCCGTACAGTGGCATGGAGGTGGGCATTGGCTTCATTTCCAAAAACTGTAGAAAGGGGTGGGGAAGGTGGATGGGTCGGGGTGGCCGTGGGAGGGCACCTGGCCTTGGTAATTGCCCAGGTGCTAAGGTGTCTTAGACAACAAAGATAATAACCATCTCCGTGGAACTGGGGCCGCAGTAGCAACAGTAAAAATTATATTAAACTGGGCTCGATGCCCAGACTATCAGCCTCAAACAAACAAAGTGTGAGGAAAACATTTGGGGAGGAACTGAACTGAGGGTTCAGGAGGCTGAGAGAGACAGGTGCTCACTTCACGGAGGGGCACTTCTCCCTGCTCACGGGAATTGAATGCTCAATTCAATTGACCCGACAATCTAACCACCACCCCATCCATGGTCCCTTGCTCTACCCCTTTCTGCTGTCGGGATGCTCAGGGACCACACCCCACACCCTCCCTTAGCTAAAAGGTTACCGACTCCCAAGCCTATCTGAGCTCACGAGCATAATCCCAGCCCTCTGAAGGCCGGCAGTAGTGACCGCCACAGTGCGTGGCAGTGTCTCCCTCAGCATGGATGAGGGCAGGACCGGCCATCTGCTGCTGAGGAGAGTGACAGACAGAGTCTGCTCCATTGTGGCAGAGGAGTCCCCCAGCCCTGGCCAGCTGGCTTAGAGTAGACCAGATTGGACAGGGTAACTGGTGTCCAGTGACTCTCTGAGGGAGCTCCGGGTCCACTCTCTCACATGTTTGTATTTATCCCTGCCTTCTGTACATCCTCCCTCTCTCTCTCTCTCTCTCTCTCTCTCTCTCTCTCTCTCTCTCTCTCACTCACACACACACACACACACATCCCTTTTAAACAGCTACAGCATTTATTCTATTGAGAGAGCAAGGACCAGGAGAACATGGACAGCTCCGTGGCTATGGAGAAATTGGTGGCACTATAGACCTTGGGTCTGACTACTGGTGGTTTATCTCCTAACTAACAAGATCATGGTGTCTACCTCTCTCTTTGTCTAACTCTAGAATTTTCACAATGACCATGTAAGACATTTGTCATGCAAATATGGGAACTTTTTTGATTTTTCTTTCTTTTTTTTTTTTTTTTCTTCTTCTCAGAATTGGACAATGAATTCGGGGCAAGTGTTCAATCAGAGTTCTAGATGTTCTCTCACGTGAAGGGTCTCACGAAGTAGCTCAAGCAGGCCTTAAACTTGCTTCGTAGTCTAGGCTGGTCTCCAGTTTTCAGTTCTCCAAGCTCCTGCCTCCTGAGGGCTGGAATCAGAGGTGTGTGCCGTCCTGCCTAGATGTTTCTAGGACCCTGTGGCCCCAGACCTGGCCCTTTCCTCCCAGCTCTCCAGAGTGAGGATCTGCCCTTGCAGGCTGCAGTCCTCAGACCTGGTGTCTTCCGCCTTCCAGGTGGGTCTGGCCAGTGGGAGGCCCAGGAGTTGGAGAGCAGCCGCTGGAAGGAAAAGGGCATTTTCCCTCTCCCTTTGTCCCGGGGTGGGATCCTTGGCAGCTGCCCGGGCTCTTCTGTGAGCTCTCACCAGCCTGCGCGGATTCCAGCTTCCTGTGAGCGATGCCAGGCCCTGGGCTCTGGTCCCATGGCCTTCCCTCTTTGTCCCTCCCTCCTAGGAGTGGCAGATACTTCCTGCTGTGGCGAGTCTCAGGATTGCTTCACCCTCCCATTTGGCTTCTGAGTTGCTTTCATCTCCCTGCATTACATTTTCCTCTGTTTTAAATATGCAGAGTGGCTTCTGTCTTCCTGGTTGGGCTCTCACACAAAGAGACAAAAATGAACTTGAAACAAAGAGGAAGACAGCCAAAGAATTTAGAGGAGCCCGAGTTGAGGAGAGACCGAGGAAGCAGGACCTCCCGGAGCCCGGCAGCGCGCTCCAAACCACGCCGGGGTCTGGGCGCTCACAGCCGGAAGGACTTCTGTTTCGATGCGTGCATATTCCAGAAGAGTCATCATCACCTGAGGTTGTGAGCTCCCGAAGTGAAGGGTAACCAAATGGGAGATAAAGAAAAAAGCAACAAAAGGCTTTTGAGTCCTAAGACATGAGTGCCAGCCCCGGCTTGTGGTAGATGCTGAGTTTGACTCCCATCTACCGCGGTCCGCACCCCTCCCTTCATGGCAAAGCAGCTGTGTTTACATGGGACTGGTCCAGCCTTCAGCTTCTGGGCTGTGGCCTTGATTGGCCGTGGTCACAGGCTCATATGTGGGGATGTAGGCCTGTGCCAATCAGTGTATGGGCCATTCCCCTGGCCACTGGGGAAATGAAACTAATGAGGAAAAGCCCCTTCAGAAATGACTTCAGTGGTTGCTTTTCCTGTTTGTCTTGAGAAAAAGTCTCAAGTAGCCCAGGCTAGATAAAGATGACCTCCGGCTTCTGGTCCTCTGGCCTATACCTCAGAGTGCTGGGTTTTCACGTGTACATCTCCACACCCGCTGTGTGCGGTGCTGAGAGTTTAACCCAGGGCTTCATGCACGTCAGGCAACCTGTTAGCAACCGGACTCGGTCTTCAGCCTCAAGCCATTGTTACTGATTTAAAAAACACTCGGGAGGCAGAGCCAGGCGGATCTCTGTGAGTTCGAGGCCAGCCTGGGCTACCAAGTGAGTCCCAGGAAAGGCGCAAAGCTACACAGAGAAACCCTGTCTCGAAAAAAAACAAAAAAAAAAAACAAAAAAAAAAAAAAAAGAGAAAAGAAAAAAGAAGTATCATGTACATTTTTCTTCTAGTCACTGGGATATCTCACAAGGGGCTTGGGCTGGGGTTGCAGACGGAGGATGATGGACTGGGGAACTTGGTCTCTTCCCTCCAATGACCATTACGGTGTGTGTGTGTGTGTGTGTGTGTGTGTGTGTGTGTGTGTGCAAGTATTAGAGATTATTTACAATGTGGATTCCTAAACCATATCCTTCCATGGCTCCTCCCAGGGGGCAGGGCTTAGAATCTGAATTTTCCTAAGAAAGATGACAAAGAATGCCTAGGTGGTCCTTGGAGGACTGTGTGCTCACCCTGGTCACTCACACAGCAGGGTACCTTGGTTCTTTCATCTCTGTCTCCAGCTAGTTTGTCCTTGTAGGACAAACCTCACAGCTGGCTTCCACTCTGCCTCCCCAGCACCCAGCATAGCTCTCCGTGAGTGTTCAGTCAAGGATGTCAAGGCCTCCTGGCAAAGCGTATCTCGAGACCATGGTGGGTCGAGGAGCAGTCAGGGGCCAGGCAGTCAGCATAAGGGTTGGCTGGGCCAGAGAGCAGGCGTTCAGGGCCAGATCATGTTGGAGACTCAGGTGGCGTGGAGGGAGTGGTCAGTAGCACTTTGGCCTCAGGACACGATGTTAGAAGAGGATCCTGTTCTGAGGAAGCAGAGGGGAGGCAGGGCCATCGGGGGAGGGGCTCACGCACAAGGAAGGAGGAAGGAGAGGACAGTGCATATAAGAGGGACCAGGAAGCGCTTGGGCTATGTAACACGCATTGAACTAGAGAAAAGGGCAGCAAGGTCCCGAGTCTCGCCTGACTGCCTTAGAGGGTAGCGGCTGCCAAGTTTGTCAGCAAGTGAGATTTACCTGGAACAGAGCTTTTGAAATCAGATGGACGGCAATCAGATGCCCAAGTCTTTGGTTTTGTTGTTTTGGTTTTCGAGACAAGGTTTCTCTGTGTAGCCCTGGCTGTCTTAGTACTCACTCTGTAGCCCAGGCTGACCTGGAACTCACAGAGATCCGCCTGCCTCTGCCTCCCCAGTGCTGGGATTAAAGGTGTCCAGCTAGATGCCTGAGTCTTAACTGAGAGTTACTGAATATGACAATGGATATGTGTAGAGAGATTTTAAAATCCTCTGTAGCAGGAATTTTGGCATTCTCTTCTTCCCCCACCGCCTCCCGGTGCTAGAGATCCCACCCAGCACCCCTCCCCCCCACACACACACAGGGCAAGTGTTCTACCACTGTGCTACATCTCCATCTCTGTGCCACGTCATCACATGTCCACAGTCATGAACATGCACCACGTTCATCCTGGTGCTATGGGTGTGCCATTTTTGTTTAAGGAAATCATATGCTTTTTTTGATTCAGGAATATATATATATATATTTATATTTAGATACTTATATGTTATAGTTATATGTTTATATTATATTATATTATATTATATTATATTATATTATATATATTAAACTCTTATTTCTTTGTTATCTCTTCTCTTGCATCTCTCTGGTCTCTATCTGTAACTTCCATAGGTGGATATTGGAATTTCTGGCCATAACTTCTATGAATCCAATTTTTTCCTTAATTGTGTGTGTGTGTGTGTGTGTGTGTGTGTGTGTGTGTGTGTGTGTGTGCGTGCGCGCCTGCCTTTCTAGTTTAGTGCTGTGGAGCAATTTTTTAGCATGCCCTCTGTGGTGGTTTGAATGGAAATGGCCCCCATAAGCTTATACATTTGAATGCTTGGTCACTATGGAGTGGTACTATTAGGAGGTGTGGCCTTGTTGGAGTAGGTGTGGCCTTGCTGGAGTAGGTGTGGCCTTGTTGGAGTGGGTGTGGCCTTGTTGGAGTAGGTGTGGCCTTGTTGAAGGACCTGTTTCACTGGGGGCAGGCTTTGAGGTCTCAGAAGCTCAAGCCAGGCCCACTGTCTCTTCTTGCTGCCTGTCCATCCAGATGTAGAACTCTCAGCTACCTTTCCAACCATGTCTGCCTGCACACTGCCATGCTTCCTACCATGACAACAATGGACTAAGCCTATGAACTGTAAGCCAGGCCCAGTTAAATGTTTTTCCTTTATAAGAGTTGTCATGGTTACGGTATCTCTTCACAGGAATAGAAACCCAAACTAAGACAACTTCCTAGCTAAGTATCATACTTTCCAGTTGTAGCCACAGCTACACTGTATGACTGGTTGCATTTCCATCATTTAAGTATGTGGAATAATTCTCTAGAGCCGTGCATAGGACTCACTTTGTCTCTTGTATAGATGTTGGCTCTGCGGTTATATTAGTTTGGTTCTCTCTTCATGTTGGTTTCCCTTAAACATTTGGTGACTCTACACTGTATTTTTCACTGTTTTTATTTGATCAGGGCTAGCACACAGTGGCCAATGGACCAAATCCGACCCCTAAATAAAATGTAATTGGCCTGTGGCCCCATGCATCTATCTACTTATCACTTGTGATTGGTTTCGAGGACAGCCGCAGATGAAGTTGAAAACATGGAGTCTGGCTTGTTAGCAAAATGTTTTCCAAATGCTTTCTAGGGCTAAACATCACTTCCCAGCAAATGGGAGCCACAGAAGAGCACGATAAACAAGGCTGGGATTTAGCAGGCTTCCCAAGCCACAGTGGAATTATTTCTCCACAAATAATCATTAAAAATACAATTCACTCTTATGAATTAAAAGCTATTTAATACAAATGTCATCTCAAATCAATCTGAAACCCTTTCCTAGGTTTTAACTTAAACCGATCAACCATAAAGACAAATTCTAGAAGCAATGAGAGGAAACTGAACATGGCCAGTATTTTTAATGGTCAGAAACAAACCACCCTATAATTTAGTCAAGTAAAACACCAGCTATAACTGGGCGTGGTGGGTGGCATAGGCTGTGATCCCAGCCCCTCCAGAGACTGAAGTAGGAGGATCATAAGTTCAAAGCCTACATGGGTTACAGAGTGGGTTCTATCTAATTCAGCTTAAGTAATTTAGTGAGACCCTGTATAAAAAGCAGGGAGAGGGATTATAGTTCAGTGGTACAATCTTGCCCAGAATTTGATCCTCAGCACCACAGAAAACCCAATATCAACAAAACCGACCCAGGGAGCAATCCCAGCCATGTGGGTTGTTCACACAAATTCGGTGGCTTGGGAATTTGGAGAGGGAACATAGAGACACTTTAGTCTTGACATTGTCTGGAGACTTTTGGTATAAAGGCTTGACTGGCAGGACTCCATGGAGAGTAATGATGGACTACCTGGGACATTCCCAAAGACAAGATGGACATTCAGAGGCCTTCCCAAAGACAAGATGGACATTCAGAGGCCTTCCCAAAGACAAGATGGACATTCAGAGGCCTTTTGGACCTTGTCTCAGAAGTCACCTGCACACATGCATTATGTAATTACAGTGAGTGATGGAGGGCCACTCAGAATTGAAAGAGAAGAAATCATATTTCAGTTCTTGATGGAGTGTGGCAGCCCAAGGGTACAGAAGATTGGAGAAGCTCCTGCCACCACTTTCAGAAAATGCAGTCTCGCTATAATGGGCTATTATGATATCATAGCCTCATTATTACCTTCTGGAAGCATGTGTGTAGAATTAAAAAAAAAAAAACACTTGATGTGTCAGAGGCAGAGTCAAACTAAGTGTTAAAACACAATATATTGGTACTATATATAAAACAAGGCCAACAAGATGGCGGCCGTTGTTGAAGCAGGGCAGGGAGTCTTGGTTGCTTCATAACACTCCGTAATTTGTATATGCTTGCCCTTTTCCTACACGGGAAATGAAAGGCTGGTCCTGGCTGCGGATGGATGATGGTTTTTCTCTTCATACCCAGCATGAAGGGTGCTATGGGCAAGGCCAAGTCCTGCAGCTAGGGTCTCCTTTTCCTTCTGGAAGTCTTGGTTCCCTGAAGGCACCTTCCTGTCTTTCACAGCCATGGTGCACCCCTCTTCTGACTGAGGCCCCCCGCCTTGCAGGTCAGCTTCTTAGTCCTCACAGGCAGAGGGAAGAGCCTGCCGTCTTGATGACCAGGATTAGTGGGTTTGTTACTTCCCTTCCTGTAATGAAATACCGGACCGAAGCAGCTGGAGGGAGGAAGGGTTGATGTGGGTACATGGCTGAAAGGTACAGTCCGTCGTGGTGGGGAAGGGTTGATGTGGGTACATGGTTTAAAGGGACAGTCCGTCATGGTGGGGAAGGGTTGATGTGGGTACATGGCTGAAAGGTACAGTCCGTCGTGGTGGGGAAGGGTTGATGTGGGTACATGGTTGAAAGGTCCAGTCCGTCCTGGTGGGGAAGGCATGGACACACAGCAGGAGGTGGCTGGTCTGAGACAAAGTGTGAAGACTGACAGCTGCCAGGAAGAGGGGCTGGTATCAAACCTCAAGGCCCTCTCCCTGTGGACCCACTTCCTCCCGCGAGGCTCCATCTCCTAGTGGTTCCACAGCTTTCCAAAAACCGCTCCACCATTCGGGGACCAAGCGCTGAAACCCATGAGCCTCTAAGGACATTTTATATTCAAACCACAACAGCTGGGCTGTCATGGTCTCCAAGCTGCTCCTTCTTGTTCTTTGCAAGTAACACTCAGGTCCCGCCCTACCTCTCTACCCCCCGAATCTGCTGGAGCATGAAGTTTTCTCTGTAAACCTGCTTCTCTCTGCTTTCTCTACTTCACGGATTACTAGAGATTTCTAATCTGATGACCACACACCCCACATGATGTAACGTTATTATGGACTCAACCTTCCCAAGAGAACCAATTTTCTTTTACTTTTAGAGACAGTGGCTGTACTCACTCAACCATTTTGATCCAATATTTTGTTTCTGCAAGGCATTACAGTCGAGCATATATATCCGTATATGTATATGTATGTGTGTGTGTGCACATGCGCGTGCGCGCGCGTGCTAGTGTGGACATATGCTGAGTGTGTGGGAGTGCTCGTGGAGGCCTGAAGAGGGTTACTGGACTCAAAGGTGATGCTGGGAACCTAACTTGGGTCCTCTGGAAGAGCAGGAAGAACTCTAACCACTGAACAATCCCTCCAGCCCACAATATAGCTCTCATTTTCCACCTGATTTACAAAATACAATGTGACAGCATACATCTTTAGTCCCAGCACTTGAGAGGCAGAGATACTCAGATCTCTGTGAGTTTAAGGCCGGCCTGGTCAACATAGTGACACTGTGTCTCAAGGGGACAAACTGTAATTAGAACATATGTATTTCCTGCTGTATTAAAGACTATTTGTTATAATAAAAATTCATTAATGTATGTCATATCTTCTTTTAAATATAAATTTTATTTTATTTTACTTATTTTTGAGACAGAGTTTCATGTAGCACAGTTTGGCCTCAAATTCACTATATGGCCAAGGATGACCTTGAATTTCTGATCCTCCTGCCTCCACCTCCTGCGTGTTGGGGCTCCAGTCATGAGCCAGTACATTCGTTTTCTCTGTCTGGTGCTAGTGAGCTAACCCAGGGCTCCACGTGGAAAGCACTCTGGCAGAGCTACACTCCAGCCCCTGGTGTCTTGTGTATGTGTGGCCAGTTACATTTTCTAAGCATTTACCTTGAGAGCATTCCCAACTTTTTGCTTCTAAGCATATTTACTAGGATATTTTGCTTCGATATTTATTTATTTGATTTTGTTTCCGTAGGATGACTTCTAAAGTTGGAATTACAGCGAAAAAGCATGGTGTGTAAAATGATTATTGATGGACATTGTCAAGTTTATTCGCAAATAATTTCCTCCGCTTCACGGCTTCCTTTTCCATCCCGCAATGTCAGCGTGTCCATTTCGGCTTTCCTCTAATTACTGGAGCTGCTTTCATCTCCACTGGCTTGAAAACAGCTAATGATACCCCATTCTCTCATGCCCCCCTATTATTTTTTCCAAATGAACTTCCTCCAGAATCACTGGATAAGGTTGGTGGTGGTGGAAAAAAAAACAAACAAACAACTTATAAGTCCCTGAAACCCTTTAAAATTCTTCCTGAATTAAAAAAAAGTCCTAGAGACCTAAGTTTTATGTGTGTAGTTAGTGAGTAAGCTTATTTAAGAAATAAGATGAGTCAGAAGTATATGAAGGAGTTAAAATCAGCTTCCTTTTATGTTCCTGGTGTCCTCCGCTGTCCAAAGGCAAAGCATTTAGTGCATTGATACAGCTCTCGAAGAACCTTAGGAATTTACACTTATGTAAGTGGTCTAGCAACGAGGTGTGTAACCTGTCAGCCTGATGGTTCTCTTTTCCCCTCTATTTTATCTCATCGTACCACTCTTCCCGTGTCTAGAATTAAACCATGCCTATGTCCTTCCCTTATAAGAAGATTGAAGCCTTGGACGGGTTTTTTTTTTTTTTTTTTTTTTCCTGCCCCCATCCACTTCATTTTCTACCAGATGGAAATAATTCCATCCCGGGTTGGTTCCTTAGTCTTTACCGAGTGGCTCATATTTGAAATTAACCGTTTGTTTAGTTTCTAATTAATAATCAATTATTAATTAATTACTTTGTTTTCCAGGATTTTGTGTCTGCCACGCTTTTCTTTTCTTTCATTTTGCTGAACCGCATTCTCAAGTAACGCTCTCAGGAAGGGCGAGGATGGCAGCCTGACTCCATTCTCCCGGGGTCCAGAGAGCATCCTATTCTCACGTTCAGGGGCCGCTTGCGTCTTTGTGCTGCTATGTTGGGACACCCTGGTGGGGAAGTGTAGGGAAACAGCTACCTGCACAAGAGATAGGAACATGTAAAAGCAAGAAAGGAGACCAGGGAGGGGCCAGAAGGCTAATCCACTCCTCCCAGACTGGACCCACTCCCTGAGATGACAGTCACCATTGGTGAGGGTGGGGCTCTGTGACCTAATTACCTTTCAGTGGTCCCCATCTCTTAACGTTCCCACCAGCGTGACACTGCTGCACAGGACTAAACTTCCACAGTGAACTTCTGGAGGATAAAGCACACCGAGGTTATGGTCCTTAGGTTTGTGATTTGAAGTTTAAAATCCTCTTAGCTCAAGCTGGGTGTGGTGGTGCATGCTTTTCATCCGAGCACTCAGGAGGCACTACACAGAGAATCCCCATCTTAAAGCAAACGAAGAAAAAAACAAAATCAAAAACAACCCACCACCAGCAAAAACTAACTAGCCAGCTAACCAGAAATATTTTATCTCAAAATATTTTTTAAAGTTTTTTTTTTAATGTGTACAAGTGATTATCTGTTGTATGTATGTGCACCTCACATGTGCAGAAACCATGGGGGCCAGAGGAGGGCATCAGATCCCCTGAAACTGGAGTTACAGATGGTTGTGAGCCTCCATATAGATGCTAGTGATTGAACCCAGGTCCTCTAAAAGAGTCACAAATGCTCTCAACTATATGAACACACACACACACACACACACACACACACACACACACACACACACACACACTTACCAATCAGTGACGGATTTCCTCAGGCACTTGTAGCTCCTTCTTGCCCATTTCCATGAGAAGTGGAAACTCTATGACTGAGTTTCCTTCCCTCTTTCTCTGCTCGGGGGGCTTTATTGGCCACATCCCAGGGACCAGGAGAGGCTCAGGAACTAGGGATAAACACCAAGGCTGCTGCAACCTCTGCCTGCAAGGAGCTTAACATTAAAGTGGGACTGAGAGGTGAGACTGGAAACAAACGCGTGAAAGAAAAGCAGAAGACACCAAAGGAACTCACTGCTGTGACAGAGAACGAGAAATTGGGTGTGCGGCTCCTGAAGATCAGGTGATACTTAGAAACGCCTGGAGCATCTTTCCTTTAAATGATGATGGACGGATCACTTTAGGTAGAAGACTTAATGACTGTCTTCAGCTCTGGGAATTTTCCATTTTCTCCATGACATGACTTGATTCTTATCGGGTCTTACTGGTAGCCTCTGTGACTGCAGATGAATATTGATTAGAATTCTCCACTGTAAGCTTGTGTCTTACTTAGTTTACCTTTTGTATTTCCAATTTCTCCTTTTTGCTTTTGGAGATGAACTCTTTAATGCAGCTGAGGATGACTTCTGGTCGGTCCTCTTTCCTCCAACTCCCTAGTTCTGGGATTACAGGCATGTGCCACTATGCACAGTTTAGGTGGTGTTGGGGGTTGAACCCAGGGCTTCATGGGTACCAGGCAGGCATGCTATTGACTGAGCTACATACATCTCAATCCCTACCTCTCCTTTTGAGACACAGTCTCACTCTGCAGCCCAAGTTGACCTGGAACTCGCTGTGTAATCCAGGTTGGCCTCAAACTCTCAGCCATCTTCTTGCCTCAGCCTCTGACATGCTGGGACTATACATGTGGACCACCACTCCCAAGCTCTTCTTGTATTTAGTTCACTAAGTCTTGGGGGCCTCCTCTAACTTCATCGAAAACCTGGCCATTGAGCTCTTACTTTTGGCCCTTTAATTTTTAATTTTGCTGTCTTTAAAATCTGCAGTGGGGTTTCCTTCTCTTTCTTTCTTTCTTTTATTCGTTTGTTGATCTTTTTCAAGTTCCGAAGCTTATCTTTGAACACCATAAATACAGCCGTTTTCTAGTCTATGTCTTTCATCTTTTCATATCAGGAGTCTCTGCGGGTCTATTGCTGCTGTCTGTTTATTCTGTGGGTTCTTGTCATGATGCTTTATCCTTCCTGTGTTCAAAGCCTGTCTCTCCTCCACTCTCCTCTCTTCTGCTCCCCTCTGCTTTCCTCCCCTCCCCTCCCCTCTCCTCTCCTCTCCTCCCCTCTCCTCCCCTTCCCTCCCTTTCCCTTCCTTCCCCTCTTCTCCCCTCTCATCTCCTCCTCTCCCTCTCTTTCCCTCCCCTCTCTTTTCCTCTTCTCTCCTCTACCTCTCTTTATCTTTCTGTCTCTCTGTTCCTCTCTGTCTCTCTCTCTTCCTATCTTGTTCCCATCCATGTTTGACTGCATCCTAAACATCTAAGAGAGGCCTGAAATGATGTCACCTCTCTTCTCAGACAAGTTTCATTTGTCTGTCCATCCATCACATTTGTATCTATAGCAATGTGGGATCACTGGATGCAAGGTGGGCAGAGCAAGCCTTCCAGGCACACCTTGGTGGAAACTGGGATGTCCCCAGACTGTAGAAGCTGGGCTGTCTCTGGGTGAAGGCCCTTTTACCTTGAGGGTCCTGACTCAAGGCAGGGTGGGGAGTGTTTTCTCAGAGAACTGAGTGAACAGTAAGTGTTCTTTGGTATTCTAATTTTACCTCTCATCTTTGAGACAGTCAGTAGCAAACAGTTGACCAGTTGCTTCTCTGGATTCTTGTCTTCTGGGTAGGCCCTTCAAGCCTCACTCTTACCCCTGTTCCCTTACCACCGCCACACTTTTTCTCTGAAAGACCCTGTTCTAGAAGGAGATCTCCTTTGCAACATGAGGCTCTCAAACATCTCTGATGAATAGCGTCATTTAGGAAGCTTTTAAGCAGCCAAGCCTGGGATGAGTGCTCCTCTCACCCACCCTGTTAGGATTCCGCCCCCACTCCAGCTGTATGACCACACACGGGCAATTCAGTAGCTATGCAAGGGGTCTTGCATCTTATGTCATTTGTGCGCATGATTATATGATGCGCTTGGCGTGGTCACACAATCTGCACATGTGCAAGGGAGTTCTTAAAAGTCAGACACAGACTTCTCCCCTCTCTCTTCTGCTCTCTGCTCCTGCCCCCCACCTCCCCCCCACATGTCTCTTCCCAGGCCTGGTTACTCTTTTCTGTCCCCTCCCCACCAATGAAGCTCTGATACTGGGTTTTGTTGTGCTGCTGACCTTTCCTCACATGGTAACTACCGCTGCTTATTTTTTAAAACCAATACACCTCACATCCCCCAACAGGAGAGGGCTTTTAAGGGTCTGTGACATGAATGGTTTTGAGGTGACTTACAAACCACCAAGGTCCCCCCAGTGCTCTCTCCTAAGGAACGGCCAGCCCTGCTCATACTGGGGTAGAAAGACAGACTTTTGTCCTATACAGGTGTAAGAGACCAAGCTACATTTCAGGTTTTAATGACTATGCCTAAGAGACCCATGAAACAAGAATGCCTCTGATCTGCAAGCCCCTTGCCCAAGGACACACAGTTCCTGAAATGCGGGAGGCTATTGTTTATGGGAGATAACAAGTCATATGTTCTCACTCCCCTGAACAAGTTTGTTTGACCCATCTACACCAGATGTGCTTGGTCACATGTGGGCGGGAGGTTAGCCGGGAGGAAATACGTCAGGATGTATGCTTGTCCCTGATTGGACTTCATGGGAAATGTGGTGAATTATGGGTTGTGCCTTCTTAAGACCCTGCAAAAATGCGACTTGGGGCCATTTTCCGGGAAACCAGAGAGTCCATCAACCTGGCCAGTATTTAATTAAAGCTTGCTTCAGATTTGACTTTAAATAGTGGCCGTGGTCTTATTCTCAACCAGTGGGTAGAACACAGGCTCTGCCCAGAGTGCAATGCCCCAGTGTGTGCCAGTGCCTCTCAGAGCAGTAAATGAACCAACCAGAAACAGTGCTGTAGCTGACACAGAACATGCACTAAAGAAGGGGCTGCACCCTCTACAAAAGATCGGAGACCCACAGGGCTATTTCAGCAAGCTCGGACTGATGCTTGCTAAGCATTCAGAAGTACCTTGTGTTTTAGCTCAGAAGGGCTCCAAAGAACAGAAAGGTATTGCCTCACAAAACTCCTTCTGTTCTTGCAGTCACATACGTGAATGCATTTGTTTTATTTTTTATGTAAACAAAAAAGAAATAAGTGATACTGTCCTGTTGATAAATACTAATTAGTACAATTAATCTCTAGTATTGCATTTAATTGCATCATCACACATTTGTTCATTTTATTATTTAAATAACTTAGTCAATTAAATCATTACGCAGTTACATAATTAATTACTACCTACCATAAACACCAGGTTCTATGATTTTCCTTAAGCAGTTTCTACTAGAACTTCACTTTCCATGTCTGATGTTTTTCAAACTTTGTAGGATGTTTCTAGATAAGTTTTGCAATAGCTGTATTTCAATCAAGAAGAAACTACCTTTGACACTTAGATTTCCATTTGTAAGAACATTTAAAAACTAAAATGGTGATTTAGATGCTTTTTTTTTTTTTTTGGTGGCAGAGTCATCCTAGAGGGTTATCAGCAAAAGACACAAGACAAACATATATTTCTATCAATTTTCTCTCGGAGAATTGTGCAGAAATCTGAGTTGAAGAAGCAAAGGGTTGATGTAAAGTTAATTGTTGATTCAAAATCGTTCTATCTTAACTGTGGTTGGTTGCCCGAGCCCTTGATAGAAAGCACCCTTAGAAAGCACTGGCTACTCTGAAGAGAAGATTGTAATAATTTTAATAAATGTCAACATTGCAACATGCCAGGACTTACACTTAACAACTGAACAAGTCATGAAATTCAGGGACCAAATGACAGTGTCTGAGGGGTGGTCTAATGTAGTGGACATGCTGAAAACTGCAACACCAATTTGCAGAGTCTGAAACCCACCCAGCAGGCCAGGTAGGGTGGTATGTGCCAGGAATCCCCAGCACTTGTGATGTAGAAGCAGGAGGATCAGAGTTCAAGATCACCCTCTGATATATAGTAAGCTTGAGGCTAGTCTGGGCTATATAAGACACCGTCTGCCCGCCCTCCCGTCCTTCTTTCTGTCCATACACCCACCCACCCATCCATCTATCCATCCACTCATCCACCCATCCACCCACCCACCCACCCACCCACCCATCCACCCATCCACCCACCCACCCACCCATCCATCCATCCATCCATCCATCCATCCATCCATCCATCCATCCATCCATCCATCTATCCATCCACCCATCCACCCACCCACCCACCCAACCACCCATCCATCCATCCATCCATCCATCCATCCATCCATCCATCCATCCATCCATCCATCCATCCATCCATCGACGCCCAGCAGAGTGGGATTGGCTCACTGAACCTGTCATTTATGCCTTCCCCGGATGGAGTCCTAATGACCAGCTTGATTGGGAAATTGTCACTGATGTCAGTGGGTGTGGCACTGCCACTTCTCTGCTTTTACTTAGTTTCCTCGCAATCTGTCACATCTATTTTTAGCCACTTGAAATGTGGGTTTGTCAAAGCCCCTGCTCTATTATAGGTTACTCATAATTAAACCTCTTCACACAGTCATCACTCATCAAACTCATTTGAATTTCTCCCCAGGGTGTCTGGCTTCTGGAAACTGCTCAGCTGGTCTTTGAAGACAATCTCCAAAGGGCAATTTCAAGGGTTTTTAAACAAGCTTCTCCACATTGCAAGAAGGAAATCTATACATGGAGCCCCTTCCTGGGGTGCCCACTTTCTGGGTCTGGGTGCCCTCTCTTCCAATTGGCTCCTTGCTCCCTGTTTTTTCAGCCTTTGCCTTCTGTGATTCCCAGGTGGAGAAACAATCCTCGTGAGGCGCAGATCTGGGACAGCTTTGAGGCTGAGAAGCGTCAGAGCAGAGGGAGGGTGGGGGATCGAGGCTCAGGGTCTGGCCAGCAGAAGAGCAGAGAGACAGCCGAAGCAGTGACATCGGAGTGATACAAGACCATACAGGTGACTGTCACCTTAATTGTAAATGTTTGCCATGCTGTGATGTAACAGGGCCCCCTGCTATGTATGAATGCGACGCCCCGCCCCCTCCCAGGCTCATGGGTCAGTCAATTAGGTTACCAGGCATCCCCTCCAGCATAGATTAATTAATGACATTGTTAGGGAATGGACTTCTGATAAGGTCCCACCCTCTCTACTCCACTGGTACCCTCTCCTCCTCAGCCTCACCTAACTCTTCTTCTCTTGCCCTGTGGTGATTTCCACCCCGGGGTAGCACAGCACCAAAGCTCTTGCCCGACATCAGTGCGCATGCCCTTGAACTTCTCAGCCCCAGAACTGTAAACCAAATGTACGCTTTTGTTCTTTAGAAATTGCTCAGCCCATGGCCTTCTGTCACACCAACAGAAGGAGGATGAAGACATGTACTGCCTTCAGCCCCCCAGTGGATTCTGCAGCCCGTACCTCTGCCGTCTTCAAGGGAGAGAGTTAAGGGACAAGAACGTGGAAGGGCGTGCTGTAGGTGACCAGGGTCTAGAGGTATAGGAAGAGAGACCAGGATCACAGGAGTGTACCATCACAACCTGACTTTTTTCATTTGTTTAATAGGATGATTCTAGAAGGCTGGAGGACGTTAGGGCCGGAGGCAGAACTGACTTCTGACACATGGTAGCCCTACCTCAGCTACTTTCATCCTGTTTTAGGGTGAGGAAATTCATGCTTCAGGGGTGCTAGGTGCTCCATCCGAGGTCACACAACTGGGAAGTGCAAGTCCTCAGATTTGAACCCAAGTACCTCTGGTTCCCAGGCAAGAACTTCCCTCACTCTTCTATGCAGTGCTAGTCCTGAACATTGAGAGAGAAAGACCAGTTCCACAAGTTTTGAGCCAAATTTGAAGTGAGATTCAATTGAATCCTGGCCAGGATGATGGACTCTGGCCAGGTCCATTCCAGGGTTCCCAGAAAATGGCAAAGAGTTACACTTTGCAGAGGCTTAAGAAGGCAATCCCATAAGGCCACCATTTTTCTCATCGGGTCCCATCGGGGCAAGCATATATCCCGACATACTTCCTGCCTATGTCCCGGATGTGACCAAGCACATCTGGTGCAGCTGGGTCAAACAAGCTTGTTTAGGGGCGTGAAAACATGAATAATAGCCTCCAGCATTTCAGGAAGTATCTGTCCTCGGTCAAGGGACTTACATGTTAGAGGTGGTTTTTGTTTGTTTGTTTTGTTTTGTTTGTTTCATGGACCTCTTAGGCACAGTAATTAAAACTTAAAACATAATTTGGACTCTCATAACTTCCTTCCTTGTAGCATGTATAGGATCTGTAACATCTTCAAATCTAATAGCGATTGTTAGGAGGAAGGCCTGAGCAGCAGGCAAGACTGGCACCCAAAACCACACCATTGGAAGGCACACAAAGATCTCCCGAACTTGGTCTGGGCTGGGAAATTGTGGCATACGGCAGGGAAGGCCACGGAGGCCCAGAGAGGACATTTTATGAAGCTGTGAAGGTGAAGTCTGGATTTTGTGGGAGAACCCGAGATGTTGGAGATGCCAGAGCCATGGGATACCTGCCAAGGAAAGCTGTATCTAGGAGTGGAATCAGTCCAAGAGAAAGAATTGTGTTGTAGTCAACAAAGCTAGAAGGACTAGGAGATATGAAGAGTCATCTACGCCTGTAGAGGGAAGTTTCTCAGTCCACCTAGCCCTGCGGTCTGGACGAATCTTTCCTACCCAAGCTCTTACAGCCACTTATAAAATAATCACTCAGAGGCTTTTATTAATTACAAGCTGTATGGCCTAATGGCTCAGGCTTCTTGCTTGCTTGCTCTTACAACATAACTCAGCCCATTTCTATTGATCTATATGTTGCCACGTGGCTGTGCTGTTACTGGTCTATTGGCATCGTGTTGCTCCTTTGGCGGCAGCTGGCGTCTCTCTTGACTCTGCCTTCTCTCTGTATCCCAGCTTAGATTTTCCCACCTGGCTGTAAGCTTTCTTGCCATTGGCCAAAACAGCTTTATTTATTACCCAACCGGAGCCACACGTATTCACAGCATACAGAAAGTCATCCCACAGCAGACGCCCTTTGAAATTGGACATACTACTTCTTGATTTGGAGTTTGCCCTGCTGGATTTCAGTCTTGCTTTGGTTCAGTATTTTGCCATTATACCTCATTTCTTCCCCTTTGGAACAGCAATGTGTATTCAGTGCCGTTGTATGTTGGAAGTATGCAATTTGCGTTTTGAATTTGATTTTACAGAAGGTTACGATTAAGAGATTGCTTTGAGTCTTAGAAGAGAATTGAACTTTTGAACAGTGTTGAGACTGGGAAAAACTGTGGGGACTTTTGGACCTGGGCTGAATGCACTTTGCATTATGATATGGTTGCATGTCTGTAAGGGCCAGGGAGTGGAACGGGGTGGGTGGGATAAAAATGGCTTCCACAGGCCCGTGTTTGAATGCTTGGTCTCTAGTTGATGAAACTGTTTTGGGAAGGATTAGGAAGTGTGGCCTTGTTAGAGGAGGCTTTGAAGTTTCAAAAGCCCATGCCCAGGCCCAATCTTTCTCTCTCTGTCTCTGTCTTTCTCTCTCCCTTCTGCCTGTGGATCAGATATGAGCTCTCAGCTAATGCTCCAGCACCATATCTGTCTGTCTGTTGTCATGAACTCACTCTCTGAAACTGTAAGTAAGTCCCTCATTAACTGATTTCGTCTGTAAGTTTTTTGGCCATGATGTTTTCTACATAGCAATAGGAAAGTAATTAAGATAATTACTCACAGAAAATTTCAGGGATACATGGGCTTCAGGCTTCTCTTTCTAAATGTATTTATGCCTTTCAGGACTAGTTCAGGTAGATGTGGGGCCTGGAACCATATCCCAAAAATACCCAAACAGTGTGATCTTTACTGAATATCCCAGGGATACTGAAATTTGGTTATCAGGAGCTATATATAACTTTAAAAATATTCCAAGACAAGTGTCTTGTTCCACATGTTCTAATGTCCAAGGTGAACTAATGTTCTGACGTTAACAATTCTTTATGTCCTTTCTCACTTTCTCTTCCTCAGCTCTCCTTCCCACGTCCCCTTCACACACACTGAGGCCAGATAGCGAGTGCTTCCCACTGGAATGGTGACTGACCTTGTTGGCTTGACTTGGTCTAGGTTTTGTACAGATGACCACAGACACAGTGAGTTGATTTGTGCAGCAACCTTGACATGCCTAGAAGATAACATTTCACAGACTCCTTCCACATGCTCCAACCCTTACCTTACATTCTTTCTTCTCCCTTTTCCCTGGAGTTCCCTGAGACTCATGGTGTGTGTGTGTGTGTGTGTGTGTGTGTGTGTGTGTGTGAGAGAGAGAGAGAGAGAGAGAGAGAGAGAGAGAGAGAGAAGAGAGAGAGAGAGAGAGAGAGAGAGAGAGAGAGAGAGAGAGAGAGAGAGAGAGAGAGGTAGTTGATAGCTGTCTGTCCCATTTAGGGCTGAGCATTCAACAGACATTCATTTTCTCAGCACTTGGACCAGTTATGAACATCTGTATTAATTCCTACTCACTGCAGAAAGAAGCTTTTCTGGCCAGGGTGGAGCCACCATAATCTGTGGGTGTAAATATAAATATTTAGAAGGCAGTTTGACAACATGTCCATTTATCAAAACAAGAGCAATAGGTTCCTTCCCAGGGCCTATGACCTCCAGAGCCATGGGCTTCTGGCCAGGTTTAAAGCACTGGCATGAATTCTCCTCTGTAGAGCAAGCCTCAGATCCAATCACCCAGTGGCTGGTTACCTCTATAACCTCCAAGCCACTACTGTACCAGTGGGCACTTAGGTATTACAGCATTCAGGATCTCCCACTGGGTGAGACCACTGAGGCCTCTTTTATTCCTTCAGCAGGCTGGGTAGCGCCTTCCAGCACTATGAAAACCAGCTGTCATAGAGGAACTTTACAGGTTAATTTCGGCTCGATGTCTCGGTCCTGTAAGCTGAGGGCCTCACACATACCAAGGACCTTACATATAGCGTTCATTCTTCCTGAAATCCGAGCTGGAAGAGAACTTCTAATCAGGAGTCTTGCCTCTTTTCAGATGCCTCCAGTGCTTTAAGATAGCCCTGGGAGGATGTAGCAAGGCTAGGTAACGCTGCAGCCTCCACCTCTGTTCCACCTGAACAGCTCTATCTGTCCTCTCTGTTGAGCTCAGAGTGCTTCTAACAAAAAGAAGGGGAAGGTACATGCTGTCAAGTGGAGTTTAAAAGCCACCCGCCTACTCAAAATTAGCTTTAAAGAATGACTTATCCTTTCGAGCATCCTCATCTTACAAATAAGGAAGCTGACAGGAGCAAAGCTCTGACGACTTCATCAAGCGGTAGCCGACAGCTGAGTTCCGCGTCACCCTCCCTCCCCGTTCCCGCCACAGCGTTGGCAGACGCGGCAACTGATGCTCGGCCTGCCCAGGTTATGAAAGAGGGGATTTTTTTGAGGCATTCCTTCTCTGCAAGACAGGAATTCTCTGGGCTAGCAAACCATCTAGGAGTCTCACGGAAGGAATGCCATGGGGCTCTACCCCCCAGCCATAGAGAGAAAAAAAAAATAGTACAATATAATTGAAAACCACGGAGGTCTGTGACTTCAGGGTTGGCTTGACCAGCGGTCTCAGTCTGTAACCTCTATTGCCCCCCATGGGCCACCGTAACAGTCCAGTTCCCACGGGGTTGTTACTACGGGAAAGAGAATCCCGAAAGCATCTTGACCGTCGCTTTGATTGGGGCCGCTCCAGCCAGGGGCTGCAGCCAGCTGATTTATTTCCAGGCGCAGCTGCCGTGGGTCCTTGCTGCCTGCCCAGTGCCCTCTTCATCCTGTTTGTGCTCACTCGGTTTTAGAAGGTCCTTTAGTTGTGTCAGGCCATCTAGTGTTTGAGTTCCTTTTTCTTCTACCTCCTTTTCTGCCCAAGTAATGGCCTGTCTAGGGTCCCATGCTACGCCTCTTCAGCGGCGCTATCTGGCTATCTGTGACATTGTCTAACTCTAAAGGCTGGGTGGGATTGGTCAATGATTGCAGGATCACTCTCAGATAAGTCTCTTCCTCTTTTTTTTGGGGGGGGGGTCGGTTTTCTAGACAAGGCTTAACTGTGCAGGCCTGGCTGTCCTGGAACTCATTATGTAGACCAGGCTGGCCTGGAACGCAGAGAGATCTCCCTGCTTCTGCTTCCTAATCAACCCTAACCCAAGTGCTGGGATTAAAGCCATGGATCACCACTGCCTGGCTTGTTCCTCTTTTCTAAACAAGGTTTTGTTTATCTGTCTTATAGCCAAAGCTCATCTGGAATTCACTCTGTAACCCACACTGGCCTTGAACTCACGATTCTCTTGTCTCAGTCTCCCAAGCATGAGCAATACAACTGTGACTCCTCCTGGTAAGATGGAATTCTATATCTCCATGGGATCGCTGAAGCGTCCTGAGTGGGGATGACAGTGATATGTGGGGCAAGCACTCTAGTGAGCTGGCGTTGCCTGGAGAGACGCATGCCCCACAATGGCCTGCTTCAAGCACTGGGCACGCTGCCCCTCTACTGCCCCATCCAGGAGTTGGGGAACTGGGCCCAGCACTCTAGACTGTGTCGACCCTGCACTTTCTATCTTGTCTGAATAGCAGGAAATCTTTTAAGCCAAAATGACCTGCATCTTTGTGTCTAAGGATAATGAAAAGAGATAAGGCAGGGTGGGAGGAAGGAGCTGGAAGGCCGACATTCAGGAGGGAGACAGTCCCAGGGCCTGAGAGGGGCCCTCCAGAAGATGAAGCAGTGGAGAGTCTTGCCTCTTGACAGCTTTCTTGCCGGGAGGATGAGGGGAAGGAGACAGATGAGGCTCCTGGAGAACCTTGAGGAAAATCTATTCACCACACTGTCCAGTAAGAATTTCATTTGCAGAAGTCAAGCAAATCAATCAAAAGAAATGAAATCATTTAACCAAGCAGTTTTACAGCAGCGGATGTGTTTTCTGTGCTGTTATTTAATGTGACAGTGAAAATGAAAGCGAGCTGATTGTCTAGGGCAGAGAAACAAGGTCCGATAAATAAGAGAACAGCACAAGGAAATCTATAGATCCGTCCGTGGTCAGAATGGAGACTCCGCTATTGTGTGGTCAACACAGTAATCCCTAGTGGCTGACTCCTAGCTATTGAAATTTACATTGGAAGTGTGCTTGGAGGAAATCCAGTGAAGGGAAGTACAGAGGAGGCTGTGGGTGGAGGGGACGGCAGGAAGAATCTGGGGTCCTCTGGTGGGCCTTGGGGACAAAGGAGAAGCAGAAAGGACTTGAAGGGAGTTTGAATTTTAGACCATCTGGGGCCATAGGGAAAAGGGCACCTGCTTCTACTAAGTGCGAGCGCTGACCTTGAACCATGCTGAGAAAAACCCCAGTGAAGTCTAGGGGGCGCTCTCTACTCCGTGGCCGGATCTCCAGTTACAAGTGGCTCATTGCATACCTCCGCTGGCTCCTAAGTAACACACACCATGGAGTAGAGTAACCATTCCGGTTGTCCAGCTGTTTCTCAGATGCCACATCATGAAGCCACGCTTCTTGAGAATCACTTCTGGTACGTTTCCTCTCTGAATTGATTTTACAGTTACAACATTTTATCTAGACCATTTCCTGTTTCTTTCTAGCTTGGAGATGGGTAGCAGTTCTTGCCATTTCCTTCCCATGCGCTGTTCTACTAAACACCGGGAGCTTCTACCAGAGAGTCTGTGTCTTCGGCCACTTTGTGATGTCTGCACATGCATATGTGCTCTAATATGCATTGTATACACCATGCTGTACGTTCTGTTTGTACTTCTATTGAACACTTAAACTACTGAATCTGTGCCCGTTAAAAACCCTATAATAGCTCAGAAGTATGCATGAGTTGGTGTGAATGTGGGTGTGGTCTACACAGTCACCGAATAACAAGCCATTTACCGTATGCCACGCCCCGTGGGAGATGAAAGCCCAAACACACAGTCCTATTTGCCAAGCGTATCACAATCAAATGGACAGAAGCTTTGATCATTTCCAGGTAAGTCTCAAATTAGCAAAACAATGGACTTTAAAAATATATTTTAGAGCCAGCAGCATTGAAGTCAAACCTTTTTGTCTTTATAGAAAGTTCTGTGGTTGCTGTAAGTAAAGCCTCCCTTCCACAGATGTGTCGTGCATCCTGGGTACAGCTCTAGGTGGAATAATTTATTAGTAGAGTTAAATTTACCAGAACATTTGTGAGGGTTTAGTTTTCTGCTATGTGACAGACTAGCCCAGACCAGGCAACTGAGAAGTGAAATTGAGTTCTCACAGTTGTTGTTAGATTATTAAAAGGCAGCTGTGGAGAGATCGAAGGCAGAGAGGAAGAGATCTGATCTGATCTGATTTTAGGTGGGACCATATTAATTCACGGCGAGAGGGTGTCTTTGTCACCCACATGCATGGGTGGCCAAACTGCCTACAGAGGAAATAAATGGGTTGTGGCCCCTTATAGGGGCAGAAAAGACTTTCATAGTCTGCAAGGGAGGCTGGGAAGTGTAGTCTTTCAGCAGGAAGCTATCAGTTGTAGAGGTGAGAAGTCCAAGGCTGAAGGCTGCATGCATCTGTCCCAACAGAAACACATACCAGAAGCTAAGATGTATAGGGCCCTTTATCTTCTTATAAAGCCACGAGTCCTAACACAAGGGTCCCACCCCTGTGATTTCATCTGAGCCCAATTGCATTTCCAAGAGCCTCATGCCACAAATATCACCCATCATATGAACTGCAGGGTTTTCTACAGCATGAGCATTGGAGAACACTATTCAAGCCACGGTATACGGTTCCCCGAGTGAGGAACTAGAGTTAAGAAGCAAGATAAGACATAGTTCAGTTTCTCGGGACACTGGATATCTGGTAGGAGGGCAAGCTGCAAACACAGGACTCCCAGCAGGCATGATGGTGCAGAATAGGCCCCGCAGGCTTCATAGACAATAGCCGTCTGCCACATACTGTGTATGTGATACCCTGTTTCTGATGCTGTACCGATGATCTTGGCAGTGGGACCAGGATTCGCCTCACTAATGTTCTCCTGCCTCAGGGTGTGGAGTAGTGGTTCCAGTGTGCTAGGGTTCCAGGGCCCCAACAAGGCCGAAGGGCTGAGCACAGCAGGACTTCATGTGTGGGCTGCTGCACACGCCATCCTGCCCTGTTTTCTTATAGTCTTTATGGGAAACCAGGAAGGGCAGCTTGGTTTTCCTCCTTGGATACAGCTGTTGAGACCCATCCTGGCTCACTATGCCCCTGGGAGGGGGCCAAGAAACCCATTAAGGGCTTCCAGGTGTCTTTAGGATAAAATTCAACCTTCCTTCAAGGCTGGCCCTGATCTCTCTCTCTTTGTCTTCCCCCAGCTGCCCCTTCCATGGCTCTCTTGGGCAGCAGCCAGGCTTGATCCTTGTGGTTTCTTCAGATGCACCACCACCTGCAGGCTCGTCTCCAACCTCTGTGCATTGTCTGCCTGAAGTACTTTCCCCCCAAGCTGTGTCTGCCAGATCCGCAACAGTCTCCAGTTCTCAGCTTCCAGGTCATTTCCTTAGGCAAGTCCCTGCTGACCTGGGAGATAAGCAGGCTCCTTGATGACCCAGGACCTATCTCAGTCCCCATCAAATGTCAGGGAGACTCCTCCCTTCCCTCCTTTCTTCTGTAACCTGCAGAGGGAGGATGCAGAGCACATCTGTTTGGCTGGCTGTTGTCTTCCCAGGACCTGGCCAATGATTTGGCGGGTGCAGGGCCAGCTTTTTGGGCAGGTGAGCTGTGTAGTCTGCAGGGCACTCATGTGAAGAAGGAAGGCTTAATGCCCGCTTTAGTGTTTCAAACAAGGAACCCCATATGTTTTCATTTTGTACGGGGCCTCAGATATTATGCAGCTGATATGGGGACTAGGAAATGAATTGGTATACATAATTATATATGTTCTATTTATACACAGTGGGCGGGAGAGATCAGTCATTGAGTAAAAGCGCTGACAATTTGTTGATACTTTTTTTTTTTTTTTGAGAGGAGGGGAGTCTTGTAGTTTAGGCTGTCTTGGAAGTCACTGTAGCACAGACGGACCTTAACTCTGTGGTGATTCTCCTGTTTCAGCTTCCCCTGTGCTGGGATTACAAGTGTGAGTCACCACACCAACCCAGGGACAACCTGAGTTGGAGTCCACAGGGTGGAAGGAGAGAATTGACTCCCAAAAGCTGTCCTCTGATGGCTCCACAAGTGCCATGGTACCCACATCCCCAGGTACGTACACACACACACACACACACACACACACACACACACACACACACACACACACAATGTAAAGGTAAAAAAAATTAAAAACAAGGCAATATTTGAAAGAATTGTGTGCTGTCAGAGCCTGCCAGAGCCGACTGGACTAAGAGAGCCTTCATCCAGTGACTGATGTAAGCAGATGCTCCAGGAGTCCAGTCGAAAAGAGAGAGGAGGGATTCTATGAGCAAAGGACATCGAGATCATGATGGGAAAAGCATATAGAGATGGCCAGCCAAACTAGTGGAAACTCATGTGGCTGTGGAGCCCCCATGGGACTGGACTAGGCCCTCTGGATAGGCAAGACAGTTGTTTAGCTTGAACTGGTCCAGGGTACCCCCAGGCAGTGGGATCAGGATCCATCCCTGGTGCATGAGCAGGCTTTTTGTAGCCCAGTGCCTATGGTGGGACACCTTGTGCAGCCTTGGTGCAGGGGGAGGGGCTTGGATCTGCCTCAACTGAATGTACCAGGCTCTGCTGACTCCCCATGGGAGACCTTGCCTTGGAGGAGGTGGGAATGGGGGATGGGGAGGGGCGGGAAATGCTAGGGGGCGGGAAGAGGGAGGAGAAGGGGATCTGTGGTTGGTATGTAAAATGAACAGAAAATTTCTTAATAATAAAAAAGAAAAGAATTGTGTGCTGTGTGTTTTCTGAGATGCATTTTCATTAAAGATTGCATTTTGTACGACCACAACCATCATGAATTAAAAAAGAAAAACAAGCGTGTATCTGGAATGATTTACTTCATCGTGTGTCTAATTGGGAGTGTGAGATGGGTATGGTGGCATACACTACCCGGAGCCCCGGCACTTGAGAAGAAGATGCAGGGTAGCTAGAAGTGCCAGTGGGCTACGGGGAACCCTGCCCCACACAAAAAAAGCCAGGGCATTTTCTGCAAATTGCAGTGAACGCCACATAGATTTCAACCTCCCTGAGCGCACCGTGGTTCTTGGATGTGTGAGCAGCTGCCTTTGTCCTCATAACCGCTCACTCTCCGCGCTTGCCGCTCTTTCCTGAGTTCTCTGCTTGAGGCCTGGCCATCTCCAGAGAAGCTGAACTCTGCCCTCCCGGAGCTCTGTCACCCTGCCGCTTACGTTCTGCACAGTCATCCCCATCCACCCCGTGCGTGCGTTCTCACAGCCGCGGAGGACTTCCGGTGTCCCGGTGCACCGGGCTATCATCATCTACTTCCCTGTTTGTTTTTCTGGGGATGTCAGAGTTCTTTAAGGGCCTGGGTTTTGCCTCTTCGGCATCAAGTACATCTGGGACATGGTATATGATGAATGAATGCTTGTCGGAGGGATGAATGATTGAGAGAATGAACCTCTCATTCTTCCCAAGTGGGTTTTTTAGAAATTAGTGCTACACTTGGCTGGGTGGGCAGACAAAGAGAGAGGGTCAAGCGATGGAGGGTTAGGTCTTGATTACTTGTTGGTCCTTCTGCTTGGCTGTGTCCTAGTTCATCCAGCTCATAAAATTGGGAAGCCACTGGAAGCTTCAGGAAGCTCCTTGGGTTTTCCTGACTGCCCTGTATTTGCTGGCCTGTCTTCACCTGTCTTGAGGGTATTGGCTACAGGAAGGAGGGGAGGGAACAGGTCTTCCTATTGAATATAACTCTCGCCACGTTGCCCTCATTCCTTCCTCGGAGACATCCAGGATCACAGAAGGTCAGTTATGGTTATCCAGTAGCTTACTTGGCGGAAGTCGTGAACTCTGTGGCCTGCTTTGGCCAAGCACCAGGTTGGGGCTGACCCAGATCCTTGGGGGAACCAGACACAGTGCCTGGCTTGAGAGTTCAAAGTCTATGAGGTGGTACACATCTTTAGTCTCAGCACTTGCGCGGGGCGGGGGAGGGACACAGGCAGGTGGATCTCTGGGAGTTTGAGGCTAGCCAAGGCTACATAGTGAGTTCCAGGACAGTCAGAGATGCACAGTAAGATCCTGTCTCAAAAACCAACCCAACCCCCCAAAAGTAATGATAATAAAATAAAAAAAATTAAAAGTCTTATGAGGAGTGCCAGGTGTGAGGGTGGTGCATGCCTTTAGTTCTAGCGCTCAGAAGGTAGAGGCAGGTGGCTCTCTGTGAGTTCAAGACCAGCCAAGGTTCCCTACGGAGACGTCTGTAAAGTTAAAAAAGGAAAGAAAAAAAAAAAAAAAAAAAAAAGGCTATGAGGGGATCAGGACTGCAGACATCAGCAGAGTGGAATGGCAGCCGGCTTCTGCTTCCGGGTGGAAACACTAAGACCAAACATGCTGCTTTCATGAACATGCCAAGCTGATATTGGGAAGTTTTAAACTGACAAATCCTAGAACTTGTGTGAAATTGTTAGCCCTCACTGGAGTTTCGTGAGGCTAAGCATAAGTCATCGCTTTTCAGGAAAGGAAACGGAGGTCACACAGCTTGTGGGGTGTTTGGGACACCCTGGGATCTGCATCACCCAGGTCAGTCTCCTATCCCTACCTGACACTGTCTACCTTCCAGAAGGTTCAGCATGCAGGAAGCAGGTGCAAAGGCCCTGTGAACTCGTGAGGTTCCCTTGAGATGCAAAGAACAGCTCGATTGAATATACTTAAGCCATAGGTATGGTTTTTTGAGTTTTGATTCCCTGAAAATTAGCCATCCTTGGAGAGTCTGGAACACAAAAGGTCCAGGAACACGAGTGGGAAGCTGCAGTCTACAGTAGGGAGAGGCTTGGGAAGGAGGTGAGACAAGGCTCACTGCGTGTGGTGAGTGATCCAGGATGCTCTGGCTGCTGAGGCCTGGCTTGGGGAAGCAGGCCAGTGGCCCAAGGCACAGTGGTCGGAAGACAGTACATGACTGACCACTCCCAAGTGTAATTCCGTAAGTGGGGGTCACTTGCAAGCCCTGACTTGACCTAGGACACCAGGATGTGCCTGTCTTCTCTGGTGAAGCTTAAAACTGAACGACTAGATTTCCCCCATCCCGTGGTGTATCCCAGGCCCCTCCCATAGTGCCTTGCTTGGTAATGCTCAAGTCAGGGCTTGCAAGTGGGAGGGGTCATAGAAGACCTTGGAGGGGGGTGGGGGTGGGGGGGCAAAGCAAGGTCAAGGAGGAAGGCCTGAGAGTCTGTGTGGTTAAGTTGCAATTAAGTGGAAGGGTAAATTGCTCAGAATACCACAACCATCCTGAAATGAGTTTACAGTAATTCTAGATAAAAACACAACATTCGGAGACGATACTTAAGAGATCTGGGGTGGGGTTGGCTTACTTTATTTTATTTTATTTTTTTTCCTGACAGTTTCAATCTAATTCAGCACTTTCACTTTGGCAGATAGGCCTGACCTTTCTGTGGTCTGAGGACTGCTGACGCAACAGAAGGGTAAGCCATGGGGCGCACATGACCCCAAACCAGCCTGGCGGTTCCCAGTCTCCTCGCTTTGGACTCCGGAAATCTCTGAAACCTGGACCTGTAAGCCCTTAAGGAACTGGGTCTGGGCAGGGCGTTCATGAGTTAGAACCCTTTTAAAAAGAGGCAGAGAAGGGCGCTGGTCTGGCTCCGTTCTTCCCCCTTTTTACCCGGTGCAGATGGAGACTGGAGATGAAGAGAAAGAGGAAGGAAGAGGAGGTGGGGGGAGGGTCTGCAGTAGGGTAGGCGGGCTCTGACTTCCCGGGGAAGACATCATTTCTTCCCGGAGCTCAAACTCCGGTTTCCCTGGGTACTTATCTCTTGTAAACACCCCCAGTCGGGTTTTTCCTGTGGGTTCATGTTCCTTTGGAACCAAACCATGCACCTGAATATTCCTCACCTGAAAACCACGTTCCACCTCCCTCACCAAAACAAAAGACAGCACCTACCCCACCCCCAAACCCCAAAGTGATGTTTCACACGCTTATCAGAACTCAAATCTGCTGTGCACACCAGGAAACGTTGCCAGTAAGCCAGCTGTAACCAAATCAGATCTTTCCCCTCGACTTCCACTGGTGAGACTCGGGGACTTGCTGACGTAGAAACGACAGAGCAAGAGGTGTGGGTGCCCTGCACCCGCCCTTGCAGAAGACAACCTCGCTGGCCTCAGCTTGGAACAAGGAGAATCTAGGATCAGCAGAGACCTGGAGATCTTGAGCGACAGCCTCAGAAGTCAGATGAGGTCACGATTTAGAATTTCACTTGGCCCCAGATCCTGGTGGGTTCTATGCGTTTTCCTCTCCGAGAGTGGATGCTGAACTCTGGTGTGGATAAAAGGGAAGCTGCCAGAAATAACCCTTATTCTGAAAAGGGAAACACAAGAAGGAGAGGCCGAGGAGACGCTCAGTCAGTAAAATACTTGCTGCACAAGCATGAGAATCTAAGTTTGGGTCCCCGACACCCAAGTAAAATCAGGGCGCAGCCGGTCGGTGGTAGCGCTCACCTTTAATCCCAGCACTCGGGAGGCAGAGCCAGGCGGATTTCTGTGAGTTCGAGGCCAGCCTGGTCTACAGAGTGAGATCCAGGAAAGGCACAAAGCTACACAGAGAAACTGTCTCGAAAAACTTTAAAAAAAAAAAAAAAAAAAATCAGGGCACAGCCGGGCGGTGGTGGCACACATCTTTAATCTCAGCACTGGGGAGGCAGAGGACTGTCTGGTCTACAGAGCGAGTTCCAAACAGCTAGGGGTGTTACACAGAGAAACCCTGTCTCGAAAGCCCCCCCCCCTCCGAAACAACAACAACAAAAAGAAACAAACAAAAAACCCAACAGAGCCCAGTGAACCACAGTCTGGAAGGTTTGAGACAGGAGGATCCTGGAAGCTCCCCGACCAGCCAGGCTAGCCAAATCAGCGCATCCAGTTTAGTGAGAGACTCAAAATATAAGTCTCAAAATAAAAGATGGAGGAAGATAGAGGAAGACGCTCAACATTGACCTCTGGCCTCCACACACAAGTACACACATGCACATACATTCAAGTGCATGCATGCTCATACACAACACACATACAGCATCACACACCCCACAATACCCATTATTTTAGCTGGTGGACTCAAGCCTCAAGCAATGGCCCCTGCCCCTAGTCTTCATTTGAGAGTTATCATGAATGTGCCTGGGGTGAGGAACCTGGAGGAAGCAAGCTATCGCCCATAAAATGGAGCCAGCACGTTGTCCAGTGTGAAATTATCCCGGGGAATCAAGCTGGGTTCTGAGGCAGTGCAGGATAACTGGACATAGAGAGGTGGGATTCTAGGTGATTTTTATTTTCTCAGCCATTCAAAAGGGTTGAATTTGTTCTCCAATCATTAAATCAAAAATGTCAAAGTGCCAAATGATTTGAGCCTCTACTTTGAAGGACTGAAACTTCTAAATCCCATATTTGGGGAGACCATCCTCTTCTCAGAGGTTATAAAATATTTGTGAGGATGTAGTCACTGGTGGTCACCATTCTGGTCACTGTTGGTCCTTTGCTGTCTTGGAGACACTGGATTCCAGGTGGTTTCCATCCATAGAATAGTTTATGCATGGTCTCCATTCATATAGAATAGTTCTATGCCTGGTCATCATTATATGTGAAGGGAGACCATGCATAGAACCTATCAGGATTACCTGAAGCCACATGAAATTCTAAACCGTGACCCCATCTGACTTCTGAACTGGTCACTCAAGATCCCTGGATCTCTCCTTAGTCCAGACTGAGTCTGGCAACTTTTCTCCTGCCCTTTTCTCCTACATCAGCAACCCCTGAGTCTTACCATTAAAAACCAAGGGTAAAGGTCTCATTTGGTTACAGTGGCCCTCTTACAAGATTACAAGCTTCGAGTCTGGGTCTGTGGCTTGTAGGAGCACAGGTGTGCACAACCACACCTGAAACCTTGCTTTTTAAAGTGGTGTTAGAAACACAGGAAAACTGAAAAGATAATAACACATTCTATGCAGCTCTTGCCTAGTTCTCACATGAATGTAACAGCTGTTCTCATGGCACATCTGTTGTTGATAATAATCAACCCATCAGCTGAAACCCATAGACTGCTCCGATTTCCTCAGTTTCTTCTGCTGTTCCAAGATTCCTTCCAGTGCAGCATGTTGCATTTATTTGGCTCCTCTTGAAGGTGACTCTCTCAGCCTTTCATTGTTTGATGACTTTGACGATTTTTTAATCATTGTTTTTATTGTCTGTTCTCTGTAGAGACCCATATTTACAACTTTAATAACACAAATGAGGTCGTTTGTTTCTTTCTCCATTAGTGTAGGGTATATTTGCTTGCTTGTTTTATATTTTTTTCAGTTTTGTCTTAGTTGGGGTTTCTATTGCTGTGAAGAGACGTCATGACCACAGCAACTCATAAATGAAAACATTTAGTTGAGGTGGTGGCTTACATTTCAGAGATCCAGGCCATTATCATCACGGTGGGGAGCATGGTGGTGTGCAGTCAGACAATGGTGCTGGAGGAGGAGCTGAGAGTCCTACATCTTGCAGGCAACAGGAAGTTGACTGAGACACTGGGCAGTTATCCTGAGCATAGGAAACCTTAAAGCCTACCCCACAGTGACACACTTCCTCCAACAAGGCCACACCCACTCCACACCTCCTAATAGTGCCACTCTCTGTGAGAGATTATGGGGGCCAGTTACATTCAGTCTACCACAAGTTTATGTATTTATTTTTGTTTTTAATTCAAAATTTTACACAATATATTTTAATAATTTCCCCTCCCCAATTCCTCCTAGATCTCCCTCACTTCCCTCTCTACCCAACTGTATGTTCTTTCAGTCTGCAGTCATACCGCCTGAACACACCTGATCTTGTCTGACAATTTTTTTTTTTTAATTCTGGGAATAAACCTAGAATCTCATGCATGCTCGGCCAGTAAGTACTCTAACACTGAGCTATATAAAACATCTCCAGCCCCCCCTTTTCACTTTATTTCTGAGTTGCCTGGACTGGTCTTGCACTTAAGATCTTCCTGCCGCAACCTCTGGAGTCCCTGGGGTTATGGGAGTGGCAGATCAGAGAGTGCCTTTCCCATGACATCACATCAAGGGCAGACACTGTCGGCATGGCATGCCACGCTTTACAATGGCCTCGGCCACCTGGTTGGAGCAGTGTCTTGATTGTCAAGTTGGTCTATTCCCGTGCTCCCCACCACAGGAGTGGGATTTATCATTATGTTCCCCCTCAAGGGTGGAGTCTCTGCATAAATTATCCAGAGCACTCTCTTGTAGAGACTTGTCTTTTGTGGTTGTTAATTAATCCAGTCATTCAGTAGTGTCAGCGAGGACTCATGGGACTTTATACTTTGGGTTCTAATTAATTCTGCTTTGTTTTTCTGTTTGGGTTGCCCCAGCTTTGGCCATGGTGAGCTTTTCCAGTTGATGCCTTGTTCTAGAAATGCCTTCCATCCCTCCTGCTTTCCTGTGTCCTTCCCAGGCCTCCCTGATGCTGGCCACAGCTCTGCTTCCAAACCTCCTGTGTTTGTCTCCTGCTGCATCCCTGGGTTCCTCTGCGGTTCTGCGCTCCCTTCCTTTCCCAGTTCTTCAGCCTCCTCTGCGCAGCCTGGAGACCCTCTATTGGCTGAGCCCTTCTACAGCATGGGTGGGGCCATCAGCACCCCAACGCCGTCATCATCCCCTCTACTCGCGAGGATTCATTTTTCTGTTTCTATTAACCAACACCAGTGTCGAAACCCAAAATCTCTTTCGCCTCCTTAAATGGCATATTCCATTGTATATTCTACATTATGGTTACTGTGGGCAGTACAGGCTGTGAAAACAGAGAGTCTGTGTCACATTATGTCGTCTCCATTAGATTATTCACCCATGCTAATTATGTCACAGACACATCCTCAGTTAGGAAACCAGCTTCCCCTCAGGCCAGCGAAGCAGGTAGGCTAACTGCAAATCTTCACCTCTCCCTCTGTTCCTCTAAATTCGATCCCATGGTCTCACCTTCAGCTCTGGGGCAGACAGACCATCTGCTGAAGCCTCCCTCCCCTATCCTGCCACCCCCATCTCTAGTGGATCCATGGATCTCCCCTCCTAACTTCCCTCCCCCACTCGTTGCTTTATCCCAGGCATTCCCTGGGAACTCACAAGCCCCTCTGCCAGGGAAGCAGGTAGGCCAACTGCAGATCTTCACCTTTCCCATTTCCCCCAAGTCCGTTTCCCATTTTCCTTCTCTCCATTCCTCCAAGTCCATTTCCCATTTCCCACCTCTCCCTTCTTCCAAGTCCACTTCCTCAGTCTCATCCCCAGATCAGTAGCAGACCTTCTGCTGTGGCCTCTCCTCATCCTCTGCTCCCATTCTCAGGGGACTAAGCCCATCCTAGTGGACCACCTGTTCTCCTCCCTCCTGTGGATCCCATTAGCACACCTTATCCCATCCCCACTCCTAAATGTCAGCTCCCAATACCCAAAACCACATTTTATCTGGAACCCCAGTGGTCACACCTCTCAGCATCCCAGAAGAATTTCTTACCAGGCAACACACAGCTACCACACTCCCCTAAGAACCGAGGAACAAAACACCCACCCATCAAAGACAAGACTACCTCACTTCCTTGTCACAGCCTGTCTGTACGGACCTCCAGGTCTCTATGGTTGGTACTGGGATTAAAGGCGAGTGTCACCATGCTTGGCTGTTCCCTAGTGTGTCCTTGAACACACAGAGACCCTGCCGGCCAAGTGATCAGATTAAGGGTGTGTGCTGCCACTGCCTGACTTTTGTGTTAATGGCTTGCTATTTCCTCTGATCTCCAGTTAAACTTTATTTATTAACATACAAATAAAATATCAGCGCATTTCAGCGCAAATAAAATATCACCACAACTACCAAAAGAGAAAAGTAAACACTAAGCCAACCACAACCCTTTGATCTAGAATACTGCCCTGCCTGCAAAATTCCTTAGGGCAATGGTGACACAAAGCTTGTGTGAGTGACCAACTAATATCTGATTTGACTGAAGACCGACTCCATGAGATGGAACCCATACTCGACACTGCTTAGGTGGCCAAGAACCAGAGACGATATCTCCCAGGGACCTACACTAAAACCAAATACTACTGGTCTCAAAAACAAAAACAAAAGCAAAATAATGTTGCAATAAAATGACTCAGTGACATTCTGCTGTACTCATAGATCAGCCATCACCAGAGAAGCTTGCTTCTGCAGTGGATGGGAACAAATACTGAGACCCACAGCCGGGCACTGTGCAGAGAGTGAGAGTCCTTGGAACACTCAGCCCTGAGTGGGGATGTCTCTATCAAATCCCTCCTCTCGGGGTTCAGGGAGCCCTTCAGAAGAGGAGGCAGAAAGAACGCAAGAGCCAGAGGGGATGAAGGACACCAGAGAGCAATTCTTTCTAAATCACCTGTATGTGTGTGTTTCTCTCTGTGTGCTTATGTGGTGTGTGCATGTGTGTATGTGTGTGTGTGTGTATGTATGTATGTGTGCGTGTGCGTGTGTGTGGCATGTGCATGTGTGTGCAGGGGTGCTTGCTGTTCAGATATAAGTGGAGTCTAGAGGTTAATGTCAGAATTTCTTCCTCAGTAACTTTTCCACCTTAATTTTTGAGATAGGGTCTCCCATTGGTCCTGAAGCTTGTTATTTTGGCTAGATGAGCTGGCCAGTGAGTCCTCGGGATCCTCCCGTCTCTGCTCTCCCAGATCTGGGGCTGTGGATGTGCAGCATCACATCTGGCGTTTATGTGAATCCTGAGGAACCCAGACGAACCCACACTTAGATCCAGCTCCAGTTCCCCCAGCTTCTCCCCACCGGAGCTGCCCTCCTTGGCCTTATGAATCGCTCATTTATCTTCGCCCTTCCTTGGCATGAGGTGCTGGAACGTGGCATTGCACAGCTGCATGTGCTAACCCTTCCAGAACATTCTCAGATGCATTCCCAAAGTCTTGCTCAATCGGCTGCACTAAGGGTGAGGCAGATGCTGGAAGAAGGTCATAACAAATTAAAATGTTTGGAAAAAGACGTGGAAGAGGCATTCTGTCGACTAGATGGGCAGGTTTCAGACTTCTTGGCCTCTTCCTTCTTTCCTTCCTTCTTTTTTCCTTCCTTCCTTCCTTCCTTCCTTCCTTCCTTCCTTCCTTCCTTCCTTCCTTCCTTCCTTCCTTCCTTCCTTCCTTGAGAACACATTTCTCTATATAGCTCTGGCTATTCTGGAGCTTGCTCTGTAGACCAGGGTAGCCTCAGATCCCAAGATCTCTACCTGCTTCTGCCTCCTGAGTGCTGGAATTAGAGGAGGCCTATGTCACTCATGGCATCTTGGTCGTTTCTAAAGGGTTAAACAAAGTCATACCGAGACAGACTGTGGCCTGTGTTGGAAACATACATTTCTCAGAAAAACAATTTCTGAAAAGATGGTGCTGTGTAGTTGCAGGGAACTTAGAAGGATAAGTTTTTATTGTTTCTAGAAAAAAAAAAGAGGGGGGGAGTTATATGAGTGGAAATTTCTGGAAAGGAGTCAGGGAAGGAGAAACAGATGTAGGGTCATGACCTACTGAATAAAACTGTTCTTCCAGGAACTCCAGCAGACGAAGGCCACTCTGTGGTGGAAAGTACTATGGACCGATGGAGCTCTGAAATTCATGTGTGGGGCCCCTAAGCCCTAGTACCTCTAAATGTGACCGTGTTTAGAGACCGGGTCTTTACAGAGGCCAGTGAGTTAAGACGAGGCCGTGGAGCTGGCCCTAGTCCAATTTGACTTCTGTAGAAAGGAAGGTCTTGGGGGTACAGGGAGAGGACGCCACCCACCAGGCGAGGGTGATACAAAGAGAGGACGTCATCTGCAAGCTGAAGACAGGAAACCAATGCTGTCCATCCTGGAGCCTCTAGAACTGTGAGGGAAAACATTTTTAAAAAAAGCCAAGTTTCCTTGATTAAGTCCCCTGGCCGGCACCACCCACAGTCATGTGTGGTAGCTGGGGAGAGACCAGGGGTCTGGCTCCCGCCAGTGCGCGGGCCTCCCCGGCCATTCTTTCTCATCTGTCTGCCATAAGCTGCCCCAAACGAAAGATTTGTGAGAATCCAATTCTTGACTTATCTGTGAGATTAAGTTAGTGATCAAAAAACAACAACAACAAAAACTAAATAAATCTCCTCGCAAAAGGTGGGTCCTGGTAAGCTGTGCGAGTCTGGTAGCTTGCCCGAGGCAGCCTTGGAGTGGGGCTCGGTTTCCCGTTTTCTCCTCTGGGTGAAGGGAATCATGTAGGCTTTACTGAGGATTGTAAGCGCAGGTGGTACCAGTAGGCATCCAACGGTAAATAACTTCCTGGGTGACCTTTGCAAAGACTCTGGTCTCTTGGGCTTCCTTTCCCTCGGCTGTCTCTTCCAGCGGTGGATCTGCAGCTCCCCTCCATCCTTTAGCTATTTTAATGTTGTCAAATTTTGGGGCCCCGTGGCCCACAGGCGCTGGCAGCCAGCCTCTGCTCTGGCTTGCAAAGCTTCACTCAGCCAAAAGGGGAGGGGGGGAAGGGGGTCTTTCTTGGAGGCTTATTCTCCTGCTAAGGAAATGCCCCCCAACCCCCATGTTTACATCTTCCGCTGGCTCAGTATTGGTTGCCCTTTTGACTCCCCTATCAGGACTGTCTCTGTAAGAAGTGTGTGTGAAATGGAAAAAACAAAAAAAACAACAACAAAAAAAAAAAACGAGTTAGGGCTTTGCTGGTGGGAACTGATCCTCCTGGGATTTGAGATCAACGTCCATTCTCATTCTAAGTGAAGCCCTCTTAGGATCAGGCTTCCTGGCTCCTTCAGACTTCAGAGGGGCACTTCCACTTCCGGTGGAGGGAACCCTGCCGATCTGCTGACCTGCGGGAGCCTCAGGGGGTCTTGAGGCAGCCCGGAGGTAAATGCAGCAGGAAGATTAATGACACCTGCAGAGCAGGGCTGACCCCACCCACAGGAACGTAAGTGAATTCCTCACACAGCTCACTGTCAAGGACCCTTGGGTCACCTGTGCCTCCAGCCAAGGACTTCGCTCGGCTGCCGTCATTAGCTTGACCGTCTCCACTGTTCTCTGACATCCTGGACTCCCCCAGGACTTCTGTGAGAGTCTGATATGGGATCCCACCGAGGACAGTTATGGCAAATGGGTGGATGGTGTCGTTCAAATCCTCTCTAGCCTGTCTGACTGTTGTCTGCTGGTTTTATCTGTTACTGAGAAAGCACTTAACTATCAAGGAAAACTATCGATTGTTCTGCTTCCTGCCCCCCTCCCGTATTTTGAACTTCTGTGATGATCTGTATCTGTTTAGGGTGCTAGGTCTTTTTGGTGAATGGATTCTTCCTTTCCTGATAAAATTTGTGGTTTTTGTTTGTTTGTTTTTGTCTCTGGCAACATTTTCTCTGAAGTTTACTTTGAAATCAAACAGAGCTTCTTTAGAACTAATGATGTTGAGTGTGGTTTTTTCCCCTTAGATATGAAATATCAACACCTTTTTTTAAAAATAAATAGATATTTTCTTTTTCTTTTTTTCCTTTTCTTTCTTTCTTTCTTTCTTTCTTTCTTTCTTTCTTTCTTTCTTTCTTTCTTTTTTTTTTTTTTTTGAGACAGGGTTTCTCTGTCTAGTTTTACGCCTTTCCTAGAACTTGCTTTGTAGCCCAGGCTGGCCTCGAACTCATAGAGATCCGCCTGCCTCTGCCTCCGCCTGGCTATGTCAACCTCTTTATACTTCAAATGTTAACCTTGTGAACAGTGCAGGCGGGTCCCACCCTGTTGTCCAAACTGCTCCTGTCCTTCACTTGAACTGTTTAATCCACTTACATCAAATAAAACCATGACGATGTTTGGACTTAAAGCTGCCTTCTGAATAATTGTCCATTGCTCTACAGGCGCTTAATTCCCATCTTTGGTATAAATTGACAATTTTTAATTGCTTGCTTTACTTGAACTCTTTGAACAATGCCTCTTTGTGTCATGTTTTAGTGTTCTAGGATTTAAGATCCCCGTGCTTAAGTGTCTGAGTCTATTCAAATATGTCTTTGCAAACAATGCCCACCGGGGCTTTACAGTCACATGGTCTCTAGCACATTCCACCCAACAGCACATCTGTTGGGCTGACAGTGTGGGTGTGTTTGGGAGTGGGGTGCTGATGTCAGCCAGTCTAATGCGTACCTTGGAGGGAGCTCTGAGGTAACTCTGACCAGATTCAAGACACAGTGTGATAGCTCTGAGGGGAACGGTCTCCCCAGTGCAGGGGCTACGGCTATGAAGTGAAAGCTATCCTAGTAGTCAAGGAACAGCACGAAGTCACACCACACAACAAACCTCACAGGGAAGCTTTGCTGGGAAAGACACGAGAGGGTGGCGAGAGGGTAGCGGCCTCCACTTAGATGAGAAGCGGCCAGCAACTGAACTGGAGGCAGGTTTATATAGAGTTTCTTGGGAGCCTAGTTTTCTAGGGTGGAGATTTCCAGGGTGGGGACTGGTGAGATTTCAAGTCCTGAGCTTGGAGTGAGTCCAGGGATTGGTGGGTTTTCAAGCTCAGGGACTGGTAGGTTTTCGAGTTTGGGGACTGGTCGGTTTTCAGAACCCTGAAGTGAACTCGGACTTTTTACCCTACAGTCACCATTGTCTTCCTACTGGGTACCCCACAATGACAGTGTGAGGGTGTTGTGTGAACCTGATTGCCTCTGAGGCTGAAGAAAGCTCTTGCCCAGGAGCCAAAACACCCAAATTCCCACAATGCAAGTGACCCTCTTTCCCTCTTAGCATTATAGTCTGACAGCTAGCTTTGGAGCTGTTGGACACTTCTCTTTGCTGATTAATCCCCATGGTTTCCGTGCCTTCAAAGACTCACTCTCTCTCTTTCTCTCTCTCTCTCTCTCTCTCTCTCTCTCTCTCTCTCTCTCTCTCCTTCACCCTCCTTTCTCCCATCTCCCCTTTTTCTCTTCCTTTGACTTGTCCTGTCCCTTCAACTGGCTATGCTGCTCCCAGAAAATTGAAAGAATTTCCATAGCTCCCCCACCCACCTCAACCTCTGCTTGCAAGTAGTCTTGACTTGGGTGACCTCAGTCAGAGATCTCTGGAGAGATCTAGCTCAGCGCTGCTTATCTCTGGACATAGTCTATTTTAGCTGTCTCACTGTGTCCCCAGGCCTCTGTGTGCTCCCCTGCCTCCATGTGCTTGCAAAGGCCCATGGGAGGAGCTGGCCTGCAGGTATGATTGATTGGCTGTGTGACTGGAATTCCTGTCAGCCTCTGAGAAGCAGTTCAAGATTTGTCGACAGCTCAGCTGATTTCTCTTCATTCCTGTCTGTGGAATGTGTTTCCTGAGATGGCCTGAATGTGTGTGTGTGTACCCAAAAAGTCTACATATTGAGCTGAGTGGTGGTGGCAGTGCACATGTTTAATCCCAGCACTCTGGAGGCAGAGGCAGGCTGATCTCTAAGTTTGAGGCCAGCCTGGTCTACAGATCAAATTCCAGGACAGCCAGGGCTACACAGGGAAAGTCTGTCTTGAAAAACAAACAGAAAAAGTTCATATATTGAAATGGAATCTCCAAGGCAACAGGGTTAAAAAAAAAAGTAGGGGAAATGATTACATCATAAAGGTGGGGCCTCAAGGGCGAGATTAATGTCCTTAAAAAAGAGACCTAAAGGGGCTTGCTAGCCCCTGTGATGGATAATATTAATTGTCATAAATAACATGATCTAGACTCACCAAAGACCTAGGCATCTAGGTATGTCTGTAAGAGATTATCTAGATTAGGTTAAGCCTGAATGTGGGTAGACTCAGTCCATGGATGCTGTCCTGGACTTCATAAAGAGGAGAAAGTCAGCTGAACACCACATTCATCTCCCTCTGCTGCCTCATGCTCCTGCCACTAGCATGGGTTGTACCTCAGACCGTGAGCCAAAATCAACCCTTCCCTCCACAAGTGCTTTTGTTTAGTGTTCTGTCAAGTAAGTAATAATAAGCAAAATAATAAGTAATAATAAGTAAAATAAGCAAGTCCTACAGTCCCTGTTGGGGGAAATTCTATCACACTGTGAACCCTGAATTTGCATTTGTATTAATGAAATAAAATTAACCTCCAGTCAGGAGGCTGTGTTAGCAACTTGTTGACAGAAAGAAATCATAGAGCAGCATCAGAGGGGCATCCGGAAGAGATAGAGAGACACAGGAAGTACGTGGGTGGGGTTTGGAGTGGTGCAGGTTTTTCTGGTTTGGCGATTTGAAAGCACAAGGCTTCCGTGGAAGCCAGCAAGGAGAGGTCAGCTAGTTGCTGCTCACCCTCTGCGAGCTCACAGGTTTTCACCCCAGCCTTTGGATCTCGAGTCTTATTCATAAATAGACAGATAGAGGTTTAGTTAACACTACCTTTAGCTGCAGCAATCGGGCCGGTGCCTGTGGGAATTCCCACCCCGGTTGCAACCTGAACAGCCAGGCTGCTGCTGGAGAAGCAGGCTGGTAACTGTAGAGTTGCAGTTGCTGGCTGAAATAGCAATAGATGAAGGTGCCGAAGTTAAAACAAGCGCCGTTTGCTCCGCTGCTGTGTGAGGTTTCAGGAGAAGGCACCTCTTAGAAACGGACCATCACCACACTGGATCTGCTGGCACTCTGATGACCTTGGACTGCCTAACTAGGACTCTAGAATCATCTTCTATTGTTTATAAGTTACCCAGTGTATGTATGATATTTTGTTTCTAGATGTCTCCAATATGTCCATGGATGGGTATCATCCCACAGAGAGCCATTGGATGAATCCATTGTACCATATTGGGTACCTAGAAAAATAGATTCATCAGTGAATGACAGGTAGAGGGGAGGAAAAGGAGCTTCCATATATGTGTAAAGGAACTGGAGAGTTGATAGTTTTGTTTTGTTTTTTTGAGACAGGGTTTCTCCGTGTAGCTTTGTGCCTTTCCTGGAACTCGCTCTGTAGACCAGGCTGGCCTCGAACTCACAGAGATCTTCCTGGCTCTGCCTCCCAAGTGCTGGGATTAAAGGCGTGAGCCACCACCGCCCGGAAGAATGAATCCCATGTATATTCTCAGAGAAAGACATACAACCACAATAAGAAGGGGTGCAGAGGAGATCAGCAGATAGCAAAGTCCTTGAATACAGATATGGATCCTGGATTGAGTATGTTGACCACAGTGCATGGGTGAGAGACAGAGAACAAGTCAGTTCTCTCCTACCGTATGCATCCCAGGGATCATCTTGGTAGCAACTATGATAGTTAGCCATAGCCTAACATGGATGCAGAAAGCTTCACATAGCTTTGTTTCCTCAGTAATTAAAACACATGAAGAGGAGCCAGCAGGCAAGCAGTAATACAAGATACTTTCTGACATATGTATTCATATAGTTTAAAAAAAAAACTACATCATAACTCAAGGAAAGTACCTCATGGGTGGGAATTTCAGGTCGTGGATACCCTTCCAACCACACCCATGAAGCAACAGTCCATTTGATTGGTATGTTGTCAGCCTGATCTAATTATAGCAATTATGACAAATGGCCTTGATGCTTGAGGTTGAAAAGGGAACTAATACTTCCTAATGAAGCAGGGTTGCATTTGCATGATGGTGGAGGTGGTCTACCGAGCTAAGGACTTTTAGAGAGAGCCACGGCTCTCTAGATTTTGACTCCTCGAGTCCTAATCTTAGTAAGAGAACGGAAATTACCCTTTCTTTCACCTCTGAGCTGTTTAGAAGATCAAGCCAGTATGCTTTTTAACTTAAAAAAAATGATGGAAACTGTTTTGGAATCATTTAGTTTTATAAGTAGCAAATGCAAAGGGGGTGGGTATAGAGGGGAGGGTTATTCAGCAATCACAGACCTTGGAAATCGGGTACTATGGAGGAAACACTTACGGAAAAATACCTCCTAGAAATAAAATTGCTAATGTGCAACTGAAACTGTGGGTTTTCTCCCCAAGGGGCAGGTGAGGCAGCACCACCATAAAGCTCCAGCTTTGCTGTGGGATAATGCTTTCGTATGCTGGTTTAATAAAACGCTGATTGGCCAGTAGCCAGGCAGGAAGTATAGGCGGGATAAGCAGACAAGGAGAATTCTGGAAAGAGGAAGAGCAGAGTCAGGAGATGCCAGCCTGCCGTCCAGGGAGCAGCATGTAATGGCACACAGGTAAAGCCATGAAAAACGTGGTGTCATATAGATGAACAGAAATGGGCTGAGTTTAATTGTAAGAGCTAGTCAGTAGCGAGCCTGAGCTGATGGCCGAGCAGTTTTAATTAATATAAACTTCTGTGTGTTTACTTGGATCTGAATGGCTGCGGACCGGGCAGGACACAGAAAAACTTTCAGCTACATGACTTTCCATTCTCTACTTTCAATTTCTTCTCACTACCACATTCTCATTATCTGAATTGATGGGGGAAGTTTTGGTGCAACCAGAACACTTCCTGATTTGAGTCAAAGAAGAAAAAAGTACAGAGAGGAGATATGGTTTTGAGAACAAAGGGAAACTGACTAAATGTGAGATCTTTGGTCACTGCAGAGTTGGCAGTGTGCATTTTAAATTTTCTATGGTGACAGTTCCTGGAGACAAAAGGAACGAGCCTTTCCCTCCTAGCCAGGGCGTCAATCAGGCATGGTTCTCGTGTCTCCATGTGAAGCCATCATCTTGGATTTTTGCCTGGGTGGCGTCCTGCTGCAAAGCATGCCACACAATTAACTGCTGCAGGGCTTTCAAGTTCTTCTGACAAGAGAAAAACTGGTGGTAATGAAGTGGAAGACTTATTTTTATTTGTTAACATTTATTTATTATTTTTATTTTTGAAACAGGTTCTCATCTGCTCTAAGCCAGCCTCAAAGGGAACAGAGGATGACCTTGAACTTCTGGTGTTCCTGTTTCCCCCTTTTGAGTGACTGATATGAGTGGGATGATATGAGTGCCACACCCAATTCGTGCGATGCTAGCAACCACAGCAAGGGCTTCCCGCAAGATAGGCTAGCACTTGACCGCCGACACAGTGTCTCCAGTCCTGAAGCTGGAGGAGTCTAAGGCACAACAGTTATGAACAGCGTTCTGTCATCTGTCGCCTGAAAGGATGAAACTTGATTAGCGGGTGGAGGATATGTGTTTATTTAATTTTATATTATTATCTCCTCCGGGTTCAATGACATGGGACAAGATGCATTGTTAACAAAGGATTTTCCATCTAATCCTGTTTTTTCCAATGTAACTGCAACAAAGCAGACCATTTCCCACTGCTTTCAAGCTCTAATCGAAGCATCTTGTTTGCACCTGAGGGAGAGGTCTGCTTACAGTGCTGCATTGATGGCGCAGTAATGCAGGTTGCAGCTGGGTGGAGGACTAAGAGAACTCATCCTTACATTGTCTGCTGTGGATTGATTTTGTCCCGAGAGGGGATGCCTGTTGACAATAATAGCTTGCCCATTGAGCAAGGTGCTGTCCTTTGAAAGATATTAACAAAAAAGTGAACCTTATACAAACTGAACTTGGGAAGACTGAAATAAATGTCAGCATGCATTTTCAGAATTAATGTCGGCTGTATTTTTAATGTTAATGTCATCGGTCAGGAGAGCAGTCATTGGTTAAATTAACTAGAGAATAAAACCTCAAATACCTACATGGAGTTGGTCTATAACTGACTGATTATTGGTAGAAGTTAGCTGGGTGGGGATTATAATTAATGATAGGTATATCCAGGGGAGTGGTGTTGTTAGATTACCAATTTCTCTCTATTTGTTTTGAATCAGGGTCTCACTATGTGTTCCAGGATAATCTTGAACTTAGAATTCTCCTGCTTCACATCTTAAAATTTTAACTTGGAAGACTACAATGTGGAGGGTGGGAGGCACTCTGCCTCTTTAATGGCTTCTGATTTTGCAGGGGTTTTATTGGGGACTGCTTTGTTGGACTACTTGGCTGGCCTAGATACCAGTGATAATGATGGCTAGTATTTGTGGAGCATTCACTCCCGTAACCTATGTATATCCACTGACAGACTCCTCAGATGGTCCTGTGGTGTGTTCCCATCTTATGGATGAGAAGACTGAGGCAAAGGGTTATAAATATATTGATTACTAGTCGAGCCAGGTTTCAAAGCCAGGTTGTCTTAGGCTAGCCTTCACATTCCTTGCACTGTGTTCCTCTTCATGTGATGTATACCAGGGCAGACAGGTAGGAACATCACCAAGCAAAAGGACACGGATCAAATAGACCAGGCTTGTAGAATATAGGATCTTACGAATTCCTAGAAATAAAGAGCTAATGGTGTAGAGTGGGGGAGCGCTGTGGATTATGCTCATTGTTAATAAGAATTAACTGATTGGCTGATAGCAGGGCAAGAAGAGATTGGGTAAGACAGCCTGACCCAGACAGAATGATGGAAGGAGGAAGGGCAGAGTCAGGAGAGTTGCCAGAGACACCAGCCATCAAGCAAGCAAGACGTATAGAAAATGAGGTAACAAACCATCAGCTATGTGGCAACGCATGAATAGAAATATAAGTTAATTTAAGTGTAAGAGTTAGCTACTAGCAAGCCTGAGCTATTGGCCGAGCATTTATAAATAATATTAAGTCTCTGAGTGGTTATTTGGGAATTGGCAGGCAGGAGAGAACTGTCTGAATACAGAGGAGAGCGTGTGGCACACCCTATGTGATAGGGATTCAGGTTCTTTGGAGACATGAAAAACCAGAGTAGTTAAGAGGGTGTGTTTTGTAGTGTAAAGTCCCAGAGAGTCTACTTATCTGAAAGCTCTGATCACAGGGGGTAGGTGACCAAGGAAGACAAATCTACTACTTATCTTCTTCTTTCCCATATGCAACAAATATTTACAGAGTGTCTACTCTCCTCCCTGCACCAGGCAGCTGCACAGGCAGGAGGTATCCCATTGAAGGGACAGCCATCCCTGGCCTTTGGGTTTGGAGACTAGCTACTTGATGCCTAGTAAGTTCCAGTCGCTCCTGTGACTTTAAGGATTGCAGACTTGACCACGGCTAGGCAGCTGGTAACTACTGCTGGTTAAGTGGCAGAGACTAGATTTTATTGCATACTCCAGAGGGGATGAAAATTGATCCTATGTACCGCTTAGAAATCATACACCCTTCCTTGGCACTGCTGGACTAGAAAGTACAGGAATGGGAGACTGGGATGACACAGACTGTGGGAGAGATCAGATGACAGGGCCTTTCCTGTTTTGGCAGAAGGGGAGATGGCTGGAAGAGGACAGCGTGCCGGGATGGAGGGACAGCAGTCTGGCGAAGGAGGAAAGGGTGCATAGGATGGGTATCTGAGTTCTCTGCGTCTATAACTCCAGGCCACAGCTTAGGTAGTACATAAATAGTGGTTACATGGCTCCTGGTTCTGAAGGCTGGGAGGTGTACGAGTGTGGTGGTGGCATCTGGGGAGAATCTTCTTCTTGCTCTGCCACCATGTGGCTGAGGGCATCCCTTGGTGAGATACCAGTGTGCAAGTTTGGGTTTCTCTTCCTTATTTAATAAAGCCACTAACAGCATCATGGGTGTCACCCCCATGACTTCATCTAATCCTGACTGCCTCCCCAAGGTGGTCTAAACTCCATTAACACCCAGATAAGATTTTTCAATATATGAGCATTTGAGGTTCACATTCAAACCACACTGGTTGGCAGTGACCAAATATTAACCCAACTGTACCATATTTTAAGCTTTCTCTGGGCACACTCTGCTTGCACTTAACTGTATCAGAGAAATAAGAAGCAGGGCCTTCAGGTCCTTTTCTTCATGGAAACCATGGATATGAATACTCACGGGCATAATTCATGTTCTTGGATACCCAGGATGACCACACAGATTTTGTTTACGGGAGCTTCCTACTGAGAAGGTCCTTTCTTTGGGAAGGCATTACCCTGTAGAATGAAGTGTCAAGGACTGGGCCTTGGGTCTTGAATGACAAACATTTCCCACTGTTTTCCTGATGATAGCATTTGATCCTGTAATTCTGGGGGAGGGAGGGGCAAGGGTTTGGACTTGGGTAGAAGCAGGTCTCGGTGTTAGCTCATCTAGCCTTACAGTTTGAAGGTTCATGGGTTGAACACTTGGTTCTGGTTGTTGGTGCTGTTTTGGGAGGTTGCAGCATTGTTGGGAGATGGAGTGATGTTGGGGGAAGGAGATTCTGGGGAGTGGGTCTTCAGGTTTCACTAGCCTTTGAGTCTGGCCTGCAGCCTTTGCTTCCTGTCCCACCAGGATGGGAATAAAGCTCCTGCCACCACGGAACCTTCCTTGCAGTGATGAACCAAAACTGTGAAGCCAAAATAAATCCTTCCTGTAAGGATGCTATATAAAAAGAAACTCCAAAAACAAGATAAAAGACAGTTTTCACCACAGTATGAGAGGTGGCCTAAGACTGGGAGAGCTACCTCACATTGTAGAAACCAGGGCAACCTTGTGGTTGTGCATTCCCTAAGGTGATCCTTTCAGCTGTGAGGCCCAGGCTGGTCCTGACTTTATCAGCATGCCAGACAGCAGCATGGTGGGAGACGGGTAAAGTGGGTGAGAGGAGTTCCTTTAAAGGCAACTCCGGCTGAATGTGGCGGTGCGCACCTAAGATCCCAGCACTTGGGACGTTCAGGTGGAAGGCTGTAAAATCAAGGGGAGCCTGGGCAATTTAGTAAGATCCTGTCACACCATAAAAGGCCCTGGACTCAGTTCAGTACTTGGGGGCTTAGGTTTGTTTTCAAAAATGAGGAAGAGCTTCAGAGAGTTGGAGGGGCCCCCACTCTGGGTGTTGCCCCGCCCAGTGCTCTTTCGTGGTTCTCGCCATAGGGATTGGAGGGAAAGTATGGTAGTCTTCACTGGGATTGGTCATCTTTGAGTGTATGGAGGGTAGTAAGGAATGCACGCGCCTTAAAACATGTCCTCTTGGTCCAACAGAAGAGCTGATCCAACCCCAGGAGTGAGATAGCTCATGATTCCCCAGGGCTCTGCCCTCATCGTCTGTCTGAAGGGAGCACTCTCCTGTCTCAAGAAGATCATGGGTTGGAGGTGGGAACAGAACTCGGTCTTACCCTCTCCTGCTCACCACCTCTGTGCCCGACCTCTCATCTCTCAAATGCAGCCGCCTACTTTCCACCCTGCCAGCCCCTCACTGGGTGGTCTTTACTATACTCTCTACCCTGGCCCCTGTCCTGCCCACTGGAGGAGCCAGCCGCATTGACATTGACGTTAGTAACGAGTTATTAGTCGAGGATAATTTTTACAATTGCTCCACATGACGTTTGCTTGCTTTGTTTTACAAGGTTGGGTACTAAGGCACCCACTCAACCCTAGAGAGAAAAAGACACAGGACCTTGCTAGACTGAGAACCGGTTTGCACTCTGATGCGGCTAATCTGTTTTAAAAGAACTGTAAAACATCCACAGTTAAACGAAACTACTCAGGCCTCGGTGGAGGGTAATTGGGGCTACGGCTTGTTAATGCCAGTGTTTCCACACAGGTGGCTCCCGAAGACGTTCTGTTGTTTTTTCAATAGCCACAGATTTGTTGAGCAGCCCCCCCCCCCTTTCAAGGTCAGAGATCATTGGCCGAGAACGGACTGTGTGCCAAGTACTGCACAGTCACCCGGTCACCCACCTTCCCAGAGTGGCATTACCAATCGGTTTTGTTGGAAGAGCAGTGGAGGCCACTTGTCACAGTGGGACTCGAGACTTCAGTGTGGTTCTCACGCATTTCTGGGCATCGCTTCGCTGCCCTGGTTCCTCCTCATGGAAAAAATTATCTCTCTAACACGCACACTCCACCTGGCAGCAAACCCAGGGCCCAGGGTAGCTGAAACATGCATATATTTTAAAGCTACGGGGGTTCCATGTTTTTCTTTTTGGCTGTAAGTCATCAAATGCCAAAGCTGCAAGGATTTCATTATTGACACGGAGATGCTAATAAAAGCTGTTCAAAGCTTTGTTTCCTTTGCTCTTTCTCTTCTTTTCCCTCTTTGCTTTTCTCCCTCTCCTCTTCTCTCTCCCCTGCCCCTCCCATCTTCTTAGGATGTAGATGAACCACTGTGATTGCAGCAAACAACTTCAAGGTTTTGCGTGTGTGCGTGCGTGCGTGCGTGTGTGCGTGTGCGTGTGCGTGTGCGTGTGCGTGTGCGTGTGCGTGTGTGTGTGTGTGTGTGTGTGTGTGTGTGTGTGTGCTGATAGCTGCAGATCTAACTAATCACTGCTTTGTTCTCCTGACAGTAATTCGTTGTCCTCTGCAGGATTAAGGGAACCAAAAGGACCCTCACTGGTTGTCCACAGAGAAACTTGATAAGTATCACTTACAGAAAAGAACTTTGGCTGTGCAGATGGATTCAGTATTTCCCAATTCCATCTGGAGCGAGAAGTCCTCCTAGAAGACAAAGGCCACTTGGTTTGTACACAGAATGAAGGCCACGTGCAGAACTGAAACTGGGCCTTGCAGCACCGCGCGGATGTGGCGGCCGCAGCTTTGGGACTCTCCTTTGGTGACAGGAGGAGTCAGTGCCAGGAGGTACATCCCCCAGCCCTGCCTTGAGCCTTTCAGCCTTGCGTGTTACATCTGAAGTCTAAGGAACTAACACAGATTCAACATCAGAGTTATGCTTGACCCCAACCTGTTGCTAGGTGTGGTCTCAAAACCGCTTTTATTTCTAGTATATGCCCTTTGATAATAAAACAGCACAGCCCTTCCAGTCATTAGCCATGCTTTTCAACAGCTGCTCTCACAGAGAGGTCCGGCATACCTCTGCAAGCATGCTTATGTTTTGTATTAGTCCTTGTCCATAGAAACAGAGGAGATGCTATAGACATGCAGAAATCTTATACTTAACCACAGTGATGCCAACACAATCCAGTCGCTCCTCACCCTGTTCACGTTAGAGAGAACTGTGGCTCCAAGGGTTCATGGTTCAATTATTAAAGAAAATGCCTCATTCCTTAAAAAAAAAAAAAAAAGCAGGATGTAAAGATTAATATAAAGTGAAAGAATTCAAGAGACTAAACTCACAGAAACTGGCATTAACTATTGTTTTATTCTAGGAAAAAAACAGACCATTTTCCTGTAATGTGGTAAAATAGTCCAGCAACACATCACCCATGGGTGGAAGAGAAACCCTGTGCTTTTGTTGATGCTAATATCATTAAGTATGTAGAAATATTTATAATTTTTAATGGGAAAAAAAGAAAGTAAAATAACATGAGCCCAGTTTATAAAATCTGAGGAAAGCCTACATTCTTAAAAAGACTGAGGGACAGGGGACACTGCTCAGCCTGTAAAGGACTTGCCATGCAAGCCTGTGGACCTGAGTTCAGTCCCCAGAACCCACTTTGAAAAGTCTGACGTGCCATCCCATGTTTCTAATCCAAACACTGGGGAAATGGAGAAAGGTCACTCTCCAGATTGCTGGCTAGCCAGCCTATCCTACCCGGCAAGATCCAGGCCAAGGAGAGACCCTGTCTCAAACGACAAGGGGAAATGACACCTCTGGCTTCCACGTGACATGTGGCACACATGTGCATCCCCCACCCCTGCCCCCAGCCGCACCATATTGCAAAGAGGCACAGTAAAACACTTTCTCTGAACACTGAGGTCATTTCCTGGTGGCGATGGTGGCTTTTTTCTACTCTTGATTACTCTTCATTTTTTTACAGCGATTCAGCTCCCTTTGTTCAGGAGGGAGGTCTTATTCTAAGAACGCACACATGGAAGAGTACCATTGACATCTCTGCCAGTAGACATGAAACAGAAAAAAAGTTTAAAAAGATGTTGCTTTGGGAAAGAACAAATTTGAGTGTTTTCTTTCTTTATTCCAGAGGTCAGGAAACTTTGTGATTTGGGGGCCATACACTGTTGCAGCTCTGCTCTGGCACGGAGGGGTCACGTAATCTGTGAGTGAGTAGCCATGGTTCTGTGCCAGTGCAGTGTTATGTGTGGACAAAGAAATCTGAATACCATAGGTTATAAAATCATTTCTTTTAACTCTTGCTCCCCACTTTTAAAAAACAAATAATCCACAGCTTGTGGGTTTTACATGCCAAAACATGATCATCAGGCCAATTACTCTATGCTATTACTTTATGTTTTTTAGAAAACTTAAATATAAAGATGCATTCATTACATTTTAGTCTTAATACATTTAGTAATGTCTTTCTTTCTTTCTTTCTTTCTTTCTTTCTTTCTTTCTTTCTTTCTTTCTTTCTTTCTTTCTTTCTTTCTTTCTTTCTTTCTTTCTTTCTTTCTTTCTTTCTTAGACAGAGTCTTTCTGTGTAACAGCCTGGCTGCCCTGGAACTTGGTAGATCAGGCTGGCCTCAAACTCACAGACTCACAGAGATCTGCTTGTCTCTGCCTTCTGAGTGCTGGAACTAAAGGTATGTATCACCACTCCGGGCACAATGTCAAAAACTGTAATGAGTGCATGTACTCGGGTCACTTTTATTATAAATTGGGTTCTGGGGCTTTGGGATTCTGAGTCTGTGGGGTCAAGGTCTACCAGAGGTCAGAGTTTAAGTCCTGCTGAGGAAGGGGAAGGGAGTCCTTATGAGCCAACTGGCAATGCCAGCCACTGGCAGTTGAGGCATTCAAGGCTGCAGTGACCCGCTACGGTTCTATGGACTTCTCCCAGACTCACCAGGACTTGTGTGTGAAGAAACCAGTCATTTCTCCTCTGGCCACCACAAGGTCAGAACTGGGGCATACACACCCCACCCCCAGTATGACTCAGAAGGAACCCCACAAGGTTATCTCTCGGGGTTAGAGAGGATGCTGTTCCTACAGGAAGGGATGTGAGGCAACAGAGGCCCTTTATTCGGCATGAGGACTTTTGGGGTCCTTCTGAGTACCTGCTGCTGTAAACTGCTGTGATTCTGGGCTGGGGAATGTAAGCTTAGACCCTGCTTGTTTGTTTGTTTGTTTTTTCAAGTGTAAACAGGCTGTTTTGTTGAAGGCTTACTTGGTCCTGGAGACAGTTTTGTTATCGTCACTTTAAAAAAATACAAAAGATTTTTCTGTAGTTGTCTTTAGCTGCTCACTGCCTTGTTCAGCAGCGAACCCAATAACCAAAACCCCGTCTTGGCAAGACAGTACTAGCCCAAGAGACCGGGATGGTGGGTGTCTGAGCCAAGAGCACGGCTCTGGGACCGAAGGCCGTGAGCTTTACCAAGGAAGGTGGCGTTGTTCACATAATCAGCCAGTGAACCGATCACAAAGAATGTATCAAATTCTTACAACATTCTAGATCTTTACAGCCCCCTAGTGTACTTTATTTACTGTCCCTGCTTATGATTAGACCCACGTGACACACTTGAGGGCTGAGAAGGGTCGGTCAAGTTCAGTATAACTTCACAGTGCCACTTCTCGAAGACTCCAAGTTTTGCTTATTGGAAGGGGACTTTACTTGAGTGACATTTTACTTATATAAAGAAGTGTTTCTTACTGAACCACATTTTAAAAAAATGAAAGCACCAGGTAGGAATGGTGCATGCCTTTAATCCCAGCACTAGGGAGGCAGAGGCAGGGAGATCTCTGAGCTTGAGACCAGCCTGGTCTACAGAGGCAGTTCCAGGATAGCCAGGGCTATGAGAGAAACCCTGCCTTGGGGAAACAAAACAAAACAAAACAAAGCAAAACAAAACAAAACAAAACAAAACAAAACAAACAAACAAAAAAACATGTCTACAGACATATTTTGGTTGGTGGAGCAGGGTCCCACGGTGCAAAAGGACATCTTAAAAGGCCTTGAATAAGGCCGGGCGTGGTGGCGCACGCCTTTAATCCCAGCACTCGGGAGGCTGAGCCAGGCGGATCTTTGTGAGTTCGAGGCCAGCCTGGGCTACCAAGTGAGCTCCAGGAAAGGCGCAAAGCTACACAGAGAAACCCTGTCTCGAAAAAAACCAAAAAAAAAAAAAAAAAAAAAAAAAAGGCCTTGAATACAATAACTAAGAGATCAAAATGATTCATTGCTGCTTCAGGGCTGCAAGGTTCCAGAAGGATCTGCATTTGAGCATCTTTGAAGGGGAGCCCCTGACAGTCTCTAGACACCCCCTACAAAGCCATGGAGACAGCACCCCAGTCAGGATATCTAGGCTGAGGTAAGTCCAACATCCTGGCGGACCAAATTATCACACGTGTTCTCCCCCAATGACAGATCTGTTCCTATGACATGTTCCTTGCTAAACCAGAAAAGGTCACAGATAATCACACTGGAAGAATGTGTTCAGGTGCCCAGGTGCCTCAGAGTCCCAGTGGGGGTGCGGGTGGGGGGCAGGATTGGGAGGAAACATGGGCTGTTAAAGTGACCTTAAACTTGGAGCTCTCTTGGGCTGAGCATAGTCAGATGGCTGGCAGAGAGCCATATTCTTCACTCCCTGTTAGGGAGGAAGTACATTTCAACGACGAAATAATTCCATAGTTATCTCTGAGGTTAAAATATTTTGTAAGCAGTTATTGCTGGAATCACAAATGGGAAACCTGTACTTGTTAGGCAGACATGGAGCTGGAGAGGTAGCCGAGAGTTCCACATCTGGATCTGCAGACAGCAAGGAGAGAATGACACTGAGCTTAGCTTGGGCACCTGAAACTCAAAGCCCGCCCCCCAGTGACACACTTCCTCCAGCAAGGCCACACCTCCTAATAGTGCCACTCCCTGTGAGCCTATGGGGGCCATTTTCTTTCAAACCCCCAAGGTACCCTTATATTATTCTTCCAGTTTATTAAAAGTATTGTTTTCTGGGATTTTGAAATTCCTAGAAATTCCTGGTAGAGGTGGTCAAGAAAAAAGATGTGTGTGTATGTGTGTATGTGTGTGTGTGAGAGAGAAAGAGAGAGAGAAAGAAGAGAGAGAGAGAGAGAGAGAGAGAGAGAGAGAGAGAGAGAGAGAGAGAGAGAGAGAGAAAGGAAAAGAGAGAGAGAGAGAGAGAGAGAAGCGTCTATGTTCACTCTGCTAACTTAGCACAATGCCTAGAATATAGTTGGGACACAGTAAATATTTGCTTTAAGAAGCAAATAAAAAACATATAAATATATACACGAGACTATTAGGGGAAAAATCCATTTTCCCATTTTCCAGTAGGGCTTGCGGCCGCTGTTCTACTAAAGACCACAGAGCAATTTTCCCGTGATTCCTGGTAATCCAGAGTGATACGAAACATTTCCCCCAGAGGTCAAGTATTTTACCATACAAACCAGTGTGCCTTTCAGTCTCTTAAAACAATTTTACCAAAGTTTCAGGGGCCTCCCCTCCCCCCAGGGGCTACAGCTAGAGGTGACCTATAGTCCCTACTGGTGAGGGTGGTGGCTCCCTGCACACTGCTCCATCCCGGCATCCTCTAGACTTCCCGGCTTCTGCAGGAGTGGCCACGGTTACTGGAGAGCAGCAGGCACTGCTTCCTGGCTGGCTTCTCTCAGACAAGGAACCTCTGTTTGCTTTGGGAGCACACAGACCTCCATGTGTCCCTCCTGGGTGAGTTAGAAGCCCCGGCACTGGGACAGATACTTTATGGACATATTTTTGAGCAATGGATTACTTTAAAAAGCAACACTGTTTACAGGATAATATTTGAGAAAACAAAACGGTCTGTCAGGAATTCCTTTCAAGTGGTAGAGAGTGCGCCAAGGTGCGTCCTTTCTAAATCTAGCGCAGTGACAGGTCCGGATGGAGAGCGCCAGAGTGGTTAGGGTCCTCTTGCTTTGCAGGTTGTGTGTATGCCTTCTGAATTCCTGTGTATGCAGCTGAGAGACGAACTGGCTTGGCTCCAGTTTACAAAGAAAGAAACAAAGGTCATCACCATCCACAACAGCAAAACATGGAAAAAGAGAAAAATGAATGGCCCTGGCAAACTGAATGTGGCTGGTTTGTGCCCGGGCTTAGCTTAAATAGATTCAGATCCCAGCCATGAATCGGCTTTAGCTGGTCAGGGGTCAAATTGGGGTCTTTTGTGAGGGACCCCCTTCTGAGTAGCTGGAGGGCCTGGGAGGTGGAGGAAGGCAGGAGAGACAGAAGTAGAGGTTGCTATGGTCAGTTTTCAGGGCCTCTTTTTCTTTTTCCCCTGGTTTTATTTTTATATTATTTTACTTTGTTCGCCATTGCTGAATGGGAAACTGGAGAAAGGGGGTGAGAGGAGAAGAGAGAGGAGGACAGGGCGGGAGGGAGAGACTAGAAGGGAGAAGGCAGCGTGACCATTAGGCTGGCTGGCCCTCGCGGCCCCACCCCCACCCCACTAACCCTTGGCCTCCACTCTGACCCAGAGACAGAATACAAAAGAGCGCTTCTTGGGGAGAGGACACTCACTGGCAGTGGCTTGCTAGGCTCAGGACCTTCTCTAAACAATTCACTAATCAGAAGTGACTGGGGCCCTGAAGAGAATACAGGCCGGCCTGGGTTCCGCCCTCCATGCTAATGACGAAGGCACTGAAGTGGATAATTAAGGGCAGCGAGGTGAATAATTCCAAACGGATCATTGAAAGGTAATGAAATGCATTAGGGGTTGGGGGGGGGGGGGCTGACACATTTTTGTATCCGACTTGGCCATTTTCTGATGAACTGGTTTTGCCTGACTTTGCCTCTTCTGACCCTGACTTGGGGAAGAACCAGGTTGGGAAGGCTGGGGTGGCAGAGAGGAGCAGGTCTTGGATTAAGAATTCATGCAGGCTTGCATGACAATGTCTAGGAAGCTTGCATAACCCCCAGAGAGAGACACCTGGGACAAAATCTGAAACAAACAAACAAACAAACAAACAAGACAAAGCCTGCAGGGGAATGGAGAAAAGGAACACAACTTGTCACTTACCAAAACTATCTATGTGGAGAGAGACTGGAAGGAAATCCATCATTGTGAAGATTAATAATCATCCGGGGACTGTAGGTTTCATGTATTCTTTTCCCTGCTAAATGTTCTTACGTTAATTTGAATGATGCATACATTCAAGTCCTGAGCACGGTTTATGTAGTCCTGGGGATCAAACCCAGGGTTTTGTGCAAGTTAGGCAAGCATTCTACCAACTGAGTGATACTCCCAGCCTTCCCTTTTCACGATGGAAAAACATGAACACTAAAAAAGAACTTGGGGCGATGTAATTTTTGCCCAGAATAGACAAAAGAGAACGGGCCTAACTCTACCTGCTCCGTGGACATGGACCAGAGGGGAGTCTGGCAGACTACCCTTTGCTGCAGAAGATCTTAGACGCCCCAGCAGCCCTCTCAGATGCAAATAGTTTCTGTACAAAATTCTTACTATAACCCAATCTCCTGGGTTCATCTTTTCAGAAAGCTTAAGAGAGAATTTCAGAGACAGCTTTTGGGTCACTGTGTTCTCCTTAGGGTACCACCAGCTTCTACTCGTGTTAGTCTGTTTTGTTTTGCTATAATAAAATATGCAAAGCTGGGTAATTTTATAAAGAAATTTTTTTTCACTTAGCTCATACTTCTGGAGTTTTAAGGATATGGAACTGACTTCCGCTAAGCACTGGTGAGGTAAGGACTTGCTGAGCCGATGGTGAATGGTACATGACTGTGTGCGTGTGCGTGTGCGTGTGCGTGTACGTGTGTGTGTGTGTGTGTGTGTGTGTGTGTGTGTGTGTGAGAGAGAGACAGAGAGAGAGAGAGAGAGAGAGAGAGAGAGAGAGAGAGAGAGAGAGAGAGAGAGAGAGATCACACTGCCACGCAGGAAGTAGAACAATCTCTATTTTGTGAAGATTATTATGTAATGAAGCAATCTGCCACCTCAAAATATTTAAGCCTCGGAAGTCACACTGTGCGACAGATGTCACTCAAGAGGTTTATTGGGGGAGGAGGAAGGAATGCAGAGCATTCTGCCTCTGAGCAAGACTGGAAGGGAAAAGAGGGCGGGGAGAGAAGGCACTTGTTATTTTATAGGGGGATATAGTGCTTGCACATAGGGAGGATACACAACTCGTGGTGACAGTGGCAATGTGTTGTCTTGTCAAAAAAAAATTAGACCTTGCCACCCAGGGATGGGCGCCCTGCACATGTGCTTTAGCGGCTGCCCAGCTCCTCATTCACGAATCCGAAAAACTAACTTTGGGGTCACCTAACACTATCTTCTTCCCCCATAACCCTCCCACCTCTTAATGTATCCAGGCATCCCAACTCCACCTCCCTCTCAGGTTCTTCTTCTCCAGGCGGCACTGGTAGACGATGTCTTAATACTAGCTGCCGTATCTTGGCAGCTGGTGATAAGTCCTGTTGTTGCTGGGTTATGGAAGGTGAGTTAGGGGTGGAGTTTTCCAACACTCTTCCCTCTTATTTATTGTAAAAGGTGGGTAAATAGTTAGGCATGACTGATGAGGCAGGGTGAGGACACTATGCTCTTTAGACTGCTTCCTGTTGTCTGGGGGGGGGCATCTGTAGTCGGAAGTTTTTCTGTGTCCTGCCTGGTCCTGCAGCTGCTCAGACCCAAATAAACACGCAGAGGCTTATATTAATTACCAATTGCATGGCTTATGGCAGGCTTCTTGCTAGCTAGCTCTTATAACTTAAATTAACCCATTTCTATTCATCTCTTTTGCTATGTGTTCTGTGGCTTACTGACCTGCTGGCATGTTGTTCCTTGGGCAGCAAGCTGGTGTCTCTGTCTCTGCTTTCTCTTCCTGTCTATCTGCTTGGATTTCCACCTGCCTCTAAGCTGCCTTGCCATAGACCAATGTAGCTTTATTTATCAACCAATTAGGGCAACCCACATTCACAGCATACAGAAAGACATTCCACAACACTTCCCCTTTTCTGTCTAATCAAAAAGGAAGGTTTTAACTTTAACACAGTAAAATACATATAATAGAACAGTTATCAAGCAGGAATTACAATATCTAGTCCATTCATATTTGGCAAAATTAAAGAAAATATTCTATCTATCCTGTATTTATGAATCTAAAGTTTCATATCTAATTTATCTTTTATCATAACCAAGGAAAATTATAACTATTTAGTCTTCAACTACATTAAAGACCCAAGAAGGATTTAATATTACCTAAGTAATCAAGAAACACATTGTAAGCAACTTCCAAAATTCTGAAAATGACAGAGATAGCTACCTGCCTGGACGGTCATCCAAAGTTCCTCTGTGATATTGGGGCATCCATCTTCAGCCAATAGGCCTAGAGTTTTTTTAGTCACTTCTCACTGTGTCCTGTAGAATATTTGGCAGTCTCCTCTGTAAAGCAGGAACCTGAAGAACCATTTTGTCTTGCAAAGATGATATCTATAATATCATTCCTTTTCTTCTTTAGAAAGAGATTGCATTTATAATAACCTGCTTTACAAATATTTATAAACAGTGTTTTGGGAATTTGGGTATAGCTTCTCATACTACTTCCTGCTGATAGGGAGCACTGACAATCTTAGGAGGATACTGAGAAAATTAAGAATTATGGTCAAGTCCTGACTTTAGTAGTCTGTGAGGGTACATTGTCTGAGTCAGTTGCCTTGAAGCTATTCTGGATATTGGAACATCTGGAGACCTCTCAGAGGGTCTTCATTGATCAACTCATATTAGCCTGGATACAATCCATAGGCTCTCATCCTCTGTGGAAACAAAAGCAGAACCTCTTTTCCAAAGCAACAACATGTATCCTTAGATAGAAATTTTGAAGTCAAGATAGCTTTAATTAATATATATATATATATATATATATATATATATATATATATATATATATATATATGCTGGTTTAATTCAGCAACCTGTACAGTCAAATGTCTTTCTGCAGTTAAAAATACCAAAGACAATATAATCCAGATTCTCTGTGTAATTTCCATCTTTATGTGGCTTATTTTTTATATTACTTTTACTGTCTCTTTAAAGACTTTATTTTTTAAAACTATTTATTTCCTTATATAACTGTCTATATTCATTTTCCTCTCTCTTCCCAGCCTATGTACATTTATACACACACCGTGAACTGTTTAGAGGTTTATTCCATTTGAATCTGTCTTATTGTGAATCTATAATCTGACCAGGAGAGATTTTAAACTGCTAAGCTGCATTTTTAGGACTGAAGCGGCAGCCTTGGCTGCTGACTCCGCCCACCCCAACTCTTCAACATGGTGGGGGTACCCAGGAGAGTCATGCTTACCTCGCCAACTCTGGGTTCCATGCTGCCATCAGGGAGCATGCAGCTGGCCCATAAACCCTTTCTGTCTGTATGAGTAAAAGCTAAATCCACCATGCAGTGCACTGCATGGCTTGGAGACACCTCTGTGCACCGTGGCAGGAATCTGCCATACTGTAGCTCAAGTCAGCTTGCCATGGTGTCTCTGTACCTTGGCATCTCTATATCTCAGCTCACATGAGACATGAAGTAGAAAGCTGCTCTTAGCTCAATTTTAGAAGTTCTTTTTAAGTTCTCTCAAGTATTAGATGGAAAGTATTAGATGGCTGCCAACACATTGGGCAGCCAAATGTAGTTGGAAGGTTTCTCCGATTCTACGAAGTCCCCTCAGTCCCAGGGCCCGCTGATAAAATAATCACTCAGAAGCTTATATTAATTATAACTTCTTGGCCATTAGCTCATGCTTATTACTAACTAGCTCTTACATTGAAATTAACCCATAATTCTTATCTATGTTTAGCCATGTGGCTTGGTACCTTTTCTCAGTTCTGCCTTGTCATCTTGCTTCCTCTGTGTCTGGCTGACTCAGCCCTTCCTCTTCTCAGAATTCTTCTTGTTTGCTTGCCCTGCCTATACTTCCTGTCTGGCTACTGACCAATCAGCATTTTATTTATCAACCAATCAGAGCAATACATATTCACAGTGTACAGAAAGACATCCCACAGCTGGCATCGACATCTTCAAAGCATTGTAGATCCTCACCATCAGGGCGTATTCAGAGGTCATGGGTCTCCAGCTCTGTGGCTAGGGGTTGGTAGTCCTGTGACAATTAACTGATTAACTGTTTGATTAGAGATTTTTTTTTTTTGAAATTGTCATTGGAAAAACGTAGAGAAGAAATTGAGAAAGCAGAGTGTGATTAGTAAAAGCTGGAAAATGAGAAGGAGAGGGGTCAGAAAGGGAAGTATCCACTTCCATTTGGGATTCTCAAAGGCCCAGGGGCTGGAGGAATTGAGTTGCTCATCATGCTTTGGAGGTCTGTTTGAAGTTGTTGGATTTTGTTTTTCACTATATATAGTTAGTTGACATAGAGGCAGCCTTCCTCTTGGAGGAAGAGCCAAAGGCCCCCTTTTTCAGCTGTGAAAAGATCTAGTCCCCTTAGGTTTTAGAGGACCACCACAGGCAAGGAGTCAGTTTGTCCTTGAAGGGTGAGCATGGTTTGGGCCACTGCAAGAGGTCCTTGATGAACTGGGAGGAAAATTGATGAGACAAAGTCAGGAGGGTGGTCAGTCTTGCTGTCCAAGTGACAGACAAAGTCAGGGGGGTGGTCAGTCCTGCTGTCCAGGTGACAGACAAAGTCAGGGGGGTGGTCAGTCCTGCTGTCCAGGTGACAGACAAAGTCAGGGGGGTGGTCAGTCCTGCTGTCCAGGTGACAAAGTCAGGGGGGTGGTCAGTCTGCTGTCCAGGTGACAGACAAAGTCAGGGGGGGTGGTCAGTGCTGCTGTCCAGGTAACAGACAAAGTCAGGGGGGTGGTCAGTCCTGCTGTCCAGGTGACAAAGCAGGGGGGTGGTCAGTCTTGCTGTCCAAGTGACAGACAAAGTCAGGGGGGTGGTCAGTCCTGCTGTCCAGGTAACAGACAAAGTCAGGGGGGTGGTCAGTTCTGCTGTCCAGGTGACAGACAAAGTCAGGGGGGTGGTCAGTGCTGCTGTCCAGGTAACAGACAAAGTCAGGGGGGTGGTCAGTCCTGCTGTCCAGGTGACAAAGTCAGGGGGGTGGTCAGTCTTGCTGTCCAAGTAACAGACAAAGTCAGGGGGGTGGTCAGTCCTGCTGTCCAGGTGACAGACAAAGTCAGGGGGGTGGTCAGTCCTGCTCTCCAGGTGACAGACAAAGTCAGGAGGGTGGTCAGTCCTGCTGTCCAGGTGACAGACAAAGTCAGGAGGGTGGTCAGTCCTGCTGTCCAGGTGAGACACACCCCAGTTCTTCCTGCAACAGCCACAAGGGGCAAGAGTGGAATCGCCCTTTGATTGTGGCTGTTGAGTCCACAACAGGAATCAGTAGGGGCTCTTCTCCATGTATCGCCCCCAAGATGGGGAAGAGACATACTAGTGTGCAAACCCCTGACCAACTAGCAGATGGGCCATGGTAGACTTGAGTACCACAAAGGATGGAGGTGTTGCAGACTGTAAGGCAGTGGGGCCAAAGTGGTGTGTCGAGGCTTAACGTTGTGTTGCTGTCCAACTACAAAATGTGTCCTGTACACCTTGAAGTAGTTTGCCTTGCCAAAGAGGGTGATATGAAGAAGGTAGGGAGTGGTGGCATCTTCTACCAGTGCCGCCTGGAGAGGAAGAACCTGAGAGGGAGGTGGAGTTTGTATGCCTGGACACATTAAGAGGTGGGATGGATTGTGGGGGAAGAAGATAGTGGTAGGTGACCCCAAAGTTAGTTTTTCAGACTCGTGAATGAGGAGCTGGGCAGCCGCTAAAGCACATATGCAGAGTGCCCATCCCTGGGTGTCAAGGTCTAACTTTTTTTGACACACATGCCACAGGTGCCAAAGAAGGTCCCAGTTGCTGGCCTAGGACCCCAAAGGCATATTTCCCTTTCCGTTACACAGAGGGAGAAGGGACGGGTCAGGTCTGGGAGGTGTAGTGCCAGGGCCTAGAGGAGAGCCTGTTGGAGCTTCTGAAAGAGCTTGGTGATGGGTATGAGAAGGCGTTCATAGGAGCCAACGGTTGCTTCATATAGTGGGCAGACAAGGAAGGATAAGGAGGGATCCAGGAGCATAAGAAGCCAGCTAGTCCTAGGAATGACAAAAGTCTCCTCTTTGGCAGAGGGACTGGGGGGAACTGGATTAGGTATTTTCTATCCAAGGTAATGGCTTTGTGGGTTGGGGTCATGGTTAGTCCCAAGTAGGTAACCCGAGGGGTGGACAGTTGGACCTTAGATGGCGAGACTCTCTAGCCCCGGCTGGACAAGAAATTTAGAAGAGCGGAGGTGTCCGTTTGCTAATTTGTAGGCATGGACTGCAGAGCTCGTCATCTCCACACTCTATGAGTGTAGATTCGGGGAGAGAGAAAGAGTAGATTGGAGGCCAGGACCTACCGAAATAGGTGTGGGCTGCCCTGGAACCCCTGGGGTAGGATAGCCCAGGTGAGTGGGGCAGGGAGGTGGTGTCAGGGTCAGTCCAGGTGAAAGCAAAAACATTTTGTGACTGGGTGTGGAGGGGATAGAGAAGAAGGCATTCTTGGGGTCCAGGATTGAGAAATAGGAGGTGGTGGTATTTTCTGACCCGCCCCTTGGGGACCCACCCACCTGGTGTCCTCCTGATGCCATCCTGCGTCCCCTTTAAGAAGAAAACTCCTCCCCCTTTGTCCTCTCTTCCACCCTCCCTCCCTCCCCCGCCATGAGGGGCACATAACTCAGCTTTCTCCCCTCCTCTCTTCCTCTCTCCTTCTTCCCCTGTCTTTCTCTCTATTCTTCTAATAAACTCTCTCCACGTGGATGCAGTACCCAGGGTGGGAGTGACTGACTGTCCACCGTCCACCATAGCAGCCATCGGCCGCATCTGCCGGGCACACATTTCCATCACCTGCAGGGCACTTGGCCCTGGACAGCCAGGGCCTCCTGCGTGCCCTATGATGACAGGAGGTCCCTGAGGGACTAGTGGAAAGGAGTGTGCAAAGGTTAGCGACCTGACAGGGCAGAATTGAGGAGCTGGGGCTTTTGGACCAGGCAGTGGGTCCCGTTGGGCGTTTTAACTGCAAGCATAGGGATGCTAAAGGAGGAAGATGTGGGGTGAAGTAGTTTGTTTTTTTTTTCCCCCTTAGGAGGTCAGAGATGATAGGCTTCAGTCCCCTGACGCTCTGGAGGGAGAATGAGTACTGGGCTTGGGGGATGTACTGGGCAGGGTCCTGTGATTGGATGATGACAGGGCAATGGTGTTTGGCAACAGAGGGGTCTTGGGCATCCCAGACTTGGGGGTCCACCTGGGAGGCTGGTAAAGGAAAAGAAGTGTTGGAACCAGTAGTTTGGGTGGCTAGAAGAGGGAGGAGAAGGGCTGCTGGTGAGCTTGGGGGTCAGGCAAATGGGGGCGGGGCGGGGGGGGGGGCAAAGGGAGTAGAGGCTCCCACGTTGGCTAGAAAACCCTAATAGGTTTTCTGTAACAACAATGATAGGTTTCTCCTCCGATGCAGTAAGCCAGCTCAAGCCGAACTGGAAAAGCAAAAGAACAGGTTTATTTGAGCAAAGCAACTCCAGGTGAGTCCTCCAGTCCCAGAGATCGGGGCTGGAGAAATCATGCACCTGAGTTAAGCAGGGAGCTTATGTACCCTGTAGGTGAGGGGCGAGGGGTGATGATGTGTCCTCCACAAGCTGGGTTTGTGCCCAAGTATGGTCAAAAACTGACTGTTTTTTGTTTGTTTGTTTTGTTTTGTTTTTGTTTTTTTGGTGGTTTTTTTTTTTAAAGATTTATTTATTGTGTATACAGTGTTCTGCCTACATGCCAGAAGAAGGCACCAGATTGAATTACAGATGGCTGTGAGATACCATGTGGTTGCTGAGAATTGAATTCAGGACCTCTGGGAGGGCAGCCAGTGCTCTTAACCTCTGAGCCATCTTTCCAGCCCCCAAAGCTGACTGCTTTAGGTGGGGTCTTGGGCTACTAGCAACTTCAGGGGAGAAGCTGCCACAACTGTCAAGAATGCGGAACTGGGCTTCTCGGCATCTTTTCTTTGTTGGAGATCCTCTGAGAGGGTGGGATTTGGAGAGAGAGGAATGGGGCTTTCTGGATCAAGCAGGAGTGAGCTGGAGGTTCCAGCTGAACATCCCGACATTTTTGGGTGTACAGGTGCTGAGTCAAATCTGGCTACTTCCTGTTGGCATGGGACAAAGTCGGGAGGGGGAATTGGGAGTCGGTGGGCTCGTGCTCAGTGGGAGTTATGGGTGAAGGAGCATTCGGTTCACAATCCGTTCCAGGAGGAAGCGGTTTTCCACTAGGGGGAAAATAGATTATTACCACCAGTCCTATGAACGAGGCTAGCCATGGGAAGAATGAAGATTACCAGAAAGAATGGAACAGAGGTGTACCCTGGTTGTATTGGCGAAGTTCTTCAGACAGTTTCTGGAGTGACTCAATATTAGTTTCCACAAGGCTAGATTTGTTGATACAGTAGCAGCACTCTTTTCCCAGGGACATGGTGGTGTCTGTAAAACAGCTGGAATAGATTTACGCCTTGGTGTCATAGCAAAGACTAAGGCTTTGGGTTAAAAGGCATGAGCATTTTGGGGGAAAAAAATAGACAAAAGAGACAAATGTGAATGAGCAGATAGGCTTGACTATCACGGCTCCTCATTGGGACATTCTGAAAAACCGGATGGTGAGGGTCCCAGTTGCTGGACAGACCATTCATCCTGGGTAGGTGCCCACTTGAGCCTGGAGAATTGGTACCAGCACTGATGTCCCAGGAGCTTGGCAGCGGAAGAGGTGCTAAGGATCACAGTGTAAGGTCCTGTCCACCGGAGCTCTAGAGACTTAGGAGATCACTGCTTGAGGAGCCCCTAGTCCCCAGGGGAGAGTGGGGGGGGGGCTCAGGAGCAGTTGGGTCTGTTGGCATGGGGCCAGGGAGATAACTGTCAGCATGTGAATGGAGAAGGGACCGTAGGAGAGAAAGGTAGGGTAGGTACCCAGTCAGTGGAGAGGTCTGGGTTGTGAGGTGGTGGTTGAGGAGGAACAGCCTTCTGTAAAGGAGCTCAAAAGGGCTTAGGCCTGTAGGAGAGCATGGTGTGGTCTGCCCTGGAGGTGGGCAAGGGCAATGGGGAGAAGGGAGGGCCAAGACAACCTGAGTTCAATAGAAGGCTTGGTAAGTTGTTGTTTGAGTCTGTTGGCTCTCTCAACCTTTCCCAGGGATTGTGGGCAGTGGGGCATGTGGAGTTTCCAGGAGATGTTGAGAGCTTTCAACATTAGCTCCATGACCCTGGAGGTGAAGGCTGGCCTGTTGTCCATTGGGATGGTCTGTGGCATGCAGAATGGAGGGATGGTGTGTTCAGGGAGTAACTGGGCCACCACATCTGCTGTTTCCCTGGAGGTGGGAAATGCCTCTATCCATTGTGTAAAGGTGTCAACAAGAGGAGATGGCGGAGCTTTCCTTGTATGGGCTTGTGGGTGAAGTCAACCTGCCAGTCATTGCCCAGTTAGTGTCCTTGGAGCTGGTGCAAGGGTTGGTGTATCTAGAGGGCCCCCTGCGGGTTGGCCTTAGCACAGGTCTGGCAGGAGGAGTGAAGCTGTAAAATGTGGGCTTGAAGATGGGTGGAATCAAAGAAGGGCTCTAAGAAGTGGAACAAAGTCTTGGGGTCTTTATGTAAGGTTTGGTGGATGTCTGAAATGATGGAGAGTGCCTGGTCCTGGGGGAGGATGGGGTGGTTGTTTAAGTAGCACCATCCATCTTTTGTCTGTGCAGCCCCTTTATTCAGGAGTTTGTCTCTCTCCTCTGGTTGGTAACAGAGCTGATAGGAGGGTGTCAAAAAAAAAATATGCTCTGTAGATCCAGCGGAACTGGAGGCCAGTCCTCAGGCTACTGAGTCAGCCCTGGCATTGCTAAGGCCACTGGGTTTTTGGAGGGCTGATGTTCCCAGCAGTGGATTATAGTTACCTCTTCAAGGAGCTGTAGAGTCTCCAAGAGCTTGGCTATAAGGAGTCTGTTGACAATGGGAGCGCCCTTAATAGGGAGAAAGCCCCTTTCCTTCCAAAGGACGGAATGGGTATGGGCTATTAAAAAGGCGTATTTAGAGTCAGTGTAGATTGATCCATTGACCCTTAGCTATTTGGAGCACTCTAGTCAAGGCAATTAATTCAGCCTTTTGTGAAAAGATCTCCACTGGCAAATGGGCTGCTTCAACCATTTTAGTAGAAAGGACCTCTGCATAAGCCTCCTGGTGGTTTCCTGATCTGCCTATGAGAGCTTCCATCAACAAAGAGGGTGAGTTGGGGGAGCTCTGTGAGGGGTTGGTCTTGGAGACCAGGCCAGGGTGAGCATAAGGCTTCCACAGCCTCTGGGCAGAGTGGGAGGGGCTATCAGAGGAGGAAGGGACAGGGAGGAGGGTTGCAGGGACCTGTGAGGCAATTAAGGGAAGAAGAAGATGGGAGTCAGAAGAGAGTGTGAGGGCCAAGGAGAGGGTGGGCCTAAAGTGGCTGAGTAAAAATACTGGACAAATGGTTGTGATTAGACAAGAGTGTGAGAAGAATCGTCTTGCAAGAATGTAGGGAAGTGGCAGAGTCTTAGGCGTGACATCCACTCTGTGACAGAAATTGTGAGGGCACTGTGGGACCTGAGGGAGAGGTAAAGACAGAAAAGGTAGCCTTCATGTCCACCAGGAAGGTGATGGACTTACCTGCTACCTGGAGTGATACCCTGGGGTGGAAGTCTCTGAGTCTGGCTGGGGTAGGTTCTCTGCCAGGCTAAGGAGCTAGAAGGCTGGAAGGGTCTCAGATATCTGTGCTGGTGGGTTTGGACCTCCGTGGCGTGGCACAGAGGGCAAGTCCACCTGGGCACATTTCGACTTCCAGTGGCCAGGCTGCCAGCAGACAGGGCATGGCCCTGTTGGCAGCCAAGGGTTGGGGCAGCATCAGGACCAACGGCCTTCCTGGCCGCATTGAAGCAGGCCCCTGGTGGAGTTGACTTTGGCTGGACTCCTGCAGGGTGGAGTCTTGTGGACTTCCCTTGTTCTCTTTTTAGGGTGCTGATGCCCTCAGAGCAGCTGCCAAGGCATGAGCTTGGAGCATAACCCTTCTATGGCAGCCCAACCCACTGGGAAGACTCAGCTGTCTCCTCTTGGGCGTTAAAACCTTAAAAGTCATTTCCACCAACTCCTGTACTGGGGCTTGGGGATCGTCCTCAGCCTTTTTAGTTTCTTCTAATATCTGGTGATGACTGAGAAATGAAACGGGTAGCCAGGACCGTGGCTCCTGCTGGGGAGGCTGGATCAAGGTGGGTAGAGCAGGCGGGTAGGATCCCAGCATGGTAGGATGGAAGAGCAGACAGAAATAAACAGGGAGAAAGGATCTGTTGTGGGTGGAGTGGGCAAGTTGGATCCCAGCATGGCCAGACCAAACGCCAAACGCCAGGAAAGTCTCATAACACGGATCTTAAAAGGTTTTATTATTATTGTTGTTGTTGTTGTTGTTGTTATTGTTATTATTATAAATTTATTATATATTTATAATATATAATAATAATATTTAATAATAATAATAATAATAATAATAATAATAATAATAATAATAATAAAAACTGGAGCCAGATATTGGGATGAAAGCTAAAAGATCAGAGCAAGACAGCCACAAGTTCTTACCTCTATGAAATCCTCAGTCTCAAAAGAGTGAGTTCCTGTTTCCTCAGGCCTTATATACCTTTCTCTGCCCAGACATCACTTCCTGGAATTAAAGGTGTGTGTGCTTCCCAAGCAAAGGCATGAGATCTCAAGTGCTGGGATTAAAGGCGTGTGCCACCACTGCCTGACTCTGTTTCCAGTGTGGCCTTGAACTCACAGAGATCTCCCGAGTGATAGGTTTAAGGGTGTGTGCCACCACTGTCTGGACTCTATGTCTAATCCAGTGGCTGGCTCTGTCCTCTGATCCCCAGATAAGTTTTATTGGGGGTACACAATATATCACCACAAAGTCTAGTGAGTAAAAAGGGCAAAATGGGTACCTTTCGGTGGGCCCTGCCAACATATGCCACTAAAAGAACACATCAACAAAAGAGTTAGTGCAAGAGGTTTATTGGGGGGTGGGGAGAGTGAACGAATGAAAGGCATCTTGGAGTGGAGACATGAGAGAGGCAGGCAGACAGACAAACAGAGCAGGGAAGAGACAAGAGGAAGAAGAGAGGTGGGGGGGTGCCAGTGACTCAGGCAACCTGGTCGGGGTGTAGGGGTCAGGGTCAGTCCTTGGGTGAAAAGGCCCTTGGAGCCTCCACAACCCTGGCCAACAAGACCTGGGCTGCTGAGCACTGGCTCCAGAGGGAGGGGCAGGAGTGTGGAGTTCGAAAGGGGTATTGAGGCCAGCGTTGACCTCAAAGGTGGGTAAGTTCAAGCTGAGTGCTAGGTGTAGATATCTGAGGTTCTCCAAAAGGCATCCCAAGTGGGTAGACTGGTGGTACAATCAAGGATGCCGTTTCCGTGGGTGAGATAGAGAAGAAGGTCCAATGCCTGAATGTCTGAGGTGTCTCAAGGACCCAGGGAGGACTGAAGGAAGCAGGCATAAATCCGACAGTGGACCGTCACCCACAGTTCAAGGGCCAAGGCTAAAAGCACGAGGAGACACGGATGGATGCCCGGTACCAGGACTTTGGAATGAGGCCAGAGGGCAAAACCCACGCTTAAAAAAAAAAAAAAAAAAAATGAAGCCTTACCCAAGGGAAATGATCAGTGGTGAGGGTTGGCAAAGAGAGTCAACCATAGCCTTAAAGACCAGGGGTGGGGGTCCCTCCGCCCCACCCCCAGAATACCAGGGGAGTGCTGGACACTCAAATGTCATTTCCTTGAATTCAGAGAAGTGTTTCTGCTGACCGAGAGGGGGAACTTACGAATTACCTGTGTTGGATGCGGTGTCCAGCGATTAGTCAACTAGAAAGCGAGCCTGTTGCAGGTGGACCAGGATTGGGTCCAGGTGTATGGCTTTGACCATGAGGGGAGAGCGCACATGTACCAGGAGAGCCTAACAGGTCACAGCACCAGTGTAATGATTTCAGCCTCAGAGGGCACCTTGGCAGATTGAAAGGAACACCACAGAGTTACAGAGAACGGGGCGGAGGGGCGGGGGGAGAGGCTGCCTCTGGGCAAGAGTGGACGGGAAAAGATGGGGAGAAGAGGCAGTTGCTTTTTATAAGGGGGTACAGTGCCTGAGCATCGGGAATAACGCGGTCGTGGTAACAGTGGGAAGGTGTCGGGTGCTGGTGCCTGGTGATGACGTGTCCTGCTGTTGCTAGGTTACTTGAAGGTGAGCCTAGGGCTGGGGTTTTCCGACACAGTTGCCTTAGAAGGCCTAGGGAACTCGGAGTTCCTCATTTTTGCCACATGTGGACCCAGTACACAGGTGACAGGTAGACCCTCACCGAATGCTGTATCTCCTAGCATCTAGACCTGGGACTTCCTAGTCACTACAGCTATGAAAAATAAGGAGCTGTTTATAAGCACTCCGCCTCTGGTACTTTGTACGGAAGCCTGAAGACAAAAATCCTGAGAGGTCCTGGGTTGCTTGCTCTCAGGATGTTGCTATTGATACTAAATCGGCCATGTGTGCTGCTGGTGGCCATGGCTTTGTTAAGATCAGGGTTTTGTTTTGTTTTTTGTTTTATGTTTGTCTGTTGCTACAGTGTTGAGGTCTCTCTACAGAGTTGAATTTCTGATGCTATTTTACTATAATCTTGATACTGCCCAGGCTTTTAAGACTTGACTTAGTATTTATCATACACACTTGCTTTCTTATATTCCCATTTCAGGGTTCTACATGCTGTAACCTAAAAGGAGAGGACATCAAGACTTTTTTTTTTTTTTAATAAAGTTAAGAGAATTAGGTGAAAGGTGTGTGAATTGATGACCTTGCCATGCCCATGCTTAGCACAGTCCTGGGCATGTCAGGCGGGGGCACGCTGGTTACACAGTCTACTTTACAAAATCTAGGAAGGCTTATACCCGGAACCATTCTGAGCACCTTTTATGTGTAGGCGGCTACACCGGACTCTAGACCAGTGATGATTGGACTGGCGGAGGGCACTGGGCTTGAGAACAACCATTCTATTGGCTACTTACCTGCCTATAACATCGTATCATACCTGTGTCTACCTATGGTGGAACGATTGTGGCCAGGTTAGTCAGGTTCCTCTTCTTATGAGCTGCTTGGAGCAGGGGTTCTCAACCCGTGGGTCATGATCCACACAGGGGTTACTGCTGGGAAAGAAAAGTCATGGATGGTATTATTCCAGGACCAACACCGAAAGATGTACCCACTGATGTAACGGTGGTGTGAACGTTATAGGTGTAACCAGCTGCTCCCACATGGCTATGAGGCCTGCTTCCCAGGAGGGAATTCATGCCTATCCAGTAAACCTGGCGAGAAGCCCAAGGCTCTGGAGTCCTAGTCCCTATGGAGGAACTATGGTCAAACTGTCTTCTGCCTATGATGCTTCTCCCTAGAGATGAGTGCTGCTCTCAGCTGTGGCTGGAGAACTTCCTCGAGAGTTAATGCAGAGACTCATAACTGATCCAAGTGTTGAGAATGAGTGGTTACTGAATGCTCAGCTCAAAATAGGACATCTACATCAGACCCTACCCTAAGATTTAGGGAACATCATGGAAGAGGGGAGTAGAAAGAATGTATGAGCTGGAGGCTGGGGAGGAGCACTGTCAACCGCTGTCTTCTGGGCCTGACCCGGCCATTGCAGCCATGAATTCACTGCAGCAATCGTTAATGGCAAGAGATCAATCCAACAGGACAACCTTCTAGAAGGAAGCACTAGTTATACTTAGTGGCTGGTTCTTACAAAGAAGGGGGAGGATGTGAGGTTGGGGGGGGGGGGACGACTTCCTGGAGGGTGCCCAGGAGAGTGGGAGGGTGGGTCTGATTAAGATACATTGTAAATGTGTGTGAAATTGTCAAAGAATAAATAAAAGATACTGTGAAAAAAAATCACACAAATGGAGCAGAGGAGGGCCTGGGACAAGTCGCAGGCAAGTCTCCTAGAGGAGATTAAATGAAAAGGGAACGTACACCGGTCTTGACTAATAACATAAATGAGGTTATAATGCTGCTCCCACTACACGGGGTGGTGGTCCCATTTAACGTCAGTTCAGCTAGTAAAGAAAACTTGGAAACATAAATTTGCTTTATATTCGCTCTTTTAGGAGACAAAAGTAAGTAAGACACCGTTGTGTAAAGAAGAATGACCTGATTTCATGTCTCCCTGACTCCAAGCCATACAGGTGGAAACATCGTTTTGTCTCCTGGAAAAAAAAAATGATTGAGGGAGCTGGGTGGTGGCTTAGTCGATGATGAAGCGTGAGTATTAAAAGAAGAATTAAAAAAACTGGGTGAGGCAATCTGTGCCTGTAATTCTGGTGCTGGGGAGGCAGCACCAGATGGATCCCTGGGGCTCATTGGCCAGCCAGTGTCACTGAATTGGTGAGCTCCAGGCTTAGTGAGAGGCCCTGTGTCAAAATAATAATAATAATAATAATAATAATAATAATAATAATAATAGTAATTAATGTTGATCAGTGACTTGCACACACATCTGTATACACATACAGCTGTACATGCATGTATGTGTATACACACACACACACACACAAACACACACACACACACACACACAAACACACAGCCCTAGATTTGGGGGTTGCAGCTCAATGATCGAGAGCTTGTCTGGCATGCACAGGGTTTAGGTTCAATTACCAGAACTGCAAAAAAGCAAAGCAAAGCAAAACCAACACGAGTCTCTACAGGTACAGGGAGTTTAAATCAAGCCTCTTCACAGACATTTCTCCAATTCTCCCCAGTTTTGAAAATAGAACCTTCTAACCTGTGAGAATTAGCTGAAATCCAAAGGTTTTAGTCTGAAACATGTTTTTCTAGCTTTTATTGCATTTGTAACACAGGGAAGCCCCCAAGTTACAAATCAAACTCACAGAATTAATCATTTTTGATAGTAACAATCCAAGTCTGTTCTCCTTGGGGGACTTTGTAGACCTTGTAATTTCATCTACAATAAAACTTGAACAGCTTCCAAAAACAAGCTAGGATTCATAGAACAGCAATACTCACGCCCACCCCACCCGTGTGTGTGTGTGTGTGTGTGTGTGTGTGTGTGTGTGTGTGTGTGTGTGTGTTTTTACTGGTGCTCTCAGGGGAAGACCCTACCCAGCTACATACCAATTTGTGAACTGATATCAGTTCTACCATTCTGTGTTGGTAGCTGGCCATTTACAAACCACCCCAGATTCCAGAGAGGAGGAAATTGTTGTAGAATAATCTTTTTGTACAGTGTGAAGATGGGTCACTCTGATTGGTTTAATAAAAAGCTGAATGGCCAATAGCTAGGCAGGATTTTTGGGGCAGAGCGGATGCTGGGAAGAAGAATCGAGTCGCCAGCAAGATTTAGAAGAAGTAAGATGGGCAAAATGGAGATGAGGTAACAAGCACATGGAAGAACATAGATTAAAAGATATGGGTTAATTTAAGTTATAAGAGCTAATTAGAAAGAAGCCTAAGCTAGGGCCAAGCTTTTACAATTAATAATAAGTCTCTGTGTCATTATTGGGGAGCCAATGGTTCCAAATAAAAAGTCCAACTACAGGAAATCACCCTCTCCTTCTGAAGGGATAAATGTGCAGAATGATTGGTCATATCCTAGAACCATGAAGTTTTACACTCAGTCTTCAACATTCAGCTAGCAGTAGGACCACGGACCCAAACATAGCTCCCAGGGGCAGCACAGATCATGGATATCCACATAGTCTTTGGTGATAACATTGTGGTGATATTGTGTTCCCCAAAATATTGTGCACCCTAATAAACAGAACAGCCACTAGATACTCACACCTTTAATCCTAGCATTCCTAAGGCAGAGATCCGTCCAGATCTGAATTTAAAGCCACACTGGAAACAGCCAGGCATGGTGACTCAAGCCTTTAATCCCAGGAAGTGATGGCAGAAAGCAGAAAGGTATATATAAGGCATGAAGACCAGAAACTAGAAGCTTTTGGCCTGGTTAAACTTTTAGGCTTTGAGCAGCACAGTTCAGCTGAGATTCCTTCTGGATGAGGACTGAGAGGCTTCCATTCTGAGGAAACAGAATCAGCTGAGGAACAGGCGAGGTGAGGTGGCTGTGTCTTGTTCTGCTTCTCTGGTCTTACAGCATTCACCCCAGTACCTGGCTCCAGGTTTGTTCTTATTAAGACCCTCTAACAATTCGTGTTACAGGCCATGGGCATTGCGGTAGGAGCATGGACTCAGGCATGGCCCCCAGAGGCAGCATGGACCATAGACATCAGCACGGTCTCAGGTGGCAGTTCAGACCATGCACATCCACAGGGCCTCCGACAGTAGCTCAGGCATGTGACGTCAACACGGTTCAGCCTTCCTCCACCGCATATGCACTGCTCCAGCCCTCCACCCTTCCCACCCCTCCATTGCAAATTCATTCATTGCTGTGGCACTGGAAACTGAAGCGAGTCACTATACATATTGCCCACAGCAGCTCTGCATGCAAATACTGATGGCTATGAGTCATTGGTCTGGCTCAAGGCCTCTGGTCTCTGGATCACCGTAAATACTGGACCATCGCTGAGACTTCTTCCATCATTGCTGGGCTTCAGGGTTTTCATCTTTGGCTGTGCTCTGACATCTGGTTCTGGAGCGTCGGCTCCTCCTCATGATCCAGCAGCTTGTAGATGGAGTAAGTGTTGGGGCTGACCTACTCAAAGTGCTGGATCTGGGCCTGGATGGCTGTCCAGGTGGCCAGCCCGCCCAATGCTGCAGTGGCCTCTTGGGTGGGTGGGGACTGCCCTGCGCTGCCCAAGCAGACTCTTGGCCCAGACGGACCGCATTTAGGGTTGCAATCAGGATCAAGCGTAACTGGGTGGGGAAGCTGGTCACATGAACCAAATCTGAGAGGAAGAGAGGCTTGTGGGGAGGCTTAATTCTAAGCAGATAACCTATAGGATCCAGTAAAGGTCCAAGTCACCAGTCTCTTGTAGTTCCATGGTATTTGAATACCTACTGCCATGTACTCAAGTGAAAACTCCCCACAAGCAATTGAATTTATACTTTATATCCTGAGAAGACGTAGCTCTGGGCTGGAGCCAGAGATCTGAGAATTACCAATAGACAGATTGTAACTGAAGTTCTGAGACACAAAAATTCCCCAGGAGAGAGTGTAGAGGTTTGAGATGACCTGTAACAAGATGAAATCGCTGTCCAGTACTGTGTTAGAGAAAACATTTTCTTATAATTAAGAAATACATAACTGCACTCGTGTTTTCATTATAGTTAATGTGTAACTCTTATTCATAAAATAGTCAACATGTTTTTTTATTACAATTATTCTAAACATCATAAAGACGTTTGTTCTTTACAGGTCCAAGATATTAAAGAGCTTGGTAATCAAATCATTGGAAAGAACAATCTAAAATCGGCCTTGACAAGCCGAAGAGTGTCCGCAGCAATGAAAGGATGACTTCCCATTGTGTCTGAGCTGAGCTAAGAAAAAAGGAGGCTCTTCCTTCCTGACTACCTTTTATAGCCCTGGAAGCTGCTATTCTGGATGCTGAAAGAAGGCAGTCATCAGTGGTCTTACCCAGCTGTGAACCTTATTTGCTACGTTTCCAACCTGCCAAGCCAGAGGTACCCACTGGTACAAGCATGGCATGGCTGTTCGAGGGGCAACCAGCTTCTTTCCGACTGGAAGTCACTGGCACAGGAAGGAGGTCACGGCTGGTACAAGAAATTTGGTGAACGCCTTATGGATGACTTGGCAGGTCGTGGGACCTGAGGGTGAACCCACTGCTAAATAGACATGCTGTCAAACTGCTTCCTAAATAGTTATGTTCATACCCACCACCAACTGGTCAGAAAACCGTCTAGACAGTGGTGGTTAGCGCAGAGACTTGTGGCGCTGAAAATGAACCACTATTGAATGCTCAGTTCTCCATGAAGCACCTATGTTATCCCTTCTCATGCTCGGGGAGTATCATGGGAGAAGGGAGAGGACAGAACATAGGAGCCGGAGGGTGGGGCGGAATCTCACAGGATGCTGTGAGATGATCTCCTCCAGGCATGATGGGCCACACTCATGAACTCACCCACAGCAGCTATGGTGACCCACACAGGTGTGCACAAAGCTGGGCCCATCAACATTCAGTTATGATGGGGGAGCCACTAAGGGTGGGGAGTCATCATCTTCAGGGGTGTAGCCACGCCCAGGCCTACCCAGTCGGCTCTGGTTAAACTCAGTGGATCCCAAAATAAAGATAAAAACACAGACAAAACAACAAGACATAAAAGCGGGAGGGTGACTTGTTGGGAGGAGGGGAACCAGGGTGGGGAGGAGCAAGAGAAGGTGGCATGGTGCGGCCAGAGTGTACCATACACCTATACGACACGGTCAAAGACAAGTAAGTTAACAACAACAATAAGACAAAATCTCCAACCAGGCCTGGTGTGCAGGCCTGTAATTCCAGCTTCTTGAGAAGCCGAGGGAAGGAGAATTGCAAGTTCAAAGCCAGCCTGGACAGCACGATGTGACACTCCTTTAAAATAAAAATTAAAACAAAAAATAGAAAGAGAGCTTGGAGTATTTCTCAGTGGTAGAGCACTTGCCTAGCATGCATGATGCCCCAGGTTCAATACCCAACACTGCCAAACAAACAAACATACAAACAAACAAACAAAAAACCAATAACAAAATTAGAACCTATGGTGGTTTGAAAGAAAATGTCCCCCAATGGGAGTGGCACTATTAGGAGGTGTGGAATTGTTGGAGTAGGTGTGGTCTTGTTGAAGGAAGTGTGTCACTGTGGAGGCGGGCTTTGAGGGGTCATATATGCTCAAGCCACGCCCAGTATCTCAGTTCACTTCCTGTTGCCTTTGGGTCAAGATGTAGAACTCTCAGCTCCTTCTCCAGCGACATATCTGCCTACATGCTGCCTTGCTCTCTGCCATGCTGATAATGGACTAAGCCTCTGAACTGTAAGCCGTCACCTCAGTGAAATGTTTTCCTTTGTAAGAGTTGCTGTGGTCATGGTGTCTCTTCACAGCAATGGAAACCCTTACTAAGAACCCTTCCACATTTCAGTGGCTTAATCCAGCAGACGTTTGTCTCTTGCTCACACTGTAGTCCAGGATGGCAGGGCCTGCTTCTTTCCCCCCAGCAGCTCCATCACACCCTGGAGTCTTGAACTTGTGAAGGTCTCTACTTGGTCCTCAGCATTCAACTAAGCAATGAAGGAAGAGAGAAAGGGCGTAGAGGATTGCATAAGAACTCTCTGGGCCAGTCTTGGAGGTGGTGAACATTTCTCCCGACTCATATTCCACTACAAGAACCTAGTCATGTGGTCACAGGTAGCTTCAAGGAAGTCTGGGAAATGTACTTTAGATGTGTGTCCAGGCAGAGGAGGAAAAAGGCTTGGTAAACAACTAGTCTCCGACACACCGTGGATCAAGCAAGAACACTTTCACTATGTCAGAATCGAATGTTTTTGGATCTGAAATATCCCTATCTTGTGGTGCATTTTTAGCAGGCTATGGAACCTTAGAAGATAAGGCCCAACTGGCTGAAGAAGGCCACTGGAGATAGGCCCCTGAAGACGGTAGCTTGGCCCTTGTTTCTGGTGCTCTGTCTGATCCTGGCTGCTGCCATGTAGACAGTCCACCACACATTCTCATCTCCACCACACATTCTCATCTCCCTGGGCTGCCATTCCACCAGCCCTTCCGTGCTATGTTAGATTGATGGACTAAGGCTCTGAAACCATGAGGCAGAGTGAGTCACCAACATGTAAAAGTAGCGAATACAGACCCTATCCCATCTCTTGTTCCTATTGTTTTAGAATAGTGTGTGTGTGTGTGTGTGTGTGTGTGTGTGTGTGTGTGTGTACATGAGCTCACATGCCATGGTGCATGTATGAAGACCAGAAGACACCATGTGAGAGTCAGTTCTCTCCTTCCCCCGTGTGGGTTCTGGGACACTGAACTGGGGTCTTCAGGCTTGGTAGCCAACACCTTTCCCCTCTGAGCCATCTTGGCTGGCCTTGAAACACATACAGTACTTGATAGACAGGTCATTACGTCCTTTTCAGCTGCCACCGTGGCCATTAAAAATTAACCTGTAGGGTTTTTACATGATCCCAGCATGATTGGGTGAAAGCCACACCCCACCGAACCTTCACAAAACATAAATCCCTGGACGCTCCAGATACACTGCTATTATTGTTTCTTTGTCGTCATATTCCCATCAACAAGGTGCTTAGGGCCACATTAAGACATAGCTTTTGCCTTGTAGCCTGAAGAGACAAGCCCCAGGAGTGGCCAGCCTAGTCCCAGGGAGTGGCAGGTCTTGACAGGAGCCTTTGGCTCAGTGTTCTTTGAACCCCTCCTGTAGACAAATAGTAGCTTGATCAGGTGGGGCTGAGGCCAAGCCTCGGGTGGAGCCGGGCTGGGCTGGGCCCGCTGGCTGGGCTGGGCCGGGCTGGGCTGGGCCTGGTGGTGGTAGTCTCTAATGTACCGCTTCTCCTTGGCTTGGCTGCACCCCGCTCAATTACTCTGGCTGTGAGACTCCACTTTAAGCATGGTCTGCAAACCACAAACAGAATACCCGACAATCAGCTGCCGTTTGAAAAGCATGAATATTAGGGAAGTTAGCATTTTGTAGGGAAGGGCCATCACAGCACCATCAGAGCCTAGGATAGTGGTGGCCAGATACGGTCCTTCCAAGGCTAGACCAGGGCTATGGTCAACTTTGCTAAAAAGCATGGCCCTAGATTGCCCAAAATGGGTCAATATTCTAGTTTACACATCACGTTAAATGGTGTGTAGTAACTTTTATGCTTGATTTAAAAAAAAAAAAAAGTAGTTTAAATGATCTACGTCATGGCTTGTGCAGATATAGAATTAGACTCTCCTAATACTACATAAAAAGAAATGGCCGGGTGGTGGTGGCACACGCCTTTAATCCCAGCACTCGAGAGGTAGAGGCAGGTGGATCTTTGTGAGTTCGAGGCCAGCCTGGTCTACAGAGCGAGATCCAGGAAAGGCACAAAGCTACACGGAGAAACCCTGTCTCGTAAAACCAAAAAAAAAAAAAGAAGAAGAAGAAAAGAAAGAAAGAAAAAAAAAGAAAAGAAAAAAAAGAAAAAGAAAAGAAAAGAAAAGAAAAAGAAATGTAGGCAGAATTCAGCTCATTCTGGTCATTGACTATCTGTGGAATCTAAACGTGTTCCTCACCTTGTTCTTACTTCAGTGGGGTAATTAATTAGCAATTCCACTACATGTTTGTGGAAAAACAAGGTTTGGGCTGATCCCATGCCAAACAAATGCCCAAATGAAAAATAAGACTTCATCCTTTTATAACCTGCCTCGTGGTAAATGTAAACTTGGTTCTAACAGAGCCAAGGACCTGGGGCCAAGCAGGAAATCAGGGGAGCAGAGGCAGATTTTAGCAAACTGTGTCTCCAAGTGTGCCAAGGCCAAGGAGGGTGGGACGGGGAGAGGGCCCGCCTGAATGAGAGCCTGGTCTTCCTCGGGATTTGTGAGGCTGGGGTGTTTTCCCAGATGAAGACGGTCTGCTGTGCTCCTTGGTTGTACAAAACAGTCACTCTGCTCCCATGAGACATATCACTGCTCTAAAGGAACAAAAACAGAAATCACTCTGAGTTGAAAGGGGAAGTTTGTGGGGCTTCAGCCCCTGGGAAGGTTCTCCCTGACAGTGCAGAGAAGAGTCTGTAAGTCAAAGGCGGTGGCTGTGGAAGCAAGTCAGGGACAGCCCAGGACCAAGTGCCAGGCTTTAAAGCTTCATGGGCTTAGGTGTAACTCCAACTTGGTAGGACAGGAAACCTCAAAGGTGAACAATCCCAATGCTAAGTGACTGGCAGTGGATTTCCAGTTCTTTCTGAAGGAACACATTTACCCTGTAGGAACATACACATACTCACACACATTCACACACACACACTCATACATACACACTCTCTTTTACACACACGCACTCATACACTCCCTCACACACATACGCTCTCTCATACAAACATACAAAATTGACTTAAAACAATCATAAAATTCTAGAAAATAAGCAGAGAACTAAGTAAGATGAGAGAGACCGTCCTTGGGGAACCGTGGCTTTGAGAAACTGAAGTCAGGGAGACATCTCTTTCTCCCCAACACATGACTAGAATTCTCACCCAGGAAAGCTGTAGTCAGAAGCCAAAACATGCTTCAGGGTTTGCTCTCCTCAGATTCTGTGCACAGATTGCATAAAATGAACCAATAAATCACTCTGGGCCTCAGTTTCCCCATCAGTAAGATGGGGGATAATAATAGTAACTAATTCATCAAACTACCCAAGAATAAAGTGAATAATTTGAATAAGTCTTCCTAATAGTCCTTGGCATGGATAGGTGAGGAAAAGAACGTAGCTAATTATTACAATAAGCATGCCATCATCGTCATTATCAAATAGCTTATTCAAACATTGTTATAACGCACTACATTAGAGATGTTGCTGGCTTTTTGATAGTGAATTCAGGAAAATGTACATAGCAATATTTGTAAGTGTTGTTTATAAGATTAGAACTAATGAATGTTTAGTGCCTAAACATTCCCTATGGCTTTTGAAAAACAGTTGGCATAATTTCTGTTTTTTGTTTTTTTGTTTTTTGGGTTTTTTTTTTTTTTTTTTTTTATTTTGGTCATTGTTGATGTTTGGTTTTGCTTTTTAGATGGAGTGTTATGTATTCCAGGCTGGCCTCAAACTTGCTGTGTAGCCAAGGATAGCCTTGAATTTCCTTCCAGTCCTCTTCCATCTATTTCCTGAGTGCTGGAGTTGTAGGTATGTGTAATCATGCCTGGTTATGGGGTGCTGGGCATCAAACCCAGAGTTTTGTGCACATTGGGCAAACATTTGCCAACTGAGATGAATCTCCAGCTCTTATTTCTATGAGAAAGAGAGAGAGAGAGAGAGAGAGAGAGAGAGAGAGAGAGAGAGAGAATTCTTTGTGGTGATATTTTATTCATGCACCCCAATAAAGCTTATCTGAGGATCAGAGAAAAAAAGCCAGCCAGATCTCTGTGAGTTCAAGGCCACACTGGGAACAGAGCCAGGCTTGGTGGCACATGCCTTTAATCCCAGCACTAACCATAGAGGTCTGGACATCTGTACAGACAGACAAGAAGTGATGTAATTGGGTGGAGAGAGGAAATAAGACTGCAGAACAGAAAGGCATACCGGCGTGGATGTACAGGAAGTAGGTCTCTCTGGAGGCTGAGGAGTTGGTAAGGTGAGGTTGGCTGTGGCTTGTCCTATTCCTCTGATCTCTTGGTTTTCACCCCAATATCTGGCTCCGGGTTTTTATTAATAAGACTGCTTAGCAATTCATCTTTCAATGCTTTATAAAAATGCTGAATTACATTTCTGTATTTGTGTGTGTGCTTGCACGTGCACCATGGCACACACATGGAGGTCAGAAGACAACTCACTTCTACCGTGTGAGTCCTAGGGACTGAACTCAGGTCATCAGGCTTGGGAGCACAGATCTTAGCCCACTGAATTACCTCGCTGGCCCCCGTTCCTACTTTTAACCAATGTATTTTGAAACAGAACCTTTCAAGCCTTTCACATGTGATCAGCAGTATGTTTATCTCTTCATGGCCCAGGGTGGCTCTCTCACTGCCTGTTCCATATGATTTTGAGAAGAACGTGTTGTTTATGGACAGCATATCCTGTAAGCAGGCATTCAGTGGAGTCGACTGATAGGGCAGTTCATGCTAGCTCTGGCTTCATTGATTTTTCTGCCTGTTGAGCCTTTCAGCTGCTGGCAGAGGGATAGTTAAGTCTCCAGCTCTACTCAGGGACTGACTTGTTGCCCCCCGCCCCCCCTCCCCAATTCTGGAAGGTTTCTGTTAAGTCTGTACTGCATGCATCTATCATTTTGAATTGAGTTCCCACGTAATCTTCACGTAATCAATGGGATGCATGGGATAATGGGCAGTAGGCCAGTTGAGGCCAGGGAAATAGTTTGTTTAGGAAATGTCAGAGCTAGTTTTGGACCTTTTCTTTTTTTAGGCCAAATCTGTGTAGGTTACTAAACCCATCATACAGTATAATGCTATAGTACTAAAGTCTTAATTGTCAACTAATGGGAAAATGAGGTCTGAAACATATGTATGCTATGGTGACATTTTATTGGTGCTGAAATGTGATTTTATTTGTATGTTAATAAATAAAGGTGCCTGGGGGTCAGAGCTAATAGCAAGCCATAGCAGAAGTCTGGCAGTGGTAGCACACGCCCTTAATCCCAATCACATGACAGGCAGAACTCTGTGTGTTCAAGGATACCACCAGCATAGAGACACACGCCTTTAATCTCAATACCAACCATAGAGACCTGGAGGTCTGTATAGACAGGCAGTGACAAGGAGGTCATGTGGTTGGGTTTACAACCAATGAGAAGGCAGAACAGAAAGTCTATAAGAAGACAGATACACAGGAAGTAGGTCTCTTTCTGAGGGGAAGGATGGCAGTGGCAGCGAAGGGTAAGAAAAGATTTTTAGTATCAGCTCTTAGCTACTGCTCTGACCTCTTGGGCTTTTAACTCTGCATTTGGCTCTGTGTTTCTTATTTAATAAGACCGTTACATCTACAGTATGCAAAATATATGTCACATTTATATAACAATGGTTGTTCAAAATGTGAGCTAACATAAACAACACCCCATCTCTGGGGTCTGCCTGAATCGGGTTGGGCAGACAGATGAGCATCCGTGTGGGACTAGGCTTGGTGTCTGTCGTATTCCCGCCCTGCTCCCATGGCTTCAGCTTCGTGCTCATTGGTTCTCTCTTTTATCTTCCTTCTCAAGGAACCACCTGGAAGATCCATCATTTCATACCACTGGTTGCCTCCAGGTGGGAGATTGGCCCTGATAACAGGCAGGGCTGCTTCCTTCCTCTACCCCAGGACTGGCCTCCAGAGGGAAGACCCCATTTTCTGTCACTTGGCCATTAGGATTTCAGGACTATATAACATTATACTGCATGGTGGGTTTAGCAACCTACATGGATTTGGCTTAAAAGAGAAAAATTCATGAGAGAGGGAAGTTGTTTTCATTTGGGGACAGTCAGGTGGAGGTGGGGACAGGGTGCATCATGAGCAGGGCTTTGGCTGGGTAGGCCCTGAGTGACTTACCTTCAGTAGGCAGTGCTGAGATCGCAGCTCCGGGAAGCCACATCACACAAGACTCCAGTGATGAGCATCACTGTTTTATTTCCCTTTCAGCATCTGCCTTAGTCAGTGCCCTACTGCTGTGAGGAGACACCGTGACCACGGCAACTCTTATAAAAGAAAGCATTTAGTTGGGTGGCTTACAGTTCAGAGGTTCAGTCCATTCTCATCATGGTGGAACGTGGTGGCACGCAGGCAGACGTGGTGCTGGGGAAGACGAGAGGCCTACATCTTGACCTGCAGGCAACAGGAAGTGGTCGGGGATACTGGTCGTGGCCTGAGCATATATGAGACCTCAAAACCTGTAGCAGAAATCTTTAAAGTTCTTATTAATAAAATCAAACCTGAGTCAGGTATTGGGGTGAACTGGAAGATCAGAGAGACAGAACAAGCCACAGCTACCTCACCTCGCCAGATCCTCAGACTGGAGGCCTTTGAGTCCTCATCCAGAATGGGTCTCAGCTGAACTGTGTTGCTCAAAAGCCTGAATGCTTAACCAGCCAAATGCTCAACCAGCCAAATGCTTCTAGTTTCTGGTCTTCATGCCTTATATATCTTTCTTTTCTACCACCACTCCCTGGGATTAAAGGCGTGTGTCACCATGCCTGGCTGTTTCCAATGTGGCCTTGAACTCACAGAGATCCAGAGGGATTTCTGCCTCTGGAATGCTAGGAGTAAAGGTGTGAGTGCCACCATTTTCTAGCCTCTATATCTAGTGGCTGTTCTGTCTCTGACCCCAGATAAGTTTATTAGGGTGCAGGATATTTTGGGGAACACAATACCACCACAAAAACCCACCCCCACAGTGACACACTTCCTCCAGCAAGGCCACACCTATTGTGACAAAGTCACATGTCCTAATAACTCCACTTCCTGCAAGCTTATGGAGTAATTACATTCAATCTACCACAGCATCCAGATGTTGAACTCTAGATACCTTTGAAATCACTGCTGTCATCCTCTCGGCAAGGTACTAGTTAGCACTGATGTGCTGTAAGATTCTGGCTATTTATATCTAAAATGCCTTCTAAAATATTGGATCATCTGGAGGCATGTCATACACAGGAGTACACTTAGGCTATCTCTGTGAATAACCTATTAAGCCATTAAAACACATAAAGTGTGACCACCCAGCACATCTGGTGGTCACCTGCCTCTCCACATAACTTTTTGGGAGAGTGCTGCAGAAGCCTCCCCTAATACACATCATTCCAAAAGTCTTCCCTAGCAGTGACCTGAGCTCACCTGAAGATACCTGAGGCCAGAAGTCTTTCTGCGGGGGGTGGTGGTGGTGGTGGTGGGGGGTGGTGGTGGGGGGTAATGGGAGGATACTGTTTTTAAGTAATAAAATGGTCTTAGTTTTGTTTTTCTTAAATTTATTTCTTTTAGATTTATTTTCGTGGGGGGGATATGTATGTGTGTGTGTGTGTGTGTGTGTGTGTGTGTGTGTGTGTGCATGCATGCATGTACTCTCGTGCCCGCATGACTTTACATGCCCCAAATTTGTGCAGGTACTATGGGATGTCAGAACAGGGCACTAAATACCCTAGATTTCTAGTGGGCTGCTTGATGTGGGAGCTGGAATTGAACCCAGGTCCTCTGCAAGAGCAGTCAGTGCTCTTAACCAGTGAACTATCTCTCCGGCCCCTTCATTTATTTTGAACTAATACACAATGATCACATAGATTGGACATGGAATAATTATTTGGTAGTTGGATACAGTATGAAATGATCAAGTAAGGGAATTGACATCCTCATCTTAGAAATTTATCGTGTGAGTGGGCTTTGAAGTTGAGCTGTGAGACCTGTCTGACCATTGCCACGGTCCACTGAAGGTCACAGTGTTAAAGTTGAAAGCTTTGGAAACAGAGTAAGCAGATGAAAACCTTCTTTTAAAATGTAAATTACATTAATTTTGTCTCTGTGGGGGTGGGGTGGGGAGGCATGAATGTATGGTGGTGTGCGTGTAGAGGTCAGGGGACAACTTGCTGAAGTCAATTTTCTCCTGTAATGTGCGTCTGATCATCAAACATGGGTCACCAGGCTCGGCAGCAAACATCTTTACCCTCTGAGCCATCTCTCTGGCCCTTGGTGAAAATTTTGACACCAAAATCCAATTGTACTTTCTTAGTTCGTTCTACCCTATAACTCAGATATCTTTGCGGGCCCGGCTTGTAATTTGCAGGGCCCGCTGTCCAAGTACGGGACTCTGTTCAGAAATGAAGTCAAATTTCAAAGCAGTGACTGCCAAGTTGGCCCTGCATCCGGCGGTGACAGAGTTCTTGTAGCACTGTCCCCATCTAAGGAGGAGGTCCAGATCTAGAAAGTGGGCTTCAGCCCTTACGGAGTTCCCATTGGAGCTATTCGGTTATCATTTTGCCATTTATACCGGCCCTGAGCTCCTCGGCAGGGACTAGAAGGAGGTTTAGGCGGGGAAACACATTTTCCACAAAGCCCCAGGGGAACCCTCGTTTTGCTCCAAAGAAAACATCCTCCGCCAAGATGGGACTTGGAAAAGGTGTGGCCGATTGAAGGAGGCTGTGCCTGGGGGCAGACTGACTGCCTGCCGAGCAGGTAGCCGGGCCAGAACCTCCAGTGCTGGTCAGAGATGATTGCAGACGCTCGCTGAGACGTGCAGGAAAGGAGCTACCCTGCACTGCAAGGGTGGAGAAGCCCGAGGGTCTCAGGAAAGCCGCGCAGGACCTGGTGGGGTCAGACCCTCAGGAGAAGATCTGCAGGGCCTCAGTTAATACTAGCGTTCTGCTGAGATGAGCCGGCCAGGCACATTCCTCGGCACTTGACCAGCAAGAAGGAATTCCCAAACGTGAGCTTGCTGCTCAAAATCCGGGCATGTTGGGACAGCTGGCCGGGCCAACTCCGGTTTTTTATCCAGAAACCTGCTACACCTTTCTGCCGTCTACTAAAGCCCAGCCAGGGCCTCCTGCTGGGGTGGGGGTGGGGTCTGCACCTCTCCAGGACGCCTTCCCTTCCTCAGTTATTTCTGTGGGGGTGGGGTCTGCACCTCTCCAGGACGCCTTCCCTTCCTCAGTTATTTCTCTGCTGCACTTTTTTTTTTAAACCTCATAGTGTTTGGATGAGGGACAGGGACCAGATCTGAGTTTGAACCCTGACTCCAGCATGTATTGCTTCTGTGACTTCAAGCAAATCACTTTATTGCTCTGTGCCTTTTCATTTTCTCATGAAAAATCAGGGGTGGGGATATAGCTCAGTGGCCACGTGCTTGTTTTGCATACACAAGGCCCTGGGTTCAACATTCAGTACCACATACATATTCTCTCTCTCTCCCTTACACACACACACACACACACACACACACACACACACACACATACACACACTCACATCTATTGTTGGGGTTGGGAGAGTAGCTCAGTTGTTAGATTCCTTATCCAGGAGTACACGTCCTGTCTTGTTTAATCCCCACCCGACCCCAACCCCTCACATTACCAAGGGTAGTGCCTTGTGTCTGAAGCCCTCACACTGAAGGAGTAGAGGCAGGAGGATCAGAATTTCAGTGCCACTGTTGATTACATAGTGGATTAGCACATTTGAGGGCCACCTGGCCCATGTGAGACAGTCTTTAAAAAAATAAGTAAACAGGAAGAAGAGGGCCCTGGAGAGGGCTCAGTGGTTAAGGGCACTGGCTGCTCTTGCAGAGGACCTGGGTTCAGTTCCCAGCACCCACACCACGACTCATAGCTACCTGTAACTCCTGTTCCAGGAGGTCTGATGTCCTCCTCTGACTTTCACAGGTACCAAGCACACACATGGGAAACAGACATACATGTGCGGTGTCTTAGTTAATGTTTTCATTGCTGTGAACGGACACCATGACCACCGCAACTCTTATGAAGGAAACATTTCATTGAGGTGGCTCGCTTCCAATTTCAGAGGGTCAGTTCAATATCATCATGGTGGGGAGCATGGAGGCGTGCAGGCAGATGTGGTGCTGGAGCTGAGACTCCTACATCTTGTAGGCAACAGGAAGTTGACTGGCACACTGAGGAAAACGTGAGCAAAAGAGACCTCCAAGCCCGCCCCTACAGTGACACACTTCCTCCAGCAAAGCCACGCCTCCTAATAGTGCCACTCCCTTTGGGGGCCATTTTCTTTCAAACCACTACACAAGGCAAAACATTCATACAATAAAAGTGAGTAAAAATATAAAATTTCAAAAAAAAAGAGAAAGAAAGCATGGAATCCATTCCACAGTAAGAAATGCTGCATATATGGATGCCTGTGCATGTATTTAACATTGATATATGGATTACACATACAATATAAACATTTATTTCACTATATTTTCTTATTTGTTGGAGGGGCATGGCATGTGGCAGTCAGAGGACAACTTGCAGGAGTTGGTTATCCCTTCCACTGTGCGGGTCCTGGGGACTGACCTCTTCATGCCTGGAGGTCAGTGCCTTTATCCACTGAGCCACCTTTCTGGTCCCCATAAATTTAAACACAGTGGAAGTAGCTTTATTTCACTTCTCATTTAGTTTTGATAAGTCACACTCTCTTTTCCAATTGCAACAGAAACTCTTTAATATTTTGTTATTATTTTAAAACAGTATTTTTATGAGAACTTCATACATTTGATTTTATATTCGATCATATCCCCAATCTATTCCTACCTCCTTCACCCTACCCACCGCAACTTTTTTTCTTTCTTTTTTTAAAAATAATTCATGGAATCCACTTTGTGCTGCTCATATACTCCTGCGTGTGAGGATAATTCACAATACACATTCAGTCCTCCATTTGGGAGCCCAAGACTGCAGATACTGGAGAAGTGGGTGGAGCTACAAGCCCAGGGGAGGCCTCGGCCTTTCATTTGCGTGAAGGAGTGTCAATCATGTTTACTTTACAAAAGGACTGAGGCTTCCCTCAGAGGTATTGGCAGGTGCTGAAGGGCGGACAGCAAGTCCCCTGGCAGAAAGATGGTGACAAACAGGACAACTGCATGACTTTAAGGGCACAATGTAAAATAAAAATGACCTCATTCAAGCATTGGTCAAGAGTATATTAAAGTTATTAAAATATAAGTCTCTTTCCTTCAGAACCTCTCTTAGCCTGCTGTGGGACTTTTTTTTTTTTAATTGGCTATCTGTCTGTCTAGTGTGTGTGTACACATTCATGTTCATGTTGTGCTTGTCCCTGGCAAGTGGACAAGCTTGGGTGTCATTCTGGCCAAGTAGACCAGGCTGGCCAGACAGTGAGCCCAGGGATCCAGCTGGGATTACAAGCAGACACTCTCACGCCCAGGTTGTTCACACGGGTTCTTGAACTCATGTCCGCATGCAAGACAAGCATTCTCTCTGCCTCTTACCACCCACCCCCTTGACATGCTATCTGATGTCATGGTGGGAACTCATGAATGCTTGTAAGAGGGTAAAAGCCCGCCATCTCTTAGCAATTATAAGCCCCTTGATTCAGAGTTCACGAGTACGGTCCACCTGTTCCTAAGCCCCCCCCTTTCTCTAGCCTCTGGACCAGACACCGTCCCTGGGCAGGGCTAGGTAGGCCTTGGCAGGCACTCTTCTTCCTCCGCTGGTCCCCACCCCCACCTGTGGGGCACAGCAGCTCTCAAGGGACTGCAACCCTTGCAGGACACACACCCTGCAGTGGGTCAGGACGGGCTAAGATGCTGTGTCACCGGCTCAGTGCAGCTGGTATGGCGCTGCAGCCTGGGGCGAGAGGGCGTCTTTTGTGATGCTCAGCCCTCTTCCACCTAGGGAGCACATGCTCCGTCTCCCAACCCTTCCTTACATTTCCACCTGCTTCCTTCTAGGGTGGTGGTAACAGTGGACTCTGGGCAGGAATGACAGCAGGAAGGCCAGGTGGGGCCCAAGGTGTCCAGGAAAAAGGAAGCAGGTCACCAGGAACCTCTCCCTGCGAGGCAGGGCAGTGTCAGGATCCGGGAGAGCTCCTGAGCAAGACGCTCAGAGGCACTTCCCTTCCTGGGTGTTCTTTGTTGTTCCACTGGACTTCACAAGCAAAATGCAAACCAAAAGAGAAACTTAGATGACTGTAGGGCCTTTACCCCAAATATGAGGCCCTGCTGAGCACAGTGCTATGGACAACCGCCATCCCTCACCACGGAGAGGAGCTTGGTACACGGGAGAGAGCTTGTCCCAGCTCAGTGCCAGACAGGAGAGCTTGGGATCAACAGTAGGACCTGGGACCAGTCTGTGACAGGCTGATAGCTCTCATCAGATGGGGGGACCTGTCCCCCCAAACTGCTCCGGAGGTTAACTGAGTATTTTAGCTAGGGAAAGGAGTCACTCCTAGGTTTCCTGCGATCCGTCTTAGTTGAGGTACAGAGGAGCAAAACCGAGCGAGCCGTCCCTTCCAGCTTGCTGGGACACTTTTCTCTAGGTTCCTTTCTTCCGTCCATTGGTTAAAAATCTCTCCAGAGATTGGCCGTTTTCATATGTCTGAACAGTGAGGACAAGAACCATCACTGCATGACTTACAGTGACTCCATGGAGACCAAATGCAGATGAAGACTGGGGCAGATCATCGCTGGTGCTGGGGGCATCTGAAGGCTGTGCAATGTGTGGAGTTCAGAGTCTCTCTCTCTCTCTCTCTCTCTCTCTTCCTCCCTCCCTCCCTCCCTCCCTTCTTGATCAAGCTTGCTCACATGAACACAGAATTACACACAGGTGTCAAAAACCCTGAAATGAAGATGCCCGTCAACATTCCCAAGCAGATTACATCTAGGTAAGTTTTTCCTTCCCGGAAGTCACATTAAAGGCTTAGACAGATGCTCTGCTGGACCCTGAAGACCTGCACCAGGCTATTTCTTTCAGGCCACCAGCCAGCTCCCAAATCATGACACAGAGACTTCTTATTAGTTACGAATGCTCGGCCTCGCTTGGGCTCATTTTTGGCTAGCTCTTTTACATTAACCCGGGGCTTTCTTTCTTTCTGTACGTCTTCCTTTCCTGCTTCCTCCAGTGTCCGGCTGGCTGGCAGCTGCCTGGCTTCTGGCCCCAGGAGTGTCCCTTTCTTTGTCCCTTGTTCTCACCTCTCATTCTCTCCTATTTATTCTCTCTGCCCGCCAGCCCCGCCTATCCTTTCTCTGCCTGGCTATTGGCCGTTCAGCTCTTTATTAGGCCAATCAGGTGCCTTAGGCAGGCAAAGTGAAACAGCAACACATCTTTTCATAATTAAACAAATACAGCATAAACAAATGTAACACATCTTTACATTGTTAACAAAGGCAGCGGAAACAAATTTACACAGTTAAGGTGATATTCCACAGCATAAACAAATGTAACCTATCTTTACATCGTTAACAAAGGCAGCGGAAACAAATGTAACACATCTTTACACTGTTAAAGTGATATTCCACCGCACAAACAAATGTAGCACATCTTTACACTGTTAAAGTGATATTCCACAGCACAAACAAACGTAACACATCTCTACATAGTTAAAATAATATTCCACAACAAAGGCCAGTTTAGAAGAGGAGAAAGGGAGTGCCCCTTCTCAGGTCAGATCTGAGATGGAACGGTGGGTTTTCTGTGTTTATTGCCACTCCCTCTCCAGCTTCGGTTTTTCAGTTTTTAGTCTCCTCTCTTCCCTCTTGATGCCAACTCAGCCACCGAAGGAGGTGGGCGCACAGTCCCCTCTTACAGTCCCCGTAGCGGGGAGGGCATCAGACAGGTATTATAAACACGTGAGTGAAGACAGGTCACCAGCAGGTGCTGTGGAGGATGAAACGGGGTTCAGACAGGGGAAGGCATCACAGACAAGACACTCACAGGCTGTCACGGTCCTCTACTCTCAACTGTGGGCATGGGATAAGGGACGGGAAGTGCCCAGCCCTGTGCGGGTCTGGGTTGATACTGTGACTACTCATACCAACCTGAGATGCTTCTGGAGAAACTATCACCACAGCCCATTTCAACTCACTGCCTTAGTGCTCATCGCTGGATCTTTCTTTCTAGATTATTTCCACTCGGACTAACTTTTTACCCTGGTGCCCTGTGCTACTGTTCTGAGACTGGGGTACCCTGGGAGTCAGAGGTAGATGGTTATACTCTGCTTCTCTTGAGTCCCTGTGATAGTGCACAGTAGCTACTTAATAAATGTCACTGCATTAAAACTTTAATTTATTCATTTTGTCAGGGGAGGGGGCTGTGCATGTCAGCCTATGTGTGGAGGTCAGGGGAGAACTTTTGGGTGTCCTTTTGTTTCACTATAAGGGTTCGGGGATCAAACTCAGTCAGCAGGCTTGACATCCAGTGTCTTAACCTGCTGGGTCACCTCACCCATCCCTGTTGCTGGACCTAAATGAGCTGAATAATAAAAACGGAAAAGGGCCCTAGAGAAAAAGGCATGGCGAGGCCCAGAGAGTGAGCCGGTTTCACAGGAAGAGATGAGAACCCGAAGTCATCTTTGTATCCTCTCCGGAGAATAAAACCAGCATACTTGCCTCATTTCTTCCTGTGCTATCTGGAAGGGCAGATTAATAAAAGAAAGAATATTTACTTGGAATTTCACTCCAAGGGCTCCTTCTTAATTAAGTAGTGAGCCATCAATTAGAAATCTAATCAAAATAAGCCTTCACTGCTGTCCTATTGGTAGGAGCAGGTTTTCTGAGAACATGGAGCTATGGGAACTCAGAGTCGCATATGCATAAATAAATGAGTAAGTAAGTAAATAAATAAATCTCCTAATCTTCCAAACAGATGGCGAGTCTCTGAGCAGGGCCTTCAGGGCCAGGCCAGCTTGAGATTGTCTGTTTTGCGTTCCTATGCAGAGACGGACTTCACAAGGAGCTAATGATTCCCAAGCTTCCAGAGCCTTCCTTTACTTAGGCCCTACCACGATCATGGAAGGGGACCTCAAGCTGTGTTTGCACATGTTTTATGTAGGTTTCTGTAAGGTGTTTAAACGATTTTGGTGGTGAGATCATTTTATACTCTCTTGCTTTACAAGTTTCCTGGAAATGTCAAGCTGACAGACTTAGATTTCCCCTGCACTGAATGCATCTCAGAGAAGGGTCTAGAAGGGAAGATGGAGTCCAGGTGAAGCCACGCCAGCAACGAGCCTGGTGCTGGTGACCAGGCAGGTGATGGTATGTATGGACTGCACGAAGCCAGGAGAACTTTCTAGAAAATAGCATTGGATCAAAATGGACAGGAAAACACCCAGGGAGAGTGTTTAAGTCAATTAAAAAAAAAAATCAGTCCTTATTGATTTTGTGTGTGTGTTCGTATAACACAATGGATTTCACTGCGGCATTCCCGTACATCTTCTCTATGATGCCCTCCTGCTCTTGCTGGTCCCCTTCATCTTCCCGAAGCACCCCCCTCCCTCTGCTTTCATGTCACATGTATTCCATGACCAAAGGCAGGTTCTTGGAGGGCTTTAGGTACTCCACAGGCACCTTGAAATGATCAGTATATGCAAACTGTCTGTGCATCGTTTTTGTTTTCTGGCATGAGGAATTCTACAGAGCTCAAACCCCCCCGGACGTGATAAAGGAGCATACTCTACTAGAAGCAGAACCAGACCGGGCACAGGGGGGGGATGGGGGTGGGAGGGACACGCAACTTATAAGAAGAGATTGCACGTGACATGGTCTTGCTTGTCCCTTGGTCCTCTCCAGTTTCTGTCCCTATCACCTGGCATACCCAACAGGATGGGAATAGTTGGGAGGGAGTGTGGAAGCCATGCAGGATCAGGGGAAAAGACTTTCAGGTGATCTCTTAGGCTCCCCCCTATTTGGGGGTTGATAGGCTCACATACAGCTCTATCCAACCCAAAGCGCGGAGACCAGAGAAGGGCAGAAAGACTGACAGAAAGCGGTCCCTAACTTCCCCCAGAGATCTATCATTGAGGGTATTAAAATCCACTAAGGATCTTGGCCAAGTCTCTGGTATATAATGATTTCTTCCTGTGCATAAACACCAGAACCAGAGACTGCAGGCACTGTGGCAGAGTTCTTTTTATTTATTACATTAATTCATTTTCTTGTATGTGTGTGCATGTATGTATGTATATGTACATGTGTGCATGTACCTATGGAGGGCGGAGCTCAACATCACATACCGTCCCCCCCATCCTCCATCTTGTTCCTTGAGACAGCATTTATCATTGGTCCTGGAGCTTGTCATCTTGGCTAGGCTGGCTGGCCAGTGATCTGGGGTTCCAGACGTGCACCCCCTCCTTTGACCTCCTCACACCTCTTGCTTGCACGGCAGGCACTTTCTCCTGAAGGAACCAAGGAGTTCTTTCAGATGAAACTTGGATTCTTTCTATCAAGGAAGAACCTACCGCCATGTCTGGCGTTTTAAACTAGAGGCTGAAAAAAAGAGATTTGGGGCCAAGAAAGAAAGAGAATTCTGTTTGTTCAGGAGCTGGGAGAGAATCCTTGCAGGGACCAGAATTAGACTGGTCTTAAGACCCTGGGGGTCAGTGTAGAAGGCCCAGAGCCATGGCAAAGCCAGGTTGAGAAAGTGGACCGGGAAGAGAGACCCTTGGACTCCACGGAAGGAGTAGAGAGTTCACCGGAGGGGTCAGGGTGTGGCCTGGGATCAGAACCAGGTGCCTGCTGTGGTTTCCTCTGACACTCCCTCCCCAGCCAGGTGCAGTCACTTCCCTGCCAGCACCTGCAAGGCCTGGGCTGGCTGAGCCAGGACCCGGTCCCACCCCAGCGGGAGGTTTGGGAGGCACTTCTTGCCCCAGGCAAGCTTTTGGCTCGGAATCAAGCTCTCCTCCCTGTACTTCCCTTCTTTGTCTGTGCCCAGCCAGTACTGCAGATCGTTGACGTCCCCTATCCCACCCCATCCCTCCTCCCTCCCCCCGGCCCCCCCCCCCCCCCCGCACCTCCGGCTGCTTGCTCTCTTTACCCCAACCCAGACCTAGCCTAGCGCCCTGACGGCCTCAAATGCTGCTTCTTACAGGATGAGGGGTGAGGAGGTCCTTGGGCGGAAACAGAATTGGGATAAAACTGTAACACAAGCAACCCTAGAGAAGGGTCCTTCTTTCACAACCGCATTCAAAATCCAAGAAGTTAAAGAGGTGGGTGCCCCCACCCACCTGGGGGAGAAGAACATCCTTTGCTACCTCTTAGCCCCAGAGTAGGGGACTAATACCACCAGACCATCTGCTAGGGCTTTGAGGGCACCCATCCCAAAGGCTTGTTTGCCCGGATGGTGTAAATTTCTGAAGACAGCTCTAACTAGAAGCGGAGACTTCCTTCTCCCTAGCCCTGGGAGTGTGCGCTAAATCCGGGCAAGGGTTAACCACTTCAGGAGATTAGATCAAGCTTGGGTTTAACTTTTACACAAGATGCTGGAGGGCATGTCTTAACTGTCGAGGTGCATTGTGAATTTAGAGTTTGGGTGTGGAAGGAAGCTCAGCCTCCTTGTTTTATAATCTACACAGGTGTGCAGGGGACTTCAAAGCCAGTTCTAGAAGGAGGTGGCTGAGAATTACTTGGCGGTCGTTGGTGGTGGGGGTGGGGTGGGGATGAGAGTGGGTAGGGGTGGGAGTGGGTGGGGCGTACAAGGAATAGCAACCCCACGAACAGATGCTAGTTCAGTTTCCTTCAGCCCTGCTTTGCCATGGATTTTGAAATTCCATCACCTTTCTAGAGAGCCCTTCTCACTTGAGGAAATGGGGGACGTTCCCATCCAACAGCGTGCTTTCAGATTTGAAAACCTCTGTTGTTTTCTGAAAGCGATTCCAGTAGAATGTTTGCCTAGGCAAATTCAGCAGGCTGTTTATTAGGTTGGGTCGTGGAGCCCACCACACCAGATGATGCTGGGCACGGCATCTCGCCATTCCACTAACCATCCGCTCTAATGTCATCATGGAGACTGTAGCATGAGGTAGGATTAGCCTTGCTTCTCTCCTGAAAAATCAGTTGCATCAGTGACTACGGCACCCTTTTTTATGAAAGGTCAACATTCTCTAGTTGACTCATGTTCAGTAGGGCAAACACTTGGAGTTTTATTTTTTCCCCTCCATGTTATTAGGGTTGATTGTTGTTACCATACAGGGGGCAAGAGGTCCTTTTTCCAAATGTCACTATTTGAATTTTATTAAAATGCTGAGAGGGTGTTTATGTAGCTATCCTCAGGCCTCTTTAGTATTTTCGATGTTTTGCGGCCCATAAATCATGAAAATAAAATCTTAAGCCCCAGAAACCAATGGAGGTACTTCACGGTAATTATACCTACCCCACTCCAGATCCAAACTGTTTATTTCTCCCAATTGGTTTGCCTTTTTCATTGGTTGACATTTTGGGAACTTTCAGATTCAATTGCCTGTTCTGAGGATGGGGTGACTGAAGTTGGGGTACAGAAAGTCCTGTTAGGTTTTGGTTCAACCAATCTCCCTCTTCCTCAAAAAATAGGAGAGAGATCTTCTCCACCCCCATTTCCTAGACTTGCATACTGCTTAAACTCTGTGGAAGTGTTCATTTAAAAAAAAAAAAAGGTTATTTTAAATATTGGGACATTTTTTGGGGGAGGGAGGAGAAATCATATTTTAAGATGATTTTTACAAAACAGAAAACTTAGAACATTTAATGAAGAACACCTGGCACACAGACACTCGCCTTCAGACACTTTATACCTTCTGTGGCTCTCCACAAAGCCAAAGTCCTTCTTTCTAGCAAACAACAAGAAGACACTGTTTTGTGTAGCCCAGGCTAGCCTCAAACTCTTTACATAGCTAAGGATGACCCTAAACTGATCTTCCCGCTTCCACCTCCCAAGTGCTGGGATTACGGGCAGGTATCACCATGCCTAGTTTCTGTGCTTTTAGGGCTTGAACTCGGGCTCTCAGGCAAGTGAGCCCTTAGCTGAGCTGCAGTGTATCTTTCTGAGGCAACCCCCCTTTGTAAAAGACCTGTTTTCGTTTACACACTCCCGGCCATTTGTACCTGCACGCTCTAACACGGTTGCAGTAAATCAATCAATGATTAACAAAGCGGAAACCACCAGCCCTTTCCGGGGTAACTGACTGAAGGCCCTAGAATTCTTCTGGAAGGCTGTGATCCCTTTGTGGGAATCAGGAAGGAGAGCCCCAGAAGTGTTGCTATTCGTGGCTATTGATCCTCCTGGCCAGTGCCTATTAACCTCTCTTCTTTTCTGTCTCTAACTTTCTTTCTGCAACATAAACATAGGATTCAAGGTCAAAATGTGTCAAAGGAAGACGGAGTCTGCTGTCCTCCTCAGACGCCCTGCACACTGCTTTAGCTCCACCGAAGAATTAAGCAGTTTCCTTCCTCACACCCAAAGCCTTGACTGGCTGTCACCGCCAGCCATCTGAACCTTCTGCAAGACTAGCTGACATTCCCATCAGCAGGTCCCCAGCAGAGCAGAGGAGCGGGGGTGTGGAGGACAGCAGATGTGGGTGGGGGTGGGGAGGGCTTGGCCTCTCCTGCCGGGCTGGGCACCTGTGTGGGCTGGTTCCTGGCTTGACTCAGTCACTGGAGGATGCTGCCACAGGTGTTTGCTAGTTCACAAAGCTCTGGAACAAGCCAGAGGTTAGGATTTTTACAGACGTTTGTGTGGTTCTGATACACAACAGTTTCTTCCCACAAAAGCCTAAAGGCTGTGAATAGCGCATAAAGCAGAGCACCTACTTCCCAGAATCCTCTGTGCTCAAGGTGTGACTCAGGGGAGGGAATTGGGTGGGTTGGGGGTAATTCAGCTGAATCCTTTCATCTAGTTTTGCCCAATCAGTGGTATGCATTCCACAGAAGTAATTTGGGGTGGTGTAGTAATAGACAGTCAAAGCTGGTAACATTAAGCCGTTTCCTTCCTCATACAGTAAGATAAAGACAGGGTCAGCAATGTTTCAGATCTGTGATAGTATTATTGTAGATGTTTAGGACAAATAGAGGAAAACTTAAAGCTTTTCAAAAGGAGATGTTAAATAAAAATAGTGGTAGGACACTGGGCGGCGGTGGTGGTGGTGGCGGCGGCGGCGGCGGCGGCGGCGGCGGCGGCGGCGGCGGCGCCCGCCTTTGATCCCAGCACTAAGGAGGCAGAGGCAGGAAGATCTCTATGAGTTTGAGGCCAGCCTGGGCTACAGAAGGAGTTCCAGGACAGCCAGGGCTACATAGAGAAACCACTTCTCAACATCCCCCCCCCCTCAAAAAAAGAATAGTAGAGACTGCTGGAGATATAGCTCACCGGTAGAGCATCTGCCATGCATCGGGGTGCAATTCCCAGTAATACCAAACTGGGGTGGGGATTAAAAAACAAGAAACAGAAGCAGAGCTGGAGATGCAGCCCATGTCAGAGCCTCTAGTTTGATTCTCAGCACCCGCCCCCCAAAGAAAGAATAGAGGATACCCCTATGTCTAGCCAAGACGGAATACAGGGATTAAGACAACTTATCACATGAAGCAACACTATTCAGGATATTCAGCATCGGGCAATGAACGATAGGGACTCTGTTCCCCTCTCAGGATTGGTGCGTGCTAAGCGGTCACTGAATCAGAAAACCAAAGATCCCTGGTGGAAGGGAGGCAGTGGAAAAGACTCTCTTCTCCCTGAAGAGAGTGTCCAGGTCAGGGTGCTGTGATGGGGACCCAGGGAGAGTGTGCAACGGTGGTTTCTGTGAGGCACAGCATCCGATCTGGGAGAGATCTGTTTCTCCATAAACTCGTGGGTGTGAACACTTGGTCTCTATTGGTGGCCCTGTTTAGGGAGTTTCAGGAACTTTTAGGAGGTGCAGCCTTGCTGGAGGAAGCATGTGGGCTGGGGGTGGGGGTGGGGTAAGGGGGTAGGTGGGGGGGTGAGGGTGGGCTTTGAGAGTACACAGCCTCACCCTACTTCCTGCTCTCTCCCCTCCCTTCCCTTCCGTCCCCTCCGTCCACTAGGTCCCCTCCCTTTCCTCCTCTCCTGCCCCCCTCTCTCCCTCCCTCCTTCCTGCTTCCTGTGTGCATATGAGATGTCATCTCTCAGATTCCAGTTCCTGCCCCCCCCCAGTGCCTTCACAGCTGTTAGGAACACGTAGCCCTCTGGAGCCACAAGCCAAACAGACTTTCTTCCTTAAGGTGCCTCTGGTCAGAGTAGTTTGTCACAGCCACAGATAAGTCCCCACCCAGAGCCCAAGGTAGTGAAGCTCATGGGTCACAGAGAGAAGACAGTCAACCAGAGGATGTTCCAGAAAACTCTGGCTATGGACAGGTGGTCCTGATGAGTGCATACATGGGGCACGGGGGTGGGTGGGTGGTGGGGTGGGTGGGTGGTGGGTGGGGGAGGGGGGGAAGCATCACCCAAGGCTAAGGAAAGCGGTATCTCAGAGATCAGAGGGAACAACTCCTAGAGACCGATAATAGTCTTTCCAAGGAGTGGGGCAGGACAACCTCCACATCTGTAAGCAAAAGCTACAAAATCCCCTTGTGCTACATCTCACCCTGGACGCGTTGGTGAACTCAGAGTTCACCACAGAGCCACATGAAAACACACTATGAAACTTCTAGAAGAAGCCATTGGGAAAAACCTTTGTGAGGTGAGTCAGACAGAGATCCGTCAGCTCCCACACAAACACTGCAATCCACGAAAGAAGGGATACAAAGTGGGTGCTGCTCACAAAATTTCTGCTGGTAGAAAGCGTGGGGGTGAGGAAGTAAGAAGGTGAGTCGTGAACTTGGAGCAAATGTTTGGTGATCTTGTACCTGGGAAATGGCTAATATACAGGATACACAAAGAAAACTGTCAACTGTCAAAAATCTCAAAACTGTGAACGTCAACTCAAAGCTGGGTTTAAGATTTTTAACAGGTTCTTAAATTAAGTTATAAAGTTTTTGAAGATTATTTATTTTAATTAAAAAATTTAAACAGAGATGTCACCAAAACAATAATAAATAAATATGCTAAACATAATTGGTTGCTAGGGAAATAGAAATTAGCTTGTAAGTTTCTTAAAAAGAAAACAACCTATGGTTTGACCATTCTATTACTATATATATAAGAATGAACACAGACGTCCATACAAAGCATGGTACAAACATTCACAGCAGCTTCATGTTCAGTAGCCAAAGAGCCAAACCAATCCCGATGCCCCTAAAGGAAAGTGGGTAAACATTCTGTGTATGCCCACACAGCGGTAAACCTTCAGTCACAAAAGAGAAACGCGTTACCAACAACCTGGATGAATTTCAGAATAACTGTGTTGTACATAAAAGACAAAAAAACAAGGACCTGGTGATTCTCTCCATTTATTTTTGTAAAAATTCGCGTATCGGTAGAGGGAAAGCAGGTCAAGGGGCTGTCTACAAAGGGATGTCAGGGGAGTGGGAGGAAACAAGCAGGGTACAGCAAACAGAAACTCCTGGGACTGATGACACTCCATGTCTTGACTGCGGTCAGCAAGGTTCCATGGGCATGTGTGTGCTCATCAAAACTCATCACTCTACTCTTTAAAGATGAGCAGTTTGTTATATGTCCTCTTCCTTCCCTTCCTCCTCCTCTTTCTTCCTTTTTTTTTTTTTTTTTTTTTTTTTTTTTTTTTTTTTTTTTGGTTCTGGTTTTATAAACAGAGGCTAGATTTGCAGCCCAGGCTGGCCTCTAACTAACAATTCTCCTGTCTCAGCCTCCCGAATGCTGAGATTATAGGTGTGTGACACCACAATTATAGCTTCTTAAATGTAATACAGTTTAGGAAGAGTTGAGTTGCTAAATTTTGGAACCTTTGCTTGGAATGTTATGACTTGTTCTCTTTTTCACTTATTTTCTTCTTGTGTCCTGTGTGGGAGGCCAGCTCCCACCTTCTCCAGGGTTCCTACAAGGAGATATGAGGGATAAGAAAATATTAGATAGAAAGACAGCAAAGAGGAGAAAGACAGAAACAGGACAGCTTCGGGAGGACCTGGGCCAATACCCAACGGTCCCCTCCTCCTCTTCTAAAGGGCTTTTTATAACAATGCCAAGGGGTGGGGCAAAAGACCCTCCCCTTGCTAGATCAAAGCACACCCCACAGCCAAATGTAGACCCTTCCAAACACCTGGTAATCGTGCCCATGGTCAAATCATCCCCTTAGGCAGCCCTGCTGGGTAAAGCAAGCTCAGATTCTTGGACTCTGAGTAAAGTTCTCACTAGGAAACCTCTGTGGGTCTCTACAGTCCTGTGTCTTTTTTCTCTTCAGGTGAAAACAAGTACAGCAATTTGGGACTTCCAGGAACACCCCGGGCCAACTCAGCATGATCAAGAGTTTTCCCATCATTTACGCTTCCTAAAAGTGCAATTGAATTTGTTTCATAATCTAGGCAGAGCCTATCATCTGTTCCAATCAAATAAACCCTCGACCGGGACATAGCAGCCTCAGACGTGAGGTTGAACATTGATTGTTTGTTCAGTGAAGTAAGCTGGGTACTCATTTGTGTCAGCGAGAACAGTTGATCTAGAGAGGTAAAATACAGAATGAAAGTCCTGGAGGAAAAGTGGGGCAAGAGGGCAGCGGATGAGGGAGACTGGATAATGGGCACCTATATTAGTATCTTTTCTACAGCTGTGGAAAAATGCCGTGCCCAAGGCAACTTATGGAAGGAAGAGTTTGTTTTGGCTTACGGTTTTGGAGGGCAAAGAGTCGATGATGGATGGGGAGGTGTGGCAGCAGAGGGGTGAAGTCCTAAAAGCCCACTGTGCCCGATATTTTATGCCCACTTGACACAAGCTAAAGTCATCTGAGGGGAGGGAATCTCAATGAAGAAAATGCCTCCATAAGATCGGGCTGTAGGTAGGTAAGCCTGTAGGGCATTTTCTTAATCATCGATTGATGGGAGAGGCCAGCCCATTGTGGGTGGTGCTATTCCTGGGCTGGTGGTCCTGGGTTCTATAAGAAAGCTGGCTGAGTAAGGCACTTTGCAGCATCCCTCTGTGGCTTTGCTTCAGCTTCTGCCTCTAGGTCCCTGCCCTGTTTGAATTCCTGTCCTGGCTTCCTTTGATGATGAATGGGGACCATGGAAGTGTGAGCCAAATAAACCCTTTCCTCCCCAAGTTGCTTTGGTCATGGTGTTTCATCACAGCACTAGTCACCCTAACTAAGATACCCACTCTCAGTGGTATATATAATTCCTCTAGCAAGGCTGTACCTCCTAAACTTCCCAAAACAGTGCCTCCAACAGGGGACCAGGTATTCAAATGCCCAAGACTATGAGAAATGTTTCACATTCAAACTACCACAGTAGAAAAAATACAACCAGATGGTGGTACTAATGTCCACAATACAGTCCCCTACTGATGATTTGCAACATTTAACTACAGATTTCAGAATAACCAAAAAAAGTTCTCAACACATAGAAACAACACTTGCAGAGACAGAAAGAAAGATTACTTTGATTTCATCTTCATGTTGCACACCTGTAACAGTTTCTAAATATTAAACCACACAAATGAGTACAGAAATCAATTAGAAAGCAAAACAATCAAAAGTAATTTTAAAATACTACTTCCTAGAAACTCTATAAATGAATGGAATCTTAGGTGGAAGACAAATATTTAGAGAAGTTGGAGGCGCAGACTTCTACCTCTGTAGCCTCATTTTTGTCCTTCTGGTGTAGTTCCTTCAGCATCTCTTGGGTAGATAGCTCACATTTGCTTCACCCCCCAAGTCCTAAAAAACAAAAAACAAAACCCTCTCATTGCGATGGAGGAGCTGAGGGCCGTGAATGAGAGGTTTTGCTCGCGGCATCCCACCGGGGCAGCAGTTGAGGTCAAGGTTGACCACAGCATCATTATCTCAGAAAGAAAGGACCCGTTTGCAATAGAGAAGACAGTTGCATTCTTTCTCAAACCTATCTGGTAATTATGACATTGGTAATCTCTTTCCCAGATAGGGTATAAGACAAGTATTCTTTATCCAGCCCTTGCTCCTTTTTCACTTTCTGAAAGAAGGGCTTTCAGATAATGGTTTAGTTTAATAACAGTGTGGTTAGTTCCGTCTGGTTCTCTTCAGACCATGCCCATTTCCCTCTCTTTAACCCTGAGCATGCCAAGGATGTCTAACCACACTGAGTCCACGAGAGGAAAGACGTCCTTTTTTATTTTTATGAGACTAACTAAAGGTGGCATTGTCTGAGGACTTACTGTGAGCCCAGCACCGTGCGGTGGTTAGTGTCCTGTGGTGACTTGGCGGGGCCAGTGTGCCCAGGTAGCTGATCAAAGACTATTCAGCAAGCTTCTGTGAAGTTGCTTTGAGTGAGGTTTACATTTAAATCAGGACGTCGTCGTCAAGCAAGGCAGGTTGCTTTTCAGAATGTGGGCAGACGGCTGAAGGCCTATGCGGAACGAAAGGCTGGCCTCCCCGGGACAAGAGGTCTTCTCCAGCACACAGCCTTGGGACTTCACTGAGAACATCAGCTGTTTCTGGGTCTGAGAACATCAGCTGTTTCTGGGTCTGGACCCTTTAAAGCCTTTCCTGAGTCTTTGCCTGCTGGTTTCCTTCATCAGATTTTGGCTGCACCGGACCTCCCAGTCATGTGCCAATTATTTAACCTCGTCCCCCAGAAGCCTGACCATGATAATTACCGTATATAAACCCTCTGATAATTATCTTAAAGACAGTCATCTAATTTCCCAAATACCTTTTGAAGTCTTAAAAGGTATTAATATTGCATGGGTAAAGAAAAGGAGGCTGGATTACGAGGCGATGTGTTCAAGGTCTGCCAGAGAATACACAGCAGGGACCTGATTGTAACTCTAAGTTCAAGGCCTGAACTACTTGACTGGGTCATCTTGTCCACCTTGTCAGCCTGTCTACCTTGTCAGGCCTTGGCCTTCTTGACATTGATTGGCAGATGCACCTGCCATCTGCAGTTTGACTTTTATCCAGACTCTTCCCTCTTGGGGGACTTCTGGGAGTCTATTCCGGGGACAGAAACACCAACTATTCTTTGAGAAACTGGGGCATGAGCTTTATCGGCGGAGGCTCACTTAATTCACTTTTAGAAGGCAGGTCCATGACTTCACTTGCTTCTGAGGCTTCTGTAGGGTGTGTCTCACACAACAGACACCCTTCATCGTACACTAGCATGCTTGGGAAAGACACCAGCATGTGACAGTTGGATCCTGGACACTGTCAACCCCTTGGAAATGCCTGTGACACAGTGTGCCTGGCTGCCATAAGAAATCATGTAGAAGGGGTGGCCTACTCAACAGCACAGTTGTGAAGGCTGGAAGTCCGGGAGCTGCGTTTCTTCTGGACCTTTCTCTTTGACTTTTAAGTGTCCTCACAGGTCTTCCCTCCCTACATCTCCATCTCTGGTATGTCTTTACACGCCCATATTTCTGCTTAGGTACACAGCCTATCGGATCGGGACCCATTCTAATGGTCCCCTTTTAGACTTACCATTGCCTTAAAGGCTCCGGTTCCAAATACAGGTGATTCAAGTTTCAACTCACACCTTTTTCAGGGCCACAATTCAGCCTACAACACCATCGGACCCTCCAGGTGCCGGGGACCAGCTACGCCATCAGATCCCTCACTACCGGTATTTACCCACAGGTCTTTTGTGTCTGATGGGTCCTTCAAACTTCCTGTCAGTTGGGCAATGCTTCCTCAGGATTAAGATGAGGGACTAGTTAAGTTATCAGAAGTTAAAGGCATAAAATTCATTCAAATTCTATACACATGTCTTTATTCACTGGTTATGAAGGTTGGCCAGAATCGTGTAGAACACTTTTGTAGAAATTGCTTCATATTCTTAGTCTGTAAATTGTACAGCTACTCATTAAACATTCACCCATCTCCCTAAGCCAAGCACTCGGGGCACAGGGGAGCATCATGAAGTAGACTTCAAAAGAAAACCAAGCAAGACTTTAAATCTTTGCTTTTTTTCTAATATGACCCCAAGAGAGGCTGTGTCTGTGTTGGTCAGCATCCAGTAAAGACCATCTCTACTAGAAAAGCTAGGGGAACCTCAGAGGCCAAACGTCTGTCCTGTGTCTCATCTATTTCCGGCTGCTTTGGCCGAGGCACCAATGTTCGGTCTAGCCTGGAATGCTTAGAGAAGACAGGTGGGGTGGGCTCTGGATACAAACACAGGGACCTGTTGGTAGAACCCGTGAACAATGCCCTAAGAAGGGGGTGTGTGCAGGGAGACCCCACTCTCTGTGCCTCCCCCTGGGACTCACAGAGCCCATTGTGCAAATTCCCATCCCCATTGGCAGATCTCATTTCCTGGCAGCCTGCTCTTAGGTAATCATGATCCATTTTAGAGGCCATGCAGGCTCTCCGAGCCCAAGGATCAGAAATTTTAAAACCAGGTAGACAAGAACTTCTGCTTTACATTGTTTATAACCATTTCACAGAGTATTTAAAAAATGAGGAAAGGGTAAAGTGCTCACAGAAAAAACAATCTGGTGTATTTGGGGAAAAGAAACCCTGTAGGGAAAAAGAAAACCGTGTATGAGATGTGGTCCTCACCACCCTGTCTTCTTGTCTTTTGAAGATTTTAGCTTAAGTGTAGACGTCTACAGCCGAACTTTGAAGAGTAAGAGGAGCGGGAAATCAATGGGAATCACAACTTAATGCAAGCTTTTCCGAATAGCTTAGAGCTCTGTAAGAGACCCGCTCCGTGTGGCTTTCCGGCAGTCAGGAAGCCTGTGATTGATGGCTGCCATCAGCTGTGTGCCAGTCAGTGCTCTCCCCCGAAGGTCTATCCAATCGCACCTCATTTCACAAGCTCTCAATCATATTCATGAAGTCAAGACTTCAAATGGAGCATGATTATAGCTGTAATTGCGATTCCAGGTAGAACTGATTTGAGTGATGCTGGATATCCGCATGGGTTTAATTACTTTAGGGTAATGATGCGAATCTCAATGAGGGGCCGATGTGGATGTTGCTGGCTATTATATGCAATAATTAATGTGCTTGAAGCACGCTGCTTTGTAAACAGTTTTAGTCTCCTCTCTGTACTAATACTTGGGCTCTATGTTCTCAATCTATTTTTCAGTCAATTTCCTTCCTTTCCTGTCCTTTTCACCTATACAGTGGACTATATAGGTTTCATTAGCCCAGGCTAGCCCAAACCTGTTATGTAGGTGAGATGACCTTGAGTTTCCTGATCCTCATGCCTCCACTTCTCCAGTGCTGGGATTACAGGTGTGTGTTACCACACTGAGTTTTATGTGGTGGTGAGGATCGAATCCAGGGTTTTGTACATGCTAGGCAAGCATTCTGTCCACTGAGTTACATTCCCAGCTGTGAGAGTGGATTTAAAAAAAATGCTTTTTGGAAAGTGTGTGCAAAATGGAAGCAGAGGAGGGACCTCTCTGTTTCTTCTCTCCCATCCCTCCCCACTGGTTTGTTCTTACCGCCTTTCCCACTTGGGGTGATTTTACTGTTCTTCAGAATGAACTAGCTCGCATCCCTCGGGCCGGCTACAGCGACTGCAATCTGTGCTTGCTGACGACTCCTCCTGTGCCAGGGGTCGTCACGGGTGCTCTATCTGTCCATTGCCTTCAAATGCCGTTTGATTCCTGCTCTGTGGCTCATGGTAGCGAAACTGTACGTCGGCTCGGGCATGTCGAGGAAGCTGAGTACAGTTGCTTGTCTGTCTGTCTCGGGCTGGTCGCACAGTCTCTGTCCCAGTTATTCAACTCTACGATTGTGGCAGAAAACAAGTCATAAATAATAAGCAAATGAACAGATGGGACAATGTTTCAAAATGCTTGATTTACGAAAACAAGCTGGATTTGGCCTGTGGGCTACAGCTTGGCTCTTACTGGTTTAGAGCAGTAAATAAAATAAAAAACAAGCAAACAAACAAACAAACAAACAAACACATAAAGGTCTTTGGTATACTGTAGGCACTTAGCAATTATTTTTTTCTGTCTTGCCATTTAGTCTATTAGGCTGGTGGTTCATAAACAGGCACCAAAATACTGCACCTCTCTCTCACTGTGCTCATGGTCCAGCTGGGTTAATAAGACAGAAGCTATAGAAAACAATAATATGTACATATTATTGTTATAGAAGCTATAGAAAATGATAATATATAATAAGATATAAATAAGATATATAGTATATAAAAACAATATAAATGATATATCATTTACACATATAAATAATATACAATAAATGTATATAATTTTTGGGCAGGGTCTCACTATGTAGCCCTGGCTGGCCTGGAACACACTATGTAGGCCAGGATGCCCTCCAGCTGAACAGTTCCAGCTGCCTGCCTCTGCTTCCCGAGTGCTGGGAGGTGTGTGTCACTGTGCCCAGCTGAGCAATACAAATTTGCAAATGCCGGTAATGAGAGAAACGGAATAAAGAACCAAGTTGAAGGAACTGGGTGAAGGGGAGCGGTTGCCATAGAAGAAACGGTTAATGTCAAGTGAAGGGGAAATAAAGGGCTGCGGGGCTGGGACCAGAGGCAGCAGAGTGCTCTAAGAATTGTCGGAGGAAGCTGAGTACAGTTGCTTGTCTGCAAAAGGGGAGCAATGGTAGGTGTACTGGCTGGTTTTGTCTATCAACTTGACACAAGCTAGCGTCATCAGAGAGGAAGGCGCCTCAGCTGAGGAAAGGTCTCCATGAGATCCAACTCTAAGGCATTTTCTCATTTAGTGATCAATGGAAGAGGGCCCAGCCCATGGTGGGTGGTGCCATCCCTGAGTTGGTGGTTCTAGGTTCTATAAGGAAGTAGTCTGAACGGGCCATGATGAGCAAGCCAGTAAGCAGCACCCCTTCATGGCCTCTGTATCAGCTCCTGCCTCCAGGTTCCTGCCCTGCTTGAGTTCCTGTCCTGCATTTCTTTTGGTGGTGAACAGCAATGTGGACGTGTGAGCCAAATAAACTCTTTCTTCCCCAACTTGCTTTGTGGTCATGGTGCTTCGTCACCGCAGTAAAAACCCTCAGTAAGAGATCGGATGGAGAGCCTGGGTAGGTGGAGTGCTGTGGGGATGGACAATGAGGCGAGGAAGAGGAGCCTAGCTTCGACTTTGGTTTCCAGAGCTGGTGTCCAACAGAGATCACTCAGTATGTTCCTGAGGACTTTGAGGATGCCATCCAGGGCCTTCAGCAGGCATTTGTGGAGTGAATGAAGTCATCAGGACATGATTTATAGGGTAGCTGGGCAGAAAGGTGACATCTGAAAGTTAGGATCAACCACAAGGGTAAGCCAAAAGGACACTAGGGGAAACTATAATAAAATGCCTTAGGGGCTGGAGAGATGGCTCAGCAGTTAAGAGCACTGACTGCTTTTCCAGAGAACCTAGGTTCATTTCCCAGCACCCACATGGCAGTTTACAACTGTCTGTGGTTCCAGTTCCAGGGGACCCAACACCTAAAATAAAATAAAATAAAATAAAATAAAATAAAATAAAATAAAATAAAATGCCTTAGACTGAATAACTAAGAAATAATGGGAATTCACTTGAGGATAGGGGTCTGAGACCAAGTCACTAGATCAGTGGTCCTCAACCTTCCTGATGCTGGAACTTCAATATGGTTCTTCCTGTTGTAGTAACCCCCCTCCCCAACCATAAAACAATTTCTTTGCTTCTTCATAACTGTAATCTTGATACTGTTATGAATTGTAATGTAAATATCTGATATGCAGGCTATCTGGTAAGCATCCCTTGTGAAAGGGCTATTTAACCTATCGTGACCCATAGGTTGAGAACCACCAGGTTGTGCCAGGTCAGGAAGGCCTCTGTTTCTAAGATGGCTCCTCTCTGGCATCCCCAGAGTGGGGACCACTGCATCCTCACACGAAGGGACAGAAAGACAAAAAGACCTACGGCGCACCCTGATTTTTATAGTGCACTAATCCTGTCTTCTACAGGCCCCACCTCTTCATACCCTGACAGTGCGTCTCAGGTTCCAATATGAACTTTGCAGGTGACACAGGTTCAAATCACGGCGGCGCTGGAGTAAAGGCTGTCGAGGGTGTTGATTTCTTTTAAGTAGTCTAGTTTTTTTTTCCATCAAATGATTTATTTCTTTTTATTTTATGTGCATTGATTGGTGTTTTGCCTGCATGGATGTCTATGTGAGGGTGTTGGATCCCCTGGATCCAACTGGAGTTACAGACAGTTGTGAGCTGCTGTGTGGTTGCTGGGAGTTGAACTGGGATCCTCTGGAAGAGCAGTCAGTGCTCTTAACCATGTAGACATCTCTCCAGTCCCTTGGATGCTGGTTTGGGGGAGAAAAAAAAATATGAATAGGTTTTAATCATTTGAATTTAGCATCTCTGGAGAGCAATAGGAAAAATTTGATATATTAAGATAGACTCAAGAAGTAGGGTAGCCAGGTAGTGGTGGCACACACCTTTAATCCCAGCACTTGGGAGGCAGAGCCAGTTGGATCTCTGTGAGTTTGAGGCCAGCTTGATCTTCAGAGCAAGATCCAGGACAGGCACCAAAATCCCTGGGGAAAAAAAAAAAAAAGAAAGAAAGAAAGAGAGAAAAAGAAGTAAGGTAAACTTGGACTTGGTCAGAAAGTTAGACACTAGTTTTAAAAGCTATGGGTCCTAAGAAACGGACGGCCATAAGATGACTCTGGATGAAGTCTGAAGGTCCACAGATCCATGCTGGGATGTAGCCAGAGGCAGAGGCCCTCCTCAGAAACCCTGGAGCATCTCTCCAGCTCCTTTCAATATTATGACAACAGGAGTCTGGGCAGACAGGTGCTACGGTTTGGGCCTCCCCGTCCTGCCAAGGCACGGTATGGTGTGGGAGGCAGGGTTCCCGCGCTGGGGCTGTTGGGAGGTGGGGACACTCGAGCAGGTGGGGTCTGAAAGGAGGTCCTTGGGTCATGTGAGGCTCACTCTGTCGCTTCCCTTCTTCTCTTTTTAGAAAAGTTATTGACTTTATTAGTTGTTCTTATTCTCTGTGTGCGTGAAGACCAGCGGACAACTTCATGGAGTTGGGTTCGGATCCTCCAACCGTCACAGTTGGATCCTTCTGGGGAGCAGGCTCAGGTAGTTTGGCTTATACAGCGAGCGCCTTTTTGGAGTGACCTTCTGAATCCTCTTTTCTTTCCCTGGCTGTGAGGTGAATGCTTTTTCCTGTCATGATGTGCTGCCTTGTCACCGGCTCAGAGGAACAGTGCTGACTGATGACAGACCAGAGCCTCCAACATTTGAGCCCAAAACACCTTTTTCTCTTCATGAACAGGTTCTCAGGCTCTTGTCATAGCGGCAGCTAACACGTTGGGCAGTCTCACAGCGTTTGTTTGTTTGTTTATATATATATATCTATAAAAAAAGATCAAGAAAAGAATTCAACAATCCTCTGATGTCTAGAAACTTCTCCCTAATCCAGGAGACACAGCCTAGTATGTCGTAAATTGGTTGGTTTTATGCGGAGCTTTTGCCCTGCGAGGAAAAGTCACGAGGCACAAGAAAACCCACTTATGAGAGTTTTATTAGGGAAATGGGGGGACAGGAAAAAATGTGATCAGGCCTGTTGGAAAGATATGTGCAGAGAGAGGGGACCCGCCTTTTATGGACTACCCCCATGCACATATGGGCCCACGTGGCTACGCCACGCATGTGCGTATTGATTACGTGATCACGAAGAGTGCAAATTACGTGACCTTTCGGCGCACGGATTACGCAGGAAGTATGGCCCGGAAATGACTAGGTGTCTCGCCAGGGCATGCCCGGTCACGAGGGCGTGGTTAGAATTCCCATCAGTAAGCACGCTGAGTTCAGTGACTAGGTGGTACAGGGAGGTCTCACTCATTAGAGTGATGAACAAAGACTGGACACCTCAGTCATTACTGGGCAAAGCCACCTTCAGGCAGAGATCCAAGAGCGTACATAGCTCTGGAACTAAATGGGACTCTACAGCAGGACCTCCCCAGTTCCGAGCAGGGTCCAGGCTGGGTTTCTTTTACTTCACTCGTTCCTTCCAACTAGGGAAGAAAGCCGAGAGCGGGTCAGAAGACAAGAGAAATAGATCTTTCTAGAATAGAGTTGCTGTTACGTTTTCTCCAAATAAATTCAAGAAAGTAGTCCAATCTGGACCTTGTTGGGGCTCCGTTCCTCCCTATATTGCTGAGTTACGAGTCGCGATGTTACCACCCAGGATGGGTTGTCAAGGACGACTTCCTCTCCCTCTGCCGGCTTAGCTATTTCTTGAAGCTGATGAAATACCTCATGCTTGTGTCATGGCCGGGTCAAGCACATTCTTTCTAGGGAATTCAGAATAGCAAGGGAACGACAGGATTAAAAAATCTGATCTACAGCCTACCAAGTTTAAAATGCTATTATTATTTTTCTTTCTTCCTAATGTTATAGCATGTAAATCAGAGTCCAGGAGCACCCGTTGAAATGTCCAGTTTCTTGTGTGCCGGGACAATGCATTGGGCCAGGGACACATATCAGTAAAAACAGAGGCAGTCTGTTAAGGAAAAAAGCACTTCCGAGGATAGACGAGAGCTAGTGAGCAAGAAAGACAGACAGATGGTGAAAAGTGCTGCTCCACGATCTTCACCTTTCCAGGTTAATTTACATGGCACCCTGTCCTCTAGGAGAGCTAGCTCCTCTTGGTGGCTGACGCTCAATTTTGTGACAAGAAGCCCTGGTAAGGAGGGCTTTCCAGTCTTCCCAACAGCATCCTTCGTTCATAGTTCATCTTAATGCCCCTCCTCTCCCAACATGCCCAGCGAGACAAGGTCTAGCCTTGTAGCCCAGAAACTCTCTACAGCTCAAACTGGCTTCGAACTCGTGATCCTCCTGCCTCTGCGTCCTGAATGCTGGGATTACAGGTGTGCCCCCACCTTAACTGGGCTCAAATTTCTGGCTTTTTAAAGAAGGTAGGATGGCTGACCAGGGAGGCTGACCCAAGAACTGAGTGACTGACGTCCTCCGGGACCTGGTTCTGAACCCACTCGTTCTTTCAAGGACGACTTTACGGAGATTTTCCAAGTGGCTAGTGGTGGAAATATGCAAAACAACGCTGAGACCACAACCACCAGAGACAATAAACCGGGGGTTAAGGTCAGGATTCACCCACTATCCCCAACTCCAAACAGTACTTTCTGAAGCTGGGACAGCCCTATTAGAGACCCAGTCACTTCAAGGGGGAGAGCAGAGATCTTCAATGTTGAAGGCAAAATTCTTTTGACAGAGCACACTGAGGGGACCGAGCGCCAAACTGACTCCCAAACCTTGATATTTAAAGCAGTTGTCTGTACATAATGCCCTGGTTTGATCAAAGGGCCGGGCCACACAATCCGGGCCACAGGAAAGCTGACGAGTGGGGGAAGGGCCTTTTGTGCTGGAGGCCTGGAATCCGGATGCCCTGGTGGGCGGGGCGCGGGCCCTGCTGGGGAGAAGCTGAGGCCCAGCCTGCCCCTTGCATGCCTCCCCTGCCCGCTGGGCTCTCCACACCCAGAAAAAGGGAGGGAGCCTGCCCCCCTGAACCTCCCCTCCACCCCCACGCTCCCGCTCCTGCCCATGTCCTTCAGTTCATTTCAGAAACATTCCCCTAACTCTTGTAACGTTGGCTTGAATTCTTGTAGAATGCTGCCATCAGAAAAGGTAAGTGCCCCCGGTTTAACTCTTGGGGCCTTTCTCTCAGCGTGTGGTTTCCTGAACAAATACCCATCTATCCTCAGGTCACATTCTTGACCTTGTTGTTTCAGGTGCCTGATAATTCTAGAGTAAGGACAGCCTGGCTAGGCCACGAGTGAAAGCCTGGCTCCCCAGTCCCGGCAGCTCCCTTTCCTGTCCCCACATCTTTGCCTGGGTCTGCTTCTGTCCTGGTCTCGTCCCCCTGTCCCGCACCACACCCTCTCCTACTGCCTTGTCTTTATCAAAGGCTTGGCTCCCAAGGTCCCGCTTCAGATGCCTGCCCCTGGTACCCCACTCTGTTCACTATCTAATCTTTCTTCTAGTCCCCGGCTTGTCAGGTAGTGTCTGCACACAGTGATAGCTTTTTATTCTCGACAGTCTCCAAGGGAAGATTGCAGCTTTGTAGATAAGCGTTATGATCTCTGATGAGTGCAGGACTACACACACACACACACACACACACACACACACACACACACACGAGAGTGAACGGTGCTTCAGACCCTGTTTTCTCAGAAACAGAGAATTTTATAGTTCAGAAGTCTTGACACGTTGCCCGCTGGCCCTGACAGCAACATGCACACTCCACGGTTGCCCCTCCATTCTATAAGTTGTTGGGATGGTATCCCCCTCTGCCCTACCAGGCACAAAGCATGGAAAAGGTAACCCTGAGGAGCTTTCGGGGTTGTGCCAAGGTGGTGAGAGGTCGGGTAGAGATCCAGTGTGATCGAGGGAGGCAGCGATAGGTGACTGTTGATCCCACCGGACAAGAATAAGATCACTACCACAATTTCTGCGCCAAATTTGAAGCAAGCTTTATTAAATACTGGCCAGGATGATGGATGCTGGCCAGGTCCCTACCCAGATTCCTAGAAAATGGCCACAAATGAGGGTAATCAGATGCTTATAAAGGCAAAACCCACAGGCTACATGCTTCCTGCCTTAGTCCAATCAGGAGCAAGAATACATCCTGACGTACTTCCTGCCAATGTACCTCCCACCTATGTGTGATCATGCACCTTCTGTGCAGTTGGGGCAACCAACCTTGTTTACCGACGTGAAAATGTGGCTTGTTATCTTACATGAACAGCTCCCCCATCCAGGAAGTTCTCTGTCCTTGGTCACTTGGGAATTTTTGTTTAATAGATCTTTAAGCACATTAATTAAAACTTAAGACATAACTTTAGTACTCACAATGACAGTGTAGTGTAGGTCTAACCATACAAATGAGTGATCAAAAGGTAGTCATGGAAGACAGCAGGTTGGGTCCATGAGCCTGAGTGACAGTTGATTTAGGAAACCTCTCTCCTGACCTTTCTTATTCCTTCTTGTTTTTTCTTCAAGCTTCCAACACGTTCAGTATTGTTAAAAACCTACTTCTGTTTTTTTTTCCATATTTGTATGTTGGATTTCTTTCTTTCTTTTTCTTTCTCTTGGCTTTTTAAGACAGAGTTTCTCTGTGTAGCCTGACTGTTCTGGAACTCACTCCGTAGACCAGGCCTACCTCAAAATCAAAGATCCGCCTGCCTCTGCCTACCAAGTGCTGGGGTTAAAGGCATGCACCACCGCCCATGGTGCTGTGTTGAATTTCTAAAGCAGGAATATAACTTTATTTGAAGACAGTTTTGTTTTTTGTTTTTTTTTAAGTGGTGACTGAGGTGACTAAGGATCATTAGGTTGGCTCCGTGGGGAAAGGTGCTTGCCACCAACCCTGATGACCTAATTGGATCTCTGGGACTCACACTGTAGAAGAAGAGACAGAGTCCCAACAATTGTCCTCTTCTCTTCATATGTGTGCCATGGCACACACACCCTCCCCTCTCCAAAAGAAAACAACAATATGTAAATGGATGTAAGGAAGAGTTCTTGAAAGGGTGACTGAGCTAAAGCGATCATTCGGATGGGTCTCAATACAGTCCAGTTAGTCTCCTTAATGAGAGACAGCATGTAGGGCACAGACTGGACAGATGAAAGACCATGGAAGGACACAAGAAGGTAGACATCACAAGCCCAGAAGACAAACATCAGAAGACACCAGCCTAAGGTCATGTGACATCGATCTCAGACTCTCAGCCAACGGGACTATGAAACCATCAGTATTTGCTGTTTAAGTCACCCTGTATGTGGTACTTTGTTAGAGTAGACCTAGCAGACTATTGCAAACAGTAGTATTTCAAGATGGTGTTGACGAGATCAGACAATAGGCCAGTTAGAGATTTCCGAGCAAGAAGTAGCTGGCTTTTCTGCCTCTCTTCAAGTTTCTTGGTTCTTAATTCTTGTTCATGGCCAAACAGTAGCTGTTTAGCTTGTGTATCCGGTACGCTTACCTCAGACCTCACACTGTATTAGCAGATGAACAGATGCCGAAAGTGTATGGTGATAGTTACAGTCTAGACGCTATTAGCATCACACTGGCCATGTATGTGTGCTGATGAGGGGTTCCCCAACACAGTTGCCTCCCTAGGACTTAATGACCCCATTACAATATGTCTTCTTTAGTTGCTGATTTGATTCTTGAGGGATTAGCTGAAATATAAAAATTGCCTTTTGATGTAGGTTAAAAAAAAAGTTGAACTAAATGGAAGCTACTCTGCATTCTAGACCAAAAGGAAACATTATTTTTAAAAAAAAAATCCGAACAAAGCATCTCATTAATGACTTAATGTGGTACTGAGACTTTCTTAAAGTTTTCCCACATATACCTTGATTATGTAACATGCCAGCTTTGGAGAAACTAGATGAAAAGGTATAAGAACTCTTTGCAATTTTTCTATAAACCCCATAAACCTTAAATGCTTTCAGAATTCAAAATTTGCTTATAAAAGCATTTTAATATTAATGATCTTAGCATAGTTTAGGTAACACCCAGAACTCTTGTATGGGAAGCTGGCCAATACCTTTTAACTGCACAGTAGTGAGATTCATCTTTGGAGTTTTAGGGTGCTTCATTTAGAGATCAGTCAATGTGATTGACGGACCTTTGTACCCTGGCAGCTCCACTCCTGGACATCTGGCTAGTTTAGTGAAGTGTGAGGCTGGTCAGGGGGTAACGCCCAGGGGCGGTTCCTGAGAGGCTGCCTCCAGACAAGACACTTGCTGACTGAGCAGGGCTTTTCTAACGAGACAGAGGTGAAGCCACTTTCTTGAGGACTCGGTTATTGGAATGACCAACTCCATCTGCCCTTGGGAACTGGACACTAACAGCTTTATTCCAGGAGAAATATCCATGTTCATGTGTGTTCCTCCTTCAGCTTAGGGGACTCTTTTCTTCCCCATTGAGTCATAAGAGGAGAGGAGGATTATGCCTTATGAATTTGGGGAAGATTCTCATTTTTTTTAAATAGGAAAAAGAACCTTTTTTCTTGTTCTATTACTAAAAGTTGAAAATTAGCCCTGACTCAGACCAATGTCAGCTGAGCGAGTAGTTGGCTTTGGCTGGTAAGTGGATGTGTTCATAATTTATGTGTCTGTGTGGGTTCATAACTTTTAAGAATTTGTTGCCACGCTTCAAAAAATGGGAGAGTACCACAGAAATGGATGCTTGATGTCTCGTATTCAAAGTTCACCAGCAGTGAACTATTTTGCAGTCTTCCAAAGGCCGTGGCCTCTCCATCTTCTCACAGTCCCCACACAATGCTCTTCACTCATTTGCCCACTCTCTATAAAGAGTTGAATTTGCTGACTGTTTTAGTTACTTTTCCTGTTGCTGTTACAAAATAGCCTGACAAAAGCCACCTAAGGGGAAAGGGTTTGTTTAGGTTTGCAGTTTGAGAATACAGTCCGTCCTGGCTGGGATGCCAAAGGGGCAGGATTTGGAGTGTCTGGTCACAGACACTTCAGGGAATGATTTTTCCCAGATCGCTTTCTCCTCATTCAGTCCAGCATCCTAGCCCAGGGAATGGTCCCACCCACCGTAGGCAGGTCTTCCTCCCCAGTTTAATCTAATCAAGAAAATCCTGCACAAGCATGCTCAGAGGCGGTGTCCCAGGTGATTCTACAGCTCACCAAGTTGACAGCTGAGATTACCTATCACACCACCCTGGCTGCTGAGAAGTGCTATCCAAACTCTGGTTAATCCCTTTTGTGAAACAAACCAACAAAAACCCCACCAGCCCGGTGCTCTAGATAACAGCACTAGAAGAAGGAAAAGGAGGAGGAGGAAGAGGGGAAGAAGAGAAGAAGAAGCAAGAGCAGATAGAAAGCTCTTACAGAAAACAGTCAGAATTCATGGCATATAGTAGGGGCCATTGTCAGTGTATGATTTTCTCAGTTGTGTTTGTATGTGTTAGATTGCAATATGAAACATATTTTACCTGTGAGTTGCAATAAAAAACCTTTAGAAGTCACAATTAATTAGAAAAGCATTTCATTAGGCATATTTGCTTCCTGTGTTTGTTAATATCACCCCTAAATTACCTGTGAGGGGTAGGTACTTGTCATATAAGCATATCTATAGAATTCACATTCACACAAAAACATGAAGGTTGGCCCATAAGAAACTCATAACAAAGAATAAAACATATCTAATTGAAATGAAAGGAGAGGTAAAACTGGATGTTTCAAGAAACATCCACCGAACTGTCTCGTTCTATAGTTTCTCTGTGATAAGTTAGATTTATATTAAATAATAATTGGATTTATTTACATGGGTTGTATATCTGTAGTATCTAGTAGAACATTCTGAGGTGATGGTGATATGGAGATGATAGAGATCCATATTGGATCCACACATGCAATAAGGCAACCACTAGCCACATGCCACATTCAATATGGCAACCATTAGCTACATGCCACATTCAATATGGCAACCACTAGCCACATGCCACATTCAATATGGCAAACACTAGCCACATGCCACATTTAATATGGCAACCACTAGTCATATTACTGCTCTTTTGTACCTGAAATGCAGTTGCTACAGTTGAGGACTTGAATTTAAAGTTAAGGGGCTAGAGAGATGGCTCAGTGGTTAAGAGCACTGACTGTTCTTCCAGAGGACCCAGGTTTAATTCCCAGTAGCCCCATGGCAGCTCACAATTGTCTGTAACCCCAGTTCCAGGGAATCTGATACCCATGGCAAAATACCAATGTACGTAAAATAAAAATACATTTTAAATTTAAGGTCACATAACCAAACCTGGATATCCACTGCACTAAATAGCATCACTCTAGACCCTAGAAAAGTAACTGGAAAGAATGACTCTTGTTTCCCAGAGTGTCAGTTGGTCTGACAGAAATCCAATGATAGTCGGGCAGTGGTGGCGCACAATTTTAATCCCAGGCAGAGTTCGAGGCCAGCCTGGTCTCGGGAGGGAGTTCCAGGACAGCCAGGGCTGCACAGAGAAACCCTGTCTGGGAAAAGAACAAAAAAGAAAAAAAAAAAAAAGATCCAGTGATTAGGCAATAGTCACCAAAGAGTGAGACTAACCTTCTGTCTACCATGGTGTTTGTCTGACTGCTGCAGTGTTTGTCTGTCTGCTGCAGTGTTTTCACTTTTGTTTTGGTCAAGGTTACTGTTATCGGGAACCAACGCAACCCATGAAATTATGAAACCTCACAGACGTGATTTTTTTTTTCAAATTGAAAATTATTCAATAGCTTCCGTGGTTTGAATGACATGGATTAAGAAATCTAATGATCAATATTCAGTAAGTGCACTGGTAACTGTGAGAGTAATATTAAAGGAGCGAAAGCAGCAGCCAGGACAGCAGCTGCTTCCTAAGCATTCTCCTTGCCACTGTGATGGACACTTTGAATCGGCCAGGCCATTGATCTTTCCCCACAGTCCTGTGAGACGGGAGACGCTATCCTCCTCTTCAAGGACTGATGCTCGCAGAGGTTAACGTACATAGTCACTTTGGTAATGAATGAATGAACTCCACTGTGAACTCAGTTCTATCTGGTGGAAACCCAATCATTATCCAGCCGCTGCAGCCTCCTCATTCAGGAAACATTGGGTTTCCATCAACCCAATGTTTCCTGAATGAGACCTTGTCCAGGTTGATCTATCCATGACCAGGTTGGGGCCAGGGCCTGGGTCCTGTGCTTCCGGAGTGTGTGCACCCTTTACTGGAACATTCTTTTTATCATTTGTATTTTATGTACATTGGTGTCTGGCTTGCATGTATGTCCATGCATGCATGTCTGTGTGAGGGTGTCAGATCCCCTGGAACAGGAGTTGCAGACAGTTGTGAGCTGCCACGTGGGTGCTGGGAGTTGAACCCAGGTGCTCTCAAATGCTGAGCCCTCTCTCCAGCCCCGACTGCAACATTCTTTAGTGGTTTCAGCCACAGTGCAGGAACATGCTGACGGGCCTCACTGAGACTCCGGCGGTTTCACTTTAAGGAGACTTCCATATTCCTAAAAATCGTATTTTTTTCAGATAATACAAGCAGAGTACATTGGGGGTTGGAGAAGGCTCAGTGGGGTTCACAACCCCCTACAAGTCCAGCTCCAGGGGATCTGATGTCCTCTTCTGGCCTCCATAGGCACCTGCAGGCATGTACACATACACCCATAGATACACACACATAAAAACCAAAATAGAAATCTTTAAGAAATATACAAGTATTCTTAGACTCCTTTCTTCTACCTAAAGCTTTGCTTTTTTCCCCTTGTGGTTTTAAAAGAACTGAAGAGTGACCTCTGCAAAAGACAGCGGCATCTTCATTTCCAGAACCTGTGTGTAACCTTACAGGATCAGCAAGTCTGTAGGGGGGACTTTATTAAGACTCTTGATGTAGGAGTGTTTTCCTGGATTGTTCTAATAGAGTCACAGGAGTTTTAAAGGGATCATCGGGTAGGGCAATGAGGTAGTGGAGGAAAATGACCAGACCATCATGGGTAAGGACAACTGGATGGGAAGCAGTCAGTAGTCAAGGAAGGCAGGCAGGCGGCTTTAGTGCCTGACTCCTGGGAGTATAATGATGGAGATTCTTTTCCCATTTCCAGTGCCCTTACCAAAACTCACGGTGGAGTTGAATCCCCAGTGTGAGGCACCCATCTGAGGGAACGAGAGAATCCTTTAGGAGGTGACTAGGTCACCACGAGGACTATGCCTGATGATCAGATTACCCTGGCAGGCCGTGACGGGTTAATGACTTAATCTCTAGCTCAGGTCTGTCAGAAAGGTCAGTTAGTCTCTGTTTTGCATGCTCACCTCTCCTCAGTAACAAGAAGGCTCTTGCCTTGTCGCTCCCAGCTCCCAGTGTCTTGAGCTAAATAAAGCTTCATTCATCAAAGACTACTAATCCTGGGAACTGGGGGGGGGGGGGGGGGAGGGAGGGGATGATGATTCTGATGCTAAAGCACTAACCTTGTAAGTGTGAAGATCTCAGACCCCAAGTGAAAAAGCCAGGCGTGGTGGCCCAGTGCTGGCAAGGCAGTGGGGACAGAGCCCTGGGGACGGACCCCTGGGGACGGACCCCTGGGGACGGACCCCTGGGGACGGAGCCCTGGAGCTCACTGGCCAGACAGCCTAGTCTAATTGTTGAGCTCCAGGCCAATGAGAGACTGTCTCAAAAAAGGGGTTCGGGTTGGGTGGAGGTGGCTCTTTAGTTAAAGTGTGTCACTCAAGCAAAACGACCGGAGTTCAGATGCTGAGCAGGAGCAGTGACTCTGTTGTAATTCCAGCGTGGGAATATGGAGACAGGGGATTCCTGAAACAAGCTAGCTAGTGAGGCTAGTTATTTGAGTAAGTTTCTGGCTTCAGCTGAGAGCCAGTGCCTCAATGAAACGGGGAGAGGGGTTGAGCAAGGTTCCCAACTTTGGGACCCCAGCCTCGCATGCACATGCAAACACACACACACACATACGCACATCACACACACACACACACACACACACACACACACACACACACACACACAAAATTACCTACTCTGTGGCACTTAGTCATGAGAACAGTGAACAGACCAAGACACCTCCTCTTAGTAGTCACCCACCACTATCTAGAAGCTCACCACCTTCCACCCCGCACTGTTCCAGCACTGGAGAAACTGTCCACTGTTCCTATCTGCTGTCCCTAACCTGAGTGATTCTGAAACTGCAGCAGCTGCATTTGGGAGAAGGAGAAGTGTCTGGGAAGAGGCCCTGAATAAGAAGAAAAGCAGACCGAGACAAGGGGAACCGGAAAGGGACATGCGCAGAAGTGATCTAGAAGATGCTGAGGGAGGAAGACGGGGGTGAGACTGGAAAATGAAAACAGACACACACAAGGAGGCTGGAACGGAGCCAGGGTGAGATTTGTGCAGGTCTGGGAGGAAAAGGAGGGAGAACAGAAACCAAAAGCAAGCCAGCCATGAGCCAACTTCCTCTCCTCCCAGAGCCGCATCCAGGGCAGAGTTGACCTTGAAAGGCCAGCGGGCCGGCTGTGCCCATCCTTCTGCGCCCCACACCGCCGCACACCCGCGGGGGGCTGCACTCGTGAGACGTGGCAGAGAGCCTTCGGGAAACCAGGAGCTCCACCTGGCCAGGGCTGCGTGTTGGCCACTGCCTCAAAACTGCAGCCGACGTCGCAGCGCCTCCCCGGGATCCGTGGTGTTCACAGCCCCAATGGTGGTGGTGTGGGGAGGGGCCCTGTTCGGTCTCCCGCCCGCCCGTTCTTGTGATTGTTTAAGCCAGTTATCTTCAGGAACAAGAGTGGAGGCTCCAGTTGGTAGATAATCTCTGTTGTCCAGGGTGTGGCTTATTGTCTAGTTTAGTGTGTCTAGGCAGTTGGTACCGCTGACATTTTCACTTCTGGGTCTCACTTGTTAACGGACTTGGCGGGGGGGGGGGGAGGCGGGCAGCTCAGTGGTAGGAAGGCTTGCCTAGCATGCATGTGAGGCTCTGGGTTCAACTCCCAGGACTGTGAAGTAAATAAAGAGCTTAAAAATGAAAAGGAGAAAGTTCTTATATACGTATAGATAGGAACTATGTATGTTGGATACGAGCACCCATGGATATACACTAGTATGTATACATATATGCCCATATAATGTGTCTGTATCCAGAGTTCCAAGAAACTAAGAACAATGTGTGCTCTTCCTTAAACCCAGACTCCCATTTTAATTTCTACTTTTTTCCCCCAGAGATTGATTTATTTCTATTTTATGTGTGTTGGTGTTTTGCCTGCATGTATGTCTATGTGTGTGCATGCAGTGCCCAAGGAAGCCAAAAGGCATTAGATCCCCTAGAACTGGAGTTAGATGTGAGTGCTGGGAACTGATCCCAGGTCCTCTGGAAGAGCAGTCCGTGCTCTTTACGGCTGAACCACCTCTCCAGCCCCTCTATTTTTATTTTAGAGACCATGTAGCTAAGCATGTTACCAGCACTTGGGAGGAGGACTGTGAGTTCAAGACCAGCCTGGGTTACACATGGAAAGAAAGAAAGAAAATGAGATGCATTACTTAGCTCCTAGGTGATTAGCTGGGACCATACTTACCGGGCTCTTCCCTTTGCTTTTAATCTTAACCCTTCAGTTGACTTTTGCACATATAATCATTCACTTGTGCCAGCTTTAGCTAACCAGTTTTTTGTTTTTTTACAGCCATTTTTGCCCCTGTGGCTGTTAACTATTTTCCCCCACATTTTGTCTGGTACGCTGATATTCCCAGGGGACTGAGTTTAGCCTCCCTGACCTTCTCTTGCTGAGTTGATACTGGGTGGTCCTCCAGGCATGTCTGGCCCTGAGATATCACCAGCAGCTCTGGTTTGTGTATTTCACACATTTCCCTTTTTCTACCGCCGTCTAGGATGAGAGATACCATCCTCGGCTTACTTTTAAGTGGCTGGCTGTTCTTCACATGGATAGTCTCCATGCATCATCTCCCTGGACATCAAAACTATGTCCAGATGAGCAACAGACAATCTTTTATTTATTTATTTTTATTATGTTAGAGTTTTGGGTAGATCTTTATTTAATATCTGATCTGCCAGATTAGCATTTTCCACCAACTTGGGGCGCAGAAACCTTCACAGGCTTTGCAGTCTGCTAAGTGGCCTGCTTGTGGAGCCTGGGCAGCGGCCATTGAGGTTCTTGGATATCTACTAACCCTTGTTTGCTCCTTGGCAGCTCCGATGGTTTGCTTTTATTCAGCATTTGTACTTCCGGTTTCGAACCTTCTTGACCATTACTTCAGTGAGTGATGCTGCCCCTGGACTCTGACTACATGTAGGGTGCTTTGCTTTGGCATTTCTTCCACCGGTACCCTTTTTATGCTTTCTTCTAAAGAGAGCAGCCCTGTTTCTGTTGAGGGTTCCTCTTGGAGAGGAAGGAAGACCTGCATTTTGCAATGAGAAGCTGGAAAAACTTCCCACCAAGTCCCGAGTAGTGAGGTCTGCATCCAGGGAGATCTTGTATGGTGATCACTGTGCCGCTCAACTGTTAATGGCAAGGGATGGCTGCCCAGGCAGAGGAAAGACGGCGAAGAGAGAAGCCCAGGCTTGCTCTACGGTTGATTTGTATTTCCTGTGCCCTGAACTGGAGGGCAGAGGAATTGTTTTCACCGTGACTTAGGTAGTTCATTTAATAAATGCTCACGTTGATCTTCACGTTATATATATCCAAGCCATAGCTGCTCTGCGTTCTCCTCGCATTAATTCTGCCTCAGAGCTGCCTCAGAGCTTTGCAATTTGCAGATGAGCAAACACTCACCCAAAGCTAAGTGACTCAGCACTCACGCAGAGTCACACATCTGCTAGGAAGCGGGATGTAAACTGAGGTGGTAAGATCCTGTACCGGAAGTGCTATCCACTATACTAGAGAGGAAAAATGGCCACAGATCTCTTACTTCTCTGTAAGGGGCAATCAGTGTCTCCAGGACAAACATCTCTTTTTGCCTTTGTTCACAACATATTTGATGCTTTTTTTCTCTCTCAAAATTTTGTATAAAACATTTTGTACCTCACAGGGATCACCAAGTCCAAGCCCTGTGCACCTGCTCAGGTATTCCTTGGGAATCTTTCCCTTTCTTAGGCAGAGTCAGGTGGGCTGGGTTCATTGTTCAGGGAAGTCTGGTGTTTTTTAACCTCTTTGCACAAAGAGGTATTATTCTTGTCAACCCTGTTTTAAGCAGTTCCTAAGTTTCGTGGCTTTCTGTTGTTTTGTTTTTCCATCTATTTGCAAGCCCCATGAATGTTTTGAGAGTGACACCCTTTTCAACAAAACATACTCAGATGCCATGCATAAATCACAAGGTGACCTTTACTGGTGAAAAGAATTTTGAATCACAGAAAGTAATATACTGTGCAAAGAAAACAGACATTCATCTTTTTATTTTTTCAAATGTAAATCATTTCCTATGAAGAGGATCCGAGTCTAGTGAAGTTCTTTAAGTGGGGACTAGACAGACTCCAGAAGGATCCGAGATCAGAGAATTATGCTTGTCCTGGTCTCTGATTTATTCCTTACGGAGCCAGACTGGAGAGGCAGGTGGAGGTTGAGAACCCTTAGAGGAAATGACCAAAGGTGTTCTCGTTAGCTGGTTAACACTGAGCAGATGTCAGGGTGGGTTGGGTTCCTGGTAGCAAGGTTCCAGACTACGGATGGGGTTCCACTAGTGGACCCTGACATCAATGTAGGAAGAAATAGAAAAATAAAAACGGAATGGCGAATATCAGCGAACGTGGCCCAGAGGTAAAGCTGGGCAGTTTGATGAGACTCTAAAGGTATGTGTAGAAAGACTGTGTGCACTGAGCCATGATGTAAAATGAATTTGTTACCAGGTCTCATGTTCTAGAGCAGTGGCTCTCAACCTTCCTAATGCCGTGGCCCTTTAATACAGTTCCTCGTGTGGAGGTGACCCCCAGCCATAAAAGTATTTTTGTTGCTACCTCATAACTGTCATTTTGCTACTGTTATGAATTGTAATGTAAATATCTGTATTTTCTGATGGTCTTAGGTGACCCCTGTGAAAGGGTCAGTCAACCCACAGAAGGGTCACGACCCACAGGTTGAGAACTGCTGTTCTAGAGTCTGGAAGACACCACACTATGAATAAACGCAGCTACAAGTATTCTCTCTACCTTTTGGGAACTTGAACCATAAGGCAAATGACCATTCTTAAGACTCTAAAATGTGTAGGGATTACACACACACACACACACACACACACACACACACACACACACACGACCTGCAGAGTAGTGGAGAGGTCTTCTTGAGGTGAGGTCAAAGCCAAATTCTGAAGACAGGGGTCAGAGTCTAGAGGGATGTTCCAGAGCAGTGGATGTTCCAATTGTGTGAGCCAGGAGAAGAGGGTCTAAGTTGCAAATGGCTGACAGTGGCCGGAGAGAAGGAATCTTCTCTCCCTGCTCCTGTCTCCTCCTTACAGACCCTTTCTCCACCTGGCTCCTCCCTACCACTTCCTGTCAGCTAGTTGCTGACTCAGCCTCCTGACCGCAGGTGAATTTTATTTAATCAAACACATCTCTGCATCATTAAAAGACGTTCCAGAGCATAAGCAAAAGTAACACACCCTGAAATAATATTCTACGACATTTATGTGTATGAGTATGTATATGGCTTGGGTTGTTGCTTGGTGTCCTGCTTTGGAAAAAGGAGCAGCCGTGTGAATGTTATAGAGACTGGAAGTCGAGCCTTATGACGTTCTTAGAGTGGGAGTGAGAAACTGTCAAAAGAGTTGACCTGGTTACCCCTAGACAGCAGTTACGAGTGCACAGCGTGTTAGGCAGAACAGACTGCGAGGACCATATCTGATTCTTGTCACCAGCAACTTTCACCAACAGTGAGCAACTGGCCAGGTGAGAGCCAGTCCTGTGAGGATGGAGGAGGCAAATCCCATCTGAGCCAGTCACTTGCTTTGATCCTGTATCAGATAAGCATTGATAACTATGTAATTTGCAAAGGCAGGCACAAATATTAAATATTCATTGTGGCCTTGACATCTTATGCACACATCACGCACACACTTTGAACTTGCAAGAGCACAGTGCAGATTCCAGGAGACCTAAGACGGAAGCATAGCATTTGGACATGCTGCCTATAAATCCGAGTCGTATTTTAGCAAATTTTAAATGTTATTTCCTCTGTTTTAGTTAACTCGCCTGGAGCTCTTTTGCTGTAGAAATACACGGAAACTATGAGAGGATCCCGAAAGAATCCTCTTGGCAGGGAGAAGATGGTGTTTTTCGGCCTGCATTTGCTCATTGTCGTCACTACCTACATTTTTTTCTCCCATGTTCACATATGAAAATAATTATTTCTCAGTTCAGAGTGTCAGTTTTAATCGTTAGTTTGGGCTTCAAAGGATCCAGCACCCTTTAGAAGGTCAGACTAGCCCTAGAGACAGCTGGCAGGAGCTCTGGCCTGGGAGCAATCTCCTGACCGGTGACCTCTTAGGACTTGCGCTTGAGTCCTGGAAATAAAGGACATGTCCCATCTGAGATGGGAGGGAAGAGTGTTCCCGAGAGCTGGGAACAGACTCTGAAGAGAAACAGATCTCCATGGCCCATTTCCCTCCGTCTTACCTGTGTGCTGTGTGTTCAGTGGGTTCCACTGCAGAGAGTCTTCGGGCGAAAGGGCCCGGCACAGGGGTCAGGGCCCTGATTTCTTGCCCCAGATGTGTGGCCTTAGGCAAATCTATCAGAATCTCGGAGTTTGTTTACTCAGGTGTGTGCAGGGTTTCTACCGACCCTTCTGCAAAGTGAAAATGCCTCTCTCTCTTGCTTATTGCAGCTACATCATGGCAACTGTGAATTAATCTTTATCTTCTGACAGCAGTAGAATTAAGCTCAATGTGAGCACTGTGCTTTGAAGGAAATGACAGAAAGCCTTCACATCTGTGCCGTGGTAGGGGTTAATATAACAGAGAACCATCACACCAGGGGCTTTCAGATCGTAGTAGGCAAAAGAGGCAGCTAGGGACTCACTGAAAATGCACTGAGAGATTGGCGCCCAGACTCAGCGCAGACAGCTTCACCACGTGGTTCGTGTCCAGAGGGGATACTTGCAGACATCCAAGCCTTGGCTCGGTACCCGGGCGGTTCCCCCGCACAGCTGGTCCTGCTCGCCCTACCCGAGTTCCATGTTTTCACTGCTGCTCCTAACAGATAGATAATCAGCTGGGAAGATTTTGGGCAAGCACTTTGACTCTGCAAGGAAGGGGCCACCCGACCGCAGGTTAGCAGCCAGCCAGAGAGCTAAAAGGGGCAATAAAAATTAATAACATCAATTTTGCAAATCATTCACACCCCAGCACACACAAATACTGATCGAAGCACGCACAAAATTGTAGCACATCGTGTTTGAGGTGAAGATGTGGGTTATAATGGAAGCCATTTCCATAATTCTAGCATGCTGCAATTTCCGTCAGATGAAATGAGACTGCGAAATTAGAAGTGCCGTTTTCTTCGAGAAAGTTCTAAAACAAGGCTAAAGCCGGAAGGGGTTCTCTTTGGAGTTTGGAAATGAGGGTAGAAAAAAAAAAAAAAAAAACGGCAGAGATATGCCACACTTTCCTCAAATGTTCTGACAAGGTAGATGCCACGCTAAAGAAAAACACCCAAACTTATCCATGCAGGAGAAAACCGAGCCGCCGACATCCCCAGCTCTAGGACCAGCATAGGGGAGGATGTCACTAGATCTTGGTTGGATGGAGGCCTTGGGCACAAGCTGGGGCAGAAGGCAGAAGGGAAGGGCAGAGGTGTAAGAAGCAGGCTCTCTGAGAACCAGGGGAGAAGCTCTAGAGCGAGTAGGCTTCAAAGGTCACGTGGAGGAACCCAGTCCTTAGGGTTGCTGTAACAAAAGTCTCCAAACTGGGTGGTTGATGGGAAGAGGGCTCTGTGCTGACAGCGCTCACTGTGCAAGTATAAGGACCCAAGTTTGAACCCCAGCCCCCACTTAAAAGCCTGGCAATGGCCACACATGAGTATGGGACAGGCAGATCCTGTGAGCTTGCTGGCCAGCCAGCCTCGGCAAAATGAGGAGAAGCTTCAGGTTCAGTGAAGGACCCTGTCTCAAGGGAGTAAGATAAAGTGACGGAGTGGAGCCCTCGGCATCCCTCTCTGGCCTCTGAATGTGCACACAGACATGCACAACTGCACACACACACACACACACACACACACACACACACACACACACACACACACACACTATACACACAAAGCAACAGAAACACATTACCTGAGAGCTCTGGAGGCTGAGAGGCAAAACTCAAGGTATTAGCCATGCTCTCTCTGAAACCTATAGGAGGATCCTTCTTGCCATCTTCCAGCCTCCGGTGGTTTGCTGACACTATTTGACATTCCCTACTTGTGGCCACACGGCTCCTCTGTGGCGGCACTGTTACCTGCCATTCTTTCTGTGTGTCCCTGTTCTCACATGCGTCTTCTCGTCAGGGTGGCAGCCATATTGGATGAGGGGCCCTCTCGACTCCAGTATGACTGAATCTTAACTAATTACACCTGCAACAACCCTATTTCCAATTTAGGTTTTATATCAAGGTACCAAGGGGTCAGGACTTCAACATATCTTTTGGATAGTAAAATAGTTCAACTCGTAACAGTGGCATTTAAAAATTTCCCTGAGTCATCGTTGGGATGGCTATTAAGAAAACCCAAAAACCTTATATAAGCAGCGACTTTGGGGTTTTGTTTGTTTATAAAGGGCAAGTGGTGGTGAGGGTGTGAAGAATTTGGCACTCACAGATTGCTGAGGAGAATGGAAATGGTCTTTGCCTGTGGAGAACTGTACAGTAATTACTCAAAATGAAGTGTAGAACTGCCCCCAATCCAGCAATCCACTTCTGCTCTATCTATCTATCTATCTATCTGTCTGTCTGTCTGTCTGTCTGTCTGTCCGTCCGTCCGTCCGTCCGTCCGTCCGTCCGTCCGTCCGTCCGTCCATCCATCCATCCATCCATCCATCCATCCATCCATCCATCCATCCATCTATCTATCTATCTATCTATCTATCTATCTATCTATCTATCTATCTATCTATCTATCATATTTTTATCTATCTACCTCTATTTCTCTCTCTCCCTATCTATCTGTCTGTCTATTATCTATCTATCTATCTATCTATCTATCTATCTATCTATCTATCTATCTATCTATCTGTCTATCATCTATCTATCATCTATCTATCTATCTATCTATCTATCTATCTATCTATCTATCTATCTATTTTTCAATCCTCAAGCAAGGACTCTGTCACATATTTGCACACACATGTTCAGAGCAGCATCGTTTACAATATCCCAAAGGCAGAGGCAATCCAAGAGCCTATCGACTCAACCCTATTGTAGGGCTGGACAAAGGGAATGTGATAGAGACCAACAATAGAATATTATTCACATCTGAAGAAGCAGAAAACTGCTGGCCATCAGTGCCAGGGCTTAGGAGGCTGAGGCAGGAGGAAATTGAATTCAAGGTTAAGGTCAGCTTGAGTCCTGCTGTTTGGACTTGATATTGAAACCTTGGTTCCTGTCCGGGGGAGGGACAAAGGGGAAGAGGGGTAGGGAATGAGAACTCGAACACACGTCGCGTATCTTATCCCTGTGGCCACAAAAAGACACAGTGTTTGATTCCACTTGTACAAGGTGATCAGATTCACAGAGACAGGAAGGTATAGCCCGGAGTCAGAGAGCAGGAAGCAGGGGATTAGTGTTTAGTGCCTAGAGCTTCCTCTGGAGAAGAAAGGCAGAGTTCTAGAAAGGGATGGTGGTGCGGGTTGTACAGTATGCACTTACTTATGCAACCAAAGGTGCATTAGGGATGAGGAAGCGGTGCATTTTATGTTATACATCACTACAATAAAAATCCAAGTGGGGATCCAAAAAAGGAATTATCAAGGGCCTAGAATAGTGATTAGAAGAAAGCTGAGATGCACAAACTGAGAGGTAAGTGACAGTGGGTTACTTGGGTTGGGAATTTATAATTGACGCTGCCTTTCCTGTGCATTGATTCATCACTTCTCCTCAGCAGGTTGTTAACACCTGTTGAGGACATGGTCTTATCAAATGTGTGTTTTGGACTGTGTTGTATGTATGCACCAGTCCTAGCTTTCTTTGGTTGGAAATGATTTACAGCATTTAAAATTTTTTTTATGTGCACTGGTGTCGGGTCTCCTGAAACTGTAGTTACAGACAGTCGTGAGCTGCCACATAGTTGCTGGGAATTGAACCTGGGTCCCCTGGAAGAACAGTCTGTGCTCTTAACCACTGAGCCATCTCTCTAGCTCTGACAGTTTATAGTTTTTGAGGTGCTTTCTGACTCTTAGAGATTCTACAGTTTCAGGCAGCTATCTAAGGCAACAGATACTGGGCCAAAATTAGGTCTAGTGTGGTTAAGGGAAAGCACCTAGGATGCCTTTAATAAGTCCTGATTGTAGCCGGGCAATGGTGGCGGCACTCAGGAGCCAGAGGCAGGAGGATCTCTGTGAGTTCAAGGCCAGCCTGGTCTACAGAACTAGTTCCAGGACAGCTAGGGCTGTTACACAGAGAAACTCTGTCTCAAAAAACAAAAACAAAAACAAACAAATAACAATAACAACAAAACAAAACCACCCTCCTATAATCCTATAGATTGAGCATCCTTTCCCACTTCAGAGCACTGCTTCTTAATTCTATGACTACCTCAGATGTTTGGGATACCCAGTAATCTGTAGCACAGACACCGATCTTACTTTCTGAGTGATTGTAAAGGTAAAACACGTATCAAGTATATCATGAGGGCCAGCAAGATGTCTCAGGGGGCAGAGTCACTTACCACATGGTGAAAGGTAAGAACTGACTTTTACAAATTGTTATCTGACCTACAGAGAGAGAGAGAGAGAGAGAGAGAGAGAGAGAGAGAGAGAGAGAGAGAGAGAGACAAAATGATAAATAAAAAAATATTTTTTAAAAAGTATATTCTGAGACATTTAGGCACATTCCTCCCAGAACCCACCTTAAGGTAGGTAAGTACCTAGGCGTTTTTACAAGTTTCTGACTCTATCCTTCTATGCTATGAACTTTCAATTGCTTTTTACTCTATATGGCTTAGTAAAATCAAATAATGTCATTTTATAAGAATGACAAAGAATGTTCCCCCTTAGTGGTTTGAAGGTGAGCTGCTAGCCCAAGCCTTCAGCACCTTCAGTATTTCAATGTGATTTTCCCATATAGGAAGATATACTCCTAGATAATGACAACACAGTGTAGACGTGACCCCGTCCTGCAAACTTCGATTTATGTGTTCGACACGGAGTGTATGCAGCAGTCAGAAGCTGGAAAGGACACACGGGGAGGAAGAAGAATGAGGGTAAGGGACAAGACGAAAGACGTCCTGCAGAATCCTGGGGGTTGAAAGTTTAAGCAGAGACTGTGACCTACTTCCTCCCACCAGGTCCCGCCTACCACAGTTCTACCACTTGACCACTGTGGAGAAGCCACTTCACGTCCATGAAGGATTCCCTAAGCTAGACTGACACGAGGAAGACTCATTCTATGGGCAGCACCATTCCATGGACTTGGTTTGGACTGAAGAAAAAGGAAAACGTGATCTGAGGGACAGCATTCACCTCCCCTTTCTTCTTGACTGCAGACGCAACGTGACCAATGACCTCAAGCTCCTGCCAACGCTGTCGTAGTGGACCATACCCTTGAAGCAAGAGCCTTAAGCCTTCCTATTTTGACTTTCTCGGGGCCTTATCTCACAGCAACAACAGAAGTAACTAATGCAGGAAATGGGGTACTCAAAAGTGGGGTAGTTGCTGTGATAAACCTAACCATGTGGCTCTTAGGCCATTAGAATTGGTTTGCAGCAGGAATGTGAAAGAATTTGGCATCATGGGCTGGAAAAGCCCTTGAATGCAGTAGGCAGAGTATAATGCGCCATTCTGGTGGGAGCTGGTAAGCCAGGAATGCCGAGAGAAATAGAGTAGTGAAGGCCTGATTCATGAGGTGCCCGAGGGGACCCAGGGCTTTATCAGAAACTGGGCTGGTATAGGTGGCATTGTATGTTATTGGAGGGGGTATGTGATGATGCACAGCCACTGTGTAAAAATCCTGTCCTTTTCCTATAAAAGTAAAAATATGCCTCAATCTGAGCCAACCTCCCTCTCTTAAATATTTTCCCAAGAGATGGAAGACGCCTTTCCCCAGAAATCCTTGCATAAGAACATTTACATCAACTTTATTATTATATGCAATATAATAATCACATTATTATACTATATAATTATATAACAGCCAGAACCCAGAAACAAACTGAATGCCCACTCATAATGAATGGATAAACAAAATTGCCTTATACTCACACAAGGAAATACTACTCAGCCCCTAAAAGAAATGCATGTTTGACATATACAGCAATATGGAAGGGAAAACATACCACATCAAAGGACCCAGGCACTAACACATGAAATGCCACAAAGAGGGTGCTGCTTCATTCCCGTTAGGATTGATTTTTCTTTTTTTAAGGCAACAAATGTTGGCAAGTATGTTCAAGGGACCTTTGAATAATATTGGTAGGATATCCATTGCTATAGCCAGCATGGAAAACAGTACAAGAGTTCCTTAAAAGATTAAAAACAGTATTATGGTAAGGTCCAGCAAGCCTACCTCTGGGCATGCATCTAAAGGACAAGACATCAGTATCTCAGACACATCCGCGCTGCTTTGCTCAGAGGCATTTTTTACAGTTGTCAAGATATATGAACAACCTAAATGTCTGTTTCATGATGAATGGATAAAGGAATGTGTAAATGTGTGTGTGTTTTAATGTGTGTGTTCTTGTGTGTGTATTTGTATGTGTGCGTGTGTGTTCATGCATGTGTGTTTATATGTTTGTATGTGTGCGTGTGTGTGTTCATGTGGATGTGATAGAATACTAATTTAACATTTAGAAAGGAGGAAAGCCAGGAACCTCTCCATTGGGACAACATAGATGAACCTAGAAAAAAGAGAGTAAAAACAAAATAGAAAAGAAACACACAGGAAATAAAGCTGAATGGTGCCCGCTATGAGATGAGATCTGCAGCCCTTCAGATGTAGTGAGTGCTGTGTCTCCTGACTCTCCCAGCATCCCCCATTGCAGCTGAGTTTGGTAAATACTGTATAAGGAGAAGAAAAGAAAGAGGCCTGTGACTTAAAATCTTTCCTAATGGTGTTTATGCATTTTGGAATGGCTGCCTGCAAATTTTAGGAGAACCAAGAAGGTTTCTCCCTGTTCTTCTCAGAGCCTACCTCAGGGTGGATGCATAGGACAGTAACTGACATGTGCACCATTGAGGAAAAGAAAAATGCTCTGTTCTATTGCCGCTGCCCGCCCCCTACACACACACACACACACACACACACACACACACACACACACGCACGCACGCACGCATGCACGCACACACGCACGCACGCACGCACACGCGCACACACACATGCACACACACACACATTCAACCAGTGGTGGAAACGTTTAAATATGCTTTTGATTGTTTTACAGCCGTTTGCATTTTAATTGGGTGTGTCACTATCACATTTTATTAGCTATTCCTCATACCAGCCCTGTGAGGTTAGCCTGTTATCTGCGTTTTACAGGCGAGGGCAGGCAGAGGTGAGGCGACTTGCTGGATCTGGGATGGGGCAAGGGCTGCTGAAGAAGGGGATTTCGGCAGGCAGGTTCTGCTCCCTGCCCACAGGGCTGTTCTCGTGGGCTTGTGTGGCTGGGAGCACAACAATAAACTTGGCATTTTCTGCAGAACCTTTGAAAATGTTTTGACAGCCACAGTTCTTCTGCCTGATTGCTTGGTCCTTGGTCTGACCTGCCCTCTCAGGAGACTCCTGCCTCTATTTCCTGCTCAGATGCTGACCTCTCAAATCCCACCCTCTTTCCAGCAACCTTCCCGTGGAGCCCACCCACGTAGCAAAAACCTACAGGACTGGATTTGGAGTAAAATACTTTTATGGAGTTAGGAGGGACTGAGGTCTAATTAAGAAAATTTTAACATAGTCCACGAACTTCCAAATTGTATGCATCTACCCAACTCTACACATGCCATTTTCTTCAGTACATATATAACGAGAATAAAATAAAAAAGCGTGAGTTGGGCATACGGCTCAGTTGGTAGAGTCCTTGGTTACCATGCATCAAACCTTGGGTTCTATCCAGCACTTCAAAGCCTACCGTGATGTCACCAGCCTGTAGTTCCAGCACCAGGAAGATGAAGGCAAAGGATCAGAAGTTCAAGGTTATCCTGGGCTTCACAGTAAGTTCAAGACTAGCCTGTAATACATGAGACCCTGACTCAAAAACAGAAAGTGAATGAATGAGTGAATGAATGATCACACAGCATAAGAACGCAGTCTCTTTGTTTCTCACAAAAAGGTCATTTGAGGACTGGAGAGGTGGCTCAGTGGTAAGAGCACTGTTGCTCTTTCATGGGACCAGGGTTTAATTCCCAGCTCCTGCATAACGGCTCACAACCACATGTAACTCCAATTCCAGGAGATTCAACGCCGTCTTCTGGCCTCTGAGGGCAGCAGGCATGCTCTTGAGTGAACATCATGTAGGCAAAAGACTCATACACATAAAACAAAAATTGTAAAGGGTCATTTGAACATAAGCACTGTAATAACCCAATAGCCTATTTGAAAACAAGAATAGATATCACACAGGAAGGCAATGTATACGGCATGGAAACACTAGATAAAAGGGATATCTATGTCCCAAATGAGATGGAATAAGACTGAGCACACAGTTCCGTCCCACTATTCAGAACCATATGTGATTTAAAACTCAATGAATTGCTTATTTCTGGATTAAAAAAAATGTTTTTTTCAGACCACAGTTGACCATTGGTAATAGATACCATAGACAGCAAAGCAGACAGGAACCTATGTGTAAATATCACGGTTGCAATGTTCACAGCATTTTCTTGTCCAAAGGGGATGAAGCTTTCTGGCAGTTTTCCTGAACAGTTTGCACCCAATTGAAGAGAAAATGGAAACATGAAAGTTAAGGAACTTTCCCAAGCAACTCAACAGAATCCCAGCACCCTATGACACCCAGGGTCTCGGGTTCTGGGACAAACACTTGGTGTGAAGAAAGACACAAGACCTTGAACTTTTTTCTTCTTTAAGAAATAGATTTATGTATTTTATTTTCGTGTGGGTGGTTGTTTGCCTGCATGGATGTATGAGGAGGTCAGAGGAGGGCATTGGATCCCCTGGAACTGGAGGTAGGGATAGTTGTTAAACACCATGTGGGTCCTGGGAACTGAACCTGGGTCCTCTGTAAGAACGGCAAAGGCTCCTAACCACTGAGCCATCTCTCCGATGCCTCAGTTTTGTTTTGTTTTCCCCCCTGAAGAACTGGTTTCTCTGAAATGGTTTCCCTTTTCAGCATAAACCGCTAGCCTGACCTTGCCTCTTCTTTCCAAACTTGTGCTCTGGAGCCTGATGGACATTCAGTGAACTGTGCTGCTCATGCTCTGGACACCCTTTCCCCCCAGTAGCAGCAGAGGGTGATGGCTTTCCCAGAATTCCTGGTTCTGATAACTGCCCCGTGTGACCAGCAGTGCTCCTGCGGCCACTCACGAGCTCCCTGTGAGACACGGGCTGATTCAATTAAGACAAGTGGATTTTAACCTTCACTGCACTTTAGATTCACCAAGGGAGCTTTTAAAAACCCTCTATCCATGCCCAGGCCACACCCTGAGCCAATTAAATACAAATCTCTGGAGGAAGGGCTGAGTTAAAACTCCCGGAGTGGTTCTAATGTGCAGCCAGAGAACCAGCGATAAAAGGAACAAGAAATCGTGATTTTTTTAAGGACCATTCCCCACAAGGTGCCTGATATGTACTGGTCCACTTGTTCCTTATTGACCAAGAGAGGCTAGTTTTATCAGGTCTAGTCATGTGACTGGAAAGTGGGCTGATACCGGGGCAGTTCTAACTCCCGAGGCATGGGCAACACAAGATCAGAGGATGGCTTCTGCAAGCTGTTGGCAAAAACATAAATTCAGTGCAGATTAAACATGGTGGTGCCACCCATCCAGTAAGCGCCTTCAGCAGAGCTGGTGGAAAGACTGTGTCGCAACCTCAGACTATCCGTTTCTTTTCCAGATTGCTTCTCCTGGCCCAGCGCTCTGATGAGAAATCAGCACTCCAGGTCAGGAAAGCCTGTGTTCCTTCTAGCAGGGAAATCATTGTAGCATGTTTTGCAGATGTTAGCCCTGTTAGATCAGAATTCTGTTGTTTGGGGATGTTAGGTTTTAGGGGACATAAATTGATGGACTAGATTGTTGAATACATGCCCCACCAATTGCATACAATTAATACACTTTGATGTCCTGTAGCCATTATGTCTGTCTCCCTGTCTCTTTCTGTCTCTGTCTTCTCGTCCCTCTCCATTATGGAATGGATAGGGAGATTCTGCGTTTAACTGACAGCAAAGTTGTCCTTGGTAGCATCGTCCTGCTCTGCTGTTGAAACTTTGTATAACCAGATCAGCCATCCATCTCTCTCCCCACTTCCATCCCAAGACTACAACAGAAGTGGTTGCCTACTAATTCTGAGGTTTAGCTTCTCTTCCATGTCTATTTGTGAGAGTCATACATTGTCTGCTCCCTCCCTCCCTCCCTCCCTCTCTCCCTCCCTCCCTCCCTCCCTCCCTCCCTCCCTTCTTTCCTCCTTCCCTCCCTTCTCCTTCCTCCCTTCTTTCCTCCTTCCCTCCCTTCTCCTTCCTCCCTTCCTCCCTCCCTTTTCTGAATTAGTGTCATCCAATCACATAGGACAATGATGGGCCAGGCTTAGGCCAAGTGTCTTTGTAGGAGACACTGATGTTGGCTTCCCTGGTGGAGAGAATTCAATGACTTCTTCCAGAGTGTCTCTCTGGGCTGACAGGCATACAAGGAATAATACTAACAAGAACCAACATTTCTGGCAGCCACATAGGCTGAGAATTGTCTTGGGTGTCTTGTAGGGAGGCAGGTATCCAGATCCATCTAAATACTCGGGTCCAGAGTTCACTTTCCGTGTTCTGTTCTGTGCAGTTGGCCCTCAAAATAACCAAAGACTGAAAGGATTTTCTTTCTAAAAACACATGTTTATACTGAATATGTCTCTTGCCATTATCCCCTCAAATATGTAACAATAACACAGCATTAGCTATTATGAGCAATCTAAAGATGATTTCACATATACAGATTATGTAGGTTACATGCACATGCCATACAATTTCATGGAAAGAATTGCCTCTGAGGCGCAGCTGAACTGTAGGAGACACCAGTGGTCTGAGAGATTGCCACTGAGGGAAAGAGGGGTGAGTCTGTGTCAACCTCAGATGAGGAG